>NC_134644.1:111355683-112029538 GCF_030463565.1 Pelecanus crispus
CTGTTTGACACACCATTAATTAGCTAGCTGTTGAAAAATAAGCATGTGAAATTATGATACAGAGACCAAGTTCCAGAGGAAATGAAGAGACACTATACAGAATCTTCAACAGTAATGTTGTCCTGGAGAGAAAAAAAATCTGCTTGAGATAGGCAGTGTCATTTATCCAGGCTTTTCATCTCAATGGTGATAGTTTTGAGGAGCTAGCTATTAGAAGACAAAAGGATTGCCCTTCATTTTTTCAAAGTCAAAACTTCACTAACAGAAAACCTCAGTAGAACAAAGCCCATATATCTTTGTCCACTTCTCTTATTGCTTATCTTTTATGATCTGAACAAAACTGATCATTCATAAGTAAAAATCATAGAATCATAGAATCATAGAATCGTTTAGGTTGGAAAAGACCTTTAAGATCATCAAGTCCAACCAGTAACCTAACACTACCAAGTCCACCGCTAAACCAATTAAGGGGAGAGTCACATAATTTCATGTTTCTTGTCTTGGTGGCTGGATTATTTATAATGAAAGTAAAAACTAGGAATCATTAAGGTTGGAAAGGACCTCTAAGATCATCAGTCCAATCATCAACCCAACACCACCATGCCCACTAAACCATGTCCCAAAGTGCCACGTCTACCTGTTTTCTGAACATTTTCAGGGATGGTGACTCCATCACCTCTCTGGGCAGCCTGTTCCAATGCTTGACTACCCTTTCCATTAAGAAATTTTTCCTAATTTCCAACCTAAACCTCCCCTGGCGCAGCTTGAGCCCATTTCCTCTCATCCTGTTGCTAACTACTTGGGAGAAGAGCCCAACACCCACCTCACTACAACCTCCTTTCAGGGAGTTGTAGAGAGCGATAAGGTCTACCCCTAGCCTGCTCTTCTCTAGGCTAAACAATCCCAGCTCCCTCAGTTGCTCCTCATCAGACTTGTTCTCCAGACCCTTCACCAGCTTTGTTGCCTTTCTCTGAACACGCTTCAGCAACTCAATGTCTTTCTTGTATTGAGGGGCCCAAAACTGGACACAGTATTCCAGGTGCGGCCTCACCAGCACTGAGTACAGGGGGGACAATCACCTCCCTGCTCCTGCTGGCCACACTATTCCTGATACAAGCCAGGATGCTGTTGGCCTTCTTGGCCACCTGGGCACACTGCTGGCTCATATTCAGCTGCCTGTCAACCAACACCCCCAGGTCCTTTTCTGCCAGGCAG
This sequence comes from Pelecanus crispus, assembly GCF_030463565.1. Taxonomy (NCBI): domain Eukaryota; kingdom Metazoa; phylum Chordata; class Aves; order Pelecaniformes; family Pelecanidae; genus Pelecanus; species Pelecanus crispus. The sequence goes on from NC_134644.1 coordinate 111,356,899, forward strand.
CTTTCCAGCCACTCTTCCCCAAGCCTGTAGTGTTGCATGGGGTTGTTGTGCCTGAAGTGCAGGACCCGGCACTTGGCCTTGTTGAACCTCATCCAGTTGGCCTCGGCCCATCGGTCCAGCCTGTCCAGACCCCTCTGCAGGGGTGCAGTTTGGTGCCATTTGCAAATCCTGTCTTTTCTTTTATGAAGATGAAAATGAAACTCTTCAGCCAGGTTCTACTGGAAAGCACTACTTTCAGGGATCTGAAAGGAAAAGGCCATTATGTCTCCAAGGCCATAAAGGCCATTACAGTCTGATAATCTGATTTATCAGATCTCAGGATACAAAGCCTATTAATTCTTTATTTTCAGTGTTGATGGAGAGAGTGGTTAAAAAATTACTCTGAAACTTAAAGGAAATTCCGTCAAAGTCATTGATACTTCAGTGTACTTGATTCACAAGTAAATAGTAAGAGCCCAATGCTAAACTTATAAATCAGCAGATACAGGCATAACTTTGCTTTTCTCCACTGAACTATGACTCTTTAATAAACCCAAATAAGCTTATAGTGAAGTCACATAAATTCTACATTGTCTCAGATTTCACCAAGAACCATTTGGACATTTGGACACTGCTAATAACTAATATCTTTTTTATTACTTTAATATGTACTTGAACAGAGCTTGCTCAGAGTAAAGAACACTTTCTAACAAGAGCAGGCTGGCCCTTTATTTGGGGAGTGTTACTTCCTGAAAATTGGAAAGAAGGAACTATTTATTTAAGACTGGAATTTTATTCATAAAACTCTTGCCTCTACAAATTTGGGTAGCTTTGTTTTGTGAACTAAAACCAAAACTTCTTTTGTTTAAATGAGAAGTTAAAAATGTTTTGACCTTTCATGGCAAGTTTGAGTTGGATACACATGTATCTTGTGGGGGTTTGAACTACTGAAAAGAAGAATTTTTAAAGGTGAAAAACATGAACTTAACCTTTAAATTGGCAGCTTCAGTGTTGATTTCAGGCTGAGAAAAATGAAAATAAGGATGTTTATTTTTCCAGGGTGGAATACCTTGCCATTGCCACTCATAATATGCATGTTAATTTATTACCCCTGAGTAATCCATCTGTTCTTCATATCTGTGTTCTTTATAACCAAGTCCTTTTGTTACTAGTAAAATAAATGACAGAAATAGCTGTGATCTTTATATCTTCTATTCATACCGTGTCAACAGATCAGAACTCCTATTGGGCTTTTAATGAGGGGAGAGCTTAGAACAGACAGGGAGATCTTAAAGCTTATTTTCTGTTTATGTATTAGTGTTTCTCATGTGCTAAAAGAAATGAGACAATCAGAGTGTTTCGTTGTCATGCTTCTCAGTTGAAAAGTATCCCACATAGTATTACTCAAGCCTTTTGTCTTATGGAGCTTGGATCTCCTTGTTTGTCCTCTCATTATCCCCCTGCAATTTCACGTTTTATTTTTCCATCCTTGTATTATCTCAAGACACCCTTATTAGAGCGTATCAACTGATAATATTATTGTTCTGCTCATTAGCTCTTTCTGAAGACATTGGTGTGTATTGTGTGTGTTCTGCTTTACGCATCAGATTTAAAATGGAGCTATGTGACTGAAAACATATAGTCCTCTAATGTGTTGTTCAGATGTGCATCTAAGCAGGTTAGACACCTCAAATCTGCTGACCTCATTTATATCAACTCCTTGGGATGTTTCAGAAATGATATTAACGTTATCTAGTAAAATAAAAAGTTATTAGCTTTTAAGATGCACAGTGGCTAAACTGGGAGAGTTGATAGAAAACAGTTGTTTAATTGATATGTGTATGATATTGTGTATCAACGCATATATGTACGGATATGAATATAGATAAGATTTTTTTATTTGGTCAAAACCAAAGTGGTTTAGGTCAGTCAAAATGTTGTTCTTCAAAGCAAAATAAAATAACCTGTTTCAGATTTAGAGGTTTTGAGCCATTTTGATACAAGAAGTCTAAAGATTTCTTCTTTTTTTTACATTCAAAATTAATATTTCAAAAAATTCCTAAACAAAACTTTCTTCTGAAAAACATTACCATAACACCTGAAAATTGCTTTTGGGTTGTTTTTCTTGGAGATGTAGGACAAGACAGTTTTACCAGTTTCAATTGAAAGTAGAGATGTTTTTGTAACATCATCATCCTCCATCAAAAAAAAAAAAAAAAAATCAAAGGAAATGTTACCCAGCTGTAGTACTCACATGGATCTTTAAGCACCAAAATACCTTTAATAATATGGCTCGTGTCGCACACACTCCAAAAGATTCATAATACAGGAATATTTTCAGAGGCATTACATCTTCAGGACAGAAAAGACTCTGAATGTTGAATTGTAGCATTCTACATATATTGGTCCACACAAGTGATAAATTGTATGTGTCCTGGTTTGGCTGGGATAGACTTAATTTTCTTCCTGGTAGCTGTCCTAGTGCTATGTTTTGGATTTAGCCTGAGAATAATGTTGATAACACACTGATGTTTTAGTTGTTGCTAAGTAGTGTTTACACTAGTCAAGGACTATTCAACTTCTCATGCCCTGCCAGCGAGAAGCTGGGAGGGGGCACAGCCAGGACAGCTGACCCAAAGTGGCCAAAGGGATGTTCCATACCATATGACATCATGCTCAGTATATAAGCTGGGGGGAGTTGGCCAGGGGGGCAGCGATCGCTGCTCGGGAAGTGGCTGAGCATTGGTTGGTGGTTGGTGAGCAATTGCATCATGCATTACTTGCTTTGTATATTATTATTATACTACTATTTTATTTTATTTTATTTTATTTTATTTTATTTTATTTTATTTTATTTCAATTATTAAATTGTTCTTATCTCAATGCATAAGTTTTCTCACTTTTACTCTTCCGAGTCTCTCCCCCATCCCACTGGGGCAGGGGGAGTGAGTGAGCAGCTGCATGGTGCTTAGTTGCTGGCTAGGGTTAAACCATGACAGTATGCAATTTACTTTTTTAATGAAAATTAAATTCTGACATATCATTTAACTGTACAGTCAATTTAGTCAAAAGTTTGTATCTAACACTTTCAGTACTATTGCTGAATGGCTGCAGAGGTAGCCTAGCTATTTAACTGTCAGCAAGAAAGGCCCTAGTACTGATCTCCTTAGTTAGATATTGAAAATTAAGTCTAGCAGTATAAAATGGATTATTTCTTTTTTTTTTTTTAACTTCTATCTGTATTGTAGTATCTTTTTCTCTGGATTTCTTCACACTCATTGACTTGGGTCCTTTTCTACACCTACATAGACTTCTACAGCAGTCAACTGCAGCATTTAAGTTCTTAAGAGGTAATTCACTGTTCAGGTGAAAATATGAGTACAAATTTAAAAAAGGGGAAGCAGGTCCTTTTTTTCTTCTTCTGCCTAACATGACTGAAATATTATTCTAAAGAAGATTAGTCCCAACACTGGGAATTTTAACTTTGCTTCTCTTTTGACTGTAAGTCCCTAACATTAGTTGTTTAATTTCAGAACACTGGCATTCATTCTTCATCAAGGAAAAGATAGTTTACACTAAAAAATGAAAATACACATGCAATTTCTGTACTGCTTTCTTACTGTCTTCAAGTTCCACTAGGTTATACAGAAGCAATTTCCCTGCAAACAATTGTAAGACACTATGTATTTACTTATCTAAAGGACAGCCACATATGAATATGTTTGTTTCTGGTTTCTGCCCAGGAATAGGCATATATAAGTACATAGGACTTTCAAGGGATTCTGTAATCTAAGATCTGAAAAGGATATACAGGTATAAGGACCTGGATGTTTAAAAGGGAAAAGTCCAGAGGTTAGTTAACTTGCTGCTTGGTATCCACCTTTGCTGAAAGGAAAATTAAATGAAAACAAAGCAGCAACCAGAGGATCATTGCATGGGAAACACAAGCCAAAGGACTTTCCTGTGAGTGCTAAGGCAGGTGCAGAAACTCAGCCAAGGCATTGTCAGACACATTGTGCAGCTTTACAAAGTCATTTCCAAACGACTGGATGAGCACTGCCAGCGGATTCATGAAGGCTCCCAGCACAAACCCTAAGCTGTCATTTGTTATCATGTACACTACGTTGAGCCAAAGCTGCAGGTCTGTTGATGTGAAGTAATAAACAGACTTTATGGAAAGTCCTATGGACCAGTGAACACCCCCTTCTGAGTCCACCCTGATCAACATCTAAATCACCATAAATTTTGAGGTTTCCAGAATTAATTCCACAACCCTTATTATTTTTATAATTGTTTTTATATTATGATTTGGCTAACTGCATGATTCTTCTTAAAATACTAATGTGGGGTATGTTTTATAATTAATTTTTTGATCTAATATATAATGAAGCTTCACTAATTCTTTAATTTTGATCATTAATAAAGCAATAACCCAAATCTTCCTTCCTTGTCCCCAGAACTTTCTCATAGTAAACACTCCGTTGAAGGAACAAGATTGTGAAGTGACAAAGGATGTAACAAAGAAAAAAAAAATAGCTTCCAAGTTAAAAAAAGTAACTTTGAAGCGAGTGTTTTATGTTTCCCTCACATTCTATTGGGCAGGCTTACAGGCTCCCCAGGAATGACAACTAATAACTTTGAAAAATTACCTGGAAGGACCAAATTAGACAGCAGTTGTTTCTCTCAGATTGCAACTCCACCAGCTTGGTGTGCCTGCACTCCATTAAGAATGTTAAGGGTGTTTAAATTGTCCATAGCTCCTTGATCTTTTCCAGCTGCCATAATTCCAACTTCTCTGTTTCTTAATAGATCTTCATTCTTACTTTCTGTGTCACTTAGCTTGCTCTCCTATATTTTTTTTTTTTTTATATCCTTTCTCCAGCTTCTCTATTTCAGTTGTGTTAATACAGTCCTTTGCATTTTCTCTTCTTTAATTTCTCTTACATTTTTTGCATGGTTTCAGAAATGTAGTTTGATCAACAAAGAAGTGTGATGTACTTGAGAGGAGGGAAAGAAAGACATATTTCAGTAAAAGACAGGAAAACAGAGCAAGATTAGGGAAACCACTTTGTTCTGGGAAGACATCAGTTTTCCTCTGCGGGTAGAGGTTAATGAAGTTAGAATGGAAACCTCAGAAAAGAGAAAAATAAAGAATAGATAGTCAAATGCCATTGAGTGAAAAACCAAAAGCAAACAAATGCTTTTTCACAATCCACAGAACCCTTGTTCATTCAATATAAGTAGTATTGCAAGCAATGATGTTTTTGAGAAGAAGAAAAGAAAAAATGCAGAAATATGTTTCATGTTAAGATAAATTTGAACATAAATTCTTGAAGTGGGATTCCATTTAAAGTAATGATGGTGAATCTTAATATTATCTGCTTGTCAATGTAAGGTACACTGTTAAGACTAACCGTTTTACTCTTTTTGCTATTTTCACTGGAAGAATCTGACAAAGTCATTGTGTTCCTTGGAAGCAGAAGAAAGACACCAAAACCAAGGCACTGTGAATCAGATTGCATAGACTGCATTGTCTGTTTAACCATCAATCTTATCCGAGAGGAAGTGAGTATTAAATGTGGGTGCTCTAAAAAACCCACTTACCACTAAGGAGATACACCTATCAAGAAATGTTGAAATTTGAAAAGAACAGGTAAAAACTAAACCAAACCAAACCAAAAACCCCAAACAACTGTTTCCTAGACACAGTCTACCTTTCTGTTTCTGGAGAGGAAGGGACAATAGTGTTTACTTGTAAGCAACACTTTTTAGAAAACCTGACTTACACAGAATTTCTGAGATTTCCTGATATTCAGGGAAGGGAAACAAATAAATTAAAGACTTAAAGGAAATTGTTGTTCAATTATTACTCACTATGTTTAATAATGCAGAAGTTGTGAAGTTAAAGCTAACACAAAGCTGTCTATAATACACAATGGAAGGTGACTAGTCAATTTTTTCAGTATTTTTACGATATACTGACTGAAAAAGAAAGCATTCATGATGAAAAAAAAATCTGGCTTTTTTTTTATTTTGTATTATAGCTTACTTTTAAGAATAACATATAAATAAAGATTTTGTTTGAGATCTTAATTAAAAAAAAATTAAAATGCATACAGAAGAACTACCTATCTTCTAAAAATGATTACATTTTCAAATTGTCTATGTTTTTTTACTTCTTAGTTTCTAGTGTAAAACTGTGGTCAACGTGATTTCATGAAAAAAGGGCCATATTTTGCATGTTAGTTTGCCATCTTGTCTGATGTAAGCCACAAAATGGATACTACAAATTCCAGAGTAGTAATAATGAAAACTTCTGGAAAAGATAGCCCCTTTAAAGTGTGAGTCAAGTTGGAAATTAAGTGACTCACTTCTGTGGTTGCCTGTTTTGAGAGTGAGGAAGAGTCATGTAGAGCAGACAGAATAATTTTGTATTAAAAATCTTTGAGTGGTCAGTGTCTCATATTTTATCTGGAAAAAACTCATGTTGCACCTCTCAGAAATGTGTGGGATATGTGGGTGCCATTTAGCTTTTATTATCCCGTACAAAGATGATTTCATGTCCTCCCATAGCAGCTTGTTCCATTACTTAAGTGTCCTAACAATCACAGAGGCTCTTTCCCCTGATATTTAACCTGTATGTTCCTTAATATAGCTTGAGTCTATAACTGTTTTTTAAGGTTTCATAGACTCATAAGGTCACTTTAGCCTTTTTCAGTTTAGAACATATTGTTCTATTCAAATAAGACAACTACTTTTCTCTTCCTCAGTATGGTCCATTCTCTTATTCTGATTTCATAGCTTTTGCAATTGAATTTCTCTGATTTGTTCATGTTCTCGTAGAAATCTGGGCTATATCATCACTATGGTACAAGCTATACTGTTGAACTTATACAGTTTTGCTCATAATTTCATACATATATATACACACATGTATGTATAAAGATAGATAAAATAGATTAATTTATTACATACCTACACTGCCTTGTTTCTGATTTTATGTTTAGGAATATTATTTACGTTACCTTTCAGTATAACACTATTTTTGGCCATGGGGTGGGGTGTTCAGTTCTAAATATAACACATTTACAGATTGTAGATCCATCTCCTTATCACATTTCCAGTTTTCATAGCTTCACAGTTTTTCATAGAATCAGAGAATCATAGAATCAGAGAATGGTTTGGGTTGGAAGGCACCTTCAAAGATCATCTAGTCCAACCTCCCTGCTGTGCGCAAGGACATCTTTCACTAGATCAGGTTGCTCAAAGCCCTGTCCAACCTGACCTTGAACGCTTCCAGGGAAGGGACATCCACCACTTCTCTGGGCAACTTGTTTCAGTGCCTCACTACCTCAAAGTAAAGAATTTCCTCCTTATATCTAGTTTAAAACCATTACATCATGTCCTGTCACTACAGGCCCTGGTAAAATGTCTCCGCCCGTCTTTCCTATAAACCCCTTTAAGTACTGAAAGGCCACAATCAAATCTCCCTGGAGCCTTCTCTTCTCCAGGCTGAACAACACCAACTCTCTGAGCCTTTCTTCATAGGAGAGATGTTCCATCCCTCTGATCATTTTTGTGGCCCTCCTCTGGACCTGCCCTAACAGGTCCATGTCTTCACTGTTCTGGGGGCCCCAGAACTGGATGCAGTGCTCAACTGGATGCACCACTTGCAGAGATAAGGCCAGAATTACCATTAGAAGAATCAGTCACAGAGTCTGTTGATTCAGTGCATATTTCAGCTATTAAACTCCACCTGGCTGTGCCTTTCTTTAGAGCAATTATCCCCAAGACTTTACATTAGACCCAGAAGCACATTTGTATGTCCCCCACATGGAGTGGTTTTATTAGTATTTTCATCTCACCAACCATTTCTTTTAAGAGTAATATGATGCCTTTAAAACTTTCCAGGTGTGCAAATTAGGTTTAATAACTTATGTGATGCAGATGATCTTGAAGATTAGAGGAGCAGAAGTCATTATTGTCTTCAGGCACGTAGTTTTATTTGTAATTTGGTCTATGTTGCCATTCAGGAAGTGGGGTCTTTTCTCCTTCCTTGGACTTGTTTAAGTTTATATCTACTGTCATTTTCATTATTTACTAAATCACTCCTTTTGGGCTGAATGGTCTTCTTCATCACAGTACTTTGACAAAAGTTACAAACCACCTGATGAGGTGCCCAGCTGGAAAGCAGCTTTGCAGAAAAGGACCTGGGGGTCCTGGTGGACACCAAGTTGAATTTGAGCCGGAAATGTGCCCTTGTGGCAAAGAAGGTAAATAATACCTTGAGCTGCATTAGAAGGGTTGCCAGTGGGTTGAGGGAAATGGTCCTTCCCCTCTACCCAGCACTAGTGAAGCCACACCAGGAGGGCCAGAAGGATGATTAAAGGCCTGGAACATCACTCATATGAGGAAAGACTGAGAAAGCTAGGGTTGTTCAGTCTGGAGAAGAGAAGGCACAGGGGGATTGTACCAATGTGCACAAACACCTGAAGGGAGGGTGAAAAGAGGATGGAGCCAGACTCTTTTTAGTGGTATCCAGTGACAGGACAAGAAGCAACAGGCACAAACTGAAACACAGGGCACTCCATCTACCAGGAAACACTTTTTTCTCTGAGGGTGACTGAGCACTGGAACAGGTTGCCGTGGAAGGCTGTGGAGTCTCCCACCTTGGAGATGTTCAAAAGCCTTCTAGAAATGGACCTGGGCAACCGGTTGTATGTGATCCTGCTTGAGCAGAGGTTTTGGACCAGATGACTTCCAGAGGTCCCTTCAAACCTCAAACATTCTGTTATTCTGTGATAAACAACTTACACATGTGCTTAAGAGTAACCACTCTGCTAGATTTAGAATCTATTTGTAGAGACTACTTCTGCCTTTTTATAACAACTACATGTGGCACATTAGTAATATCGATGACAGACTTGGTATTTGAAGTACTTTGTCTAAACCACTTTGTCTTTTTTGCCATTTTAAGGGACTTGACTTGTCACAGATTGTCACTTTGGTTTGCTTCATTGCTTTATTCCGCTCCCTCAAATGACTACTAACAGTCTGTACAACAATTTTACTCACTGCTTATTAAGTTTATATCTGACTGAATAAATTATTCCTGAACGAGCATTAAACTATCCTTTGGATACCTGAATAACCAAGCATGTAAAAATAAGGTCAGTGCTTGTAATGGGTGGCTTGATTTAAGGTTTATCTGTGTATTTTTTTTTTAATTTTATAAATGAACTCTGGTTTTGATTGCAGTCTTGTGCAAAGATATACAAAATACTGAACAACAGCAATATCTATTATGAATTGCTTGAAATGATATCCCACCTATTAAAACAGTAACCTTTTTGTGCAATACTTTGCTACATAACTTTAGCTACCTTCTAATACAGATTTAAAAAAAAAAAAAGAAAGAAAAAGGAAAATTATTAGAATGCTGACAATCAAGAACTCAAAAGTTAGGGCAAATTCAACATAATTTCATGTATCTGCATATATTTTCATAATAGTGATGCATTTTTAATGATCCAATTACATAGTATATTTCACACTACATCATTCACAGAATAACTATTTTTCAGTATTTGTCTTTATTCTCTTCACGTCTTTCCTATGTATTACCTACTTGGCTTCATATAAATCACCACAAAATACAAAATAACTGTGGGTTTTGGTTTTTTGTGGTGTTTGGTTTGGGGTTTTTTTAATAACTCTTTCTCAGGCACTTCAACTTCCATGTTCTTATTCCTTTCCAAAACCTATCTTCAGAACACCCATGTAAGGTGAAGAATTATTATCCCCATTTTCTATAACAGAGGAATTAAATCCAAGAGAGTTTAAAGCTCAAATTTTTAAAAGTTTCTAATGATTTTGAACACAAAAGGTCTATAGTGCATACAGTGCTTTGTGTTCAGAGCAGAGTTTTCATTGACCAACATCAAAGATAAGAGTACACTGCATTTCTGTTAGCTATACCCCAGGAACCTCAAACTAAATAGCAGCTACCTGTGAAAACATTTTACATGAGTTGTCTTATATCACAGATGAATCCCATAACAGAGACTCTACTCCTTCAGAATTACATTCTTCTATAAGGCAGTTCTTTCACACAGAGCCTCCAGTTTCCACAAGAAATGAAATAAAAACTGTTTCTTTCTCTGAAAAACATTTTTTTTTCTTAATCCAAATGAGTTGTGGAGATTGACCCTCTTAAGAGGAAAGATGTATTCTCTTGAGTGATATGCATAGTCTGAAAGATGCTCCATATCATTTGATGGCAGCAGGGAGGAGCAGAGGAGGGAACAAAACAGAGGAAAATTTCCCTCAGTCCACTTATCTTAGTTAAACTTCTTTTTGGTTGAAAATAACAGAGAAACAATTAGATAAGAGCACTGAAATTCTATAGAATTCAATGGGTTATTCCTCCCCTGTTTTTTGCACTTTGCTGAATGCCCATACTATCAGCTAATGAAAAAGCTTATATGCAGAAAAATGTCAGACATTTCCATTTTGTATGAGTTTTCACTCATCTGTAGCACTTTTTTATGCCCAAGGGAAGGTGATAATTTAGATGTGCTCTTTAAAGATTTACTCCATGCTTCTCAGATCTACTCAACCTTCACTCTTTTTTTTTTTTTCCACTTGATTCACATAGAGTCAGAGACATGCAATGAAATAACATAACATCATTCAAAGCATGATCTCTGTATTATCATTCCAATTGATTTGCCTCCCCTGACTGGAGCAGCTTGACATTTTTTATAGGTGGCTAACTTGAATTGCTCCTTGTTCCAGGCCTGCCAGGTTAATAGCAGTGAGCTCTCATGCTTGGAGAGCTTTTCCTTGTCACAGCTCTCAAATCTGAAGAGCAAGTTGCTTACTGCAGCTCTCCTAGTAAAGCAGTTTTTCCCCTCTGATCAGAAGGCAGCTGGTACCTATCTTCCCATTTGGTTTTGTTGCTGATGAATTACAGATATCTCAACTCTTGGGGACTCAGCCCATTGTTAAAAATCTGATATAGTGTAAATCTGTCCAGTCAATACCTTGCTCATGTCCTTAATAATTTCTTAGCTCTGTGTCTGTTCTTATAACACTTTTATATTAAATTCATAGCTATAATCTGTCATTATGAATTCCATTAATTTGGAAAATATGCAGGACACGTCAAGTACTTGTAAATCTATGTTGAAATGCTCTTAACTGTCTTATAAAGCACCAAATGATTTTCCCCCATCCAAAAAACCTATTACAGCAACTCTCATGCTTTTAAAATTATTCTCATGACCATCATTCTCTGACCTATAACTGTTACACAAAATCTTATTACATTGGTGCTATGGGCTTGCTTAATGGGCTTGTACTACTTGCAGCTTGGTTTAATCTCTGCAGTTATTTATCGGTTGTTAAAGCACTATTGTTCTATCCACATGAAAGCTGTTTTACAGAGAATGTGGCAACTGTTCACTGTCATTAATGAAGCAAGCAGGAATAGAGAGAGAGAGTAGGCAAAATAGTGTCATTTCTGAGCTGCAAGTGTGATAGCTATAGGAGTATCTTCATGAAACATTGTCTATTCTGTTATTCACTGATACATTTTCTCATGTGTCTGAACATCAGGGCAGAAGCCAGTAACTTTGGTAAGGTCAATGGAGGAAAAATAAACTGTTCTGGAATTAACTGTCATATTACTTTAATGATGTTTAGTTTTAATGTATTGATCAAGTGTAAAGTCAATGAATGGACTAAACTCTTCAAGGACATTGACAAATAGGAACTTATCAAAAAGTCTTTGTGACTTGTATTTTTCATATTTTTTCCAATCTTTTTTAAAGTAAGCACTTCTTGTTTTATTTTGTTACAACTGTTTAGAAAAACACCTTGGTGGGGTTTTTTTGTTTGTTTAATCTGATGAGAAAGAATGCTCTAGTTCATGAAAACAAAAGTTAGGGAGGATTAAACTTAAACTGTGAGATGCATTAAAAAAAAGTTGTTCAAAGTTTTACGAAAAATTAGAACACTGACAGAATCAAGATTTCTTATAAAAAAAAAAAACTGTTGGTTGAAATTCCATTTTTTACACAGTGAATAAAAACAACATACAACCAAAAAAAACTTTAGTTGGAAAAAATCCAATTGACTGTATCAGAATTTTAGACTTTATTTTTCCTATTTGTTATGCACTAAATTCAGGGTAAGTTGAAATAAAAACAAAATTATGTTTTATTTATTTTAAGAAAGCAGAGAAATCCATAATTTTATTTATTTGCATAATCCTGGAGTCTTTGTATTACATTTGAGTTAAAAAAATAACAAAAGTGGTCCGCCTGTGCCTGTGTAACAGAGTAATATTGTTGTTTTAAACTACTTTTATTAGAAATATTTGAAGTAAAAAATTACTTGAAAAATTTCCATGATTATCTTAAAAGCAAAGGATGTTAATCCATCTGCTGCTCTTTAATGAAGTGGTGACCAGTAAGACACTTGTGGCACCAAAAAGCAAAAGTATCTTTCAGGTTTATATGTAAAATAACTAAGTAATTTTACTTTGAGTCTCCTCCTTAGTGTGCCAATGACAGCTATGGGAAAGCTATCAGTTATTTATGTGTGAGACAAATAAATTTTTGCTGCTATTACAATTGCTCATTAAAAACACCTCCCCTAAGATATTTTGTTACTCGCTGAAGGACAAGAATGATGTCTCAAGGATATCCTAATCATGTGCACACACACACTCGCTCCATGATTTTCCCAGGGACTAAAATGAGACCAATTAGCCTCTTGTTTCCTGGATCACCCTGTCATCCCTTTTTAAAGATGGGTGCAGCATTTGCCTTTCTGCAGTTGTCAGTGGCCTCTCCAATCTCCACAGTCTTTCAAAGATGATAGAGAGAGACCTTGTGAGGACATTGACCATCCTTCTTGGAGTCAACCATCGGGGTCTTGCTTGAGTTGAAATCTCTCCAGTAATCCTTGATTCAATTCTCATCCATGGCTGGACATTCTCCTCCTTGAATTCTGCCTCTAATCACAGGCACCTGTGAGACTGTGGCCAGCAAAAGCTCAGGGAAAGAAGGCACTGATACCTCAGCCTTGTCTGTGCCCACTGTCACTAAATCACCATCCTCACTGAACAATGGGCCTCTATTTTTCTTACTCGGACTTTTGAACTAATGCAGTGGTAGAAGGTCTTCTTATTGCTCTCAGTGTCTGTCCCTTGCAAGTCCCAATTCCAACTGAGCTTTGGCTTTCCTGACACCATCCCTGCATGACCTGGGCAACACTTTTAAATCCCTCTTTTGTAGCCTGTCCCTGCTTCCACCACCTGTAGACTCCTTTTTGCATTGGAGTCATGACATTCCTGTTTAGCCAAGCTGGTGTCCTGAAATGTCTTGACATCCACAAATGTCTTGAAATGGAGTGTGGAACTACAATGAACAATAACTCAATTATGAGGCATGCAAATAAATGATTTTAAGATAACAGAAAAATGTTATTCTTAGGAGCCAGAGAAAGCATCTTCCAAAAGTAGGAGAAATAACTAATACTTAGCAAAAAGCCATGACATGTTCCTTCCCCTTTCAACCTTATACAATATGAGAGAAATAAGCACTCGGCTACAGCTCTTGTATCTAGTGAGATGGAGAATGACAGAGGCTAGCTGGCAGCAGAGACCTGCTTTGGGTAAAGCTATAAAGGAGGAATGACCCACACTGACTGGCTTACTGCCTGATATTTCCCAGATGTTAAGTACAATGAGGTCATACTACCTTAAAATCTTGTTCCTTGTGTCTTGCCTTTCTTTCTCCAGTTTCAAGGACAATTAATTATATAACAGGAATTAAATTCAAATTTCATGTCTTGGTTAACTGAAACTAAGAAAGTTATCATTGCCTGTTAAATTTTATAGCCCTTTTCTGTAAGAAATTACTTTAAATGAAATGGCAATTAAAGGTATGGTAAAATGTTAGGATAAAGTAGATTTTATAACGGCACACAGAATAGATACTTACCAACCGGTGCTGCAGTCCCTAAATGAAGTAGAAACATAGCCTTACTGAAATACTGCTGAAAATCTAAATCTGAATTGTTCTTGTCTTTCTAAACCAAGACAAAGAGCAATCATCTGTAGAAATTACATTGTTCTTGTTGAAAGGCTGACAGACAGACATAGAGACTAAATTTTCAAAGCAAATACTGTAATCCTATAAATTTAATGTACATGTCATTAAGGATACATTTCCTACTGCTGATACTCTGCAGGACACTACATCATGTGCTGAAAGACCATTTCATTGCAGTATTTTGAACTGTATGAAATTATTAATTTACAGTATGCCATATAATGAAATCTTTTTGAAAGATTAGCATAATATGCTTTAAAGTTTAAACACCCCATGCAGTTTTGTAGTACTGATGCATAAATAAAATGTGCAAAGAAAATCAAACATTGGCAAGGAATGCCAAAGTAAATTTATTTGCTATTTGGTTTGAATGCAGCAGCTTTAACTGTTAATATTTGCTAGCAAGCTGGCAGTGCTGGAGCACTGCTACCATGCTGTATTGACATCCCAAATATGTGCAGCACCAAACAGCATCATATTTGTTGGGTTCCAGGGCTGCTGTAGTATCCCAAATCCCAAACTTTGTGTTTTTCCATGTGTTGGGACAACTCTTGTCCATGTCAACCAGCCCTGCCCCACTGCCTCTTTGAAAGGGATCTCTTCTTCTTCCTGTTTCCTTTCCTGTTTCTGTTTTAAAAGCTACGTACATTGTCCATAGGGTATGTGTACTGCTATGAAAGTAATCTCTGCAGACCAGCAGTGCGGAGACTAGCTGGCATGGAGACACCAGCAGTGTTGACAGAAAGGGACTGGAGTTTGCCTGTGCTCTTCTGGCCTTCTCTGTAACCAGCAGGACAGAGTTGCCGGGCATGTGAGGAGACAAGGCAGTATGTGAAGTCAGGGAGTACATGGAGAAGGGCTACTGAAGGAAAGGGAGCCACAGATCCCAGGTGAGTACAGAAAAAGGTCTTAAAGCACCCATCTTGTGTTGCCCACCATGCAGGACTCAAGGATCATATCTCTGCTTTCCATTGGGACCACGCTCATGAGGATCAGGAGAGGAGAGACAATACTATTTCTTGTTGCAGTTCCCACAGATCCCATTCATTGTTCATCCAAAGATGCCACATGATACTGTGGTAAACTGGCAGTTTTTGTCAGCTCTATGAAACTTTCAGGTGATATTACCTGTTACTGATTTACACTAGGCAGAGGACATACCCGTGGATAGACACAGAGAAAGAAATATATCTGTGATAAATGTTTATGCCACAAAATATATTGTGTGGTAGAAACCCGTGACATCTGAATAAATACTATGTTCATTTGTCAGGTGGATTTTATTACCATTACTTTCATTGTTAGTAGAATGTAATAGACTAACCGATGTACTTGGAATAACCTTTCTTGGCTTTCCATTGGAAGCAGGTCATTTGAGTGGAAGTCATTGATTTATGCCCAATGAAAAGCAAGTTGCTATTTAAGAAGCTATGTGAAATTGCTTAATCATTAAAAATAAGCTATCTGAATCTTAAACTTTAAAAAAAAATCAGTAAATTTGCCACTTCTTGAGGAAACCCATAGTCCTATAAAAGTGATTGTATTGTAACAAAATGATGCATCTTCTTGATGAATTTGGATTTGCATGGAAATAAATGGTTCATATCATTATATTGTATCAGTGGGTTCGTAAAGGATTTGTGCTTAGAGTGATCACCATCAACATACATGACCAAAAATGCTACAGCCAGAAATAACTGAAAATTTGATAGCAGTGCAGATGGAAAGGTCATTGGAGATGGGAAAAACCTGCTCAGATTTAGTAAAAGAGAGGCTTATCTGTTTCCAGCAAGAGCACCAAGGTCATTTAAATACCTTATACACAACATTTGCATGAATAAGGCTTAAAATTGTCAAGGAGTAAGTGTGCTTATTAAGGAGAAGAAGGGAAGCCACAGAATTTCCCTGGTTTGGAAGCCATTCCAAACTGGATTGAGCCAAAATTAATACAGAAATAGCAAGCAAAGATGAATTATACAGATGCAATAAAGAGAAAAGCTTTTATGAGAAAAATGAAAGAACATTTATTTTATGGGAACCTACTTTTATCTTTATATACTGAGGTAACGATTCCTAAATCAGGGTTTCAATGGGAGGCCATATGGTAAATACATAGCCACATGACAGCTTGAACTAAACCAACCAACCACTCGCCTCTTGATATACTGACCCCATCAAATTCTTTCCATGAGAAACATTGCACTTTCCTTATGATAAAAGAAACATCTGGCCACCAAAGAGCAGTGGTATGTAAAGCTGCATAGCATACGAATTGTAATACCACAGGCACCTAAGGATCACCATAGAATTAGGCAAAGATTAAGACCTGACCTCAGTGTATGACTGAAAAGACCCCCCCCACACCTTAAATAAATAATTTTCTCAATTTGGTCTCTTATTTTGAGAAAAAAGATTGCTACATTTACCCCAAGGAAAACTATTTTTAAGACATGCACAGACAATCATAAAGGATTAAAAAAGACAAAACACTCTTTCACCAACACAGATCTCACCTGTTTTTTAAAGGGTAAACTAGAAAGTCAAAAATAGGAGGAAACAAACTAAAGATGAATTTTGGTCTGGATTTTCATAGCTGTCATCATTCTTCAATGACAGACTTTACACTGTTACAGACTCAGACAAATAATATCAAAAGTGAAGTTTCAGTCAACTGCCCCTGTAGTTGGGAGTCTTATTTCAGTTTAAAAGAAATAATACAAGTTCGTTTCTAAACTGCACCCAAATATTTTGCTGTAGAACTATACATAAGAGATTAAGCTACTGAAATGGAACAGAATGATTCTAGCTATTAAATTCTGTTTTAAATGCCCTTGTGGTCCCTGATCTTCTGTTGTTGTGTTTTGTTTTGTTTTTTTTAATTTTCACCCCAGAATTTCTGAAGTACTTTTCTGTATAAATCCACTTTACTTCTGACAGAAAACATTAAAACCTTATTATTCAAGAGGGCAAAGGACTGAAAACAACAGAACTTGGACCTGGGTGCTATATTCCCTAAGTTAGGCAGTATAGCTGAAGGAGTAATAGGATGAGGAGAGTGAACTAGAACAGTATTTGTTCTACACTTTTAATTCTATGATTGCATATAAATTTTTTTTAAGAGTATACCACCTTACCATGTGATGTAGTATTGACATAGTGGTTTCCAAAACTATTGTATTGTTCATACATAGAACTAACTTTCACATAGAACTACCTAAAACTTAGGCATAACTGAACATTTCTTTACTAGTTTCCTTCTCCCCAGTTGTAATTGGTTGGTTAGTTAGTTGCATACATGGAAGTATACATGCATGGGTTTGGTTGTGGACTTTTATTTTAATCATTTTGTGGGCTTCCTGTAACACCTTTGGACCAGCACTTGAAAAGCACTGGATGAAGCAAATTCTGAAGTCTTTTTTTTTTTTCCTCTATATTTTGAAGAGATACCTTAGCATGAAGTACAGAAAATTGACTGGATCCACAACTGTAAGGGTTATCTGAATCAAATTTTACATGACCTCTTTTCCATTCCTAAAAATCTGTAAAATCTGTACATGTGCACACTGTAGTACTTGCTTCTGGAAGTTTAATGGAGTATTATCTGAACATGAGATGAGAAAAGCAAAAATTTTAGAATGTACTTTACTTTTCTACTTTCCTAGCCTTTTTGTCCCAAAAATATTTCCCCCCATGAAAATATTTCTTTAAAATAGAAATGCTAACACCTGACACCCTTTTCCTGTTTCAGTGTTTTGAGTAACACTCTTTCAGCACTCCATTGCATTCAGCGCATCCTCTTAGTTCCATGAAAAATATAAAGAGCAATCTGTCTGTTATTTTGGCAGGAAACAGTCATTCTGGCAGCCTTAAAAAATAGTCCTTACTCAGGAGAATGCTACCTGCATGTCCCTGTCTCAAATGATTTAGTGAGCTTACAGAAGCATCCAAATTCTGAACTGTTTGAATTTCACTCATAACTAAGGAGACTGTATCGGCGAACAGAAATAAAATGTTTGTGAACTATTTCTGAAATAAGTTGAATCTTAGAATAAGTTGGAAGACTTTCTATTCAAGTGTTCATATAAAGTTACATTGCTGTCTTAATTTTCTTTTTCTTTTCATCTTCACTTTTGATCATACTCTATACTTCAATAATATTATGCTTTTATCAGAACCATTTTGTATGTTGTCATGAACATTTTCAACACATAAACCCACAGTTACAGAAAATGTCAGATAATTAATTTTTAATCACCTTTTGTGTAAATGGAAATATATATAAAAAACCTCTTCTTTCTGTTCATCATTACACAGTTAGTAGACAAAATGGCAAAACAAAATTAGTACTTTGTGAAACAAAGCTAACCCACGCACCCAAACTATTAGGATTTCAAAAGGATGTAACAAGTTGATGTAATAGCTAAGCAAGTGAGATATGCCCATTTCTTAATTTCTACTCCTACATTTCCTGTGTTTAATTTTTTTCTCCTATTTTTGGTAGTACAATTACAGCCTGGAGAATTCTGCTTATTTATAGAACTGCTTATAGAAGTGCTGATAGTAGAACATACTAATATATGTCAATTTTGTTCTTTATGCATAATGTTTTACATGAACTACTATTCCTGTATGTATAGGAATGCTTTCACCTGGTGCTTCCAACTGTGGTAAAACAGAGTACAATTAATTTTCTGGCATTTTCCATATCATCAGATACATCTTGGCATTATGGAACCATATTTGGTTTTGTGGACTAGTTCATTTTCAGGCTTATCAGGCATTCTTTGTTCTTATTGCCCTAAGAAGAAAATGTCATAATTTATGTTTTTATTTCCCCACAATTAAGAAAGAAAAATAAGTGAGAATGTTGCTTCTATAAAAGAGACTTTTTGAGGAAAAATGTTTCCATGTCTGGATTCTAGAACTTAGAACTTTTTCATTAAAAAGTATGTTATGTCTTTAGTTTGAGCTATTTCAATATTGTCATTTAGTGCCTACTTTAACTGTAATGCAAAATAAAATAAAATAAAACAAAATAAAATAAAAAACATTGAGTGGTTTCAAGTTAGCACTAGCTAAAGTGTTTTTTTTAATGTCAAAATGTTCCTTCTTTTTGCTATAATAAAAACATTTTAATGAAAGATGATCCAAAAAAAATAGCTAAAATCAAATCAAATATCATATGGTATCAGCATCAAATACGTTTTACCACCAAGAAATCAGTAAGTAGTATAAATGTCTTCAAATAAAAATTCAAGTAAAGCTTATAAATTCCAGACAAAAATTTCAGAACTTTTGTGAAAAGATCCCATTTTGTAGGAGGGGAAATGTTTTCAGGCTGTACCATATTAACATGTGTGTTTATACTATTGAAACTATGCACAAATAGCGAAATGAAATACAACCCATACAACCATAAATATTTAAAACATTTTTTTTCTTTTAGATCATTTAATATAATTGCTCATTTTACACATATGTGCTTTTTAGGAAAGGATTAACTACTTAAAATAATACAATCTACAACCTCTGCTATTTCTACCAGCATTTATATTGAATAAATGCTTAGAAATGTTAAAAATACTTGTGACTATTTCAAAAGTAATTATAATGACATTTGGACACTTTATTCTGTAGGAAAGTTTACGGGATATGACCAAGGACACAAATGAATTTAAATGAAAAGCAGAAGAACTCTTTAGAAATGAGCTTGCATAGACAACAGTTGGAAAATGAAACATTGTTAATTGTTTTTAATACTTTAATTTAAAGGTCAAATTCTACTTGCTTTGCTACTTTAAGCAATATAAGTAATGGCTGCATGTTCTTTCTGCTTCAAATGTATGCTGCTTTGCATTGGCAAAAGTTGGAATTTGATTCTCTCTTCATTTCAAGACTACATTAGGAATAAGCAATGAAGTCCAAGAATGTACATGGACTTTTCTAAAATTGGTGTAATTCACAGGAGAACTGGTGCGACGACAGGAGAAGATACACAGTGGCTTTTGCTATTCTTTCCTTTGTTTATCAGTGCTTCAGTTTTACAGTTTACATAACATGAGTTCATTGTATACATTTAGAAACATTTATTTTAATTAAGGTAAAATATTAGCTTCTCAAAATTTTTCAGCCTCTATTAATTTTGTTCATTTCTTTGATGAAGAAAGCAACTGGTTTTTAAAAAAATGACTGTTAGTATACCCTTGTCAAACAAAAAAGAAACACCACACCCTAGATTAAACATTTAAAAGTAACAAGTATTACTTTACTCTAGGGTTTTGGTTTTTTTTTTCATTACTCTGAAAAGATAAATCAAATCAACTGAAACCAAAAATATTTTTTTTCCATAGTGTTCAGTAGGCCAGAGCTCATCTTTGTGTGGACTGTGGAGCACATTTTGAATGTTTGTATTTTGTAGATAAAATCTTGATTCTACTGTACTCTCTTCTAAGTCCCAATAAATTGATTTGAGGTCTTCATTTCATATAAATTGTTCTTATCACATTCATATCAGTGGCTTTGATTTAATTGTGAAGGCAATTTAGGGAATTCAAGGACTTATTTTCTATTCTGCACACTTCACTCATGCCTCATCATGTTTGTAGGTAATTATAATTTATCAGTCCTTTTGCTCTTTCTGTATTTGAAAACTAGTTTTGAGCACACTTCTTGGAAAGCCAATATCAACATTGAGCTGAATTTGAAATATTATTATGTTATGTGATTTTATGAAGCAAACAAATAAACAGGCACTTTTCCAAAATTTCACAGCAAGTGTGGATTTCAGTGTGGTGGGTTTGTTACTGACTGTAAACCTTTCCATCACAGACAGTGTCATATTTTTGTGGAAACCGATTGTCCTTCAAGGAAAAAAAAAAAAAAAAAAAAAAAAAGACTTTGGCATGCAGTGTTTGCTATCAGAAAACCCAGTAGTTGTATTCTGTCATCACAAGCAGAAAGGAAAAATGGCAAGCTTATTAGCAAAGGAGACTATGATAAGGTTGCCTTAGTTTTCAAAGGTGGTTATAAAAAAAAGTGTTGACAATTTGTGTAAACAGTATTTGCTTTTTAAAAAGATTTTAAGTTTGAAATGCCAGTATTGAGACATTGTTTTTCCCATTGATATTTCTTTCAAAAATGTATCACTACTATGAATGTGCTATGGGAATACAGTGTATAGAATGTAAATAACTCATAGAGGGTAAGGATTATTTAGTTTCTGGTTAGGGAATTTTGAAGAATATACTCATTAGAAAAAATTTCAGTGATACCCATGTACTGAATATAAATAGAATCACCAGAATTCTGTAACATCTGAGTCTCACGGTCATGGGAGAAGTTTGTTCAGATTCTCTTCCTCTTGCCACTTATGCCTTTAACCAGCATTCCTGCATGCACAGAAGTGACTGATGGAGCAGATATGAAAAGTGTATGGAATACTGAATACAAAAATTGTCAAGATAAATCAATGATAAGTTGTTTATTAAAATGAGGACTCAACAACTTTTCTGCAGTCAGAGACTCACAGAATTCTGAATATAGCTAAGATGTCTTCTTGTTCATTTTAAGTTTCTGTCTGTTGGATGAAGTATTTCAATATGCATTCAGAGGAGGGGAGGCTGTCAGACAAATGGGGCAATGTCTTGACTGCCCTTATTGTTTCTTTTTTTTTTTTAGATTTTGACACTGCTGCTCATCAGAGTGGTTCCTGATCACTTCTTACCCAAAATCAAACACAGATCCTATTGTAGGCTTCTGCCCCTTGATACTGACAAGCAGAGAAGTAACTGCTGCTAAGAACCAGATATGAAGTATTTCATCCACTTTGCTTTTGCAGTACTTAAATAGAATTTCTACTTAGCTATCTGGTCCCTTGCAAGCACTCATAGAGATACAAATTTTGTGGATTGATTTGTCAGCAGTGTATTTGAGGATTAGGCAAAATCTTACTTAAAAGCTAGCAATGTAAATCACAGCATACATTATTAAAAAGTTAATAATGTAAATTAGAACTTACATATTGACAAAGCAACCTATTCCCTGGCTATCAATTAAATGCATAATGGTCCTTATTATCAGGTCTATAATAATACTTATTATGCAGAAATTTTTGCCTTAATTAATTTATTCTCTCTTTTTAAATTCTGAGAATAGTTTTTCACCTTTATGTAATATATGCTGGCAATGAGACATGTTGTACATGCACCAGTGCCATTCCGATGACTTTTTTTCCCTATGAGTATTGTCAATCCTGAAAGCAGGCTTGTGAGACAGTAGTTGAGTGTTCAAAGCCATTTCATAGATTGAAATACCCAGTCCTCGATGAAAACTTGTTAGAATTAAGGTGCTAGATATTTGATTTCCATCAGTCTGTACTGATTCAGGTCAGCCTTGAAAGGCAGGGGATCTAAACTTTGGTTTAGAAACCTAACAATGCTGAAAGGTTCCTAGTGGGGTTCTCATAATGCACCCAACTCGTGTCAATTTCAGCTCTAGTACTATTTCTGCCTCAGCACACGGATTTGAAAGTTGGAAATCCACCAAAGCCACATGCAGATGCCTAAATGCCTTTTGAAGCAAATCCCTGAGGAAAACACAAAGTATTAAAATGGAATGGATTTCTAACAAATGCCAACAGCCACCAGAGAGGTCAACAACACCTTATCTCTAGAGATAAGTTGAAAAGAGAATAACCATATCTGATATTGTGGTAAAAAGATAGTTCAAGTATCTTCTGTGGCAGAAGGACTACTAATCAACAGCCCAGAGGCCATACAGCATCTGTGGAGATGCACAGGCATGCCTGGCTGGAAGGGTTGCTCACAGGGAACCCATATGAGACTTTACGACATGGAAGACATACAAATAAGAGGGAAAGACAGGAGCAGGAAACCTTTCTCATGTCCTTTTATGGTTTCTTCTGAAACCACAGGACGGAGTCAGATTTAAACCCAAGGGGAGAAGCAGTAGCAGGGCAGCTGTTCCAGCCCTGATGCTTTTCCTCGGCACAGAGCAGCAGAGGCTATGCTGAGATCTCTGCCATGGAGAGCTTGGTCAGCTCTTGTTCTGCACCTGAGATATGGCAAACTGTGTCTCTTGGGTGGTAAGGACAGAGAAGATGCAAGTTAAACTATGACACAGGTAAATCACAGTTAATGTTTAATAGAGTAAACCTCTTTAGCTTACCACACGTTTAAATCAGAAGGCTACCAAAACTGCTGATAGTTTAACAAATGGGGTTTACTACATTTTAGGCTTGTGATCTAAAACTGAAGCAGAAAGCCAAAGAAAAAGAGAATCTAAACTGGAAATATAGCACGTATCTACAAGGGCTACTGCTTTCCAACTTCCAAGGCATGAGGTGTAAACTGTATAAAATCATTCTGAATCCATCAGGCCAAAACAGAGCTGGAACTCTTTGCATTACAACAGTCATGCTGAATTTAACATGGTTTAGACTTCAGTGAAATTGAGTCAGAAATTAGGTGAGCAGGACTTTTGGTCTACATGCAGTACCAACCACTTACTATATTCCACTTATTAGTTTTCTTCAGGAGAGAGTTCAGAAAGCACTGTTGAGTGGTGTTGAAAGAAAAACAAATACGATAATTTAATCTCACTCAGCTAAATGTGCACCACATAAATATGTTCCGATGTGCCTTGTCATTTTTGATACTAGCTTTGATTGAATAGATATCCCAAAATAAAAATCATCAGCTTTGATAAAGTGATCTTCCAAATCTCAAATGGTATTCCTTGGGTCTAATGCAGTAATGTTCCAATGTAAATGATAAAGTATATGCATAACCTTAGAACAGAGTGCCAATTAAGTTCACCAGAACTTAGAAACAGAAAATCATAAAAAAAATTAGTAAATTGTTATTACTGGGGAAATCAGTTGACACAAAATTTTTTCTGTAAATGCTAATTTTTTACTTCCTTTATGGCTTGTCTTGTGTTGAAGAATACACTCAAAAAGGTTTTTACCTGAGTGGCTGTGAATGTGGTTTGGCTCTGATTATAGTAACTGTAAAAATGTATAGGTTAGAGATGGAAATAGTGGGAGGTGGTCCTCCAGCAAGAAGAATGGAAAAGGCCAGACCAGAAAAGAAAGGAGGATGGGAATACAGAGACAAACCTGACAGAGAGCTTGTAGTGGAATGGGATATTTGGAGCAGGTGGGCAGAAGTGACTGACCACAACCTCAGTGGTCAAGACTGGAAAGCAAAACATCTGTTCTTCCTTGTTCTTCCTTCTAGATTGTTTTTATTCCCATTTAATTGGCCCTTTGCACATAGATGGCTTTCATGCGCAAAAAAAAAAAAAAAAATTTTGTTTGCTTTTTCACTCTGAGTTACAGTGGGATTGTTACATGTGGTGTGCAATATCAATGAAATGCATACATCAAATTTTAAGGCAAGCAACATCCTGCATATTGTGCCAACAAGCTCATTCATCTACTGCTACGCCATCTGAATTATTTACTCTCAAATTATATTATAGATATTTTCTTGATATTTGAAGAAATCAGGGATAAGTCTGACTGAATTACAGCACATTTTTCCCCAAAAATTACTGTACTGGGAACTATTCTGGTACCAGCTTGTGCATCTCATATTGGATACACAACATTGTGTTTAAAATATCTCTCCAAACCTCTGAAATAATCTCAGAAATATAAGTGACATAATTGTTAGTAGGTTTTTAAACACATAGCTGAAACACAGCCGTGGTCCATACTAAATGCTGGATTGAGTTAGAAATGTTTTAATTAAATACGTTTCTGTATGAAGTACATTTTGGACTATGGAGTGATTTGCAAGGTTCTTGCTAGGGAGACAACAGGCTGAAGGTACAGGTCATTGCTCTGCCCAGTTCAGGACATTCCTTAGTCTTCAAGAGTTTTAAAAGTCTCTCTTAGTGATCCTTATTGGAGATATGCCACTTTTTGACAGTGCTTTTATTTGTCCACAGAATAATACTTTAGAATTGTATCTGGGAAGCGGAGGGTATGTTGAGTATCCTATGCTGTCTTATTCAGATGGCTGCAGAACAAACTGAACTGGGGACTCCCATATGCCTGCTGAATGCCCTGAACACCAACTTGCTAAGTGGTTTAATTGCCATTCCAGGGCTGAGAGCTTTCTCCCTCTAAAAAGAAGTGACTGTCCTTTATTTCACTCTAATATAGACTGGGAAAAACATGGAAATTGAGAACCTTTCCATAGGAATGCTAAACACTATCTTTATTGTAGTATATATTTCATACACGCTGTCTTTTTCACTACCTTGGTAGGCAAGAAATCGATTTGAAAGGTAGAGGAAAAGCAGCTTCACGCACAGGTTGCAGGCTAAGTAGGAGGGCTCACATCAGCGTTTTTGAAAATGACAGCATTCTCACCTGTCAATGTGTGCAGTAACAGTGAGAAATACATCCGGCAGAAGATAACTGTGAAGTTAGTAGAAAATGGATTTCATAGTTTCTATGAAAATTTTAAACTCTTGTGTGTTCCCTTCAGGCTTAACATGATTTTCAATGGGGAATAATTAAAGGAAGTGTAGTAATATGACATATTTGCATTTGTAGTCATCTGGAATAGTAACAATAGAATTTTACAATTTCTTAGGGGTTTCTGATATTCTTTTTTAATTTACATCACACTCACATTTTTATCCTATCTGAAAATCCCTCCACAAGTCACCAGTCCAGCACCCCTACTGAAAACTAGTATTGCTTCTCACTTCCAGTGGAGACATCATATGTCTTTGTATGCCATCATCTGGTTGTTTTATCACACCCACTTCCAGATTATTCCACTTCTCTTCAAAACCATCAACTCTTGTGTCCTGAGCATTAGCCACACTGTTTTGACACCTGTGTCATATATATGCCCCTACAGTTTCTCCTCTATGCTGAAAATATGCATACAGTAACAAGTAACAAGCAACAAGGCCTCTTCTCCGCTCCAGGGTTTCATGCATGAGATGCAGCTGGCTGATCTATCATCTGCTATCAAGAGCAGTAGAGCCTGTGGAGCTTCTCTGTGTTCAAAGACTCAGTCCTCCATACGGAGACACGTACAGAAGAGGGGAAGAAGTATTGTAGGAGTAAGTGGTGAGCTTGCTTTCATGACTAACTGTGTGCATCTGTCTTACCCCTATTCACAGCACACAGTTTGCTGCCTGAGTGTCATTTGGTGGACCAGGACAGAGCTGACTGGTTCTCCTTTTACTACCACCAATGCCTTTGTAAGTAATTCTGTTAAATTTATTTTACTAGTAATATTTGAATTAATTTTAATTAATTTCCCATCATATCAAGGCATTTAAGGCACGTGTCTACCTTTAAGCAAATGATTAGCTGCACTACGTTCAAAGCATGACTAAGCACACTCTAAAAAGGTTTAAATACTTCTTTGAACCTGACCTTAATTTTTATGCTACAGTAACCACTGTTAGTGATTACTGTTCTCTTTACAACAGCCTGGGTAAAACATTCTGCAAGAAAAGGCTTGAGGCATTTAATCATCTGGCTTTCCTTCATGTTATCAGATGGAAAAAGATTGTTCTTGCATCCTCCATCTACACAGAGCTCCTGTGACATGCAGCGGCTTAGAATCTTGTGCTCAGCTGTTGGTCCCTGAAACACTAATATCAGTAGACCTCTACAACCAGCTGAACCAGGGCTGACTGCAGCTTATCTTAAAATTCCCTTTAAAATGTTAGCACCACAATGGAGAAAAATTTCAGTTTAATTTACTGAAAAGCTAATACAGTTCCATGCCTGGTAATTAAGTATTTGTAGAATATGAAAGAACATCCTATATTTCACGTTTCAAAGCAAGAAAAATACAATCATTCAGCCATGCACATACAGGCACACAAAGGTAGCTGCATTGATGATACTCTATATAAGGATATTGCTTTTTGGCTACGGTGGCAGGCAAATACCGTGATTTAATTTTTGTTAGTTATCCAACAATTCCAGTAACAGTACATGCTCCATGTGAATCAAATAACCCATCCATAACACTTGTTTGCCTTTAAGTATTTGTAATGGATTATGTTTTAAAGATAGGTTTGATTAACCTTGCATAGAACCTACTTTTCACAGTCACCTTTTTTTTCAAGGTTGCATTTGTTTGGATCTCATTGTGTTGACAAGGTTACACAATTGCACCATCACAGTACAGTTTGGAAGGGAACACTCCTGTAGCCTTATTAAAAGGATTCTGAGGATTCACACCAAAGCCTGATTTTTTTGTCACAGCACTAGCAAAAATTCTTGGCTGGAGAATATAGCACTGCTTTGTTGATTTCCTCTCACCCTTCCTCTTTGAAACTACCCATTTTTTTCTCCCACAGTGTATACTTAAATACAGTTTTAGAAAATCTTCAGTAATTAGACATACCGTTCTCTTGCAGAAACAGTGAAGCACAATTTTCAGCTATTTTTTCATACCCTGTAACCCTCTCAATAACACTTTGAAATTAACTTCCCTTGCACCCCTAACCTTCATTTTATACATCTTTGCAGCACATAGGCAAAAAGATCCTTCTTGCCTACATCACAGTGCATTCAAAGGTGTTATCCAAATCTTAGTGTCGCAACCCTGCTTTAGCTGTTAAACTGAGGCTGTCTGTGCACACGCATCTGCACATGCTTGAATGAAGAGAGTCCAGTTCAAACACATAGTTAGTAATAAACTCACTATGTTCAAGACTGTGCACCTTTACTTAAAAAAATATATCCTAGTTTCTTCAGTGGTCCACCTGAGTATTGAAGATGAGCAGTGCACGAGCATTAGAGAACTGCCACAAGAAGGGGAATGCTACCATCAGAGACTCCTTAGAGAAGAAAAGTTTTTCCTACACTTCCCATTGAATGTAAGTCCCTCTGTAGCCAGATATCCAAGACATATGGGATCAGAAGTAGGAAGAACAAGGTTGTTCAAAGTTGTGTAAGTGCAACCCTGATCGCATCCTCATTGTCAGACCAGCCAGCTGGGGGAAAGAAAGAGGGAGGATTCACACATTGACTTCCTTGCACTGCATAAAAGAGATTGCGACAATCCATTTGTTGAAATCTTCATGGTCTATTGCGAATGTGATAACCTTAACTAATTATCAGGTATTAGATTTGCTGGTGTTTCTGAATATATTCATTTTTTGATATAAAATAAATAAACAAGCTTCAAAAATTAAATACACCATTTTCCGCATTTGAAATTAGTCCCCATGCTCTTCTATCCTTTTACTTCTATTCATTTCAGTGGAAGCAGAATTGGTCCCTTGATAAAGACAACTGGAGACCTTGGTCTTCCTCTTGTCCATTTCTTTAATATGTGAATGACTAAAATAAAGCTATAACACCTTTCTCCTGCTTTTTTCCACCTCAGTACTGAGGCAGGTA
This sequence comes from Pelecanus crispus, assembly GCF_030463565.1. Taxonomy (NCBI): domain Eukaryota; kingdom Metazoa; phylum Chordata; class Aves; order Pelecaniformes; family Pelecanidae; genus Pelecanus; species Pelecanus crispus. Next base: position 111,385,414 of record NC_134644.1, read on the forward strand.
CTGGCAGAAGGCATTAGTTAATGGTTCATAAACATTTCTTTCTTAAATCTCAATTTTCTTGGGTTTGTAAGGTACTCGCAGATTTTTTCTGTGGAGTGAAACTGGCCCACAAAGTCATCCAGGGAGCAGTTAATAATCTATTCAGTTAAAAGAAACTGAGGGAAAGCTGAGTGAGGTAAAAAGTATGCCTGTGTTTATCTTTATATAGGGCTAAATACACACACATATGCAAGCACTAATGCACACAGTATAAATAACAGGTATGTTCTGATTTAAAGTGTCAGAATGACAACCTCTTTAAATTCTTTTAAATGCTTCATAAGAGCAGAACCTGCCCATTTAGATATGCAGTGGCATGAAAAGTGCTAGCTGTTGGACAGATGAATAAGATTCATGTTGACAGCTCTTTATAGCTCTTTTGGCTGCTATTTATAAAGGGAGGGGATATAAATCTGTCTGTGTCAGCCTAGATATTTTGATCCACTACTGCAGGTGATGGTGGTAACCTATTACATGTGGTAGATGCTCAATAAAATAAGCACAGTGTCATCACCGAGGGGTACCTGCTCTGTTATCACTGCAGACTAGCTGAAGCTGCTCTGAGGAGTGTGGTTCACAGCCATTAGTGTATTTTTCTGTGTTTTTTGGTTAGATCTTGACAGTTACACTGCAACTGTCAAATTTCAGTCTGTCTCCCACAGCTTCTTTCATGAGCTTGGAAAGCATATGACAAAAGTAAGTCTGAAAAATGTTAATTTCTTGCAGCCTATTGTTTCCATGATTTGCAGAAAAGATCCTGATAGATTTTCATGTTTAGGCAAGTGAAATTCAGTGATGGAAAGGACCTAACGATTTCTTCCTGCAAACAACTTTTTCCTGCAGTAGTACATTTACCAAGATGCCTTCTCTTCTGTTTTTAAAATGTGCCAGGCAATATGGTTTCCAAAACTTACTGTAGGTGAATATTCTATGCTGTCGTGATTTAGCCCCAGCCAGCAACTCAGCACCACGCAGCCGCTCACTCACTCCCCCTGCCCTGATGGGATGGGGGAGAGAATCGGAGGAGTAAGACTGAGAAACACTCCTGGGTTGAGAGAAGAACAGTTTCATAATTGAAATAAAGTAAAATAGTAATGATAATAATATCAATATAATAATGATAATAGTAATAATAATATACAAAGCAAGTGATGCACAATGCAATTGCTCACCACCTGCCCACCAATACCCAGACAGTTCCAGAGCAGCGATCGCTGCCCCCCAGCCAACCCCCCCCAGTTTCTATACTGAGCATGATGTCACATGGTATGGAATAGCCCTTTGGTCACTTTGGATCAACTATTCTGGCTGTGCCCCCTCCCAGTTTCTTGTGCCCCTGGCAGAGTATGGGAAGCTGAAAAGTCGTTGACTGGCATAAGCAGTACTCAGCAACAACTAAAAACATCAGCGTGTTATCAACATTCTTCTCCTATTAAATCCAAAACACAGCACTATGCCTGCTACTAGGAAGAAAATTAACTCTATCCCAGCCAAAACCAGGACATATGCCAAGACATTTTTACTGATATCCAGACTATATTTCTAATACATTTATTATTATTATTATTATTATTATTACTCTTTGAAACATTATCTTGTATTATGCTAAATACTTCCCCCTCCTTCTTTCTGTATGCCCCATTCTGACATTGCTAGCCCTAGTGAAAGAACACAGCACACAAAGCATCTGTTTTCACTAACAAATTGGGTCAGTTGCAATAGGCACATTCTAGACTCATGCAGCAAGAAATATCTTTCCTTTCCTGTGCTCATAGACATATAAAACCTGAACGTACCAACAGCAACTACTGTCAATATACATGGCTGCCACATGAGTTCTCAAAATTATATGTGAAAATGTCCATATTTCTAAATGGGAAAAAGCCATTAAATCCTGTCCTTTGTTAGACATATGCAAATACTTAAAATATTTTTTTTCCGTATTTCCTTGTCCTATTACTCTATACGTGTATTGGTTTTATTTTCAGGAGCATTTATCTCCTCAAAATGGGCATATTTACACCAAATTACGCATAATTGTATGGGCACAATGCCCAAAACCACAGCATGTCAGCGCATTGAGTTTTCATATATAACTATTATTCACCGAGTGTGTGAATGGACTTACTGCTTAGATAACTTTCCTCACCAAGTGCTTCATGTGGACCTGGCTTTCATATCAGCTACTGGTATACTAAACCAGTGAAATAAAATCTCTTGTACAAATAAGAGGACTCATTTGCATAAACAAACAAAACTAAGAGCAATCTGGAAAAAAGCAATAAATGTGTAATCACAACAAGGAATCAGGCCAACCAGTCATTATGAAGTCCTTCAGATTTGCCCTGGATCTAAGCCAAATTCCTACAATGACTTCATCTGAGTCATCTACCTGAAGTCAATCATTCTGGCTTTATAAAGGGGAATTTGCTATTCAGTATGATCACAGTGTTAGATTTTGGCAACAACCCATCTTGCTCAGCAAAATTTATTAGGAATAGGAAATTCTAAAAAAAAAAAGAGGGAAACAATTATGTTTAATTTGGTGTAAATGTGCCCATTTTGAGGAGGGAAATGCTCCTGGAAATAAATAAAAAAAAAATAAGTTCAGGCATGTGGCTTTTTTTTTTTTTTAATATTGTCAAAGTGTCCCTGCGCTGCACTGCAGGCTAGACTCCCAGTTTGGCAGTAATTGCACTGCTAGAACTGGTTAAAAGGCTTCAGTACGAGGAGCTGTCTGACTCTGTCCTCACTCCAGTATTGTGCCAAATTAATGCATTTATGCTGCTTTTGAGACTCAAGGTGCACAGTGCTACTAGGACTGATTAAGCCATCTGATAAGCTCCTTGCCCTTGATACCTGCTTGTTGCAGGGCAATTAAAGCTCTGAAACCAAAAGATCAGTTTGCACAGAAAGTGGTGTTTGAATAAGCACAAGGAATATTGAGTTCTACTATCCCTTTTCCATGTAAGAACAGTATTACAACTATAATTTCTAATCTTATTAGTAATGCTTTAGTTGCACGCAAACAGTATCTAGCCTAACACTCACAATAACACACAGGCTCAGTCACCTTCACACATTAATTGACCCTTCACTGCATAGCCACCACCTTTTCAGCCATCAGAGACTGTGGGTGGCAGCACCCGTGTACCACCTGGCTGGTGACTGGGGAAGGGCTCCCACGCTGGTGACACAGGGCGGCTGTCACTGACACCACATATGTCTCTCTGGCAGACTTCAGGATTCAAGGGAAGGCCATGCAGATGCTTCCATGCCAGGTCTGCTGTCTCCATACTATAACAGGCCCTTAGAGATACAAAAGTAAAAAACCAAACCTGCAAACACAAGCAAATGTTTAGTGCAGTCTAGTACTTGCCAGTTGGTTCATAGTTTACAACTTAAATACTCCATTGAAGGTCTCTACACAATGCATGGACACATTCTTACCTCGGTTTTGCATTGCTTTAGGCCCACAAGATTACAACTACATGACTAAGAAATAATTAGTGTGTAAACATGACTATCATTTCATTCACTCTGTCTGTGTAGAAATCCGATATTTATTAGCTAGTCAGTCATGATCCCTCTGTAACAATCAGTGAATACCCATTCCCTGAGAGTAGTTAATCCAACCATACAGTACGGGTCTAATTTATAAGGTTTGTCCTTTGGTTACACATACAGTCTTGCTTGGATCAAATGCCAAAAATTCTCTGGTGAGACAGTAAAATTAGGTCATTCAAACTTCGCATTTGTACAATTATTGCTGGCACCTGTTAGAATTTCAGAATAAATATTGTTTAGAATAATAAAAAACTATTTTGTGAAGACTGCAATTTGATTTCATGAAGAGAACAAGGGAACTAATTAAATTTGAAGAGTTGCTGATGACTAGTTAAGAACTATAAACAGTGAGTTAAATAAAATCCAGTGACAGGGAGTTTGTTTACAGATAGTTTTAATCCTGTGGGGAGAAAAGAATAAATAAGATTTAGTGTAATTTCTTTAAAGTATGCCAGTTACATACTGTGGCTCTTTTGTGCCCCCCATCAGATTGCATCTTTTGTTTAGCTGTTATTGTTATATAGGTTTGTAGAATAATTTAGACTGGAAAAGACTTTGGGCGGTCATGTGGTCAAAACACTTGCTTGAAACAGGGCTAACTAAAGGGCCTTGTCCAGCTGACTTTTGAATAACCCTAATGATGGAGGTTTCAAAGCTGCCCTGGGCACCTGTTCACTGTTTGACCACCCTCATGGGTGAAGAGTTTTTTCCTTATGTCAGGTCAGAATTTCCCTTGCTGCAAAAGGCAGCCATTGCCTCTCATCCTTTCACTGTGCAGCTTGGGAATAATGTCTTTGTCTTCTCTGTAGCTGCCCATTAGCCAGCTGAAAATAGCACAAGGTTCCTCCTCAACCTGCTCCCCTCCAAACTCAGCAAACACAGCTCCCACACCCCCCTCTTGTATGTCATTTTCTCCATCTCTGAACATCTTAGTGACCGTGCGCTGAGCTCTCTCCAATTTCTTTCTTATACTGGGTGGTGACAGTAGCAACTCTGAACATGGGGCTCCAGATGTGGTCTCATAAGTGCCAAATAGAGGTGATTAATTCCTTCTCTCAGCCTGCTGGATGTAGTTTTACTAATGAAGCTCAGTAAGTAGTTAACCTTCACTGCTGCAAGGGCACACAGCTGGCGTGTTTTACTTGCTGTCTACCAGGACTTCTGCTTAGCCAGGCAGTGCCCAGCCTCTATTGTCACATGGGGTTATTCAACCTCTGGTGCAGGACTTCACATTTGTCACTGTTGAGATCTATCTGAATGGCAGACCAGCCCTGATGCTTATCAGCACTCCCTCCAGTTTGTTGTCACCCACAAATTTATTGAGGATGTGTTTTGTCCCACAATCCAAATCATTAATGAACATGTTGGTCTACCTTTAATTGGTTTAGTGTGGACTTGGTAGTGTAGGTTAATGGTTGGACTGGATGATCTTAAAGGTCTTCTAACCTAAACAATTCTATGATTCTATGATTCTATGTTATACTGTATAAACTCCACTACCAACCCTTGAGGAACACCACTGGTAGCCAGCTGTTTAATAAAGAGTTCATACACTTCCTCTTCTGTCTCAGGATCCACCTGAGACATCCACCATTACACTTCCCTCATTGGTGTTCCCCCTGATCCTGACTGTAAAGTCTTGACCAGCTCATCACCCATTCATAGTGAAGCTCTGGGCAAGTGAGTAGCTCACAGTTACCCACATATCTTCTCTCTTCTTAAAGACCTTGTACTCATCCAGGCACTCCAGCCATGTAGGCTGTCCCACCATACTATCATGTTCCCACAGTCATGTTTCCATTATCATGTCACTATGACTGTGCATAAACTCTTAGTTCCTGTTACATTTGGGGTTTTTTTTCTGTTGTGTGTGAGTTTGTGTGCAGGCACTAGAACTGGGTCCCCAGTTGTGCAACTTTCCCAGAACAAGTGTGAGAGCCTTCTCCACCATGTTGTCCTCTGGGCAGTTCCTCCTTGCTTCCTATTCCTCAGCTTCTCGGAAGCTTTGGTCTCCATCTTCCAGCAACCTGGTTTAAAAACCTCAACACTGGCTTAGCAAACTTGTTGACAAAGATGCTCTCTTTCTCTTTTTTTTTTTTTTTTCCAGTTGGATTCAATCTCTCCCCAACAGTCTTCATTTCTTAGAAGTCCTTTAATCATAAAAGTCAAAGCCCTGACTGCAACACCAGCCATGCAGACATATCTTGACCTGCAAGATGCAGCCACCTGATCCTCTATCATTGACTGAGTCAATGTCTTTTTCTCTGTAAACTATATTGAAAAGCAAACCTATTACAAAATTAGATTTCTGCTAAAGGAAAAAAAAAAAGTCAAGCTTTTAATAATTGCCTCATATAGATCAGTGGTTCTTGAGTATTTTTTTATTTAAACAGTATTTAAACTTTCTGATGGTCTGTGAATCACCATGTCACTCACCATTTAAGGCTGGGCAGGAAAGGTGATGATAACTTTCTTAGCATTTATAAAACATTATGGTGGTACAAAATTGTAATTTCACAGCCATTATTAAAAGTCTTTTTGATCTGCAATATTGGTACTAAAACCATAAATGTATGGACCTGCATCTTTTGCATAAGTTTTTAACTATAAGAAAGTCTATGAGTTTTGACTGGGCTTTCAGCTGGGCAGGAAATATACATCTAGCAATTCTTGAGCTCCACCTGATAGTAATACTTTTGATAAAGTCTTACTTGGCAAGAATATAGAAGTGCGGCTTTATAATTAGTTGTGCAATTGCCCTGGTTTTGTGCAGATCAAAGAACATCTATATGATAAATATCTACATGGTCTTTTTTTGTAAGAATATGTGACTGAACTTCACCAGTGCTACTGACTGGCAAGATGAACATTAGATAAGCTTCAAACCCCATAGACTGTGGCTGAGATGCAGGGGTAGATATTTTAAATAGCATGGTTTATTTGCTTGATGACAGCCTGACAGTGACTGTGGCTATGTGAGGGGTTTTTGTAGGGTCTTCCTCTTAGCTTGCTAATTTTTAGCATACGGACAGACACTTCAATAATGTCTGTCTAAATAAATGCATCTCTGAATGACACTTTGGGAAAATAGGAGGTTTATGTTTCCTAGATTTACTTCACAATTTTCTTGATAACAATCTATTATGTTTGAAAAGGTCAGCAATTATCATATAGATGTTCTGTTGTCATAATGGCTGCTAGTGTTATCACATGTTTCATTATAACTGACTAGGCTTGAAAAATGCCTTGTATTAGTATGAAAGGGGGGTTAAAAATCCTTATCATTCACTTGTCTTTAATTAGAACTCTTTATCTATCCTGACTTGGAGGCATCACTTTAGGAAAAAGAATTGCTCTCACTCTCATTATTCAGTATACTCCAAGAATAATAAGTATTATTAATGTTGGTAATTAATGCCATCAATGTATTCTCAGGCAATTTTATTTAAAAAATAAACTTCTGTCAGGGAATTATAGCTATCATTTTATTATTCATAAAATGAAAATTGTGTCAACTTAATTTGTATTTGTCAAACTATGCAGGAACAGAAAGCAAAGCATGTTCTGCCTCAAAAACCCTAAGGTCTCTGTCTTTTTCCCTGTAAACACTATTGGACATATGTAAAGTTAAAGAAATTATGAATTAGCTCTGTGGAATGAACTATGGAGTTCAAGCATGCTACGGACACTGCCTAAGCAAACAAACCCACTATATAATAAATAACTGCTGATTTGTTATAAACATTTTTATATGTATGTATGTATATTTATTTATTTGTGTACAGATATGAATATAGAAGTTATCCTTTCTGGAGCTTCACTTTGAGGTCTTAGTTTTAAAGAGAAATTTAAATGTATATGCTTATTTTGCCCTTTTTTTTTTTAATTCAGTCCCAGGTTTCTGGTCTGTTTACATCTCCCCTCCCCTCCTTTCCAGAAATCCCACATATGAATGTATGGAAATTTCATTTATGCCCCACATTCCCCCTCCCCCTACTCCCCAAATTAAATAAATCAAGGAATGGCTGTTTCAGCAGCTCATGTTGTGCATTCACCTAAATGGCATCTGGGATTCTGGCATAGCACAGGTGAAGTAAAAACTGTAGCTGTTGCTGCTGTATTAAGCTGGTAGACAGGATGAGGAACTGCAGTGACTGGGGTAAGGAGGTTAAAGATAGTAAGCAAACAACCTGTCTTGCCATTTTTTGGCTGCTACCACTGTTGTCTAACCACAGAGGTGGCCTGGATTATTGTGACAAATGTAGAAAACCGTATCACCCTAAAGTGTAACATTTTAGTGGTATATCTCCTGACCTTACCTATACTAAGAAAAGCAATTAAATTTTGGTCAGACTCTGTGGGAAAAAGAGAGCAGAAATGTTGTTTGAAACCTGTAATTTTAAGGGAGCTTGTATTCCTGGATCTTTCCAAGAGTGGGTCACAAGATTCCCTACTCATCTCTTTCATAGAGACAACCTCACAGCAAGAGGATTTTGGAGGCTTCATTGTATTATTACTCTATCAGCAAATTATTCTCCCATCATGTCTGACTTTGAGCAGTATGGATGACTTTGTCAAAACTTTCAACAGTAATATAAATTTTACCAAGTGCTAGTCATTAGCACTCAAAGCTATGTTATCAGCATTTTTAGCTGGCAACAATGTCTTTTTCTTGCAAAAAATAAAGAGCTCAAATTAAAAAAAAAAAAAAAAATAGAGGGCTTTAGAGCTTGCTACAAACTCCACAGATTTAGCAGTCCGTCCTTTGTGTTTACCAACCCTTGTCTCTTTGGATGCTGCCTGTTGTTGGAGGGACTGTCTAGACAGAAGACCTGCAATACATTGTGCTCAGCCCCCCTGTGTGACAGAGGTATTACTGTGCTGTAAGGCTGATTGAAGCAGGGTTTCTGAATTTAGCCAAGACCGTAGTGATGGTCTTTCATGCCTTCCTTCAAATCTCAAAAGGAAAACAACATACAAAGTAAAATAAATTTCATATTTATAAATTTGAAGTATTGCTTATTAATCCACTCATTCACTCCAAATAAAAAAGCAGGGCCTGACTGAAAAACAAAAACCCCTCAGTGCTTGCTGTGCAGAAATAAGCATGTGAAAAACAGTAGTCGATAATACAGAAATGGCTGCAGTAACACTAAATGAATTGATAATGAGATTTCACCTGTACTACGGGTTTTAGGACCGATTGTCCTGTATTAAGAAAATCATTGCCACACCAGAGGTGAGTAATAGAGGTTAGCTAGAAATTGACAAAACACTAATATGAAAATGGAGACAAAAGATTAGAGTCACTTAGCCAAGGAAATAGGTGCATAAGAAAGAAAATTATTCAAAAATATCTGAAACTGTGAAAAGCAGACATTGTTTGCTCTCATTTGTAATGACATAAGAGCAATGAGCCCACATGATAGACCTGAAAAGCAAAGAATAGGAAAGTAATAAAACATACTTTTCCAAAAAATGTAGAGCCCATTGCCAGAGAAAATGAGCAAAACAAAGAAACTGGAAACTAGAAATTTGTAAAAGTAGTAAGAATAGGGACTGTCTACAGAGGTAATGGTAATACAGGTAGCATTAATTGGTGAGGACTGATAAATTTTCTTACTTAATTCTCCTGTCTACTGTTAATTTTCAGGCTTAAAACTCTGGCTTAACATTCAGATGAGACTAAAGGCAGGGACAGGCTATCTCATGCTGTCTACTACAGGCTGCTTTAGTCTTCCTCTGAAGCTTTTGCTAGCCCCCATTGGAACAGGAAATTAGATCTGAATTTGAAATCTGATCAAATTTTTCTGGTCTTGTAATCCTGCCTTATATCTTTCCACTCCCAGCTAAACTATTCAAAACTATCTGAGGATCTGTCTCTCAGAAGCACAAAGTTAAAGGAACAAAAGACAAAACAGCCCATATACAAACTTTCCAAATATGATTGATTCTTTTATAAGTCAGCTAAAAGTCTTCTTATGAGTTTGCTTTTCATTGCAGAAAAAAAGATGGAATTTGAAGATTCTATTCTATAAAGCCCTCTGAAGAGCATCACAGTTCTGTGCAATAATCTATAACTGTATTTTCATTGTAGATATCTTTTATTTTATAGTAGCATTTTCTATTCCCTTGAGTCATGAATCAAGCACCATAGGCAAGATTCATCTGCTGAAGATGAAAAGAAGCAGACAACACCCCCCTGGAGTCCATAGTTGATATTCTGCTTCAGACTTAGAAACTGAGTACTTATCTTTCCAGAATGAAGATGACTTATTTAGCACTATTATGCACAATTATTCTCTCTTTTAAAGTAAAACTGACAGACCAAAGCCTTTGTCAGTTCTTGTGAGAGGCAATTTTATATACATGCATGCATGTGTGTTTTGAATCACTTTTTCTTTAGAAGCAGGACAACATTTAGAGTGAAATATTTATTTTTTCTTAAGTAAAGATGGTTTTACTTCTCCTTCCTCCTTACTTCATCAGATGCAGTTTAGATTAATATATTCAAAATGAGAGGTTTTACAAATCACTATCAGATGTAGCCTCAGTCACATTTATTATAATTTCTAACACTTGGTTAAAGACATTAATACTTCTGCTAATAGTCCAACGAATAGTTTTATCAGCCCACAAGCATGGTTATTGGAGATGCCTTGGGACTTTCAGTTCTCAAGCCAGCTGGAAAAGGGGCTATCATAGAGAAAATATTCTGAGACTCTGGGAAAAGATATATAGAGTGTACTGTGTCGTTGTGTTCCCCTAGCAGCTGCTTACAGAGTGGTAATGCAATCTCAGAGGAGTCTGCCTGCCATTTCACTTGTAGGGTGACTGCAACTATCACAGCTGCTTCAGTGCAATAAATACAGAGGAAGGGAAGGGTAAAAAATAAGTTAACCCTCCAGTGATATAGCTGGAAAAAGTATAGAAGTAGACATAGAAAATGCAGAAGCAGAAAATGCAGAAGGCTTCTGAGTGGACTACTGCTGTGGGAAAGCAATCTCTCTAGAAATATGAATACTAAATGATGATGTTGTGTGAAACATGACAGGTTTTCAGTGCTTATTTACTCAGAGATACATTTTTTTCTGGATGTTTACTTACACAGTGGCTGGTGAGCCATGTTTTAGTGTGAAAAGAAACCAGCACAACCTGAAGAATTCACCTCTGTTTTCACAAATTATTTTGGATTACAATACAAATCAGTCAGAGGAAAAAAAACAAAAACAAAAACAAAAAAACACCATGACCAGCAAACTTAAAAGATACTTTTCAATTTATATCTTTTTCTTTTTAAATGATCATTTTCAACAGAAATCCTATGTATTTTGAAATATCAGTGCCCCAGTGAAGTGCTTAATTAACAGATTTATTCCTATGGTAAACAAGTTTTCAAAGACTGTCATTGCCTACTACAGAGATATGATTGGATTAAAAAAAAAATGGTTTAATTAATTCCATGCACTTTAAAGAGCTCTCTGATTTATAATAATGACCTTGCTAGAATGAAGAGCTTGGACTACTGTCTGTAATGTGTTTTGTTCTCCAACTAGGATTCTAATGTACAGTACAAAAAATAAATTAATAGAAGAATTTAAGTTGCTTTCCTTTACTACGCAAGGATTATGTCATTTAAACCAATTCAACATTTTGTGAAAAATGTCTCTCATAATCATACTCCCTCCCCAGGCATATTTCTTAAATATCATATTAAAGATATATCATATTGGTGCTTCTGGAGGCCAGTAATGGTTTGAAGTTTGCTTCACAGCATTACTGTTCATCTGCTATAGAAGTAAACCTCAATAAATGCTCTCTGCAAAACTCTTCTCAGTATTGCATACCGTGCTGACCTTAGTCATTTGCTCTTCCATCAGAGGAAAGGAGTTTTCTCTGTCTCTTTAAGAGCCTCAAACCTATTGTAAGTACCTGTCAAGGGGTAACAAATAAGTAGAAATCCCAAATCAAGAGAATTCCTTCTGCATACAAGTTTAGATAAAAGATTGGAGAGGGAATTTCTGAATTAAGCAGCATTTTGAAACATGCTCTTTCTTCTAGATCTTATCTATGTGCGGTATCCTTTGCATTTGACTGTTTCGAATTGATCTTTTCTTCTCCCTGCCCATAATAGCTGACATTCATTATCTGTAATCCAGAATCAGTGGTTAAACACTTGTTTTCTAACACTCAGGTAGTGCAGGAGAGAATTCAACCAGAGACTTACACAAATCTCTTGGAAAGACTCTAAAACATTGACTACCCTATAATTGTTGATCAGCCAGTTTTGATAAAGAGATATTACTGAATTCTCATGTCACCATTGTCCTGATTCCCTGGGAATAAAAAATAAAATAATAAAAAAAAAGAAATTTATATATGCACCTTTTTCTTTTTTTTTTGTTGTTTTTTTTTAATAACTTAAGGGAAATAGAACAGGTTGATCATAGTGAGTACCTTTTATTAACACTTGCTGGTACTGTCAAAGTGGGTAGGAAACACTTCTGGCAGATGGTGCAAACCTCTTTCCCTCCCAAAAAACCCTAATATGGAAAGCAAAAAAAATTAAAGGTCACTTTGTTACCACTCTCCCTTGTGCACCAGATAACAGTATAAGCAGAGAAAGTTACTTACTGCTCCTTTTCTCTAGGACATAGAAGAGACATTTTAAGGTCAAAGTAGCAAAAAAACAACAGGTAGACACAGATCACAGAGGAGTTTTCTTTTCCGTAACAGAGATCCCCAGTGAATAGCCCTTTATTCAGGACAATTAGGCTTTTCAAGTGTAACAACTACTTTGTGAGCAATGAATGAGGAGTTGAACCAGGCACTACAAGCATGAGGGGCTGCAGTTAACAAACATGTAATTTCTAGAGCCAGAAGACTCAAATCTGCAGAATTCCACTTCAACATAAATGACTGAATTCAAAGTCTGGGTTTTTTGTCTAAGATATTCAATGTTAGTCAGTGAAAAAACATATTACCAATAGTAAAGAAACTGCACATACATTTTAATTACAGAATGTATGTAACTTGTATGTTGCAAAATAAAAGCTTGTAAGAGTCTGGATGCTTCAAACCAGTCAAGTATTTTGAAAATAGCGCTGTCAGGCTATCTGGGTTGGATTCTTGGCTGGTGTAAATTGCCATCCTTTCACTGAAGTCAACAGCTTTATGCTGACTTAAACCTGTTGGGGATTTGGCCCTATGCCAGATTAATACAAATCACTTTAAGGATTAATTTTGGTTTACAAGTGTCAAATATAATTTTTGGTTCAAGAAGATGGTCATGAGTCTGACAGGTTTTGACAATAAAAGTTAATTACAGGCAACACATGATGAAACAGAAGCATGAACATCTGATTTCTGCAAACTCTAGAGGCTGCATGGTTGTAAATGAAGCACAGTGAGAAATCACTCAGCCAAAATGCACGAGAGAATACCTCAATTATGAAACTAACAACAAAATCATGTCTATACAATTTAGTTATCAAAACAAATTAAAAGATTTTTAACTAAGGCGCACCTCCAACAATACTGTCTTTTAACCTGCAATAGATTGAAAAACCACTAGATGTTCTCTGTACTGGTCTATTGAAATATTTGTAGTTACTTTGCTTGGAAACTTGACAATAAAGGTGGTTTTTATTGGTGCAGAAGTTTTGGTCTCACTGAAGTAAACAATGACTAACCACTAGCTTTTGTGAAAGGAGAACAGAAAGAGAATGTGTCTTATTTTGCATTCTCTATTGTTACATGAGGCTGAAACAGCAGGTACCGAACCCATCAGCTTGTATCTTGGAAGAAAATGGACTTAGAAATATTTTTATAAATTCAATGTGTGTTTCTGTGACGTTGTGTATGTGTGTATGCACATGCATGTGTATATCCGTGTTATCTATAGAACTCATGGTTTCATGGCACTGCCTGTCAAGGGCAGTCCTAAGCTAATGCAAAACCACAGATTCAACTTTTTGTGCTCTTTTTCCACAAATTTTATTAAAAACTAATTATATATCACAGTAATACAGTCTAAAACTGTCTTTATCTCAGCCAAAATAATGGAATTACATCAACGCTGCTTAAGGATAAATCAGCAAAGACAAACCTATGTATGGTCTATAACACTTGATTTATTTGACCACAAAGCCGAGTCTCAGGGCCCAGTACAGGCACCAACAAGCCTCCACTGACCTGACCAGCTTCACACAGGGCTTTCCAACAGATGCTCCCTGCCCATGGGCCCAGGGGCTTAAATAGAGCCTGAGCTGGGTGGTAAGTAGCCCTGTCTCCACCAGTCCTGGCTTGCTGACTGGATGTCCCCGACTGACCCTGGACCTGATCCTACCTCACCTTGTGTGATGGTGTCCCAAGCCTCTGGCACTGTCCCCACCCTCGCTCTGCTAAGGTTCTGTGGGGCTGTCCCATTTGGTGGGGTAATTCCCTGCTTGGGCTGTGGCCACAACCTGGCTTCCCTTGTGTAGCAGACTCCTGCTCCCTGACAGCAAGGCAAATAAGGCAGTGAGTATGCAGTTACTGCCCTGCACAATACCCCCCTCTGTTTTGGGGGGTGAGAGGAAAAGAGAAAATAAAATAACAAAAGAAAATTTTATGCACATTTTTTAGTAGATCTTTAGGGACAGTTCCTTGAATATTCACAGAAGAGGGACAGGATCTGAGGTTTGGACTAAGATCAAAGATCTAATGAGGATACTTTCCAATCTGGAACTACATCTCTTGTAATACTAGTTTAGGAAGACCAGAACAATGGAGATGTTTTGGGCAGCACTTATTCCTGATGAGTTGTTTCTCCTGTTAGGTCAGAGCAGACATATTCCCCTTCAATGCCTGTAAAAGACCAGCACGCAGGGCATTCAGTATTCTGGTGTCTCTGTGATCAGAAATTCTACCCTATACAGTCAAAGCCATGCAAAAAGAAAAACAAACAAAAAAAGGTTTCATCAAACCATTTATCGTTCTAGCTCTCGGAAAAAAAAAACCCAAACATTTTTGTCAGTGTTCTAAATAGTAGGTATATGGAATGCTGTCCTGTGCTGGTTTTGGCTGGGGTAGAATTAATTCCCTTCATAGTAGTTAGCATGGGGCTATGTTTTGGATTTGTCCTGGAAACAGCGTCGGTAATACAGGGATGTTTTTTGTTATTGCTGAGCAGTGCTTACACAGAGTCAAGGTATTTTCTGCTTCTCAGCCACCCCACCAGCAAGTAGCCTGGGGGTGCACAAGAAGCTGGGAGGGGACACAGCTGCGACAGCTGACCCCAACTGACCAAAGGGATATTCCATACCATATGATGTCATGCTGAGTATAGAAAGCTGCGGGAAGAAGAAGGAAGTGGAGATGTTTGGAGTGATACCATTTCTCTTCCCAAGGAAGTGTTATGTGTGATGGAGCCCTGTTTTCCTGGAGCTGGCTGAACACCTGCCTGCCAATGGGAAGTAGTGAGTGAATTCCTTGTTTGGCTTTGCTTGCATCTGTGGCTTTTGCTTTACCTATTAAGCTGTCTTTATCCCAAACCACCAGTTTTCTCCTTTTTACTCTTCTGATTCTGTCCCCCATCCCACCAGGGGGGAGTGAGTGAGCAGCTGTGTGGTGCTTAGTTGGCAGCTGGGGTTAAACCATGACATGTCCTTACAGAAGTCCAGCAGCTGATAAAATGTGGCTCATAATGATAATGACACCACACCTACTTTGTCTGAATTGTGGCTAGGAAGCATGTTTCCTCCTGTGATTCAGTTGTTATCACTTATATCCCAAGGCATAAAGTTATCTCCCTAAGCTCTTCTCATTTTATGCTAACTGCAGATGATTTGCATTTATGATGATGTCATGCTTACCTATCAAATTTATCAGATTTTTAAAGGTAAACAAAAACCTGTCATTCTCTTTGTCATCTCATTTCTTCTGCACCTTACTAACTGAAATAGAAGAGGGCTTTTTTATTCTTTCTTTATTCAAATGGAAAATCTCTTCGAGCCTTCACATTTCAGTGGAATTTCTTTTCTTGTCTTCTGTCTACATTTGTTGAAAAGAAATAACTACAACAGAATATGGTGGGTTTCTTTTATAACCATGGCTTTAGAACTGGTTTTTCTTCATTTATGCTTCCATCCTTGACATTGATCTTGGATTGTAGAGGTTCTTAAATGCAGGGCGAATATCAAGTATTTTCACTCTAATATCCTTTCACATTGCTAAAGCACAGTAATATGATCCCAGTGTATGTGAGAATCAATCTCTGAATCAAATTGGCCATGATATATGCAAAAGACAATTATGTATCATGTAGTCATATGCCAGAAACATGGAGATCAGAACCTTTTGGTTCCAAAATACAAAAATTATGTACTTCATGCAATGATATTAATAAAAACATTGTTAATGCACAAAGCTAGCACATAGTAGTAGACACCTTTGTAGTGGACACTCATTCTTTCCATGGAGTGGTCACCACAGTGGGGTAATTGTGACAATGGATAGTACTAAAAGTGATCCAAGAAACTATATTTTTCTCCAAGGAAGTATTTCTTAACCTATAAACATTTTGAATTGTTAAATTTATTTTTTCATCTACACACTAGATCATTACTCATCCAGATTTCTACAGATTAAATAAAGACAGTGGAAAGTGTGATGTTGTTCTATGAAGTTAAAATCACAAACAAAAAAAGCATCTCAAAGGCATCTCACTAAATATTATTAGGTTATTCATAAACATTCACCATGTGATAGACTAACTTCATGTCCAAAAAAAAATTCAAAGAGCTTAAATGGAATCTCAGAAAACAAATTGTGTCTTCTGCAATTCAGCCACAGCATCGCTATAATAACATTTCATAAAATGAGAAAGAAGAGAAAAAAAAACCCAGAAAAGATTGATAGCTATAGATGAAGCTGTATTCTCTAAGTTACAGTGGCTACATAAGTTATGAATGGTAGAGCTATGAATGAATAAAGCAGTTATTGTAACTATAAAAACTACACTATCATTACAAGACACTCATTTTTTTAATTTGTTATGTGTGGCATAATTTTAAGGATAGTTTTTACTGTCTAATAATATTAAGCAGCATAAAAAAGGAAGTATTTGTGAGTAGAAATGTGTCATGAATGATCATTAGCTCATAAGTGTATTTCTAGAATGATGCACCTAGAATACATTAAACAAATATTTTCCTGCGTCTGCGTAATCTGAAACACTGAGAATAGGTAGGCAGACTTTGTTGAGATATTACACCTTTTGTGTAACCTACTCCTCATATTATTAGGTAGTCAAAAAGAAAATAGGATAAAATTTATAAAAAAAAAACCCTTTCTAAAAAGTAAAATATTTCTCTTACAACTTAAGTTATGTTGTTATTGAAGAAAAAAGATATCACTGAAATTCTGTCTCAGGCTTTTCAAAAGCTTCTCTTCCTGTGTCATGTGCTCACCTACATGAATTGTGGGACGGAAGTGTAGAAGAGCAGTATCTGAGCCAGTTCAGGAATGGCCCAGCAATAGCAAAGGGGAGTGCCGCACAGCCTTCATTGACATAGTGTTGAAATAACTTCTGTCAGTTAACTTCTCTGCAGAATACCACCTGGCATTTAGTGCTGAGATGGCTGACATGCAAGTAGTGTATCTAGCTCTTGAACCTTCTTTCTTTCTTGTAGATGCTTTCAACTTTTCTTTCATTGGGGAGGGGAAAGAAGTGATTGGTCCTGACAAAGAGCCAATTTCTGCTGCTGTCACTAGGATGCCAACAGGTAGGAGCATTCAGCTGTGAAGTTCAACAGCCCACTAAGTTCCTGCATGAAATCTAATGTTTTAGTCTGTATTTTTTAGTTTTCTGCTGGAATAAGGAATACTTTTTGCAGTAAGGGCCCCAACTTTTGTGGTTTGTTTATTGCTCATCTTACCTCAAGCACCTACTATTGCTAGTATCTCTTGGCCTGTTCTGGGTTTTATACAGTGATTAATATTTGTTATTTGACAATTTGTTATTTGCATGACAGCAGAAATAAATGAAATAATGAATCTACAAAGATCTTGCAACCTGAATATTTTTTGAGTTGAAGAGAAACAAAAGCACTTGGGACTAACACTGTGCCTTTAGTGTTCAAGTTCAATGCCCTACTCACTGAATCCATTGACCTTTTAACATACTTTTTCCTACTTGCATGCATATGCTTGGTTGAATGTACAGACATAGGTCTTTAAATGCCTGATTATATTACGTTCCTCAGAGGGAGGGCACAGCACTGAGGGTTTTCATTGGATAGGTAGGCATATTCACTGTTCTAAATCAGACTGGATGTGTGTGATTTTATCAGATTATTCAGCATTTTATAATATTTGTACTTCATATGTTCACAGCAGTTCTTCTATTGACTTCAGTTGCACCCTGAAGCTTCTTGTTAATTTTGCTAATCAGACTGCAGTTGTCTCAAATTAGGTACTCTGTGCCTGACTCTGAAATTTTGGCTTATATATCCATTTGTCAGGAACATTATTTTTTTATTTAGAAGACAGCTGTGAAGCACACTAGAAAACTGGATCACTCATGTAGTGACAGGCTTATGTACCAGATACCATATTTTACACTACCTCATAGGGTAACAAGATCTCCAGCCTGTTGATGACCATTCTCCATGACAGTATGTTTTTTAAATGAAAGATCTTTTTTTAAAAGAAACACCTTAATCTCAGGAATCTGACATTTTTGTTTATTCTAGCCTAAAACAATGGCAATAGTGCAATATAAACAAGCACATGCCCCTTGAAGCTACCACTAACCAGTGTTCAGCCAAGGTATAACTGGAAGTAGACCTAAGAACTGGCCAAGAAAATGTTCTATGGGACAAAACTGCCACAGTTGTGATGAGTCTTCAAAGTCCATCTTGAAAATTAAGTATGCCTAGTAGATCTTTTGGCTTTTTGTCACTTGGTATGAGAGTACATGTCAGTACTAAAGAGCTTAATGGAGTGACTGAAAGAAATCTCTCAAAGGAAATTCTCAGGTAGAGGTTATATAAAGTTTGACTTCAGGCTTCAAATCTGATGTTTTCTTGTATAGTACACTCATTGTTTACATGCATGTGACAAGACTAAGTCTGAATTTTAGTTAAAGTTGTTAAGCATTTTGAGAAAGCATGCTCCCAAAATCATTGGTAGTCATGTGTATAGAGGGTTTCAAACAGGTGAAATGTGTATACATGAAGCAAATTATCACCCAGCCTTTTTGTTATCTGTGTTGGTGATCTCTTCTGTGGGACAAAACAGCTTCCCAGATAGGTAATATGACAAGTTTTATTTTATAAAGACTAATTTTAAAATCTGCAAGCATTTTCTACTTTTTTTCCCCCTCTCTCTCTTTTTTTTTTTTTTTTTTTTTTTTTTGGCCCAGAACCAGGGGCACATAAAACCAGGTATAAAAGAACTGTGAAAGAACTCTTTATACAACCAGTGACCACCGAGTAAAATATCCCTTAAGAAGCCAGCTATTGTCTTTGTAAAAGTTACCATTGTCACAAACTCTAGCCGGTCACTTAAACAGGGATGCAGGGATTTCTGAGAATGGGAAAACTGTTCTGTTCTCATGAAGGCTCCTCCTTATTGACATTTTACTTGATTTCTGACTGGTAGTTCATAAACATTATCAGCAGAAAGTGGATTTTGTCTTTGCAAAAGCTAAATCTTTTTCATACTTTCCACTCTTACAGAGAATTTCTTTAGTACTGGATTGCACTAAAATATTTAATGTTATTTAGTCTCTAAAAGATCCTTTCTAGACAGGTGGGACGTCTCTATTATGGTAACAGGAAACAAATCCCAGAACGCTAATCAAAGACTTTAGTGCAATCTGAGTGTGCTAGCTTTAAGTAGGATTATTTTACATTAACCTTTGCTCTTGAAGCTATATCAGAGAATAACTGACCGTTCTGACAGATGAACCTGTGGGGGTTTCTGCTTGTGACTGTCTACATCATGTGACTGAGTCACTGTCATGACCCCAACTGGACTGTCCAGAGAGGCTCATGGAGGTTCTGCGATTCCCTTAGGCTAAATTAAGGTGAAGGGACACCAAATGATCAATTAAACACTTTTATTGACAGTAAATACCAGCCTGAATTTGGAAAGCCCCACGACATGCAGGGGATAAGGGGGAGCCTCCCGTTGAGTCACGAGGTTCAGAACAGACCCCCTTGCTTTCTAAACGTCTTTCTAGAGAGGAGCCGAGGTGCGGCTGGTGATACAAAAATTCGCAGATACTATTCTTCAAAGTCCGAACCTCTCCGTAAGAGGAAACGGAGTCTTCAGAAAGTTCCCGAAATAAAACTCAATAGCAACAAAGTCACTATTAAGCAGGCATTCTTTATTGCAGTGCTGGGCAGCACTGGGGATCGTTCCACCATGAGTGCTCCAACGATTTGGCAAACTTCCAGAGATTTTATACTATCAAGTTATACATATTCATATGATTTCTGAGAATTCATCTACATAAACATGAGATTTCTTGGAACTCATTAACATATGCAAACGTCTAATCCGCAGGCGTAGTCATCCTCTTTGGTGGTCTTCAGGGGTCCTCTGGTGGTCTCCAATAGTCTTCTTCACTTGTCCACTAGTTGAACTTTTGGGCTTCCTTTGTTCATTTATGGTCATTCGAATTAGCTCATCAGTCCTTTGGCCTTGGAATGCTACGAGACCAGCTCCTTGAGTGCTTATCTCAGCACGGGGGTCCTGAGTCTATGTTATCAGTGTTTTACACAGGAAGCCTAACAAGCTTGCTCAGGGTCTGTTTTAATCGTGCCAGACAAGGAGTCACATTCTTCGAAATATCTGTCTCAGCAGATAACTAAAACTATCTGAGTCAGGTATTGTCAGAGGTTTAGCCCTTTCACTGGGTCCAATCCTAGTCTCAGACTTGGTCAACAGTTTATGTGAATAAGGAGGCAACCCCAACCAGGAAAGCACCACAGTAAGCAACGTGGGTTGTAATCCACATACTTATAAAAGGAAAGGAAAAGGAAGAAAGAGGAGAGAGAGAGAGAGATATCAGCACCCTTGGATCCCACGATGTCGACGACAAACACAGCAGTCCTCCGGCACTGGCCGTGCTGCTCCCAGACGGCAGGGCCTCCGGCTGTGCCCCCAGAAGGTGGGGGAGGCCGGTCCGGAGCAGGGGCGGCAGAGGCAAGGTGGGGTGCTCTGATGGTGGGGGTGCACCACATGGCTCCTCGAAGTTGTGTCTCTTATAGGCCAGTCCCCACCTCTAGTCTCGCCACCCCCCCCCCACCCCCCCCCTTGAGGCTTGTTCCAGAATGTTCTCCATCTTCTGCGCAGGTGCCACTCTGGGAGGGGGTGGTCAT
This sequence comes from Pelecanus crispus, assembly GCF_030463565.1. Taxonomy (NCBI): domain Eukaryota; kingdom Metazoa; phylum Chordata; class Aves; order Pelecaniformes; family Pelecanidae; genus Pelecanus; species Pelecanus crispus. The sequence goes on from NC_134644.1 coordinate 111,406,392, forward strand.
GAGGGGTCTTTCAGGTGGTCATGAGCCCCTTCCTCAAATGAAACCCGCACGACCTTTGGCCCTTCGAGGGCGGAACTGCGAGTCCTCCCACAGCCTCCCGGCTCCGCCAGCTCCAGGCCAGCTCCACACCAATCGGCTTCTCACCTGTGGTGCTCTTCGGACCCCAATTTATCACTATGGAGACCTTAACTTGTCTTTTTGCAGACCTTAACTTGCCTCACCACCATGTTTGAGGCATTAACTCCTTCAGTCCCTGACACTCACCACTTGTCTGTTATGGAGACAGAAGAAAATGATTGTAATGTGTTACAAGTCAATGAAACATTAGGTATGTAGGGAAAATGATAATTCTTATAAAATAATAGATTTATTTCTTTGCTCTTGCACAGGTTCCATTAAGGTCCATGTTTTTATAAGAATCATTTTAGGTGCTGTTTTGTGCTGGCAGTCAATTAAGCCTGCAACTTACTTAAATAGATATCTACATGCTACAATTTGTGCAACTGTATATTCTTGGATTTACCTGTAGGCACAAAAGTAACCCTGCAAAATTGAGAACTGGGTTGACAAAATTTAAAATAGTCTGTAGAAATTGAAACATTACACCTAACTTAAAAGGAAAACTCAAGGACATTAGTGTGTTCAGGTCAGGAGGTGAGGACAGCAGAGGTGGAGAAAGGAAGGATAATCTCCATTTCTAAACAGGGAGACAGCTGTCACAGGAAATTGAAAGTGTAATGGCAAGGATTTTAATAAGTCTATTAAATCAGAAGAGGTAGCAGTCACACATTTTGTAAGCTGTAGATCCCATCTTTTCTATTTTCTAATTGTATAGAAACCTGGGTAGCTAAGATGTGCAAAGCTTTAGGATGAATTTTGAAGAAGTGATCAAGAAAACATGCAATCAAATGAACAGTTGAAGGAACATATGCAAAAATGGATCCTGCAACCTCATTAATTTGTTTCACAACACAAGTTATTTTATGGAAGAAAAATATAAGAGAGAATTCTGTTTCAATTTAATATTTGACATAACATTGCACAGCAGAAGTATTAACAAAAATTAAGATCATGAAAATCTAGACATGAAGACTTATAAAGCAGGTGAAAAATTGGTTCTAGGGAACATAAAGCTTTGCTCTACTGAAAGAACAGTAGGATTGGAAGAATGTTTTTGGTGAAATTACCAAAGATGGAGGTTTGGTGTATTTAATATTCAAAGTGATGAAGTAATAGAAGTTTGCTGAGTTAAAATATAGGTAATGACTTTGGTAGGCAACAGAACTACAGCAGAGGATGGGACTATGTACAAAGAACTGGATGACTTTACATTATGAACTGGAATATAATTTACTGTGTAAGATTAGGTTATAGTATAAGGTTATGTTATTAGAGCCTAAAATCACTTTTCTCAACTGTTCTCATTTACAGAGAGAGTAAATGTAAATGTGTCTCATGTGTAAATGAGAAAAGAAGGGAAACTCCTGGACATTATTAGCCTTTCATGGGATGGTTATTATACACTGTGGAAATTAGACATAACTTTAGGGGGGTTATCAGATAAACTAATTTTAATTAAAAAATTCTCACTAGCAATATTTTATACAGTTCTGGCTATGTGCATTCAGTGAAGATTGATTCATACTGAAATATTTGTAGATTTTTATGGACTGAAGTAGAATTCTTTGGAGAGTTTATTTTCTGAAATGGTATAAGAATGTCTTAAATTTCTTTTTCTTTTGTGCTCTTATTCTGTTGGTAAGTTACATAAGTCATTATTTAGGAAAGATGCTTCAAACATGTATTGTATTCTCCTATGTCTGACTTAACGGATGAGCCTCAAGAGCAGCTTGCTTTCCAGATAATTCTTGGAGAAAATCCTCATGCTATTTTTTTCTTCCAAAATTTTTCAATGGAGGAAGATACAAAGGTTGATAAAATTTTAAAATTTATTAATTTATTTATTATTAAGAGTGACTGAGTAAAATACAACCTGAAGCTGAATAAACTTAAATTTTAGAACTTCCTGGCCAGTGCAGAGAAATACAGTAAGCCAAGAGCTAGTATTATCCCCCCTCCCAAAAAACACTATCAAAATGCCTTTCCTTGTCTTGCTTTCCTTTTATCCTGTTGCTGACGCAATGTTTATGGTGCTGTACTGGATCTTTTCTCATCTCAAGGCCATTTTTTGTATTCCACCTTTTAGCTGAAAATGGAAAGCAGCTTAGAGAAGGTGTCCCAAATGGGAACACTCTTTCCTCACTGCAGGCGTATAGGAACCTTTGTTTGGCCCCAGTCCTGTATAATGCTGTGACACCCTTATGCATTTAAGTTATCCTGTCCCGTGACACTGCCAGCAGCTCTCCATGCCTGTCACATCTGTGCTACGGACAGCCTGTGACATTGTCATGTTGGCCTGCTGTCCTTTTGGATCCCTGGCCAGCGATGCATTTGGAGATTTCAGCCTGACCACAAGTAATGAATGACCTGTCAGATTGGAAAATGGCTAGAAGAAGCAGGAGGGATTTACAGGCAAGTAGGAAAATGAATCACCTGGGTTCCAGCACCTTGTTCCCAACACCTAGGTGCTTTCTGTTTTCTCCCAGATCACCTGGTTTCCTCATCACAAGGATGATGGCCCGATCACTGGTACCAGACCCCACTACACCTCCACCTCCCGCTTTCCCTTTACCCTTTCATCAAACAATGGTGCCTGAGGACTGACTCACTGTGGTGGCACCATTATAGATGGTGGGGCCAGATGTCTGTCTCTTTTACAGCAGGAAAGTCTGTCTGTAATAATTCAAAGATAGAAGTTGTTTTGCATAGCCATTTACAGACTGGGGAGCTCTGAGTGTGGGACCACCGAACTGCCTGCTTCATATGGGTATAACTTCAGGGTGTTCGAAATACTGCAGTCCTTTACTTTTACCTCACTTAAGTGGATGCCTTCAAGTTTAGAAGTGCAGTCACAGATGGACAAGGTTTTTACACAAGGTATGGCATGGGATTCAATTCCCAAGACTGTGTAGACAAAATATGAAAGTCTTGCAGTCATTAAGCAGAGACAATGGAGATACAGAGACACAGTTTCAAAACAGAAAATTGTCTGGGTGACTTGTGGCCTATGCTAATGCACTAGCCATGGCATCATATTTCTTTCCTTAATAGTCTTCAGAAAATTGGTCTCTACTCGCACCAAAAAAATACAACTACTATTAAAGTCAAACCAAAAAAAAAATTATTTCACAGCATCTCTATTAACTTTCTTTAGTGCAAAACAAATATGCAAGGGAGAGTGTCATCTCAGTATTAGGGAGAACTCCTATGGGTGACTCTGTGGTCATGAAGAGTTGTGTCTGCTGTAGATCTAGTGTGGTTTTCCTTTTGGGTAGTGTCAGGAGATCGGTTAATGGGGTTAGTGGGAAAAAACATATTGAATGGTATTGCTAAGTCAAGATTACTAAGAAAAATATTACTGAACATTCTGTATTGTGAGTACAAGGAAATAATAAAGAAGGTTGCTTATAACACTAACTGCTGTGTTGTACTATAACTTCGTATTTCATGAGTACCTTTGCCAGGAAGAAAGGTTTATTTAATAAGTAATATCATGCTGCCTGTCATGTCTTGTTATAGGCATTAGTATATGGCATATATCTGCAAAAATAAAAAGCCTAAAACTAGAGTATGAAGACTGAATCTGCAGCTAATCATGTCTATATTTTAGTACTTAAAGTACTGAATTACAAATGAAATAGTAGGCAAAAAGTGATGCCTCCATTTTCATTTAACAAGATTCCTTCAGTACCCATGAGTTTCATAACAGATTAGATGCTATCTGAAAAGCTAGGATTTGTAATAATGGCCAAGATATTATGAGGATTAGAGGAATTTGAATGAACAATCCCTTAGCTCATAAAAGAAAATGATAAAGGATAAAAGGTAGCATTAACTGTTCAGGGGTCTTGGCTATGTACTCTACTGCAGCTGCACCAAATTAAAAGTCACTCACTTGATCACTTAACTAAATACAAAAAAAACCCCAACAACATGAAACCAAGAGTGTTAAGGTCTCAAAAGCAGGATGTTAATGAAAATAAAGCTATTAATTGTGCATTTAAATTTTTGTCATGACACTGGCCTGGGTAGAGACTGTTCTGTAACAATTTCACTTCTGTGTATTTTCTGACCAGTTCAGGATTATTGTTTTTTTAATGAAGGCTTATGTAAAGCTTCATATGGCTAGTTTGGGGGAATACATTGGTCACAACGCAGAGTCTCACAAAGGATGTGTTAAATGTTTTGAAAAGTATGATTAAGCTATGCTGCCAAGTTTTGTACCAACTATTACTTCATCCCACTTCATCAAAAATAGTATCAGTGACACTTCAAATTAGCTGAAGCATGGAATAGTGACTGAAATGTTGTGCTCTGCTAGCAGAAATGATTATTTAATAAATATTGCAGCGTACTGTACTTAACTTACATTGCCTTTAACTAGAAGAGATCCAGGGACCACTTTTCTCCTTGCCTCAGAGTGCTTCAGAGGGCAGCAGAACCCAGGACTTTGTGATTTTTGCGTAACATGGAGCTGAAAGAAGTAACTTAAAGGTGATAAATTTCTTCCCAGAGGTCAGTGGAAAACATCCAGTCCAGGACTTCAGTTTGGGCCCTGGCAGGTTGTTATAGAAATGGTTATAATTTGATTGCACATAAATATTTTTCAGACACTTTAAAAAAATCTGTTTCCCGTGGCTTGTCTGTAAAGATATCAGCAGAGTGAAATTCATGGGAGTTTTTCTTTTACAAAGTATGGCATGAAATTACAGAAATGTTCAAAGCCATGGGAAATACTTGATATACTAGTATACTAGTAAAATGCCTATACTACTTTGGATATTTATTCCCAGACATAAACACTGGGAAAAAACCCTATTTCATAAGTAAAACATTCTGTTGGCTTAGAAACCATCACCTTTTACACAGGCTCTGAACTGTCAAGTATATCATGCAGCTGAAAAGGCCATGTATCCCCAAAGAGCACATAGTCTGGATCAGCAACAAGACAAATCCTTAACAACAACCACAAAGTAGAATCTTACAAAAAGGAAAGAAACCATTATGTAGTGTTTGGACAAGACTTCTTCAAAAACTTAGTCACATGGATTATTAATAGCAATTATTTGTTGACCCGTGTCTACTGACAGAAAGAAAAATCAAAATACCAGACACACGATCTGATATAATAAACATGTCTTGGATGAATGGATGGATGGGTAGATAGATAAGGGATGGAAAAATAGATGTAGCTGAGAGAGACAGAGACAGAGAGATATGTGCATTACTTATACCTTCTACATGCAATGATTATGGATTTAATTTCTTTGTGATATACTACAGTCATTATTTGTCACTTCAAACAAATTTCAAATGTTTACATGTCTTTTTGTTTGAATAACATATTGAACTCAATAGAGCTTTGTTCCCATGGGTTACTGGTCAAGAACAAGTGTAGAGTCCAATATCCTAAAAAAAGGCAACCAACAAAAGAACAGACTGGTAACAGCAGTTTTTTGGGTCTCCTTTCTGCAAACTTTGATGGGGTTTTCTACTTCATTTACTGAACCTGGCTGAGTGAAGCCTACTACCCTGTCGTGTTTGCTGCTTTTCTCTTCAGTGACAAACAGGGATTGGTGAGCCAATGAAGAACCCTGGAAGAATGGCATAATGTTAGTACTGTCTGGCAAACCAAGAAGAAGTTATATGGGGATCACTGTTTCTTTTAGCATCATTGCACTAACTGTCAAAAAGGCAGCTAATGTTTAGGTATCACTTTGTCATGGGTTAACCCCAGTAGGCAGCTCAGCCCCATACTCACTCACTCCCCCTGCGGCAGGATGGGGGAGAGAATCATAAGCGTAAAAGAGAAAACTTGTGCATTGAGATAAAGGTGGTTTAATAGGGAAAGCAAAAACTGCATGTACAAGCAAAGCAAAATAAGGAATTCATTCACTGCTTCCCATCAGCAGGCTCATGTTTAGCCATTTCTAAGAAAGCAGGCCTTCATCACGCATAAAAGATACTTGGGAAGACAAATGCTGTAACTCCAAGCATCCCCCTTTCTCCTTCTTCCCCACGGCTTTTATTGCTTAGTATGATGTCACATAGTATGGGATATCCCTTTGGTCAGTTGGGGTCAGCTGTCCTACTTCTGTCACCTCCCAATTTCTTGTGCACCCTCAGACTACTCGCTGGTGGGGCAGCGTGAGAAGCAGAAAAAAAGCCTTGGTGCTGTGTAAGCACTGCTCAGCAATAACTAAAACATCCCTGTGTTATCAAAGCTGTTTTGGTCACAGATACAAAACATAGCACCATATGAGCTACTCTGAAGAATATTAACTCTATCCCAGCCAAAGCCAGTACATACTTGTATAATACGTATATACATGTAGAGAGAAGCAGTGAGAGTTATGCAGGTGTTTTTTCTCCACTTCAACCTTTTTTGTACTTGGGCTAGACTGAGATGGGAAGTGAGGCTATGTATTGAAAAGGCAAAGTACATATACCTATAGTAAGTGACATAATATTTCTATGGAATGATGTTTCATAAAAGAAAGAGGCAACACAAAACCATTATAGAAGACTAAAGTATTCCTGTTTATATCAACCAACATAAACTTAAGAAGTCTGTTCTACCTTGTTGCTGCTAGGGTATACAGCTGCAACAGAAAGAACTGCATAGAATATTTTTGGCAGTAGCAACCTGATGTTCAATATACACTCCAACAGAAATCTACATGCATATGCTGCTCATACAGACTCCTGAATACATACTTACAAGTCACGCAAATGGATCTAGTAACAGGACATGAAATAGTCAAGTATGCATTGCCCAAATGTCATTTGTTGTAGCCACATTTGTGGATGTCTGGTTCTGTACAACTTGTACCTCATTCATGTGAATGATCAGTGTATTTAATGATTGTGGAATGTCTTTTATGTGAGGTCACGGTTGGTAATACAGAGCTGACAGATAAGAATCTCCAAATGGGCACAAAAGGAAGCACAAGCAGAGCACCGCTGCTAGAACAGCCCCTCAAGACTGTCAACAGCCTGCATGGTCTCAGACCCCAGAAACTGGAAGACCAGTTCGTTGATTTCATGGGTAAAATATTGAAACAGGACAGAAAAAAATCAGCCTACATTAATCCATTTTGTTCAAGAATGCTATGGGAAGAGTTTTAAGACTCTTTAACGAAAAAACTGAGGAGAAAAATTTCTGCTGAAGTTCAACTCAGTTTCAGCTGAGTAGAACTGAGTAGAAACAACTTATGTGATTGCACACAGGATAGGCTTGAGGGAGTTTATATGAATAAAATAATTTGTCAACATCTGTTAATAGTATTATACATAAAGAAATATATTCAGAATATTTTGCTAGATAGTCTTTCATGGGTATGTACATCTTAAGTAATAGAAAGAGATCTAGGCTTTTGTTGATAAACGTTTTAAGAAAGTAAAATAGAACAAGCATGCATAATTTATAACACATACAATTTATATATTATAACCAGGAAGAATTTCAAAGAAAATGATAAAGCAGGATAGCAGGGGAGAAGTGAAAGGAGTAGAAATAGCCAGTGAAGGCAAGCAAGAAAGAAAGCAAAAATAGATTTGTAGAATATACAAAGCTTGGCTTAGTCCTTGTTCAGCGGGCCACAAATGTATTCTGGACTGCAGCTGTAAAAGTAATAAATTTTAGCTGGAAACCCAAAAAAATTTATTTCAAGAAAAACATTTTGTTAGTTTTCAAAGTTCCTTTCACCTTCTTTATTCTGCCTTTTTAAAATACGTTTCAACTTAAAAGTGCAAATCCAGTTTTGGTGAAAAGGTCATTGTGTTTTGTTTCCAAAATAAGAAGAAAAGACTTTGACTTTCCAGAAACAAGTAGATAAATAAATAAGCCCTATGGTTTTAGACAGACATCTTTGCCAGCTCAACCCTGATTTGGGAACAATTTTACTTCCTTAAAGCTGCATATTTTTTTTTTTTTTAAATCTGTGCCTTATTTAATGGAGGTTGGGCAGAAATGTTAATCTGTATTAGTCTTTAACCCTGTTCTATACTACCTGTCTGGAGTCAGTCCAAAGATTATTACAGCTGACTTCAATGTACTTTTTGATCAGACCCTGAGTTGGGAAAGATTCCTGAATCAAGGTCTCTAAGAGCAATATTGTTCAAGGTAGAGAACAAACTGTGAAGGTGAAAAGTAAAAGGGCAACTGAGGAAAAGGTCTGGTAGACCGGGAAAAAAAAATCAAATAAAGAGACCTAACAAGCTCAAACATGAGAGAAACTACACTGGAGATGGGAGATTTGCATCTCACAGCACGATGAATAATTTATTTATTTGGTTTATTTCTTGTTTATACAACATAAGCATGGATTTAGTGATTCTTGTGTGCAATAATTTTTTTTTAAACCATTAACAATGCTTAGGTTTTTCATATGGTGAAACAGATTGGTTTACATTAATAATATTCTGAGTCTGAGGCAGGGAGTGGTGTTTGCAAATTTCTCTTCTGTATATACGCTGCTACTCAGATTCAGAAGAATACCAATATATAATCTAAGCCATGAAGTATCCCTGAAAACAATGACAAGTCTGTGAGCCAGTAATACCTGAAATAGTAGGATTATTCTAGGACTGATCTAAAACGTATCAAAGCCTATTCTGCTGAACAGCACAGAATTTGGCTTAAGCTCCAGTAGCATCAAACAGAATGAAATAAGAGAGGATGATTAATTGCAAAGGTACCTCTGCAGCTGTTACAGAATGCTGTGTAGAAGAGGAGAGACTCTTTGTTCAAAACAGTGCAATTAAGATGCAAGAAAAGAAAAATAGCACCTGAGCTACCATTATTTTATCACTAGACACAATGCATGCATGTAGAGAAGCTACAAGCTTTGAATTGTGAAGTGAATCAGAAAGTTAAGTGAATACAGCCTTGTTTCACAAAAAGGATGGTTTTCAGTGGAGCCTGTGCCTTTACAAGAACATTGCATTATGGTATTGTTATGCTATTTTACTATGAGAACATATAGAACATATAAATAGAAGTACAAAAAGCTAAGTTGTTGCGAATACTTTATCATTATTATGAAGAAATTATATCATTATATAGAAAGAAAGGGTTACCTAGAGAACCACTTGATTTTCAATACAGCAAAAGGCACTTTTGATTCAAGCCATTTCTCTTTGGTCTATTTAACTTGTTTTCTTATCAACCACCTAAAAGTTGTACAGGTGAGAAGGCAATATTTGAATTACTTTAAAGATAGACTGTAAAGAAAAAAATCTTTGTTTTCACAAAATTTCATTATCTATGATGTTACCTGTTATTTCCATTTATCAAAAAAAAAAAAAAAAAAAAATCCTACTATTATTCCTCAGCGTTAGCAGTTTCCAGTGCTGAATGGTGCAATTTTCATGAGAAGTAAAACAAAGCATATAGGTCTTGAAATTATTTATTTATTTATTTATTTATTTATTTTCATTTTCTACTATCTTAACCAACCACTATCAAATAAGTTGGGATGGCAGTATATTTTTCATTGTCAATTTACTTTTAACTGTAGTAAATAAATGCAATATATACCTGGAACCCCATTTCTGTCAAAGTGTATTATCTTCTTCTGCTTTTAGATTTACTCTCTCTCCCACTTTCTTTATAAGCAGCTCATATGTTTCAGGCTGGCCCAGATACTGCAGATTGATGTATTTAGATCTGATTCCCCATAAGATAACATTTGATCTTGACTCAAATCCCAAACTTATTTAGGAAGGACTGACGTACTTCCTTAAGGTTAAGTGCATGCTTGTGTCCCATCCATGAATAGATATGAACTTAAATGCATTCCCAAATCAAGGACAAGGATTCTGTTTTTTTTCTTTGGCTTCACTCCGAAAGATTTCAGTACAATAATTCTCAAAATGTAAAATGCATGTGTGAGTATGCACATAAGCAAATGCACACACATGCTACACCTTGAAGACTTTAGATTAAATACTTTGAGATATCTTTGTACACTTATAAATTGTTTTTTTCAACAGATTCAACAGGTAATTGAAAGGATGATTTAAAATGTTCCAGATTTTTTCCCAGAGTTGCTCCATAGAAAGGCAAGAGAGGAAACACTGATGCTGTTACTTTCACAGTGCAGAAAGCAGGATGTAGTACTGCATCCATTGAATTTGGCCTCTGCTTCATGTAGCTAGGGCATTTCCGAATCAATATGCAAAACTGCTTTCATAAACACATCTCACATAATAAGAAAGCATGAGCACATATTTGGTATTCCAGCTAGGTGAGCTTTAGCAGCCACTGAAGAAAGTAGACAAAGGATTCTGCTGAATATTGTTGTCTTGCATATTTATCCAATTCTCTATTTTTATGATAAATACATTCAGAAAATATTCTGTTGCAATGCAAATACATTTTTTCTCTACAGTACTTATCAGCTCAATATCACAAGTTTAGCCTTTAGACAGATTTATGGAAACTCTAGAATTTGTATTTTTTATGCCAGAAATGTGATTCAGGTGGGATATATGTTATTATATTTCTGGGGGGAAAAAGACTGAGAATAAATTGAATATAAGCATTATGTAATGTTAGAAACAGTTTCTTAAAGAAGTGAAATGCAATTTTATTTATTTGCTTAAACTCTGGATTTGCCAGATTTCTTTGGAAAGTTTTTGTTTGTTTGTTTGTTTGTTTGTTTTTATTTGGGGTGTGCTTTTTTGAGGGGTGTGTGGAATAGCTCAAGGAAGACTTCCATATCTTTATTTTTCCTCTGCAACTTGTTGGTTTGTTTGTTTTGGGGTTTTTTGTCAGCATACTTTTGTAATTGTAACTGTTCGCATGTTTTGATGTAATTATTACTTACTTGGAAAATTGGAACAAGAGGCTTAAAATATAACAAATTCATTTGGAGACAGCAAAAGGGCTGAGCTCTGGAGGGCACAGGCAGTAGCATTTTATATCACAGGGAGCCTGGGCATTCAGCTTTACATGTAGTTACAATAATCCAAGCTAGTGGGAACAGAATATAGGTGGTGTCCCTTTTCCTTTGTATGAAGCTTCTTAGCAAACCGAAATTGAAATAAGATCATTTTGCACAACAGTGCTACCTAGACCTACAAAACTAGTGAGGAATGCAAGCACAACGTTATGGTACCATCACTGTGAGGAAAGAAAACCTGGGCTGGGAGGCAGAGACAGGAACTGGCCAACACTGTAAAAATATTCCCTTTGTCAATTGAGATTCAATCAGCCCTGATTCAACACCATGCAGAGGCAGTTGTTCTATCTGGAACACCAGATTTAATGCATTTTTAAAGCGATTGTTGTTGCATTAGCTGAAAATGAAATACATAGTTGAATATTGTTTTGCATGTTCTTAACATACCAGTCCAGTATTCATACTCTTAATAAAATTAGTATAAATTTTGTATATTACACACTGTCATGTGAGACTAAATTATGTAAGGTTAATGTAGTCATGCCAGAAATGTAAGTTTTTGAACAAAAGCAGTATGATTTGGCAAAAATATCTTACCTGCACAAGATTATTGTTGCACTATAAATCTCTGTCAACTGGCATCGGGAAAAAAACTCAACAAAAACAAACAAAAACAACCAAGAGGATGAGGATAATCTATGTCTTTCTGAAGATGAATGAGGAATGATTTGAAATTCCACCTTTACAGAGTATTTTGATAATGAAAGCAATCAGTTGGCTTTGGTCCCCTGAATATAAAGCTCATTTGTTTAATCCAAGTTTATTTAAGAAACACAAAGCATGTGTAAATTCTAACATAGGCTGTTTCTTTTTGGAATGAAGTCACAGATCATGTAAAGACTTTTGATTAATCTATTATGTCTTATCTATTAAATAATAATTAAAGAGGAAAAAAAAGTCTCCTTTTGTTCCTAATAGAGAGAAAAAGGAATTGGTCTTGAAGCCGTAGACAAAGGAATAAATATTTAGAAATTGTCATGACCTTTTATATATCTCTGCTGTATTAGAGCTTACTGTTCAGCAGAAAAATATGCTTTTTAAATCCCAGCATAAATTTGTTAGGTACTATGAGATGTGCTCCACCATTGCAAAGCCAAAAATAGCACATTCATAATGTCACATACTCAAGTGCTGCTGCAGTCTCAGAGGATCTTTCTTATTGCATCTTGGCGGGCGAAAGATTTACAAGCACAACAGAAATGGCCTTTAAAAAGCTCAGGTATTAATGACAGTTTTCTGATAATAGCTTTATTGCCTTCTATTAAGAAATTTATTATATCAGTCTAATACAATACTACTATATTACTGCTCTAATACAATATGATGAATGAGTGTTACCTCTCCCATATTGCATTAACACCATATTAAGTTAATCGAATGCTGTCATGGCTTAGTATGATGGATGAGATGCACATTATTGTCAGCAATTATGTATGAAAAAGAAAAGTCCATAATTCCTATATTTTCTCACATTTGTTCCATTGAAGATAGTTATTTGTGGTTCCCCAAAAGATTCTAACACCAGTTGGTTTTTACAGTGCTTTGCATTTGTCAAAGCACTCTACAAAATATAAATGTCAAAGTCTTCATTTAGAAATAAGGAAGTGAGAGCTGATCGGATTTTCTTCATGTTGTTGGGCAGGTTAATTGTGGTGTTGTGAACAGAGATTGTACTTCTGAACTCACTGGCTACTGACCTAGTGTCGCAGTTTAACCTCAGCCAGCAACTAAGCGCCACACAGCCACTTGCTCACTGCCCCCCCGGTAGGATGGGGGAGAGAATCAGAAGAGTAAAAGTGAGAAAACCCATGGGTTGACATAAAGACAATTTAATAGGTGAAGCAAAAGCTGCATGCATAAGCCAAGCAAAACAAGGAATTCATTCCCTAATTCTCATCGACAGGCAGGTGTTCAGCCATCTCCAGGAAAGCAGGGCTCCAACACAGATAACAGTTAGGAAGACAAATGGCATCACTCCAAACATCCCCACTTCCTTCTTCTTCCCCCAGCTTGATATGCTGAGCGTGATGTCATACGGTCTGGGACATCCCTTTTGTCACTTGAGGTCAGCTGTCCCAGCTGTGTCCCCTCCCAACTTCTTATGCATCCCCAGCCTCCTCGCTGGTGGGGTGGGGTGAAAAGCAGAAAAGGCCTTGGCTCTGTGTAAGCACTGCTCAGCAATAACTAAAACATCCCTGTTTTATCAATATTGTTTTCAGCACAAATCCAAAACATAGCCCCATACTAGCTACTATGAAGAAAATTAACTCTATCCCAGCCAAAACCAGCACACTTGGCTTTTAGTATTATTAGCTGAAAGAGAAATCCCACTGAAGTTACTGAGATAAAAACTGTGAGATTTCTTTTTTTAGCATTGTCATCCTTCATGGGTTTTTTTGTGCCTCATGAGCAGGCAGCATCATACAGAGGTACTTTAAGTCAGGAAGACTAATTCATATCCACAGAGATCAGCAATGTGTTTTTCCCCGGTTATAATGACACTATGTCATACACTATAATGTAATATTGTGCTTTGTAGGTTTATTTTTCTCTGATATCTGAAAGAAATGAACATTTGTAAAGCTTAGCATTTGCATAAAGGACACAGAGGCCATTTGTGCAGTATGATAGTGGTAAACACGTGACAGCGATAAACTTTAAGACTAAGGGCTAAGATATTACTGGGGAACAATGTATATTGAAGTGGATGGAGAGGTTACCTTTCATGGCTCTCAGTAACACTACAGTGAATGAGCTTCTGCATATTATGGTGATTAAAAACCAATTTCAGAAGCAGTTCTGGACTTTGTGAAGCTCTAGTAGAACAGGCAGATAATACTAATGTGTATGCTTAATTTTAAATGCACATCTTCAATAGAAGCATTCGTATACTTCAAGGTAGTATCCAATTCAGAGCCTACTGAAATTAGGGCCGCAGAAAAAAAGTTAGATAAAATATAGACAATTATTTATATTAAGGTACGTGTTATTAATTATATTTTTTATATATTGTTCTTTTTTAACCTGGAATTAAGAATTTGCTTAAAAAAACCCCAGATTTCAAAATTACACATGCAGCATTTATAGAATCTAGAGCTGAACATGTTTATAACCTTGAGAATGTACATTTATCATTCTGTAACAGTTATCTGACTAAGAAATCATCTTATCAATCAGCTGATTAAAAGTAGCAGACACCAAATGTTGAGAAATAACAATAGAAATAAATATTTACATGTAGAAAAGATAGCAAGAATTTCAAAGACATTGACCTCATTCAGCCAAGAATTTGGCATTTGCTCAGTGTTCAGCATCAATGTTAAACCCTTTCAAAATTGTAGATTTAAGACCATACTTAATTGCTTTCCTGAATCAATCCATGTTTTCAATTATTTGACATTAAACATTTCAGTATTCAATTTGGAGTCATTAAAAAAAGTAAAAATGATTGGCTGGTTATGTATAGTGACAAAATGCACAGAAGTTATGTATATTCTAAACAAGGAAAAACTTCCTAATGTACCATCTAAATGATTCATTATAGAGTATGCTTTCCACTGTAATCTGAAGGAAGAAAAATTGTCACATGAGATTTTGCTATTTCTAAGAATGGAAAAAGGAACCTTTTTAAAATGCATAGTATATTGCTTTTGCCATTAAAATCAACTTTAACTGTTAGACTTTTATACTTTTGACAATTACCTCAAAAGGACATAGCAAGGTCTAGGTTTTGTGCAAAGCAGCAACTGTCAAGAGTTCAAAAAGAGAACTCTTAGAGAATAATCTTCATTTATTTTACAAAATGTTGCTTTGTTATCATTACACATTCTTTACATGTGTAATGTACAAAATTAATGTACAAAATACACAAAATTAAGTATTTTCTCACTGATTTTGTGCAGCTGGTATTTAACCTCATATGACTATGAGTGGATAATTATTACAAATGGTATAGGAAGTGGTTTAACCATGACTGTTTATTTAGTGGAAAGAACTAGTGGACAGCTAATACCAAAAGATAGAAATTATTTTTGTGGAAAGTAGACCTCTCCTGGAAGGCAGTATGAGTTGGAGACACAGCCCTGATCACAGCACTGCATTTCATTTCAGGGTTACTTTTGTGAAAAGTACATTGAAAGGCAGGTTAAATAACAAAACCACAGCAAAGAAATTCCTACCAGAACAAAACATTTTGTGTGATGCACTGTTCTCCCTTTAGAGAGGGATTCAGAGTAAGAATGCAGTGAAAATTTGGAAAATGACATCTATTTCAGTAAATGCACTGCTGACACACACTTATATCTGAGATTTAAGAACATGTATAGTGAACAGGGTAGTAATGCAGCAAATGACATTATATTTCAGGCCATACCAGTTCACTGAAGCCTGTAGACTACCATCTCCAACTACACTTATCTCCATAAGAAATCTTGTGCTCTTTTTAATCTCAGATTGTCAATTTTCTGTCAGTGACAAGATAAACATAGGCAAGCAAGCAGTATGAGAAATAAATGTTCTCTTTTATTTATGATGTTAGAACTTAAAGACTAACAGGACCACAAAAACTGCCAGAAACAACCTGTGTCCAGGTCTTCTACTGATAAGCTTACCTTCAGAGTAGCCCATCATATTTCTAGGCACTCTTATTTTGACAGTAGGTAAAAAGGGAATAAATGTATTCTAGTTTGCTTTAAAAACTATAAGCAATTTTTAAAAATCATTATTGTATGTAGGAATTCTCAGGAATTCCTCAGCACAAGAAGGACATGGACCTGCTGGAGCGGGTCCAGAAGAGGGCCACCAAAATGATCCGAGGGCTGGAGAACCTCTCCTATGAGGCCAGGCTGAGAGAGTTGGGGTTGTTCAGCCTAGAGAAAAGAAGGCTGCGGGGAGACCTGATTGCGGCCTTCCAGTACTTAAAGGGGGCCTACAGGAAGGATAAGGAGAATCTTTGTAGCAAGGCCTGTTGTGACAGAACAAGGAATAATGGATTTAAACTAAAGAAGAATAGATTTAGACTAGACATAAGAAAGAAATTTTTTACAGTGAGGGTGGTGAAGCACTGGCACAGGTTGCCCAGAGAGGTGGTGGAGGCCCCATCCCTGGCAACATTCAAGGTCAGGTTGGCTGGGGCTCTGAGCAACCTGATGTGGTTAAAGCTTTCCCTGCTCCCTGCAGGGGGGTTGGGCTGGATGACCTCAAAAGGTCCCTTCCAACCCAAAACATTCTATGATTCTATGAATTAAAAAAAAAAAGTAGAATAGAAAGATAAGAGAAGGAAGAACAATTTCAGTAACACAGATATAGTCAGTAGCTTTTTTGAAACCATAGTAAAATTGTTTCATGCCTGGATCTCCTGATCTGTGTATAATTATTAACCTAATTCTGTTTGGTGCAAATTCTCAGTGCATGCATTGGGAGTTATCACCATGAATATCAGTAATTGTTGTGAGAATAGTTCTCTCACCTTACACATTTTCAGGTTAGCAGGAATGATATTGCAGGGAGATATTAACAACTAGACCATAGCATAATTTATTGTTATATTTAAACTTAGTCCTAGTGTTAGTAGTTTTAATAGTCTTGCTGGTTTAAATCAGAAAATAATTCAAGTCAGCACATGATTTAGATCCTTCCCAATATTTCACCAAGAACTTTATTTCCCAGTTCGAAATGGTTTAACAAAATTTTCTGAGCAATGGTTCTAACAGACTGACCATGACATGTCACAGATAAGATGAAAGTTTACCTTATCATGTATTTTTTATATCAAGGTACTAATAATTAACTAGCATGTTCTTTTTTGGTTTTGTTGTTTTTGGTTTTTGGTTTTTTTTTTTTTGAAAGCCTGATTTATGAGACTGTAGACATTTAGCAATTTTGGAAAGAGGGGATTCAACATTCTCTGGGAATCAGCCCTCTGACAATATTAAGAAGGGTTTCAAGATCAACTTATGTTTCTAAAAATCTCTTTGTTCTTCTCTATAAGCAGTCTCAGAAAGATGCCAGCATTGGAAAATGATGGTGTGTCCAGAGACAAACAAAAAATTTAGTTCACATGCTCATTAACTATATTCATATTAGTGATGTACAGTACTATATGAATTTTCACAGCTTTGATGTATGCAACAAGTAATAACAGTGAAAAGAACCTATTAAAATTTCAGGATAAAATTCATTGGGGATTCAAGTGAGTGTGGGTTTCACCTCCAACTTATTGACCTCCTTCTTTTGGCAGTTGTGTTGTAGGAGGCTGGAACCTGTCCCTCAGGCAATCACGTCAGGACAGGGCAGGCTTGTTGCAAACTACCTCTAAGAATCTTTCCTTTTTCTCCTGGAAGAAATGGGAAAAGTGACTTCCCTCCCTGCAGGTGACTTCCATCACTGCAGGAGATGCTCCTTCCCCATGTATGATGTCTTCACTTCATGGAAGTGCTGGTGTTCCATTTTCTCACGTGCACAACAGCTCAACATGGAGAGTCCTCGCCTACTGGCATAAGAGGCAAGCAGCACTGCAGGAAAGGAAAAGACAGAGTCCAATCCCTTTCCACCTGCTCCCCTTATTCCCAATTCACAAAAGCTCTGGAGGAAGCTCTGGGGAAGGGATGGAGGCAGTTCTGGAGTCAAAATGTGGTTAGAAAATATAGAGTTGTACACTTGACTAATGTCAGTGTTTGAAACCTATGGTAATGCTCAGCATCACGTCTGTTTAGAATCATAGTAGCACTGCAGTAGAGTGATGTTGCACATTACGAGTCTGCACAGAGAAAATGAATAGATATACTATGGGAATATTCCTGCTGCTGAATTAGAAGTGTTCAATGTCCCAAGGATGCAGAAAACTAGCAGGTTGGAAGAGAAGAGGTGCCAGTTTGCTCATTTACATTAGTCTCCAGTCTCAGAGGGACTTCTACTGACATAGTTAGCTGTATAAGAAAAGGATGGACCTGTCATCCATTTTTTGACCTTCCTGTTGTCATGAATGCAGGTTTGTGAATCCTGCTATTATGTTAATTTATCGTGAATGAGTGACTTTACACAGTTTGATTTAGTAGCAGTTTAGAATTTACTTGTAGGAAATCACAGGATTTGATTGTAATATTTTAATAGCACTCAGTCATCAGTGATTAACAAAGTGATTAGGCAAAATTGATCAAAACTGTGACTTAGTTACAGATTCGAAGATGGCAAGGTTCACTCTATTACTACATGGAAGTGCATAAAGGAAAACTAAGTTACACTGAGTTGGAATGATTCACAAAGAGATTGTGGATGCCGGGGATAAGGAGGACCCGCCCGTTGAGTCACGAGGTTCAGAACAGACCCCCTTGCTTTCTAAACTCCTTCTCAGAGCGGAGTCTAGGTGTGGCTAGGTCCAATCTTAGTCTCAGACTTGGTCAATGGTTTATAGGACTAAGGATAATGCAGCAGTATAAAACTCACTTTGAAATTAAATCGTACATCTACAGACTACTTAAACTGATTCACACACGCATACACACAAACATGGATACATATATAAAAATGGTATACCTGTTAAAAATTCCCCTCGAGTTCAGTGAAATACTCACATCTAATGTCATGGCATTTCTCAACGGGCAGGGGTTGAGACTCAAGGAGTGAAGGGTTTCAGCCCAGGCTTCACTGTAGGTCTTCGGCAATGGATTTCTGGTTGTAGCAAACTTTCAGAGTTTGCTGGCTCTGAGAGGCATCTCACTCAGAGGGAGATGCTGGTGCAGCCTGCAGCAGCCCAGGAGAGCTCAAAGGGCCTCACTTAGGACTGCTGTTTACAGGATTGTGAGATGATTGACTTTAATCACCAGTAAATTTCCATCTGAGCTACAATTCAGGTTGGCAGTTGCTGGAATTCCAGTAATGATACCGCTCTGTTTCAAGGCTGTCAGGGGTAGCTGTTTGTTCTCGTTCCCCTCGTTAGCCATAATACAAAGATTTTGATAAGAACAGGACTGCTCTCTGCTTCAACCATGTAGGAGTTTCTGGTACAATTAAAGGGTGTTTAACTGACTAAGTCGCTACACAAAGGCCGTGGTCTGGAATTCCTGAGGTCATAAAGCTGTTGAGGAGAAAGAGGAATGGGGGAGGTGGTGGATGCACCACCACACCTGTGAGATAATGAAGTGTAAAATTGACTTAGAGGTAAATTGATATGTGTAGTAACCATCCTGTCCCTTCCATTACTACATGGACACATGCTTCATAAGCATGTAACTTGCTCACTTCAGCTGTGTTAAAATTCAGAGGGTATTTCACTTGCTATCATGTAGATTGCATTAGCATCTTTCAGAAGTGGCAATGGAGGGGTCATACAATGTTTTTCAAATGCAATGTGATTCTGTAGTGCATTCGTGAGGTGCGGCCTTACCATAAACACACTTTTAAGGCCCAACAGTATCGCTCAATATTTTGGGGAGGGTACTGAATAGGAAATAACCTTTTCTTTGTTTCTTTATTTCTATTTATGAAAAACACTTAAGGAATTTTGTTTGAACACTCCAAAGACTTTTTTTATGTGAATCTGCACTGAAGGTTCTATATCATTCTTTCCAAAGCTGAATTAATTTTCCCTAAAAGCACTTGCATCTATGAGTTTTTAAATTTTCCTTTATTTGAAATAAAGAAAATGAAGGCTAAGATCCATTTTAACATTCTATGCAGATACTTAGGAGTGCAGGAAAATATTAAAAGCAAGTCCCTCAACCACACAGCTTCAATAAGAATGGTATTCTGAAAAAATTATATTACAATGTCTGAGCTGGTTATGTCATCCTGATTAAAATTTGTACAAGATTCATTTGTTCTCACTAAGAAATATGCTGATTGTCCTTTTGGCAGAGTATGCCAAATTGAATGAAGCTAGTTTAAAGATGAATAAATTTTACCCCTTGCACCAGCTTTGCATCTTGCATCCTTAAGGGCTCTTCACCCTGAAGATGGGCAAGTGGCTTTACTGCTGCCTATTCTCTCTAGAGATTTTTGATGTGATGAGACAGCTGCAAAGTTTGCTGTTTTCCAAAAGCTACACCTGTAGAGAGTGTGAAGGGGTGCTGTAGATCTCCTGAATGTCACTGTAAGAGCTCTTCTCCTTAGAGCACCTCCCTCTTTGAGGGTTGTGTGTGTTATACTCTGAATGGTAGTGCAGTTTCTCTCCACTTGGAATATAGCTGGGATTGAATTTAGATAAAGCTTTTGCTATATTCAGCTTTCACTGAATTACCTAGTATAATTCAATTCCTGATTGAGCCATGACAACTGGGCCTTGGAAATGCAGGAAAAATGTTTTTATAAACACTACAGTTAAATGCGTGTCTCTTCAGAATATTGCCATTTTTAATATGTACTTGTAATTATTCTCTGGCATTTAAATCCATTTGGCTCGCTCTCTTTTATTCTTCTCGTGAAATTCTTTTCAACCTGAAAAACAGTCTATGAGGTCGTCTTCTCAGTGAAATCCTGTGTACAGAGTTAATTGTCAGTTACAGCTGTTTTAAAGACTCACCAATGACACATGAAAAACTTAAAAAATCATTCCATTTAGAGTTACTTTAGAACATATGCATTACATTTTGTGCCATTCTCTTCCCTTGTTTATTATGAAGAACATTTGCATGTAAATAAAACCTATGCTCATCTGCTTCTGTTGTTTATTTCTCACCTTAAGGTATAATCTTCAATTTGAAGCCTTATGGTTATAGTAGCTTCCTTGGACATGTTTATTATGTCACAAAGGTAGGTTTATATCTTCATGCTGAGAATAAGGAAAAAGGAACAGATGAACCCTTAAACATCACGTTGATAGGTGGATATGCCTAGCAGTGGAAAAGAGCAAGAGAGAAGACACACAGGAATTGACATAAAATGGAAATAATTTCAAACAGTACTTGTTTTCCAGTATTTTCAAGGGAAAGCCAACAAGTTATCAAAATACAGGGATACAATATATATAAACAGTGAGAATGGTCAATGAATAATACTATACATTGATTTTATAATTAATTTCATACGATCCTAAAAATGTATTAGAATTTTGTGTAGAAAATCTTTTCTACCTAACACTTAAAGGCATTGTTTTAGGGGTGCAATGTGGCAGGTAACAAGTCCTCCAAAAACACTCCCTGGAACCCTTAAGAAAAACAAGGCAAACCAAACCAACCAACCAGACAAAAAACCCCACAGCAAAGCTACCCAAAAACTTTTGAGAAGGAAAGATAAATAACATGATTATTCAAACTGGCATTTCATCAAGGAATCTTGACTGACATTGTTGAGTAAAAAGGACTAAACCGTGGTGTATGGGCTTGTAAAAACAGTCATACTACTTCATTATAAAAAGCCACCCACATAATAGTATTTAAAACGTATTATATGCATGCTTGATTATATGCTTTCTTCTGGTTTTGGGGAACAGTTATGACTTTAAGGCTTCACACTAAACTATTCCCTCTAGAAAATGATGTTATATGAACTGCAGTATTATATACAAGTTTTCTTTCCCACCATAGCCTTATTTGTTTCATTCTGATTGTTATATTGATTTTTCCTCCATTTCAAAGCCAGCCTGAATTAGCCACCTCTTACTAGATAAAAGCAATTTTGTCATCCACCTGGAACCCTTACATTCTACATTTTTACTGTAAAAAGTTATTGTAGGAAAATAACCAGAAGCATGTTCTTACTGCTGTATGCATTTGACATCTCTAGGAAAAAGAAGGTCCATTTTTTTTTTCTTTTATCCTCATAAGAAGCTGGATTCAGAGACTTAAGTGGTTTGGGATATCCAGATGCCATTCACAGTGCTGAGGAGAAGGGACAAGAGACCTAGTGTTATTCTTATGTCCTGTACACAGGCTGCTGGAACACTCTTTTACTTAGTGGTAACTTTTTCTTTTGTGATTTGGTACAGGGGTACAAAATGAGTTCTCTGAGCTTTCAGAGAACTTATTAATAGATTATATGGTATAGAGCAATAGCTGTTTTTTGTTGGAGTCATTCTATATTTAAATGTAAGACTACTTAGATTTTAATTCATTCAAAGAAAGCAAATAAGAATGTCTCCATAATCTAGGCCTTACAGCCTGATTAACTTCTGACATTAAATATCTAGTCATCTTTTAAAAAGTGATGTATATTTATCAGAAAATATTAGAAGGGACCTGCTGCCACAACAGATTTGATAACCCCATGAAAGTATTACCCTTCTCCTGGGATAGCTAATAAGAAACACTCTTTTAATTTCTTTAAGTCACAACATTTGTTTTGGTAATTCTAACATTTTTCTTTATTTTTTATTTAGAAAAAAAATTATTGTGGTTATTAAAAACAAGTGATGATAATAATAGTAATTATCCAGTGTTACTAAAACAATAATTTGATTTAATGGGACTGAACTCAAATATCTTTATATCAAAGGGAGTGAAAGGTTTATGATCTAATCCTTAATGAGTCTTTTGAAGTACATTTATTGTAAAATAATTTAATTTCACAGTCTTGTACTTTAGAGAATTTAATGGAACAACTTATCAAGAACACTGTAAAGGTTGTAGTTTTATCCATGAGCTGATCTGCACTGTTAAATTTTAACAATGAGAAGGAGAATTATGTCTATATTATGTATTTTATACATGTATAAAGAAAATGAAATGTTCTTTTGGAACATTATTCCATGTAATATAGTTTTATGAAAACTAGTTGCAACTTTAATTATCTTGTATTCCCTTGGGATCTGAAAGATCTAAAGAAAAGAGTCAAATTCAGGAAAAGGTGTTTTGGTTTTCATTAAAATGTAATGATACCCTTAATGCTTCTTGGTTCTTTTCGCAGTCAAAGACTAACAACAGATTAGGAAACAGTACAGATTTTTTTGTTTTGGGATGTCATATTAGAAACAGAAAATAGTTTTGACTATGAGAACAGTTATTTTGTATAAAAGGTAAGTACCATGCTTCACTGACAATGCAAACATTTTAGACCATTCTGTTGAAAGATAATTAAACATTCTATCCATTAAAAAACAAATCCAGTTACCTTCTCAGAAAATAGGAAAATTTGCAAAAGTAAGGTAGTGGATGTTATTCTTAAAGATAGGTGCATGATTATATACCTTTTCAGAACAGTCTCTGCTAGGGAGGGAATAATTTTACTGTTTCATACAGATGGAGGGTGAAGCTCAGCAGACCCAAGCTGACACACTGGATCTTGTAGGCTCTTCTGCAGTTAAACAAACAAACAAACAAACCCCCAGTAAATAAAAGTATTGGGTATTTGTTCTCTGTGTTTCTAGGGATGACATTTCAATTTCTGGCATCAACAGAATTCATATTCTGTAGAAATACCTACAGACTGGTATGCAAAGTCTTTTGCTTGTTTCCAACTATTTTACAGGTAGTGGCATGTCAAATTTCATTTAAATGTTGAGTAACTGTGCTTCAGTCCAGGGTCCTGTATATCTCTCTTTGGGTGAGAGAGAACGTTTCACAGGATGGTTTAGTCTCTGCGCTGAGCTTAGCAACCAGCTGGCACCAACCAAGTAAATGTAATGACTGACTCCTATAATAAAACTATATAGTTATTATGCAATTCTAAACTCTGTGACAAGCCAAAGACCATTACAGGTGTAATCTGTTTTATTTATGGTTTATGATGAACTGCATATTATGTTCCCTTTAAAAAAATGTGACTGGGTATCAGAAAGTAATAAGCAAAACCTGTATGTTGGCCTTCTCCTTGTTGCTTTGGGGTTTAAAAACCCTGTTGGTGTATCTTCACTAAAAAGAAAAGATCTATCCACTCCCCTCACAAAGCCCTAAAGTGTTTGAGGCACTGGCACTGTATGCTAAGACACAGCTTCCTAATCTGTGCATGCTTGCAGCTTGGTACAGTGGTTGCTGATTAATTTATTTATAATAATCTGGATAGACAGATAGATATAGCATTTAAGATTTTCTTAGTAAGATACAAAAAGAAAGGAACACACCAAGTAACAACCAAAAAGAAAAGGTGGGGGTGGGTGGAACCAACCGCAAGAAGAAAAGCATTGCCATATATGAAACATTCTTCATTCTAAGGGAATAAATAATAAGAATTATACTACTCTACCATGCAGGGAAAAATATAGTGAAAATGAAGATTGTAGAAAATGTGTAATATGTAGGAAAAATAGCAATACTGACAAATTTTTGTCTTGCGTAAAAAGTATAACTAATTAGATTTCTCTAATAGAGTACAGTTTTCTCACCAGTTTCAAAACAATTTGTTTTGAATAGACTATAGTTTAGTGCAGGATAGATAATTTTATATAGCTAAGCTATCTCCTCTAGCATTTTAATGTTCAATTGATTTTGAAGATAATGAAAATATGCCTCCAAATTGTGCAGGTAATTATCTCACAGGTTGCTATGTTATTGCTAACTATAGCCACTGGCTTTGGAGATTTTACTGAGAAAATCTTCATTTTTACCACTTCTATTGACTATCTTGATAGTCTCACTTTTTTTGAACCAGCTTCCAACAGAAGAATATCCTTTACTTTACACTAAACTGGGAGAAGATTTGCAAACAGAAGATTCTGGAATGAAGAACAGAGATAGACCTATGTCTATATTGATAATTATCAGAAAAAAGTGACAATATCAGAGATTAATACTATTAAAAATAACAACACTATGCCATTATTTCAAAAATTTTCAAATAATTTCATTTTTTTCAAATTATTTCTTTAATTTTTTATACAACTGTATGATGTTTTCTTTTTTTTTTCTTTTTTCATACAATTGTATGCTTTTTCAACTAAGAAAACACCACAACTCTTACCTGTTTTCCACTCTTTATTGTATCTGTGAGTGCCATGTATGCATAGGTATGTGCATATGCACTCTTCTATGTCTCTGACTTTACTGTTCTACTGTATTGAATAAGAAAGCTGGTGAAAGATCAGCCTGGGCTGATCTCCCATTTATATTATGGAATTTGATATGGACTTATGGAATAGTCTGCCATATTGCAAAAATGAGGGACTCTGCTTATAGAAGCAGGGACTGGCTGTTCTGGCACACTATGAGCAACTAAAAAAATTTAGGTGTCATTCCCAGGCAGGGTATAAAAAGTCCCCTTAGCAGACCAACCATACAAAAGAAATGATTATTTGAGTTTTTTTTCCTTAGCATCATTAGAAGTTGTTGTGGTTTAACCCAGCAGGCAGCTAAATACCACACAGCTGTTTGCTCACTACCCCCCTGCCCCCCGCAGTGGGATGTGGGAGAGAATCTGAAAAAAAAAAAAAAAAAAGAAAATATAAATTCATGGGTTGAGATAAAGACAGTTTAATAGGATGGAAAAGAAAGGGAAAATAATAATAATACAACATAATAATAATAATGATAAAAGAATATACAAAATAAGCGACACACAGTGCAACTGCTCACCCCATGCTGACAGATGCCCAGCCAGTTCCAAAGCAGCAGTACTCCCAGTTGGTAACCAAGCACTACATAGCCACTCTCTCACTCCCCCACAGTGGGATGGGGGAGAGAATTGGAAGGGCAAAAGTGAGAAAACTGGTGGGTTGGGATAAGAACAGTTTAAAAACTGAAATAAAATAAAATAGTAATAGTAGTAGTAGTAATAATAACAGAATATACAAAACAAGTGATGCACAATGCCATTGCTCACCACCTGCCAGCTGACTCCCGGACAGTCCCCAAGCAGCGATCCCTGCCCCCTGGCCAACCCCCCCCAGTTTATATACTGAGCATGATGTCATATGGTATGGAATAGCCCTTTGGCCTGTTTGGATCAGCTGTGCTGGCTGTGCCCCCTCACAGCTTTTTGCTGGCAGGGCTGAGAAGCTGAAAAGTCCTTGACTAGTATAAACACTACTTAGGAACAACTAAAATGTTAGTGTGTTAGTGTTATTCTCATCCTAAATCCAAAACACAGCACTATACCAGCTACTAGAAGGGAAAAAAAACCCCAAAAACCCCAAAACATGAACTCTATCCAATTTGAAACCAGGACAGAAATTCTGACATTTTGTGAAGGGGAGTCTCATAGGCTCAATGATATGCTAAAGAGGGCACCCTCCTGGAGGCAGGGTGAATGTGTAGGTGACTTGTCCTATTCCACAGGAGTTTGTCCCTACATTAATTTATGGTCATGATCTGTATGCATCGTCCATGACTCTGTTGCAAATTAATATTACTTTTTTTTTTTCTCTTGTTGTATTAAATAAATCATAATATGGCAAAAGAACTTTTGCCATGTGGATATGAAAGGTTATCTTTTTCCATCTCAGGTTAAGATTTTGGTTCTAAATTGTAACATGCTATGAGGTCTTGAATACCTAAGACAAAACTATTTTCCATGAGTAACACCACAACAAACCCTATACTCCCATGCAATGCTCCATGTAAGCCTGAGATACAGAGACATCAACACAGATGGTTTTCAGCCAAGGGCTTGTAAATACAGAACACTTTTCTTATGACTGAATTGAGTTTGACTGAGCCAAAGTCAAATATCTTCCAGGTATTTGGTAATATCTTTCCGAATAATGTTTCACTTTTTTTTATTTTTTTCCATATTCACACTGAACAAAAGGTCAGCTAAGTCTTGTGATTTTGTTTAGTACAGAGGAATCCCTCATACATGAGTAGGGAACCCAGCCATTATAATATTTAATTAATCATGATAATTGTTGCTTATTCCCAACAGAGATTTCAGAGAAAATGAAGTCTAGAATCTGGCTTTTGGCTGGGTTCTGATACCTTCTGTGAGACATACCAGCAGGTACTATGCCTTTGCCTTTTCTGAGATACATTTTATAGTGTATACATCATGAAATTCTGTAGTTTTCTTTACAAAAGTCTTTCCCTCTTAATTGGCTTACTTCATACACATTACTGAAATCTTCATTTAAAAGTAAATACCGTTACTAATCATCTAAATTGAACAATACTTTGACTTGCAAAGAACAGCGCTATCAACATTTATATATTTTACTAAAATATTCTTGATAAACTTTTGAAATTTGCAGTGACTTTTGTAAGAGTATTTTGTCGGATTATTCCTTATAGAGTCACAGATTCATAGAATTGTTTAGGTTGGAAAAGACCTTTAAGATCATCCAGTCCAACCATTAACCTAACATTACCAAGTCCATCACTAAACCAATTAAGGGTAGAGTAGCAATTTCATGTTTCCTGGCTTGGTGGCTATGTATATGAATGCAAACTATGTTTGTAGACCTGCAGTCCAGTAACGGAGCATTATAGATCCCCACATATCCTAAATACTGGAGTATGTATGCTCTTAATTAAAAACAAAACAAAACAAAACAAAACACAAAACAATGAAATGATCAAGCAAGCAAGCAAACAAAAAAATCCCACATAAAATCATATTGACAAACACTTGCATATTGATTGCATACATATTTAAGAAGAACATAGTTTCTTTTTTTTTTTAAATATGAAAGAGAAAATATTCATTATATTGAGAAAAGGTACTCTTGTTTTCAATGGGAAACTGATATTACTTATTTAATGTTGAAAAATCCCAGAATTTTTTATAAGATATTTGGTAGGATATTTGGGCATAATGATTTCATATTAGAGTCATTTTGAAGTACCAATTAAACCTTGGATGTTGAAAAATGTTTTAATAAATGTTCATATATGTACTACATGAACACATACTTATTTTCAGCAGAAAAGAGAAATTTTAATCAGATAAAAATAAATTGTCCATTGAGGTGTTTTGATAAAAAAATATAAAGTTGAAACTAGTTATGTATCATGAATAAATAAATACTGGTAAGAGCTGGGAAAGTGGAAACTCAAAACTAAGTTCTGTTCTGTAATGTTACTTTATATCTATTTTAAGAATAGATAAGCTAGCTTGAAGAAGCAATAGTTTAATCATAAGTTCCTAGTGGTAAGTAATATATTTCTTATTCAGAGCTAAAAACATTTTGAAGATTCCTGATACTATATGGATTCCAGCCATAAATGGAATTCATGTTTTCTTTATTACTGTACATAATTAAAAAAAAAAATAAAAAAACTTGTTTTCTGAGTAGTTTAACTTAAAAGCAGAGGATTGTATTATATTGAACATAATCTTCCACTTTGGTTAATATGGTACTGTTAGACAGTTCATTTCATTCAGTCTCTTAATTCATGTAAAATATCATGCTTCAGTCTGTCTGTGCCAAGGCTTGTCTTTTACAGAGTGGGGGAAGGGAGTGGAGTTCTGAGTAACAGAGAAGAGCCAGGGGCTGCTGTTGTATTAGGAACTAACAGGGGAACACCTGTGAAATACCACAAAGGAATTAGGGCTTGTTCCTCTAGTAAAGTGTCATGGTTGATAGCCTAACTGAAGTTCCTTTATGCCAATGCATGCAGCATGGGTAACAAATAGGAGGAGCTGGAACACACTGTTCAGCTAGAAAGCTGTGATCTAATCACCATCACTGAAAGACAGTGGGACAAATCTGTGGTGAATTGACCTTGGCTGGCCACCAGGTGCCCACCAAGCTGCTCTATCACTCCTTCTCTATCAACAGGACAGGAGGAGAAAAGCTTGTGGGCTGAGATAAGGACAGGGAGATCAGTCAGCAAGGTGCAGGGGGGTTGCCCCCTGTGTAAAAGAATGGATTGACTGCACAGAGGTGTCTTTGAAAAAGAGATGAACAGGTTGAGAGCTTATGGTAAAAATTAGGGGCCAAGACAACAAAGGAAACCTTGTGGTTTGTGTTTACTACTGGCCACCCAATCAAGGGGAGCCTGTTGACAAAGTGTTCTTCAACTACAGAAAGCATCACGCTTACAGGTTCTGAACCTGCTAGGGGACTTCAATCACCCTGGTACCTGCTTTTCCAGCACAGCAAGCTGTAACCAGTTCAGAACAGTCTTGGAGTGCATCAAGGATAATTTCTTACTCCAGGTGATAGACAGCATGACCAGAAGAGAAGCATTGCTAGACCTATTGCTTACCAACATGGATGAACTAATTAGACATATCAAGATTGGTGGCAACTTGGGTTGCAATGATCATACTCTGGTGGAATTCATGATCTTGAGGGAAAGGGGCCAGGTGAAGAGTAAAGTCAAGACCTTGAATTTTAGGACAACAAGCTTTCAGTTGTTTAAGAAATTAGTGGATGGGACCCCCTGGGAAACCACCTTCAGGGAAGAAGGAGCTGAACAGAGCTGGCTTTAAGCTCAAGAGCTCTCAATTCCTACGTGTAATAAATATGGCAAGAAAGGCAGGAGACCAGCATGGCTGAGTAAGGACCTCCTAGTCCTTACTAACTAAAGTGTAAGAAGGAAATGCACAGGTGATGGAACCAGGGGCACATGTCCTGGGAAGAACATAGGGACAGTGCCCAGATGTCTAGGGACGGGATCAGAAAAGCTAAGGCACAGTTGGAGCTTAAATTTGGCAAGGGATGTGAAGAATAATAAGAAGGTCTTCTACAGGTACATTGGTCAGAAAAGGAAGATTAAAGAAAATGTACCCCCCTGATAAACAAGAGAGGATAAATGGTGTCAACCAACATAGAGAAGGCTGAGTGTTCTGGTTTGGGCTGGGATAGAGCTAATTTTCTTCACAGTAGCTTGTATGAGGCTATGTTTTGGATTTGTGCTGAAAACAGTGTTGATAATACAGAGATGTTTTAGTTATTGATGAGCAGTGCTTACACAGAGTCAACGCATTTTCTGCTTCTCACACCACCCCACCATGGGGTTAAACCATGACACTGAGGTACTCAACTATTTTTTTCGCCCCAGTACAAGAAAGACATGGACCTGATAGAGGTGGTCTAGAGGAGGGCCACAAAAATGATCGGAAGGCTGGAATGCCTCTCCTATGAAGAAAGGCTGAGAGAATTGGGGTTGTTCAGCCTGGAGAAGGCTGCAGGGAGACCTGATTGAGGCCTTTCAATATTTAAGGGGATCTTATAAGAAAGAAGGAGAAAGACTTTTTACCAAGGTCTGTTACAATAGAACAAAGGGTAATGGTTTTAAACTAAAAGAAGGTAAATGTAGATTTGAGCTAAGGAAGAAATTTTTTGTGATGAGAGTATTAAGACACTGGAACAGGTTTCCTAGAGAAGCTGTGGATGCCCCATCATTGGAAGTGTTCAAAGTGATGTTGGACGGTACTTTGAGTAATTTGAACTAGTGAAAGATGTCCCTGCCCATGGCAAGGGGGTTTGGAACTAGAAGATCTTTAAAGTTCCCTTCCATCCAAACCATTCTATGATTCTGTGATTCTATTATACAGTTATTCTGTGTCATTTGGAAAAAAAACCACTATAACAGGTCTTCATTTTCACTAGTAACAATGAGATACTCCCTGTATCACAGGAGTATTACAAAGAGAATCTCTACCCTTATGAAATACTGTAACCACATCCCATACTTTGACAGCTAAAATTAATGTCCACACATAGCACAGGGATTTTTACTATATAATATCAGTTAAGTTTAAAACAATCCCCCTGATAATAGCTTTTCCAAGTAGTTTTAGTGTTCTAATAATGAGAGTAAAAGCAGACTGTGGATTCTTTATTGCTTGTCTAGTCTAGTTAAATTGTGTTCATATTTGTGCATGTATTTATAACATTTTGTCAATAAGTGAAAAGTAATTGATAATTTCCAAGTTAGAGTGTTTTGAGCTGTAAGTGATAAGTGAACCTTAAACAGGAGTGAAGGAGTAAGTTACTTTGAGAATTTCGTATTTCTGATCAGATAGGTAAGGCTGCATTAAAAATGCAAACTTCCTTTTGAAACTCACTCTCTGAAAACCCACATGAACAAAAGATTTTCTTCCTTTCCATTCTTTACTTGTAAACAGCAAACACTACAACTGATTACTAGTACAGTTGACTGCTTTCAAGTTGTTTGCTACCATTGAATTATTTCCCTCATGTAGGTTTGGATGGGACTGCTGGGAGATGAGTCAACAATGCTAACATGGGAGCACAAGGATTTTCCTTTAGGGCATTGTCAGAGTCCAATATATTCTGACCAAGCTCTTTTAGATATTCTGTGTGTGGAGAGTTTAATGCTTGTTACCAAATTTTCTTATTTGAATGTGTTTGATGCTATACTGAATTTTGATTTAGTGAGGGATAAAACTGTATACTTAAATCACAATACAGGTACAAATTACACTTACCAGAATATGGCAGTTGTAATTTACAGTAGAATCACAATACAAATACAATGCTCATTACCAATCTCTATAATATACCCACTATCATGACGCTAGTCATCCCCAGCCACCACAAAGGAGTATGTGAGTTGAAACCAGCCCAGTTCCATTTTTCTTTCCAGTGTTCTTTTGGGTTTTGTTCAGGTTTTGTACTCTGCTGGGCTGAGCCATGTATACATACACCCTCACACCCTGCTGTTCTAAAAGGTCAAGAAGACACTTGCAGTCTTTCAGTTAACTCGGGGATTAGCAGTTACAATCAGCTGATATAACAGGTAATTCACCAAACAGATGAAGTCAGTTGATCTACTCAACTGATATAGCTAGTTGGCTAATTAACTCAGCTGATGTGGCTGGCTGGTCCACTCAGTTTATGTAGTTGTTTATCCAGACCAAGGGACACCCTTCAGTCCCCTTTGTGTTGAGATAAATCCAGCTTTCTTTGTGACAGCCATGGTCAGTCACTGCATACAATCTTCCCTGAGCCTCATGAACACACCTTCTGTGTCTATCTCCTCAGAGCCTTCTTCCATTTTAGCGGTTCAGTGATCGAGGCACAGGTATTCTGGGATTATCTTCTTACCCCACAATATGTTACAAAATCTTGGAACAAGATACCCAGGCTTCATATGTAAAATGGGATGAAAGGCTTGAGCCTAGTTCTGCATCATGCCATTAACACAGGAAAAGATTTGAAATGAGATGATATGACATTACCAACAAGAAAAAAAGGTACTAGTGCAGTGAAAAATTTAAAATGACAAAGGTAAACCTCAACAGATTCAAGTAATCTCAGCAAGTTATGAATTTGAGAAATGTATGTAGACAGATTTGCAACAGTTGGTTGCAAACGGAGTTCATTTAACATAGTGTGAAACCCTTCAAAATAATGTAAATTTCAACTGAGGAGATAAATTAAGGATTACAGTTAGATTTAAACCAGCCTGTGAAACACATTCATATCTAAATTTATTCTACATCAAACTGTTAAACACATACTACTAAAACAAATGCAAAATCCTTGTTACAACACTTCAGTTCCAGGATATGGATGAGGGCATCATCAAAAGCAGTAATTCTGAAAATATATTGCATGAGACCACAGGAAGAGATTCACACCTAGTCAAAAGAGGCTAAGTAGCTTGGACAGTGTTCTCATTTATAAATTGGAGGATAAGAATGTTCAGTTATCTGCAGGAAATTGTAAGGACTGAGAATAGATTGCTGGCTGAGAAAGTTTGGATACCACCAATCTACATGATTATAATTCATTTGGGTTTGACATTTCCATTTAATTAAACATATAAAGTAACAAGAATCACAAATAAAAACAGACATTTAAAATGTCCAGAAAACTGCTATCTGAAAAACTCATGTAGAAGAAATTCTGATAAATCATTGGAAATGGCATGCTGTTTTTATCACTTTTCCATGATAAAAGACCAAAACCAATTTGACACCAAATCTGAATACCTATTTAACAAAGTAAACTCAAGACTACTCAGAAGTGTTTCTCCAGAGATGTGACAAAGAATTATGTCAGCAGAGAAGCTAATGTTCTCACCTTATTTTAGCTATGAAGGAGGTTTGAATTCAATGAAAAGAACTAACAATGAAAAATTACTTTGACATTTCAAATGGTTAGATTGAATTTGTATTTGGAACACTATTTTGAATCTCCAAAGAATACTGTCACACAATAATTACATGAATGGTATATGATGTACTGTGTCAGATGACAAAAACTGCAAATCCATATGTTTTCTAAAACAATGAATAATTTTAATGCTATTTACTTTCATAAGGACAAAGCCCATATAAAAGAAAAAGAAAAATTATTTCTGATAATATTTTTGGACTAAGGTTCATATGGTAGCAGTGAGCTTGTATTGTTGAGATTGTTCATTGAGCATAGAAAATAACCAATTTCACATAGAAAATACAGTACCTGTCCAAAATTGTGGTGAAGTAGTTGTACATAATGGGATCCATTTTGGAAAAAAAAAAAAACCAGGAAAAAAAAAGTGAGGCTGTAGAAAAGGTCATGCCTCAGCAGATTTAAGATATTGCAGCCAAATATCTTATCAAACAAGGTTATTAAACAAGAATAACAGGAAATCATTAGCATCACGGGGACTAAATGACACTGCTTGCAGAGAAAGTCATAATAAAATAAATTTTCTGGAAGCTACATCCAGACAAAATGAAATTAAAAATTCTGAAACAATTTTAGGAAGGGTTTGATAGAGCAGTCCAACACTGATTTGCTTCATTCAAGCAAAGAAACTTTTTAGAGATGTACCAGATGTGCTAATACTTCATTAAAAGAACTGGGTATAGTGGGTCATCTTCTTGCTAGACAATTGCTGTAGCCACAAATTAAACACAGTAAAACCAGAATAAAATCTTGGGCTTCTCAAATTAAACTAGTTGCTTTTTGGAAGATATGTTAAAATTAAATGTAAGTTATTAACTCCAATATGCTTCTGCATGTTTGAAATTATCTATTTGGAGTCATACTGAGAGAATAAAGGTAGTCAAAAAAACTGACTATGATTTCAAGTTGTCTTTACAAAATACGTTCTTTTAACAGTAAAGCTGACAGAGTGGGTCAAACCAAAGGTTCTTCTAGTCTTGCACCCTATTTAAAACAGCAGCCAATAATGGATATTCAGGAATGTCAATACGGAATACAAGTCATAACTCTTCCCCAGAATAACCTCCTAAACTTCAGAAATTTGTTGCTCAGGCACTTCTGAATTTAGTAGCCCTGAACAGATTTTTTCTACAGGTCATTTTTGCAGTTAGACATATTTTGTCGTAGAAAACAAACTGCATAATATAAAATCACCGTAGTAACTCATAGCATGTAGAGGAATACCAGTGTTGCATAAGCTACATTTTGGACATGAATCTTTCAATAATTTGCTTTAAATGGAAATTATCATGTTATCTTGTCTATTAACATCTAAACTTCCATTTGCTTCAGTTTGAAATGCTTGTATCTCCAATAGAAATATCATTAATATTGCTGCCTAACAGCGTTAGAATAGGTCCTTCAAAAAGTCTTGAATTCGTTGTACACAACACTTACAAAAAAGGCCCCATTGGACTTCTGACTTTTGGCACTTCCCTCTTTGCAGGACTCCACATAAAAGATAATACTATTTTGCGTTGCCCCTATATTTTATAATATCATTTTAAGGGTTTCTTACTTCCTCCTGCCTGCCCCTCCCCCCCCCCCCCCCAACTGGTTCAGAATTGGCTATTGTCAAAGTTTAGTGTTCCTATTATTGCATCAGGAATTTCTAACACCTACTCTTCCCTGCATTATTACCCTTGTTACCACAGATGTCAACCTGAAGGCAAGGGAGATTTGTTCCAGGTTTGGAAGAAAGGTTGAGGTAGCGAAGAATATCAAAACACTGAACTATCACTCATATTCTCAAATAATTTTCCAGCTATAGGAAAATCCTACCACTCTTCAATGTATTTTTGCACAATTACAAAAGTTTTACTCAGGGTTTCATTTAGGCATTTGAAGAATGTCTCTGTGAGACAATGCTTCCCAAAAGCAATCATAAGTTTGTTGCCTTAATACTAAACCAAAGTACAGTAACAGTTGATTAAGCAAAAAAGGGAAAAAAAAGGAATGTAAAGTACCATATGTGTGAATTTGATACCTCAGCTCTACATGAAAGATGTCCTACCATCTTTTCTTTGAAAATCAATAATCTATTAAGTATGTACAGTACTCTGAACTACCCTTGTGACTTTAGATTCCTCAGAAGAGCTAAAAATGGATTTAATGCATAGTTTCTTATTTGCAGCTATAGATTGCTTTTCAAATCTATATAGCTCACCTTCTTTTCTTCTGTGTTTTCAATTTTACTTGCCATTTGTTCTGTTTTATTGTACTTTGTTCTACCAAGATGAACACTTTTCAATATTCCATGCATAAGTCATTATCCCTTATGGTTGCTCAGTGGGTCCTTTGGCATCTCTAGGTTAAACTCAGTAATTAAAAGAGCTCAGAAAATCCTTAGCCTGAGCTTTGCACAAAGCAGAAAAGTGAATTGTTCCCCCAGTGGCTGCCGCTGAAAGGAAAGAAGGAAATTGAGGAAACAGGACAATTAAACTTTACACCACTACCTTATATTTTATTCAGTGTGATCAGAGAATACTTGGCTAGTTCACCGCCATGGGGAAATTTTTCATGTTGATTTATAGCAGTAGTTCCTATTTTTAACTTGAAGAATTAAGATTTTAAAATATATAATAATTTTAAAGTACTTCAATGTAAAAAACTGTTCAAGTAACCAGCTCTTATCTCAGTTCAATCTATGATACTATTTAAATTCATGTGGTGAAGCAGAAAGTAACTGACCACTATTTGAATAACGCCCAAAAGCTAAATACTAAGTACTTCAACAGCTACTGCTATTCTAACATGATTCTTTAAACCCTTTCACATATGAGTAAGTCAATCACTCTATTTTCTTATCAATCAATTTAGTTCAAAAAAATATTTCAAAACAACTTAAACCAGACTCCTAGGGAAAAAGACAATATGTTCACTGCCTTTTGTTTTATTTCATTACAAGAACTAAGTACTAATAATGTGGCAAAAATATTTTATATATTATATATATTATTATATTTTATAATATTTTTATGCTCTGAATAGCACAGACAGTGTAGATATTTTCAGATCCCTTGGATAAGATATTTATCTGTTTAGATAGTAAATTTAAAAACCAGTTTCATTCTGGACTCAGCTCAGTGGGACTGCACATCTGCACAGTTAAGCATGACTGTAAGTGTTCCATGAATGTGCATCACATTTCACACTACGGCATACTTGATGGTGTAAAACACCATAAATCAGGTCATTAAATAATCCACTGAGTTTTATGCATGATTAGTAAATTTATCCTCTATATGACTTTTCATTTTAGCACACTAAGTTCCTGGTACACTGTGAATTTGATTTTCTACACTGCTTTACTAACGAACTTGAACTATTACGTAGTCCAGCTTTGCATTACAAGGTGGCTTTATACTGTGGTATTAATACACGCCCTTTCTCAGCAGTCTTAAGGAGTTATATCAGTAGGGAAACCTTTCACTAAGCTTAATAAAATGTCAAGATATATTAATTATTTGAACCTGAAAGACTTTTTTATTATATAAAAATTGGTTTACTCTACATGGTGGGATGTTGTGTCCATCTTTTAATGAAACAAACATTTTTTGTCCTGATACCTATCAATGACAAATTATGAAACTCAAAGAGTATTTTATAGTCAATGAAGTTTTTATATGAGATTAAATACTCTCATTTTGCGCATATATTTTAACAGAGAATTTTTGTGTGAACACTGCTCAAAATTACTCTAAAACTCTAATGAAGGATTAAAATCATCAGATATTTGTAATACTTATAATAGCTCATCTTCCTTCTGGACTGTATTGAGTTATGTTAACTATCTATCACAAGGTAATTTCTACCTCTAGGCTTTATACTGTGCTATTAATACATGTACTGTATTATTTTCATTGTAGGGTAGATCCTACATAACTTGGGAAGAGTTGGTAAAAAATTAATTCAGAAGGAATGCAATTTTCAGAGAATCCTAAAAGGCTTAATACTCAGATCTGCTAAACTCCAACAAGAGTTGGAAATCCACCTCCCACTATCCTACCTGGCTGCATTTGTGCTGTTTCACACAGCTCACTTCCAGGGTACCATATCTGGATACAGGCCAAACCTCAGATGACTCAGCCCCACACCACAAGAAGACCCAAAGGTGGACCAGTCCTCATCCTCCTCTCACTGCTCAGCACCCATATCTTTGTTTCCAAGAAAATAGTTGCTGTCCTATATTTTGAACAGGTACCAGTTTCGCTAATTGGAAGGAAGCATCTGAGAAGTACGTTATGTACCAACAGACATAGCTAGATGCAGTCTGAGAAAATACCAGTCTCAAAGTTTATAATAGTTTTCCCCTTTTTCCAAGAGGGTAAACTGAAGCTCAGACATTTTGTGTATCCAAGTTAGGAAGAATGATGATGCTGTCTAGCATAATTTATAAAATTCTGTTTATTTACAAAAATGTTCATAGATTTTCATTTCTGGGTGCAGACTGCCTACCTTAATTAAAGACAGCAATTTGTTTCAAAACCTCTCATCTCTCATGTCTTTGTAGGAAGGTTGATCAGGCTATATGAGTTGTTTTGTCTCCTCCTGTTCACTAACACATACCTCCTCTCCAGTAGTATCTAGTTGAATGCACTCTGGCCAGAGAGTTCAAGTTTCTGAACAGTTTTACATTTACTTTCATTTTGGGTGGAAATATGAGTGCTACATATATCTTAAACAAGAAGAAAATAATGTTTCAAAAACCTTCAATCTAGTGTCCATGGTAGAGTTATGTATTTATCGCTGTCACATATTCTAAAACACAATGATATCTACTGGAATTGAGATCGGCTGATATAAATATTGGTATTTGAACATAGTCTCAAATAAACATCTATTCATCAGAATTTTTTTTCATATATTGTTTCAATTTCCTTTCTTTCTCCCTCCCTAAATACACTATTAATCTACAACAATTTAATAATAAAATAGCATATGCCAGAATATATAATCCCATGACAATGTCTATTTACACGCGCCAATCCAGTCTCTGAGGTACATAGCATGCATTATTAAACCCTGAACAAATATGTATTAAATTAATATCTGAAATTAGCTGCATTTGTTAAGGTAATGTTTTGTTATATTTCACTCTCTCTGTAATTTATTGTACATACAGTATGAACTCTAGAGTGAGAAATGATAAAACAGGAAGTGTATTAAATATATATTTCATTGCACGAGGCTAAACAATATTTTAATTTAATACAACATTCCTAAATAGTTTAATGCTATTTAGTGCTTCAAAACTTGGAATGGCAAACTGCTTGTCTTCTTATACACTCTATTAAAGAAAAAAACAGAACAGAAATATTTTAAAAGGTAATTACATTGTATTTTAAACTGTTCAATATAGAATATGATGGGCAGAACATAATTATTCTGTAATCTATACACTTCACAGTCTCATTCTGAACCGAATTTTGCTTTTGCAAATCAGGTTTCTGTGTCAGTTTTCCTTTCACTAGTTCAGGCACAATTAATAAGTGTGCCTATATCCAATAGGATTGACCATTTTTCTGGTTAAAATTCAGTCACAATTTAGCTGTTCAGCATCTCACTAATCATGGTGGCAGAATTTTTTCATTAGATGGAGTAGCAGTATCAGAACAAAACTGCAATACCTTCAGGCAATGAGAGTTTTAAATAGCTAGAGCCAGTTCCTCTTCCCAAGTGAGAACTACAGAGTGCCTTTTTATGTAGTGCTGTCAGTATAGTTCTCTGTAATTTCAAGGGGGGGGGGGGGGGGGGGGGGAAGAAAAAAAGTAGAAATAATTATCAACACTGTTTCTGTTACATTTTGTTCATATTTACAGTCCAGAGTGAACAACAGTAAAAAAAATACTAAAGGAAATAAAAATCATGATTCAGAGAGTCTTGTCTGAAATTATACTTGTATGGGTAAATTTAAATTCCTGACTGCTTGCCTCTTTACATTTCCTGAAGTGATGCTGTGAAGGATGTCACCAGGACAACAAACATCTTGGAGGCTGTCTGAGCTCAAGCACACTGATTCAGCAAGAACAGCCTAACACATTGGGATATAGTAATTTCAGAAACTAAAAACTGCTTATTTAAAATCAAATTCAACCTATTGAATTATTCAAGAATAATTGATTACATTGGGTAGAGAAACCCTCACTAGCATTCACTCACATTAATGAATTAGAAATAGAAAACACTGTCAGAATAAAGGTATAAATGCAGCTAAATTTGCAGTCAAAAGTACTTTGCACTAAAGAGCAAAGACTATGTAATTGGATAGCACAATCTGACAGCATGTGAAGTGTAGTGAACGTGGAATATCCATCTAGTGTTAATTGTGCCTAGGAAAGTAATTCTTATGAATAGCCTTTCAAGTCCAGGTATTTTTATAAGGAAAATTGATCATGACATTTACGTTCTCATCTACTAGCATTGTGTCATAAAGAAGAAAGTTGATTTGAAAGATGAATCATATGCAGTTTTTCTGTCATGATTATTGATTATCTTTCAACCTATAAAGACTGTGTAAGGTTATGAAGCACTTAAAGATTTATTACCTTTATAGATCTATCTTTTCTGTGGTGATGAAAGTAAACATAAATCTCTGTTTTACCAAATGATACAGTAAACATGATTGCTTGAAAGAATTAAAACATATTAAACATGAAGAACTAACATTCACTTCAATTTTTTTTAACTTAAGCAAAGAATCGAATAAACATTTTTAATATACTGTTCTGCTTTGCGGAAAAAAATATTAATATTAAAAATATTTTTATTTTGCACTTTGTCAGAATGTATAGAAAAACTATTTAAAAATCAATTGCATGTAGAGGCCTAAGAAAAGTATTGGGTTTTCTTTTGCATTGCAAGTGGAGTTGGGAAAGATACGTAGGAAAGAAGGGGAACAAAAATAACAAAAAAGTAATAACAAAGAAACAAACAGAAATCAGCATTGACTGAGTTGTGTTTGCTGAGCATCTACTAATGATGCTTAGAATTTATAGACATTGGCAAAATAGTACACCTACAGGCATATATGAACCCTGAAATTGCACCAAAGAACAATGACCTATTTTGGGTTGACAGAAATTGCCCATCTACAGAAGGACATCCCTTCCCTCTATACCTCTGTATGCCTTCAGAACTGTTGCCGTGACAGTTCTGTAACCATCTGCAGTTAAATGAGGTCATGTCAGCAAAGCTTTTAAATTTTAAAATTGTTTAAGATAATCAAGACCATTTTGACTAAAATGAATTAGGTCTTGATGGCAGCTGTTCATAGGATGTTAGGAATGACAGACAGAGAGTGGGGAACAGATGGGTTTACCGTGGTGGCTTCAACCCCCTCAGACATATCCAGAAAACTATGGCTGCCTACACACTCAAAAGATATTCTGAAAAGGCAAACCTAATCCTAGCTAGCCTTTTTGCTCAACAATCCTTTTTTATACTGCACAGAATCAGCATAATGATATCACTCTATTCCTAATCCTAATTTAATCCTCACGGTACAACTAGAAAGTGATCCAATTGGTGCTCTGTTGTACATCCTATTAGTATAAGCACAGGTGCTGTTTGCAGAGGATTAAGAGCTGTTCTTAGATGATGTTTGTGGGTACAAAGGAGATAACTGAAATGCTGCAAAAATGTTCATTGCTGATCTGAACAAACAGCAAGTTCTGTTCCTCAAGACAACATTTATTTTGAAAGCATTGGAGAGTTTTATAATCTTATGAGTCTTTCACCTTTTGATCATCCACAAGAATTTGGTTTTATTCAGTAGAGAATGAATACACCTAAGATCCAATGGATAATGGTGACTCCTAATTTAGACAGGTTTTGTGGGCTACAGTTCCAGCTTTCATGGGCTATAATTCCAGTTTTCGTAAGAGTTTAGCATCACCCTTTGTACTGATTGCCAGATTGAGCCAGAGTGCCAAAACTCCAAAGGCCATGGACACTGAAGTGACATTAGATTAAGCTTGAAAATATGCTGAAAGACACTGTACATAGGAAAGCTGACATGCAGAAAATAGCGAAATACTTTGTTTAGTAGCAGTCTGCATAAAGATATGTGAATATTGTTCTGTTAGAAGTTAATATGGATATCTGTTACACACTTCAAGGTCTTTCATCTGCTGGAAAATCCTTTTTTTTATAGAAAGTCCCAGATCAACACAGGGGTGTGAAGTCAACATGAAAGTTGTGAGTGAAAGTCTTTGCTAGCTGTTCCAGAGAAAGTAGAACATATTTATCTTCTTAAGAGAAATATTGTAAGCAGGCTGCTTTTAATTTGTCTAAGATCAATCTGTCTATCTGTCTATCTCTCTATCTATCTACATTTGTATGTGGATGTATTTATTGCAGAAAGTAATAAGTACTTCTTTAGTGGAACCATTTGGAAATAGAGCAGGTTAATGAAAATACATGGCATACCTTTTATTACTGCTATCATTACTAGTATTTTAGAGATTAAATAGATTACTTAAATGAGCCCATGAAACTATGCTTGTAACATTTTTTAAGCATGTCAGAGATGCTTAATATTTCTGTTAATCCTTTTCATTAGAAATGTAGTTAGAATTGATATTTCTTCTCCATTTGTTTCCAAGTTACATTCATCAGCTCTCTAAAACATGCCAACCAATTTACTGCTACCTTTTTATAAAACCTCATTTTAAACCTGATACCAGTACTGTTTTGACCTTTTCCATAACCTTTCAATTTCACATAAAAGTATTTGAGAAAGTAGCTTTGCTCTAGCCTTCAACCACCTCCCACACACCATTATCATTCGTCTTTTTCAATCTGGATTTGGTCTTAGCACAGCAAGAAAACAACCCTTCTTCATGTAAGTAACTATTAGCCAGTGATTGCTATATAGTAGCCAATGATTGTATTGTCTTCCCCCCATATCTATCCATCAACAGCTGCTAGTAAACTTCTCTATTTTATCTTTGTCTAATACATGCACAAAGACTGGCTTTACAAGTAATCACAGCTGTTTAGAAGACAAGCAGTAGACCTTGGACCCCTTTGTAATATTACTAATTTATGTTCTAAGATGTCATGTCTTAACCCTGATAGGCAGCTCAGCCCCACACAGCCGCTTACTCATTAACCCCGTGGTTAATTGGGAAGAGAATCAGAAGTGTAAAAGTGAGACAACTTGCACATTGCTATAAAGACAGTTTAATAGGTAAAGTAAAAGCTGCATGCACAAGCAAAGCAAAATAAGTAATTCATTCACCACATCCCATTGGCCGGCATGTTTAGCCGTCTCCAGGAAAGCAGAACTCCATCACAAGTAACGGTTACTTGGGAAGGCAAATGCCGTAACTCTAATCATTCCCCCCCTCCTTCTTCCCCCAGTTTTTATTGCTGTGCGTGACAGCCTATGGTATGGAATATCCTTTTGGTCAGTTAGTGTCAGCTGTGCTGGCTCTGTCCTCTTCCAAACTCTTGTGCACTCCCAGGCTACTTGCTGGTGGGGCAGTATGAGAAACAGAAAAGTCCTTGATGCTACGTAAGCACTGTTCAGCAATAATGAAAACATCCCTGTGCTGTCAGTACTATTTTGGTCACAAATCCAACCTACTATGAAGAAAATGAACTCTATCTCAACCAAAACCAGAACACAAGAAATGTCTTCTCTATTTCTCACTGGTACAAATGTGGTCTGTATGTGGATATTCCTTCCTTAAATCCTAGTGTATTTAGACTAAATGTCCCATGCAAACAATTCTGGTTTCCCCTGCAGTGACTGGAGAGACAGAAGCACTGCAAAGGTTGAGTCACCCTGTCCTAAGCACATGGCTAAAATTCCTTTGGAGATGCCTGTCCCTTTCCTTTGATGGTGGAAGGGGTCCAAGTAATCAGTTTAGACCATATAAAGTTAATCTCATCCTTCTCACTATGCAGCTATTGATATTTTTGTTAATCTTATCATTAAAGTATGAATGCAACACACAATAACCCCTTAGTACCTTAAGAAGGATCAGCCCATCCAGTTTCTTTCAGATCTCACCTCAGTGTGTTTTCCTTTCTAATTTTCATCTTTCTCTTTTTAAATCATGTTATTGGCTTTCTTTGTGGAAGAGTGAAAACACTATTTCTGAAAGAGTTTTGCTCTGAAGTGTCTTTGTAACATTTGGCAGCTCTGGTGTCAGGTTACTTCAATAGGTATCAGAGAGCAACAAGTGTTGCTAAAAAGTAAATAATTTTTAATTTAAAATATACAGAATGCAATAAATAGAGAACTATGTATTGGGACTGATCTAATTAGTGGCATTCCTTCTCTGAAGTGTAGTTGTTTTATGACTGTCCTCATTGTCTATTTATTTTATAGACCTCATCTTA
Source organism: Pelecanus crispus (assembly GCF_030463565.1). NCBI lineage: Eukaryota > Metazoa > Chordata > Aves > Pelecaniformes > Pelecanidae > Pelecanus > Pelecanus crispus. The sequence goes on from NC_134644.1 coordinate 111,449,763, forward strand.
GAGCCTATGAATTGAACAAGTTCATTTCAGTGACAAACTCCCACTCAAATTAAACTTTGTCACACTAACTTTCAGATTCCATGACTTAACATTAGAAAACCCCTTTAGAATACAGTTTTTGTGATGGAATCAACAAAAAAATAATACAGGTGTATATCTTCGGCATGCCCAACACATGCAGTGGGAGAGAGATCAGAGATTTCAGGTGTTGGTAAAGAAATACAGGACCTTCCCCTGCCTCATAGGACATTGGAGTAAGTTCAGTTTAGGCAGTTGGGCACCTTAGATTATTCAGAATGGTTGTGTGATGGTGTGCCATTTACAAAAATTTACAGTCTCAGTCCAGTTGCTACTAGATGCACTTTTAGCATAAAAGCCAAGGACTTAATATGTGTTAAGACTGTGTTATTCTTTCAACAATAGGAAGGGTTCCTAAAGGTCAGAGTGGAAGAGTGCTGATTGTGCAATGTTGAAAAACTTGCCTTGTGCCTATTTCTGTGTGGTTTCTCCTACAGAGGGTTTCATTCTGGGACTTCTGTTTCATAAGCTGCCTATCTGGCACCTTTCACTTTACACATGAAATGTCATTACATTTCCTGAGATATGTTTGTTTAATCTTCAGCAGTCCATTATTTTTGCTGTAAGCAACATAAGTTATATAAAAAGGTTAAGTGTAGTAGAAAAAAAAAGGATTTATATCTAATAACACTGTCAAATATCTATATCTGGCTGAAAGACAGCTTATTAAATTTCTTAAACTCATTAAATTTGTATGGAATAACTTTGTTAAAATATGGATTAGTGCATCGGAAAAAAATAATCAATATATGTATATACAAATTTTTCATCTAAACACTTCATCAACTACATATCAGTATTCAGATGTCTGATCTGCTAAGCAATGTGAAGAGGAAAAAAAAAAAAAGATGCCAGTTTTCTCAAGACTTTTAAGTCAGTGACATACACAAAAGTGACTTTGTTGTTGTTATTGTAATAACAGAAGCTCCTGCTGCAGCAAGTCCAAAGAAGAGCAACAAAGCGGTGAAGGGTCTAGAGAACAGGTCTGATGAGGAGCAGCATCAAGTTGCACCAGGGGAGGTTTACATTAGATATTAGGAAAAATTTCTTTACTGAAAAGGTTATCAAGCACTAGAATCATAGAATCATAGAATCGTTTAGGTTGGAAAAGACCTTCAAGATCATCCAGTCCAACCATTAACCTACACTACCAAGTCTACTCTAAACCAATCAAGGGTAGACTAGACTAAACCATGTCCCGAAGTGCCACATCTACCCGTTTTTTGAACACTTCCAGGGATGGGGACTCCACTACCTCTCTGGGTAGCCTGTTCCAATTCTTGACCACCCTTTCCATAAAGAAATTTTTCCTAATTTCCAACCTAAACCTCCCCTGGAGCAGCTTAAGCCCATTTCCTCTCGTCCTATCGCTAACTACGTGGGAGAAGAGACCAACACCCACTTCAGAACAGGTTGCCCAGGGAAGTGGTTGAGTCACCATCCCTGGGGGTGATGTGTAGATGTGGTGTTTAAGGACATGGTTTAGTGGTGGACTTGGCAGTATAAGGTTTATGGCTGGACTCTACGATCTTAAAGGTCTTTTTCAACATAAATTATTCTATGATTCTATTCCTTTTTTTTTTTTTTTTTTAAAGGTAGTTTAATTATCTCTTCTGTACTGTTAGGTACTTGAAAAATCCTGTTTGCATTCAATTACATCATCCTGTAGACAACAATGTTTATCTTTTTTTTTTCCCTCCCCCAAATTTGATGGAGCAGTTTAACAGTTAATTTTCTGAAGTTACATAAAAACCTGTCCTAGTCAGAAAAATCTTTGACTTAACACTACATATTCAGGTGCTCTTGCCTATAAGCAAACACAGCACACAGCCATGACAATCCATATGTTTACAAAATGACTACCAGGACTTATATTAACACATGCTGGATACCTTGGCTTTTCCTTATCCATCACATCTTACAGAACACGGTATATAGAAAAGTGTTTCAGTTCAATGCTGACTCCTATATTGAAGATAATGGACAAAAATAGTGAAAGATGAAGTACCATTTCATCTTAAGTGGATTTAATACAAAGAAACAGAGTAGTTCTGCTGTTATAGATTGTTATGCCTAGGTTAAATAGTTGTTTTTATATGAGCGCATCTGTTTGAATATTACAGTCAATAAAGCACTGAGCTGAGCTTCAGTCCTACTTCATTAAGATGTATATTTTTCTCATAATAGGTATACACAAACAGAGAAACCACTAAAAGATTTGAATTTTAAAAACAAACAAACCAACCCCTTCCAGGTGCTAGTAATGTTACAGGTGCGTACTATGAATGAAGTAGAGTTTTACTGAGGAAAAAGGATCACCATGCATATTATTACTTCTTTTTAAGTATATTTAATTGTGAGTGACAAAAAAGCTGACCATACTTATTTTAAAATTTGCTTGTCAGAGATGCTCCAATTCAAAATACAATATTTGCAGTCTTAAACGACTTTCCTATACAGTCATACAGTGACCATTCTTTGTCTTTGTACTCCTAGTTATTTCAATTTCATTTAATGAAAATTAAAGTGAAAATTCGTAGATTTTTTTAATTTTGTTTTTCTAAATCCTTATTTACTTGGAAGAGCAGACAGAAAATGTTACTATGGAATAAACTCATTTTCCTACTAATACCAGATTTTTCTGGTTAGTATAAGATAGTTGTGCATGCAAAGAGATACTTTTAAGAAAGTCTCTTTTGGTACATCCACACTTTTTTAAGTTAAAAAAAAACCCCAAACTTCAACAAACTCTTTGAATTTTACTGCATAAAAAAAATACCTTTAGCTACCCTGGAGAAACTTACCAATGAGGAAAAGAATTTTATGCCTCCTCAACTACCCAGATCTCTGCCTGACAGCTGATACAGGAGGCTGATACAAAGTTTTGTTTTCCCAACGTTAAACAGACTGAATGTTCAGGCCCTGTTAATGGGATTTTCATAGCGCTGTTTGAGACAGATGTCCAGCCATCTCCTTTCTGGACTCTCATCTTTCCTTTCTGAGTGTCCAAAATGTCTTTTCCAGAGCTGTTTTCTTCTCTTATACTTCTGACTGTGTCAGCTTTCTTCATTTTTTGTTATATCTACATCTATCTGTTCCAGAAAAAAAAAAGTCATTCTGGTTCTTGTAACGGGAAGTCATATCTAATAAATTTAGCAGAGTTCTTTGAGAGAGTGAATGAGTATATGGTGAAGTGCAATCCAGTTAACCCATTGTGCTTTTTCAAGTCATATTATGAAATTTAACCTGTCAAGGATAAAATAGAAGATATTTTAATTGATTAATAACCAAATAAGAGAAGTCACCACTGATGATTTGACTTTGATCATATGCTGTTCAACATATTTATAAATATGTAAAAACCATTAATTATTAGCAAGCTAACTTCTTAAATGAATCAACATTATTTACAATAACCCAAATTGAAACTAATGAAGGAGTTCTAGAAAGATTAATTGATTAGGAGATACAGAGAGAGATGTTTTATAAAAATTCTCTTTCCCTGGTCTCTTTTCTGTGCACCTGATTTTTTTTTTCTCCCAAATTAACTTTCATGCCTCCTCTCATGAAACAGTTTGGAAAGTCTGATTCTTTTCCCTGCCAAGGTTGACACTATTTTCCCTTCAAAGAGTGTTCATTGAAATAAAGTTCTTTCCTTTTCCACCTTTCCTTCATTATTTTCTCTTTTCTTTCATTGCTGAAATAATATCCCATGTCCTGTTTTGCCCTTTACAGTCTCACCATAGAAGGGGAGGGGGGGCACTGTATTTTATTGTCTATTTGTAAAACACAACATAAATTCACAGTGCTACATGCTCAGTATTTAATAAACATGTGATACCATAAAATTAACAACTCATACCCTTGCCAAGGTGCTCATTTGGCAGAAAACCTAGACGCAGGTCCAGATGGGTTCTGCATTATGAAATCACTCTGTTATTCAAATTTTGATAGAAATGCCCAGGCTCTGTATTTTGACACCCTCTACAGGAACTGTTTATGGCTTGTGCCTCTGTTCCAATACAACAGTTGATGAAGAAATGACAGATTAAGTTTTCTCTCTCTATGTGCTTCCATACCAGCAAGGCAGAAATTCTTCATCAGGTACATGTGATAAAAAATTTTGGGTGGGGTATAAAAATCTTAAGATGTTGTGTACTTTCTTTGTTTTTACATACATTCCTTCCACTAAACTTTGACATAGTCCAAAGGTAACTAAAGTAGGAGTGTTATCACTTGAGGTTCCCTCTTTACTTATTTTATATAACTAAGGCAGAGGGAGGGGTACCCTGGGAAGGATGGTTCAAATCTTAGGTAGGCTGGACTGTCCCCTAGAGAGGTCTAGCTGTCTCCACTACCTATGTAAGAAACCTAGAGATAACATTTCTAGCTCAGGTGATTGCCTAAATTTGAGTGGGTTGAAAACATTTGTACCTATCTGGATGACTCCCTGCTAGTATAATACCATAAACATGGTATTTCACTAAAGAGAAAACTTGTTTTTAAACATTTTGTATCTGTATATTAATGTAGCTTTTGCGAAATGCAAACCAATGCAGAAGACCTCGCCAAGCCACTTTCCATCATCTATCAGCAGTCCTGGTTAACAGGGGAGGTCCCTGATGACTGGAGGCTTGCCAATGTGACTGACACCCATCTACAAGAAGGGCTGGAAGGAGGACCTAGGGAACTACAGGCCTGTCAGCCTGACCTCGGTGCCGGGAAAGATTATGGAGAGGTTCATATTGAGTGCACTCAACAGGCATGTGCAGGTCAACCAGGGGATCAGGCCCAGCCAGCATGGCTTCATGAAAGGCAGGTACTGCTTGACCAACCTGATCTCCTTCCATGACCTGGTGACCCACCTGGTGGATGAAGGAAAGGTTGTGGACATCATCTACCTGGACTTCAGCAAAGCCTTTGACACCGTCTCCCACAATATTCTCCTTGGGAAGCTGGCAGCTCATGGCTTGGACGGGTGTAGTCTTCGCTGGGTAAAAAACTGGTTGGGTAGCCAAGCCCAGAGAGTAGTGATGCATGGAGTTAAGTCCAGTTGGCAGCTGGTCACGAGCGGTGTTCCCCAGGGCTCAGTTTTGGGGGCAGTCTTGCTTAATAACTTTATCAACGATCTGGATGAGGGGATTGACTGCGCCCCCAGTAAGTTTGCAGATGACACCAAGTTGGGTAGGAGTGTTGATCTGCTGGAGGGTAGGATGGCCCTGCAGAGGAACCTGGACAGGCTGGACCGATGGGCCGAGGCCAACTGGATGAGGTTCAACAAGGCCAAGTGCCGGGTCCTGCACTTCGGTCACAACAACCCCATGCAACGCTACAGGCTTGGGGAAGAGTGGCTGGAAAGATGCTCAGCTGAAAAGGACCTGTGGGTGCTGGTTGACAGCCAGCTGAACATGAGCCAGCAGTGTGCCCAGGTGGCCAAGAAGGCCAACAGCATCCTGGCTTGTACCAGAAACAATGTGGCCAGCAGGAGCAGGGAGGTGATTGTTCCCCTGTACTCGTTGCTGGTGAGGCTGCACCTGGAGTACTGTGTCCAGTTTTGGGCCCCTCAATACAAGAAAGACATTGAGGTGCTGGAGCGTGTTCAGAGAAGGGCAACAAGGCTGGTGAAGGGTCTGGAGCACAGGCCTTATGAGGAGCAGCTGAGGGAACTGGGGTTGTTTAGTGTGGAGAAGAGGAGGCTGAGGGGTGACCTTATCACTCTCTACAACTACCTGAAAGGAGGTTGTAGTGAGGAGGGTGTTGGTCTCTTCTCCCACGTAGTTAGTGATAGGATGAGAGGAAATGGGCTCAAGCTGCATCAGGGGAGGTTTAGATTGGATATTAGGAAAAATTTCTTCATGGAAAGGGCAGTCAAGAATTGGAACAGGCTGCCCAGAGAGATGGTGGAGTCACCATCCCTGGAAGCGTTCAAAAAATGGGTAGATGTGGCACTTGGGACATGGTTTAGTGGGCATGGTGGTCTTAGGTTGGTGATTGGACTGATGATCTTAGAGGTACTTTCCAATCTTAATGATTCCTAGTTTTTACTTTCATTATAAATGATCCAACCACCAAGTCAGGAGGCGTGGGGTTGCTACTCTACCCTTAATTGGTTTAGTGGTGGACTCGGTAATGTTAGGTTACTGGTTGGACTGGATGATCTTAAAGGTCTTTTCCAACCTAAACGATTCCATGAGTCTATGATTCAAACCAACAGTTTTCATGTTTCAATATAGAAGTCTCTTTTTTCCTGACATCAACAAAATACACTCAAATCTTGCATACTAACTGAATTCCACTAGAAAATATAATTCTTGTATGAATAAAACCAAGAACAACTTGCAGAGCTTCAGTAGTAGTGAGTTTAGATGATTTACAGAATCAGAATGATTTACTCAGGTCCTTTGTAGTTCTATCTGTACAACTCAATGAAAGGCATTATGGGAACACAAAGATCAGAGAATGAATCGAAACCGGAACTGCTAAAAATGGCATGTAATAAATCTCAGGAAATAAGTCATTATGTAATGTAAGAAATCGACTCTACTGGGGAGATCCAGAGTTCAAAGAAATTTGCTTTCTTGTTCAACACATTCTTCATGATGTCTTTATACCATGCATGTACAGTGATAAACTGAACAACTTGCTTAAATTTTAACTTATGTATATGTACAACTGACTATCTCTTCCTTGAGTATCTCTATCAGCTTAGGAATACAAGGAGCTAAAGTACCTCTAGAGTGCTCTCTAGATGTACAGCTTCATAGGAAAAAGAAGGACATATAATTGCAGCCAAAGGTATGGCTTTAAGATAGGTCAGCTTTAATCTCTCTACTGCCAATGACAATAACAGTGAGAGTGGGACTGAGAAAAGCCAATATGAGGCAGTAACACAGCATCGCCTTGGGTTATACTATGGAACCTAAGCTGTGTGCCACGACATGTTCATTCCTGCTGTTAGCCATGACAATTACAAAATGCTGTGCTATTGGAGATATTTGCCTGCAGTCATACTGTCTAATGGCAATAGGAATATGTGCAAGTGATGTACCTGGTATGAAATAATAAAAAATGTTATATAGTTATTGGATATCCATTACCAATAAATAGATATCTTGATAAAATTTTTGTTGACTTCACTTCTAAATTATTTAAGATTACCATTAAAAGCTGAAAAGCTACCAAAGAAGTAGGAAAAAGCAGCAGTTTTCACAAAAGGAAAACCCAATAGGAAAGGTAAGTGGAAGAAGTCCTCAATATTACAAACTTAAATTTTAACTTTTAACTACTAAAAATACAAAAAGATGATAAAACCAATAAAAAAAATAAAAGAGTGACAGAAATGTAAAGAAAACATTTTAGGAAACTCTATAAATTAAACTTTTTCAAATCAGACTTGATTACTAGAGAGAGTGTAATGCCAATATATCTATATATAAAAAATATAAAATCATCAGATGAAATTAATTTAGCAGATGAAATGTAATTGTATTTTAATTTCAAATTGTATACTGTTTCATGGAAATAATCTACATAGCTAGGATTATTCATATTTTTATTTGCTTATGTAGGAAAAAAGAAAAAAAAAGGTGGGGAAAAAACTCTCTTTGGTAAATAATGATCATTTTGAATGCCATTACGTACTAACAAAGTTCCAAGTATCTATGATTACAGTAGTAAATAAAATGTTCTTGACAAAAGGTTTAAAATTTTAAATACAGGTAGAAAGAAAAAGTTAAGAGAGAATGGAAGAGCCAAAGACAGTGATATGAAACTTTTCTACTAGCTGGGAGTGAAGATAGCATTTATTGACATATGTTAGTAGTTATTAAGTCTGCCATTAATAGTGACATGAAAAGGGAAATGATAGAAAGCAAGATCATAAGTGCAGACAAACATAATTGAGGAGATATTTAGAAAGAAATAATCTTAAATGTGACTAGCTAGGATTCTGACAGAGAAATTATATATTGTAATGCAGGTGAGAAAAATGGCAAACACATAGAAGGGAAATGTGAACCATAGTCAAGAAAAGAGTGCAGAGATAAGTCAGGGAGGTTTTCAAGTCATAATCAAAGTTTAACTGAAAATAGAAAATAAATATATATATACGATTATTAAAAAGTTAAATAAAAATTAAATGCAGTGAATACAATCTTAACTCATGATAATATTTTATTTCATTTTATATCTTTTCAAGCTGTTTTGATGATTGCTTCTTAGGAAAGATACTGGGTACTCACTAGGATACTGTAATTAGTAGGATTTTACTGTAAGAAATAATTGAGCACTATGGCAAGACCAAAGTTTACAAGTTAAAGATAAGAAAATGCAGTATTTCAGAGTCTTTCTAATTTGAAGATAAACAGGAAGCCTGATGAGCAGAAAACCAAGGCTGGAAGCCTTTTGTTACACCCAGATTATTTCTGACATCCCAGGGTTTGGACACATTCTCTGCAAACAAACCTAATCCTAAGAAAAAAATTCATTTGAGGGGCTCTTTATGTATTACATTAACTACCTCTAATGTTATTTTTTTCTGTGAAGTGTTTCTTTTGTTTTTTGGGGGTGGTGGTGGGTGGTGGTAAGAAATTGTATACATGAAGAGTGAGTAGCTTCAGGATACATAGTGTATGACCAACATGCAACCATTGTTTGGGCTGCATTTTGAAATGGAGCCAGCATTTGTTATGACACTTCACTGCATGTATCATTCTGATGGATAAAATGACTATTTAGAATTTACATAGCTAAGGGTGGCTGCTGCTCTCAGCTCTCTTTCAAAGTGCCATCAAGAGATATGGCATTCATCTGTCCCTTAAAAAGTGAGAGATTTCTTTTGTTTTGGGATGTTTCATTCATTCTGTAGGATGGAAACACTGATGTGATGGAAGGTGGGCTTTGGGACATGATATTACAACGTTAGTATGTTGTTTCAGAAAGACTTAGAATATTTGGGGTGTTAAAGACAACTTTGTTGTAAATAATGGGTTTTTTTCTTCAGAACTTATTGTTCCATTAGGGAGAAGGATGTAACCTCACAAAGGACATGATGACATACTTATCTGTATGTTAATTGAGATGCTTTGGAAATTCCAATTTCATATTTAAATATTTTAGTACTAAACATTCATATCCTATATTGATTACTACATTAATAATCCTATATCAATACCTTGTGTTAATTACTTTCAAGTTACTTATCTGATGCCATAATATTTTATAGAGTGAAAAAATGGAAATATTTAAATATGGAGACTCAAAAAATCCTGCGTATTTAGTGTGGTATTTACTGTTATAAAAAAAAATATAAAATATTTTAATTCCATGTATAGGTGTTCATACACATACATACTTATGTGTACATGTATATGGGTGGAGAAAAATAACAAAAGTCAACTAAATATTGGTATCACAACTTTGGGAGATTTTTTTCTACCACAGATTTTTTCAGCAGAAGTGAGAAGGTGGAGAGGAAATGAAGAGAAAAAGGTCCAGTTCTTGCATAAATCAAGAAAGTGCATGTCAAGGGGAGCCACAGGCCTCTAGTAAATTTCTGGCTCAAAGTATGTATCAGAAGGACTGATTATAAGCCATACAATAGATATGCTATATATGTCTACTTAATATTTTTCTGTAGGAGACAAAAGTGTTCACAAGAAACAAACACTTTTTAACAGCAACAAAAACAATTTTTAAAGCTATGTGTGAAACACAAAAGTAGAAATAATAACAATAATAATAAATTTTATGTAGTTACCCCTTAAAGAAATGTTAAACTTGTGCAGCAACTGCAGAAAATGTCCTATAGAGTTATGGCTAGTCCTTAAAAGTACATTTCCATAGTTTCGTTCATGATTCTTGGAAGTGAATTAGCTACTTCATTAGGGTTTTTTTATTCTTAAGTTTATTCTCCTTCTTTCCCTACATCATTTTCCTGTGACTTCCTTGCCTGTTTCTGAAAAGAGGTTGGAAAATACAGTATGTGCTAATATACTTCCACTGATTAAATGGTCATTATACCACTCTCAAAAAGAAGTCCAGTGATGTAATGCTGTTACAGGGAACCACACTTTGAAGTGGAGTAATTCAGGCCCTGTATGTATTTTCTTACAGATTCTCATAAGAGGTAGCCAGACGTTAGTGAATAAGTAAGAATTAATGGTTCTGATCTTATGAAAGAAGAGGAGCTGACAGGAATGTTATAGTCTGAGCAGTACCAGGCAACACTGTGACAGCAGTAGGGTTTTCGGGTACAGCCAGACAACTTGGGAACAGAGGTTGCATTCAGCAAGTAGACTTGTGAGTCCAAATATCCTAACATTTTCCAGAACTGTTCTCCAAATCCATCTCTGAAAAAATGTTCTGGTCCTTGGGCAAGCTGTGGAAACGGACACATGTTGTGAGAATACAGAGAACCATAAGTTCTAATAATACACCAAGCCAGATATAGGCAAAAATTATTATCTTATTGCAATTTCAGTGGAAAGAAGACCGCTTTGGACTCGATTATTACTCCCTCTCAGGTGCGTTACCAACTGGAAAGATGCTGCAGGGAAAACCAATAACCTCCTAAAAAAATAGTATGGGAAGTCAGCCTGATAGGACATGACTTAACAAATAATATTTTTTATAGTATATTTTATATGAAGAACTGGAATAAGTTTTACCATATATACCACACCTTATAAAGAAACCTGGACAAAAATATCTAGGAGTTTGGGTTCTTTCTTTTAAATATATCTACTGCAAATCAGTTGTTTTCATTCTGCTTCTGGTTATGTGGATGATTTGGGAATTCAAATGCAACTACTCCACGATCTGGAAAAATCCTTTTTGAGGTGGAGTTCTCAGATCAGATGGCAGCCTCTGCATTCATAAGAATATGTGGTAAGAGAATGAGAAGTCATTTTTCTCAGGTCTTTCAAGGAATATAAGTTTTATCTATCCAAGCTCTTAAATTAGTATAGCATATAAACCTTACCCAATATGGATAGGCAGGCAGTTGCTGTAACTAGATTGCTAGTCTACTGAAAGATTTTACAGTATCATCTGGAGTGCACTTACTCCTATGTACGAGCTGGCTTTGTTACAAAGAATCCAACAATGCCTATTTATCATGTTGTTACTATGAATACACCAAATGTCACCTTAATTATTATCACAATTTTTAATATTGTAGCTATGAATGTCTATCTTCCCCTTTCAGTTAGTTAGCACTTTGAATTCATAGTGCATTAAAGAAAGCAAAATGACATATTTTGACATAAGATTTGCCCTGATATGGTCTTTTCTCCATTTTCTTATCTTTGTCCTCCCTAGTGAAACAGTGAATTCTAAACGGCCATCTGTCTAAATTGTTCTCCTTGTATAGGTAGAGCTGATTTATTTACAAGACACATCTTGGCAAGCACTCTTAGATTTCACCTAGGGTTTCAGGAAAACTGGGAGCTGTTTCATAATGCACAACCATCAAGTGGAAGTACTTTACATTGCTTTGTGTTGCCTGCACAGGGTATATAAAATATTTAGATACTACAGTAGGGTTTAGAGAGACAGTTTTGTCACATGAGTTTTGGCACTTTCTGTTACACATGGTCAGAGCAAACAGTCAACACTTAATCCTCAAATCTGTATTTTGAGAAAAGAGACCTGGAGGCAGAGAAATCCAAAAGGAAGAAAGGAGTAAAGGAAAATGTTATAATTAAAAACACTGGTGAAATTAATAATGACTGATTTTTGCAGATATCAAACCAACCAAGAAAGTTTTTTTTTTTTTTCTTTTAAGATTATGTCTACTACTTTCTACAGTAGTAAAGACAGAATACCACAATATGTGACCATGGAGATGTGCATGGAATCAGGAATATTTGATGCAAGGTTAAACTCAGAGCAAAGACTAAGTTTTCAGTGCCTGATAGAAAAATGAACTCCATTATTTTAAGAGAGATAAAATGATATTAATAACGGTGCAAAGACATGGAAGATTAGTTTGCATAGATCATTATAACATGAGCTATTAACCATAACCTGGGGACTACCATATAGCACCCAAGTCTTATGAGACATTAATGTAAAATGCAGTTTGGAGAGTCACTGACTACTAAGGAGTAAGTCCCAGACCCAGGCAGTTGCTCCTACAGGAAAGGATATAGAGTCAAAGGAATGAGATTACCCTGGGGAGCTGGAGGTAAGCTGAGAGTTCAGAAAAGACATCTTGCTCCTTTGGGCAAGATGGTAATAACTGATGTCTCTAGGATGGGCTACTGTGCTGTCTCTGAATGATGCTTCAAACCATTCATTCTTGCCTGCCAGCATCAGTCAGTCCAGCATATACTCAGAGAAAGCAGCTGCCCCTGGTAGTTTGCTGCCCTGGGTATTGCTTTGCTCAGTCAACCTAACCGAGATACACGGCATGGCCCCGGGAATGACCATTATATTGTACATTAAAGTTTAATATTTTCTGAGATCTCAGGAGGTTAAGAATATGACACCAGGGACAGGGAAGCTGCAAATCTGAATGCAAGAAATTTAATCGGAGCATACAAATAGGCAAAGGGTTGTCTAATAGTGCTAAGACAGATAACAATGGCAACATCCTTTAATTCAGGATCTAACTGGTAGACAGAAAGTCAAATACAATTTTTCTATGTTTTAATAACATGTGCTAGACCTATTGTTCCAGAATAATTTAGGTAATAACCATAATGAATAGATCTTTTATCAAGATACTTAGTGATATATAAAACTGTGTCTGAAGCAGACTTGAAATGAGTATTAGCTCCTTTAAGAAATAATCAACCCTTCAGAAATAGGTGGATGTGGTGTCAGATTTTAATTGTAGTGACAGAAAAAACTAGTAATTAAAGAGTTCATTTTGTAGGTACAGTTAGTAGTGAAGGCTGAAAGGATAAACAGTTTTAAATTGAATTTCCCAGAAGAGAAAAATAAGTGGTTTTAAGCCAGAATAGATTGAAGTCTAGACAGCCACTTCTAGCTACAAAAACTTAAATTCAGATTGGTGCATTAGGGTAAAGTAAACTAAATAATGAAAGAATCCTGAACTTTGATTGAATTAATTGAATGCATCTGAACTATCTCCACACAGAAAAACGTATGTTGGTTTCTGGTTCTTGCTCCAGTCTAGTATTTCACTCTACTCTAGTGTCAAAAGTCCTTAGCACAATTATATTTAGAACCAGAATTTTGATTTAGCCTCTAGAGTAATAGTTTATTCAGAATAAAAGGTACAACAAGAAAGCAAGGGAAATGTTTAGGGTTTTTTTCCCTTTCAAAAGGAAAATGTGCATGGAAAGAGAAAAAAGTAGAAAAGCAGGGACAGTATATTTTACAACAGGGTGGATAATCAGCCTTCTTTGAATTTATTAGCACCTAAAAAGCGAAGTTACTGATATATATATATAAAAGTATATATGGAAATTTTGGTTTCCAAAAGAGTAATGCAGGCATACATTGGTCTGAGTTATGTAATTGTATAAAATACAAATAATATGTTTATATAGAAGAAAATTTCACTCTGGAATTTAAACACCGTCTCAGTGTACAACGCCTCATTACAGGTTATCAATTTGCTTTGCATTCTGATAAAGACCCAAGAATTCTTCCTTAGCATCAAGGCAGGTGGCATTATTAAAGGTAAAGAGAAAAAGAAGAAGGAAAAAGCCGGGAAAAAAAATCAATTTCAATAATGCCTTAACTAGGTTTTGGGAACTAAAGGGAAAAGGCATGCCAAATCCAGATCTTTCCATGTGTGCAGCTGTAAGATAGACTGTAATGTGACTTGTGACCTGGATCCTAAGCTCTGAATCTCTAACGCTGTCAGGACAGCTCTGAACAGAAAGAGAAAAACTTGGAACTCACCAAAACAATACAGAAAGAGGAATAATTTTACTTTTGTTTTTGTAGGCTCATGTTTTACAGACCTTCTGATATGAGTCCAGGAAGATTTCACAGCAAGCGGCCAGCACTCAGTGGGTGGCTATAAAGAAAGTTTTTTAAAGTCAGTACATAGTCATCCATCCTTACAGGATGGCTATCTTAAAACTGTTTAGCTGTGCTATCTTTACCTTTACAGGAACACGCTAACAGTCTCAGCATCACAACATATCTTCTGAACAGGTTCTCTAAAAAATCAGTGGGTACGCTCCACAGAATGGTGAGAGGGGAATTAAATATTTGTAACACAGTGGCCTAAGCAGAAAAGAAATTTCCTGGGAGCCAGCATTAGTCAGGTAAACTCCTTTGGTGATGGTAAAGCAGTGAGGAGAGACTGAACCTGAATACTAATGGGGACTACTGCTCACTCAGAAACAGCTATTTCAGAGAAGTACCTTCAAGTGTCTGCATGTATGCTGATGATCTAGAACCCTCTTGCTTGTCTGAAACAGTAACATTCTTAGCGTTATTCCTTCTAAAGAAATATGTCAGTACCACATACTAAGCAAATATTATATAGACCTTATAAATGAAGCAATTCTTAGAGTACAGATTTTTTTTTTTTTTTCTGGTGAGAATTAGCAAAAACTACACATAATCCACTCATTGGCTTACTTCACTACAAATTTTAAATGTCTGTGCATCTTCCTAACTTTAAAACAGAGTAAAATTCCAGCACTTTGTGCAATCATCTTCTGTGCTTTGCACACATCCTTATTTAATTTCAACCTGATATTCAGCTGTAGTAAGCTGCTGTTAAATGCACTAACATTCCAGTAGTGATAATGGAGCTATGTCACACCTGATAAAGAACTTTGCAATATATTAATTAAATTCTTTGTTGGCTGATGGAGGACAAGTACTCATACTTGACACTTAGATTGTTTTTTTTTCCTTTTCATTTTACATGCCATTGAGGAGGAAAAAAATGTCTTAAATCCAGGTTCTGATTAGTCTATTTTAACAGGAAGGATTCCAGAATAATATATAGACACTTTCAAGCTGCTTGTACCAGGAGTCAAAGCATTCAGGAGACAGGGGTGACTGAAAATTATATTCCTAATCATATACTCCATTTTCATTTTTCCTTTTCCTTTGTGTCATGAATTGTAAAATATCAGCACTTATTTTGAGGTCGAAAAAGTCAAGGCTAGCAGAGGAGTAGAGGCTTCCAGCAGGGATGATGGGTCAATCAGACACCTCTAGTCTCAGCGTGAAGCTTCTGCTGCAGCAAAGGTAAAGCAGCCTTGGCCTGGAATTTTCCCAACAAACTAATGGTTTTTATTGGAGTGACAGGCTATTATTTTTTTTTCTCTGATCTTTTACAAGAGAAAGCATAAGTAATTTTGTCTAATAGGGAACTGTTTAAGGTTCCACACTGGTAAAATGTCAGTACCATCTAAGCAAAACTACATATTACCTTTTTGTAATGAATGACGTTTTTTATTAAGATTCATTTTTTCTGTTTCTTGGACACTGTGCTAATGTATTATATTTGCCCTTGAAAAGTCTGTTTAGGTGCACGTAATTTATTTTCTGTTATATACAGTTTAACGAGATGAATCAGAAGATGAAAATACATACTGTTTTCTGCATTTGGCATAGCATTAATAATAAAGTAGAGCAGGTTAATCACAATCTATGAGAAGCAAATCTTTTAGCCCTAGGCATTTTTCCAGAGGCATACAAATTTTTGAGTCCTCTGTAAAAATGCTGCTGGAACACCATTCTTCTTCAAAACTTACCGTTGGTGTAGAGCAGAATCATAGAATCATAGAATGGTTGAGGTTGAAAGAGACCTCTGGAGGTCCAACACCCTGCTCAAGCAGGACCACCCAGAGCCACTTGCCCAGGACAGTGTCCAGACAATTTCTGAATATCTCCAAAGATGGAGATTCCACAACCCGTCTGAGCAACCTGTGCCAGTGCTCAGTCACCTTCAGAGTTTTCAGATGTTCAGAGGGAACCTCCTGTGTTTCAGTTTCTGTCCATTGCCTTTTTTCTTGTCACTGGGTACCACTGAAAAGAGCCTGGCTCCATCTTCTTTGCATCTTCCCTTTAAGTATTTGTGCTCATTGATAAGATCCTCCCCCAAACCTTCTCTTCTCCAGCCTAAACAATCACAGCTCTCTCAGCATTTCTTCATAGGAGAAGTGTTCCCGTCCCTTAATCACCTTTATGGCCTTCATTGGATTCTTTCCAGTATATCCATGTCTCTCTTGTACTGAGGAGCCACACAGTACTCCACTTATGATCTTATCAGTGCTGAGTAGAGGGGTAGGGCCACATCCCTCCACCTGCAGGCAATACTTTGCTTAATGGAGCCCAGGATACTATTATCTTTTTTTACAACAAGGGAACATTGCTGGTTAATGTTCAAGTTGGTGTCCACCAGCACCCACAGGTCTTTTTCTGCCAAGCTGCTTTCCAGCTGGTTGGCCCCCAGAATATATCGGTGCATGAGTTTGTTCATCCCCCTGTGCAGGACTTTGCACTTCCCCTTGTTGAACTGCAGGAGGTTCCTGTCAGCCCATTTCATCAGCCTGTTGAGGTCTCCCTGGATGGCAGTACAGCTCTCTGGTTTATCAGCCACTCCTCCCAGTTTTGTGTCACTTGCTGAGGTCACTCTTCTCCATTGTCCAGATCGTTAACAAAGAGGTTGAACAGGATTTGAACCAGTATTGACCCCTGAGGTACACTGCTAGTTACTGGCATCTGACAAAACTTTGTTCCACTAATTACCATCCTCTGGGCCCAGCCATTCAGTCGGTTTTCAGCCCACCTCACTGACTGAACATCCAGACCATACATCAACAGCTTCTCTATGAGGATCTTATGGGAGACAGCATCAAAGGCCTTCCTGAAGTCCAGGTAGACAAGATCCACTTCTCTCCCTGCGGCTACCAGGCCAGTAGAAAATTATCAAGTTTATCATAATAGAAGTTTACGAAGTTGGACAAGCATGACTTCCCCTTGGAGAAGCCATGCTGACTACTCCTGATGACCTTCTTGTCCTTCATGTGCCTGGAAATGGTTTCCAGGATTAGCTGCTCTATCACCTCCCCAGGGACTGAAGTGAGCTTGACTGGCTTGTAGTTCCATGAGTCCTCCCTCTTTCTTTCCCTTCTTGAAGATAGGAGTGATATTTGCTCCCTCTAAATGCCCAGAAACCTCTCCCAGTCATCATGACCGTTCAAGATAATTGAGAGTGACCTCACAATGACAACAGTCAGCAATTGTGGGTATATCCCATCGGAACCCATGGACTTAACGCATGTCCAGCTTTTAAAGTGTTCTCTAACCTGATCCTCTTCCACCAAGGGTTAACTTTTCCTTGCTCCAGACTTTCCTCCTGGACTCCGTGGGTTGGGAGGCAAAGAAGTATGAGGCAAAGAAGCCATTCAGGACCTCAGCTTTCTCCATGTCCTGGGTCATCAGAGCTCCTGCTCCATTCAGCAGCAGGCCATATTTTCCCTAGTCTTCCTCTTGTCACCCTTTGCTTTATAGAAGCCCTTCTATATATGTTTTCCTTTGACATCCCTTGCAAACTCAATTCCATTTGGGCTTTAGCTTTTCCTAGTTTTGTCCCTGGGTGCTTGGAAAATTATTCTGTATTCTTCCCAGGTTACCCATCCTTGCTTCCACACTACGTATGCTTCATTTTTGTCTTTGAGTTTGGCTAGGAGCTCCTTGTTCATTCATGCAGGCCACCGGGCATTTTTGCCTGACTTCATATTTGTTGGGATGGAACTCTCTTGAGCTTGGCAGAGGTGATCTTTGAACATTAACCAGCTTTCTTCTTTCAGCAGGACATGGACCTGTTGGAGCGGGTCCAGAAGAGGGCCACAAAAATGATCTGAGGGCTGGAGCACCTCTCCTATGAGGCCAGGCTGAGGGAGTTGGGGTTGTTCAGCCTGGAGAAGAGAAGGCTGCGAAGAGACCTTATTGCGGCCTTCCAGAACTTAAAGGGGGCCTACAGGAAAGATGGCCTTTTTAACAAGGCCTGTTGTGACAGGACAAGGAATAATGGATTTAAACTAAAGAAGAATAGATTTAGACTGGATATAAGGAAGAAATTTTTTACAATGAGGGTGGTGAAGCACTGGAACAGGTTGCCCAGAGAGGTGGTAGAGGCCCCATCCCTGGAAACATTCAAGGTCAGGTTGGATGGGGCTCTGAGCAACCTGATTTAGTTAAAGCTGTCCCTGCTCCCTGCAGGGGGGTTGGGCTAGATGACCTCTAGAGGTCCCTTCCAACCCAAAGCATTCTATGATTCTATGATTCTATGATTCTATGATTCTATGATTCTATGATTCTATGATTCTTGGGCCCTTTTTTCCTCTAGGGCCTTATTCCATGGGCCTCTTCCAAGCAGAAATTTGAAGATGTCAAAGTCTGCTCTCCTGAAGTCCAGGGTTGTGAGTCTGCTTTTCACCTTACTCTCAGGATCCTGAACTCCAGCATCTCATGATGACTGCAGCTAAGGCTGCCTTTGATCTTCACATCCCCAGTGAGCATCTCTTTGTTGGTGTGAATGAGGTCCAGAAAAGCATCTCTCTTCATTGGCTTCTCTATCACTTGGAGGATGAAATTATCATTGATGCACTCCAGGAACCTTCTGGATTGTTTATGTCTTGCTTTGTTTCTCCAGCAGATATAGGGGTGGTTGAAGTCCCGCACGATGACCAGGGCTTGTGAAAGTGAGGCTGTTACCAGTCTGTAGAGGGCCTGACCCACTTGTTCTTCCCTGCTCAGGTGGTCAATAGCAGACACCTACTTTAATGTCACCTTTGCCTGTCTCTTTTTTAATTCTAACACATAAGCCCTCAGCTGGTTCCTCATCCATCCTGAGTCAGAGGTCCATGCACTCCAGGTGCTCTCTCACATAAAGCACAACTTCCCCTCCTTATATTCCTTTCCTATACTTCCTAAAGAGACTGTATCCCTCCATTGCAACACTCAAGGCATGGGAGCCATCCTATCACATCTGCATGATCCCAACAAGACCATAGCCCTGCAACTGCACACAGATCTCTAAATCATCATGTTTATTCCCCATACTTGCTGCATTGGTATACAGGCACTTCAGAGAGGCATGCACTGACATATATATAAGTTGCATATAGTGAAATTTAACAGGAACACAGTGAACATATAGACAGCATGTTGGGATAGAATTGCAACTAGCTCAGAGCTGTGCACCTCCCACTTCACAATGTCTTAACAGTTGTGTCCTTGCTCTATATGCTTGTTGTATCCACTTGTTATACCTGCTTTTTGAGAATGTAAGCTCTTTGAGGAAAGCAATGCCATTTTTATACATTTGCCAAGGTCTGTTGGCCTCTAGGCACCACTACATTATAAATATTTAATAATATGTCCTGGTTTCAGCTGGGATAGAGTTAATTTTCTTCCTAGTAGCAGGCATAGTGCTGTGGTTTGGATTTAGTAGAAGAATGTTGATAACACGCTGATGTTTTTAGTTGTTGCTAAGTACTGCTTATGCTAGTCAAGGACTTTTCAGCTTCCCATGCTCTGCCAGGTACACAAGAAACTGGGAGGGGGCACAGCCAGAATAGTTGATCCAAACTGCCCAAAGGGCTATTCCATACCATGTGACGTCATGCTCAGTATATAAACTGGGGGGGGGTTGGCCGGGGGGCAGTGATCGCTGCTCGGGAACTGTCTGGGTATCGGTCGGTGTGGGGTGAGCAATTGCATTGTGCATCACTTGCTTTGCATATTAGTATTATTATCATTATTATGTTGTTATTATTACTACTACTATTTTACTTTATTTCAATTATTAAACTGTTCTTATCTCAACCCAGGAGTGTTTCTCACTCTCACTCCTCCGATTCTCTCCCCCATCCCATCGGGGCAGGGGGAGTGAGCGAGCGGCTGCGTGGTGCTTAGTTGCTGGCTGGGGCTAAATCACGACATAATAGAAACAGTGAATACAAAAAAAAAAAACCTATTATAAATGTAATCTGTAATGTAATTTAAACCTGATTCTAGACCTTTACCTGCCACTCCCTGTCCTATTTATCACTTTAGTACTTCAGAGAAGGTGAGAATTTTCCCCAGGAGCTGAACAATGAGACCAACCCAGGAATGAGACCAGCCATTCTGCAAATAATGAAGCTATGGCCAACTCAGAACAGTAAAATATAATTTCAGTGGACTCATTTGTCCTGAGACTAGACTAGGATGGTAGAGGAACATGGTGACCCAAAGTGAAAAGCATGAGGCACCAAATTTGATTCTGAAAACATGACTTTAAGCTTTGAAGAAAACTTTCTTTTTCTCTCAAGATCTTACAAGAATGTCTGGAGAGATTGAAAGTGCAGCTGGTCTCTAAGCCATCACAAGCTCTGAATTGTTTCCAGGCTTGCTGGTTTTATAGCTGATACTTTTGTAATGCTGCTTTAAAATAAATGGTAAAGAAGGTGGACCTGAACAATTCAGTGAATACCTGAGGAATTCACTAAAGGACCTGACTTAAATCTTATTCGACTGAGAAGCAAATTTCTTAACCTCAAGAATATATGCCACAAATACAAATCAATTGAGTTAACAGATACAGAATATGCAGGCTTGTTTCTGATTCTTTCCTTTTCTGGGACTTCAGTATTTTCTACCGTCAGTAAAATCCTCACATGGCAGAATTTGTTATTAGCCAGATTACAAGACAGTACTAAATAAGACAGAAAGCTCAGTAAAGGAAAGGAATATACTCATTAAATACCTGTCAGTCATTTGAAACAAAATGTCAATTATAACAGTATTGTATATCAACTGAAGATGTAATTGTCTGTTTGATGAGAAAAAGGGTGGGCCCTGATGATGTGCCACTCTTAGCAGATGCCATATGTGATCATTTTAGTTCTTTGTCTTTTCTCCAACCTGCAGAATACAGTATTATGCTGTTAAGAATAATTCTTACACCAACCTACCAAATCCTAATTAAATGAGAATGCGATTTAGCTATCAGAAGTGTTATGTGTTTACAAGGATATTTTAAAACAGTATAGAAAAGCATTTATCTTCACCCATTTACAACTCTTGTAGTGTTCCATTTTATAGTCTCCTTCCAACAGTATCACTGACTTTTTCACAGGACAGGGTTTGTGACTAGTTCACTATATGTGTTGCTCAGTAATAATGATTCATATTACATATTTTAGGCTCTCCTGCTAATGACCCGCCTGGATGAATTCCAGTTTAGGCATTTGGTGGTAAATGTACATCAATAAATACATCAGTTATACAATGGCAGAATGTGTTTGAACATATTTTTCATCTTTTTTAAGGAATAAAAAAAAAGCCTACATTTCTTTCCTTGTTTAAAAAAAAAAGTCAGAGGGGTGTTAAGAAGAAGATTCTATACAAAAGAAAACACTGTATTTTTTCTCATTTCACTGATATATTTTACCACTTCTACTAGTCACCCAAGGATTATGTCATACACAGATACCTCATTCTTGACTTACAACACTGGCTATTTCACATCTCCCTCTCATCTGCAGAGAAAACAGGTTTTGAAGAACACATGCAATTTTCTCCCCGCCAGAACTTAGTGTACCATCCTTACCAGATCAAAATGCTCACTCCAGAAAATACACTCCAGGAGTTTATACAGAAAGGTGCTTTCATTCTCCAAACAAAACCAAACTTTTTATATTACTCTTTATATTTAGAAAGAGTGTGTGATTCTGTAGAGACAGTTATATGCATACATGACTAAAAATATGGTATAGTGAATTTTAACAGTATTTGGTCTTTGTGTATGATGCTTTCTATGGCACTGGTGATCTCAAGGCAAGTATCAGAAAACTTTTTCCATATATCATAACAACAGACCTAGAATTGATTCTCTCTCCACACACGCACACATACACAAAAAACCCCAACCAACCAACAAACCAACCAAAAGAAAAAAATCAGGAAATATAGCTCCTCTTCCTTTAAGTCAGAAATTGGTTAGGGGAAAAGTGTGTAACATTTCTTCTACTCCTGGATAATGGATAAAATGAGGCATTCACTAATTTCAAGTGGAGACGTTTGAAATCTATCTTTTGAAAACTTTTTCCCCTCAGGACCCCCAGACCCTATCCACGTATAAACTATGAAGAAAATATATAACTAATTATCAAACTATAATTTTTATTTTTTCACTATCAGGCTTGATATGGCTGCCTAAACATACATTTTCAGTACCATTTACAATGCTCAGGAGTGTCCAAGAATATTTTAGAGTTACCTACCTACTACCAGGCAGCTGACGAACAATGCAAAAGATCTCTGGGAAACCCATCTCTTCAGATTGCTGTATCTGGCTAGAGAGGGACATCTGGTATGGCACAAGACATCTCTCTACAGGCAATCAACTGTCTTCCTCTCATGCGGTTAAGAAACAGTAGATGATATGATGAAAAAACTTTTCATGAACATTTAGTCTATGTTACATATATTTTTTTACAATGCCATTTCCTTAAGTATGTCTAGGATCAAATTAGACAAAATAAGGGTGTTAACAATGATATGAATGATCAGACTTATTTAATAAATAAATTTATCCCAAATCAACAGCTATTGAAAATGCTACAACCATTGACCATTGACGGACATGAATGGATATATAGATTGAACCACTTCTTTCTCTTTTGGGAATTCCTTGTCTTCTAGGGCATATTATGTGTGCCTTTAGATGCTGATAAAAACCTATCTAAAATCTTTCACAAACACTAAATGTATATCTGCAGACATTTGAAGAAGAGTATGGACAAGAAAATAATACAATAGTGTGACTATCTGCCTTTTTACAAATTTAAACTGTTTGTATGAACATCATAAATGTATGCCGTGTATTACCCACATGTGTATTTTAAAAATACTCTTTTGCATGATCAGCATAAAGAGACTAAAGAACTATAGTAGCTTACATTTCATACAGCAATGTCTTTTTGCAGGAATATTATCTAAAACAACTTTAAAAACAGGTGTAAGAGGAAATCTTTCTTAAAATATGGCAATATCACATTAATTACTATTTAATGAATACATGTCCTTTTGTACTATTTATTCTGAAACAGATTGAAAATTATATTTTAAAACATTTTTCTTATCCATCCGCAAGCTACAATTTTACTGCATGTTATTACCAGAAAACCTAGCCTCATTCTTAAGGGAAACTAAATTCTATGACAGCTTAATGCTTCTTTTATTGAAGTATATAACTGTGCCATAGTTACAAGACCATTCAATCAACTATTATTATAGAATCATAGAATCGGTTAGGTTGGAAAAGACCTTTAAGATCACCCACTCCAACCATTAACCTAACACTACCAAGTCCACCACTAAACCAATTAAGGGAAAAGTAGCAAATTCATGTGTACTGGCTTGGTGGCTGGATTATTTTTTTATGAAAGTAAAAACTAGGAATCATTAAGGTTGGAAAGGACCTCTAAGATCATCAGTCCAACCATCAACTCAACACCACCATGTCCACTAAACCATGTCCCCAAGTGCCACATCTACCTGTTTTTTGAACACTTCCAGGGATGGTGACCCCACCACCTCTCTGGGCAGCCTGTTCCAATGCTTGACTACCCTTTCCGTGAAGAAATTTTTCCTAATATCCAATCTAAACCTCCCCTGATGCAGCTTGAGCCCATTTCCTCTAGTCCTATCACTTGTTACTTGGGAGTATTAGGTACAAAGACAGCTGAATTCCTAGCTGGACTTTAAAAGCAAACAAAGCAAACCACAAACAACAACAAAAAAGCTTCAGAGGGAAACAAAGCAAGGACTCAAACTAGTCATTTGAAAGACTGTAGATTGGACTAGAAAATTATTTTTCTTCCCTTATTTAAAAAAGAAAAGAAAATAAAATCACAGTATATATAATGATGGCTCCTGACTTGAGATCTCAGTGCTTGGGTGTATCTTGGGTTTATCTAAACACATAGACATTATTTATAAATCTATTATCCTTACCTTCATGAATTCCTAGTGTAATTTCATATAGTGTTTGTGGGGCCTGATCATGATGTGCATAAAATACTACCTCTCAAAGATCTTACTCACCTTGCCCTCTTAGGAAATCTGGGGGGAAAAAAAAAAACAACAAAACACCAAACCCCCAAACCCAGCACTGGTAGATCAAGGTTTTCTTTTTGGATGTGAAAGAAGACAGAGAATAAAATTTTTCCCCAAATAATTTTAGGGAAATTCATTGAAATTGTATTTCAAAGTTCAAAATACCCAGTAAACTCTAATACACATTTCCAAGTTGGATCCACAGCTGTGAAAAAACATAGCCTGTATGTAGCTTATATTGCTGTATGATTCATCTACATACTGACAGTGTAGGTTGCCTGAAGAACTCAAGAAGGTAAATGATGATGTTTTAGATGGAATAGGATGGCTGGCATAACAGGCTTTGAGATAAAGTCCTTTCTTCTTCATATTCCATCCTTTCTTTCTTCCTAAAAGAATATCCACTCTTGAATAGAGCATGGGCCTGAACAGATGAATTTTCATTTAGTACTTCTTTAAACAGCTTGATGTATTCATCAATATTTTTTTTAGAGTAGCTGGATGATGCATGGAGGCAAATGTACACTTAACCCTGTCTTTATGAAATACTATGAAGAGCTTGTGACCTGTGAAAGGGGGCACTAATATAGGAAATGCAAGGATGGTGGTACATAGTAGATCATCTGTCTTGTTTGCTTGATAGAGCATATGCTGACAGCCAAAACACTGAAGAAGTTAGTGCTGCTTCTGCAATTTATTTACTGGACAGCTTGCTTGAGACATCATAAAAGCACCCATAAAATAATTAATGCTGGAAATATTTGTTAAACTTGATAAATAGGGAAACAAAGTGGCCTTTTAGCAACTGTGGTTAAAGAAAGTCTACCCACCATCCTACTCCCTATTTATTTTCCTCAGTCATTTAGCTGTCATTTATTTGACTGAAGTTTCCCTGTCATATGATAGTTTTGGGCAAGGGGTAGGGTGGAGACTTGGAGGGAAGAAAGAGTTTATGAAATGCCCATATTGATTAATTTTGTGGATAATAGTTCAAACCTTCATTAAAATTTAAAAAAAAAAAAATCAGCTACTGGCTAGAAGGTTCAATGCTTTCCTTCAAGCAGCAAAATTAGAGTCTAGGGAAAGAGGCAAGTTGCGTAAAGTGATTTGTCAAGTGACTAATGCACAGAGCACCGACATTATTTATGGTATTTTATAGGGAAAAGCTGGGGAAAGCTGGGAAAATACAGTGGTTGTCTGGGCCATGGGAGAGAAAGTTCTTTCCTTTCTCCAGGCTATGGCAAAGGCTCTCTCCACAAGGCCTACTTATGAAAGCAATGAAAAATGTACTCTAAAATGTAATCTTGAATTTTTAAATAACACATATACATATTTCTCTAAATGTGTTAACAGACACACATGCATCTTTCTCACTCCAAAGCTCCTGTGTTTTATTTTTTGCTTAATGATATACACTCAGGATGATAGTTGTGTCCCGTTTATAATTCCTTCTTAGGCAGATTAACTCTGAAAATTGAACATTATGGTGATGGAATAATACAGATGACCAAAGAAAAGATAATACTTTTTTCA
The DNA here is from genome assembly GCF_030463565.1 of Pelecanus crispus. Classification (NCBI taxonomy): domain Eukaryota; kingdom Metazoa; phylum Chordata; class Aves; order Pelecaniformes; family Pelecanidae; genus Pelecanus; species Pelecanus crispus. Next base: position 111,475,431 of record NC_134644.1, read on the forward strand.
ACCTACATTTTAAATTCCTTCATTTTGTTTATTCAAATTCTAATTAAAAATCCTTGTCTCAATCTCCATGATTTATGTATTTCCTATGCTTCTTTTCCTATCACTTAACTAAATAGTATTATGTTAAAAGCACTATAATTTCTCCATGGAATTTTATACTCCTACATGTTCTCTCTAACATTTTCTTATGGCAATATAAGTACTTTCCCTTAAAGGGAATGTAAGCACATTTCCTTAAAGGGCTCATTACAATCTGCATTTATATTTGGTCATATAACAAAATGGCATTGACTAATTAATCAGGGCCAGTATGATTTGTTTCAGATGACAATCCATTTCATGGTTGTTTAGTGGAACCCAGGCTTTTGACTATTTTCCATATCCCCAGGAAGACCTTCTGAGTCTTGTGTATGTTTTTGTGTTTACTTACACATCAGAAACCCTTTGTTGATGAGTATGTGGGATATTTAAGATATGGCTCATAGGGTTGCTTTTTATATTTTCTCCAGTACAGAAAAAGAAACACTAGGGCAGGTTTTTCCTAAATGGTTGAGATATGATAACAGGTATTGTGATGGTTACTGTGTGTTTGGCTCCTGAAATGTTTTTGTGCAATGTTTTCTTTTCTTCTATAACTCTACCCTCTTTCAATATCTACTTGCATCCTAGTGGAAATTGTATTCTTTCTGAATAACTGCCTCTTGTACATCTATTATGATTTCATTTTCTCTCCCAATCATGTGTCTACCAGATTCATATTTCATCTGCTTGCAGATTAGGATAGAGTTTTATGAGACACAAATTAAAATCATGCCATATAGACATGCTGGTTCCTTATATGTCAAATTAAATTTTGTGTTTCGTCAAAAGAAGGAGAAAAATGAGAGGTAGACGTAGGGAGCATAAAGATTCAATCTTAGTGTTACTTGAAATAATGATTCTAGATAGGGAAAGAGAAGGATTTGTCACAGGTTCTGTCATCTGCCTTTCAGCAAGGCCCCTGAATCAGGGAAAACTGAAATATCCTATCCAGAATGTTTCCTGCATAATTTACCTAAATTGGTTGCCCACATTTTTATATTTGTGGAAATAACAAAAACATCATAATTGTTTGATTCCTTTTAAATATCATCACATGTACCTTTTTTTAATATATAGAATCATAGAAACATAGAATCATAGAATGCTTTGTGTTGGAAGGGACCTCTAGAGGTCACCTAGCCCAACCCCCCTGCAGGGAGCAGGGACAGCTTTAACTAGAGCAAGTTGCTCAGAGCCCCAGCCAACCTGACCTTGAATGTTGCTAGGGATGGGGCCTCCACTACCTCTCTTGGCAACCTGTTCCAGTGCTTGACCACCCTCATTGTAAAAAATTTCTTCCTTATATTCTCTCTAAATCTACCCTCCTTTAGCTTCAAACCATTGCTCCTTGTCCTGTCACAACAGGCCTTGCTAAAAAGATTCTCCCCATCTTTCCTACAGGCCCCCTTTAAGTACTGGAAGGTCGCAATAAGGTCTCCCCGCAGCCTTCTTTTCTCTAGGCTGAACAACCCCAACTCCCTCAGTCTGTCCTCATAGGAGAGGTGCTCCAGCCCTCGGACCATTTTGGTGGCCCTCTTCTGGACCCACTCCAACAGGTCCATGCCCTTCTTGTGTTGAGGGCTCCAGAGCTGGATGCAGGACTCCAGATGAGGTCTTACCAGAGTAGAGTAGAGAGGCAGAATCACCTCCCTCGACCTGCTGGCCACACTGCTTTTGATGCAGCCCAGGATACGGTTTGCTTTCTGGGCTGCAAACACACATTGCCGGCTTATGTCCAGCTTTTCATCTACCCGTACCCCCAAGTCCTTCTGCGCAGGGCTGCTCTCAATCCCTTCATCCCCCAACCTGTATTGATATTGGGGGTTGCCCCATCCCAGGTGCAGGACCTTGCATTTGGCCTTGTTGAACCTCATGAGGTTCACACAGACACACCTCTCCAGCTTGTCCAGGTCCCTCTGGATGACATCTCGTCCTCCTGGTGTGTCAACCGCACCATTCAGCTTCGTGTCATCTGCAAACTTGCTGGGGGTGCACTCGATCCCACTGTCTATGTCATTGATGAAGATGTTAAATAACACCGGTCCCAGTACGGACCCCTGAGGGACCCCACTTGTCACCGGTCTCCATGTGAACATCGAGCCATTGATCATGACCCTCTGGATGCAACCATCCAGCCAATTCTTTATCCACTGAACAGTCCACCCATCAAATCCATATCTCCCCAATTTAGAGAGAAGGATGTTGTGGGGGGCCGTACTAAAGGTTTTACAGAAGTCCAAATAGATGACATCCGTTGCTTTTCCCTTGTCCACTGATGCAGTCACTGCTTCATAGAAAGGCACTAGGTTGGTCAGGCAGGACTTGCCCTTGGTGAAGCCATGCTGGCTGTCTTGAATCACCTCCCTGTCTTCCATGGGCTTGAGCATAGCTTCTAGGAGGATCCGTTCCATTATCTTCCCAGGCACAGAGGTGAGGCTGACAGGTTGGTAGTTCCCAGGGTCCTCCTTTCTTCCCTTTTTAAAAATGGGCACAACATTCCCCTTTTTCCAGTCCGCAGGGACTTCACCGGACTGCCATGACTTTTCAAATATCATGGAGAGTGGTTTGGCAACTACATCAGCCAATTCCCTCAAGACTCTGGGATGCATCTCATCAGGTCCCATAGACTTGTGTACATTGAGGTTCCTCAGGTGGTCTCAAACCTGATCTTCCCTTACAGTGGGAGGGGCTTTACCCCCCTGCTCCCCATCTTGCTGTCCATTGAGTCGGGAGGGGCGAGGAGAGAGGTTGCCGGTGAAGACCGAGGCAAAGAAGTTGTTGAGTACCTCTGCTTTCTCCTTGTCTGTTGATACTAAGTCACCATTCTTGTTTATCAGGGAGCGTAAGCTTTCTTTAACTTTTCTTTTCTGGTTGATATACCTGTAGAAGCCCTTCGTGTTATTCTGTACATCCCTTGCATAATTCAGCTCCAGCTGCGCCTTGGTCTTCCTGACCTCCTCCCTACAAAACCGGACCATTTCCCTGTACTTTTCCAAGGACACCTGTCCCTGCTTCCACTGCCTGTGCAGTTCACTCTTACTCTTTAGTTTGACCTGCAGGTCTTGACTCAGCCATGCTGGTCTTTTCCCTTCCTTGCCTGATTTTTCACACTTGGGGACTGATAGCTCTTGTGCTCTATGGAAGGTGTCCTTAAAGATCTGCCAGCTCTTTTCCATTCCCCTGCCCCTGAGGACCATCTCCCAGGGGGTCCTTCTGACTAACCCCTTGAAGAGCTGGAAGTTTGCTTTTCTAAAATTGAGTGTCCTGACTGTACTCCTTGCTTTTCCCATGTCCCTCAGGAGCGTGAACTCCACTAACGCGTGATCATTGCAGCCCAAGCTGCCACCAGTCTTGACATCACTGATGATCTCACTTGCATTGGTGGCCATCAGGTCCAGTATTGCATCCCCTTGGGTATGGGTGTTTATTACCTGGCTTAGGAAGTTGTTGTCTATGCATTCCAGGAATCTGCAGGTTTGAATCATAGAATCATGGAATCATAGAATCATTTAGGTTGGAAAAGACCTTTAAGATCATCCAGTCTAACCATTAACCTAACATTACTAAGTCTACTCTAAGCCAATCAAGGGTAGACTAGACTAAACCCTGTCCCAAAGTGCCACATCTACCCATTTTTTGAACGCTTCCAGGGTTGGTGACTCCACCACCTCTCTGGGAAGCCTGTTCCAATGCTTGAGTATCCTTTCCGTGAAGAAATTTTTCCTAATATCCAATCTAAACCTCCCCTGGCACAGCTTGAGCTCATTTCCTCTTTTCCTATCACTAGCTACTTGGGAGAAGAGACCAACACCCACCACCCTACATCCTCCTTTTAGGTAGTTGTAGAGAGTGATAAGGTCTCCCTTCAGCCTCCTCTTCTCCACACTAAACAACCCCAGTTCCCTCAGCTGCTCCTCATAAGGCCCTTGCTCCAGACCCCTCACCAGCTTTGTTGCCCTTCTCTGAACACGCTCCAGCACCTCAATGTCCTTCTTGTACTGAGGGGCCCACAACTGGACACAGTATTCCAGGTGTGGCCTCAGCAGTGCTGAGTACAGGGGCACAATCACCTCCCTGCTCCTGCTGGCCACACTATTCCTGATACAAGCCAGGATGCTGTTGGCCTTCTGGGCACACTGCTGGCTCATGTTCAGCCGGCTGTCAACCAGCACCCCCAGGTCCTTTTCGGCCAGGCAGCTTTCTAGCCACTCTTCCCCAAGCCTGTAGCATTGCATGGGGTTGTTGTGACCGAAGTGCGGGGCCTGGCACTTGGCCTTGTTAAACCTCATACAGAATTCAGACTCTAAGATGTGCAAACCATGAACTTTGAGACATTCCACTTTGGTGTCTGTAAGTATTAAAACAAAATGTCCAAGAGATGGGATTTTCCTGTGTCCTGGTTTCAGCTGGGATAGAGTTAATTTTCTTCCTAGGAGCTGACATAGTGCTGTGTTTTGGATCTAGCCTGAGAACAATGTTGATAACACACTGATGGTTTAGTTGTTGCTAAGTAGTGTTTATACTAGTCAAGGACTTTTCAGCTTCCCATGCTCTGCCAGGTGCACAAGAAACTGGGAGGGGGCACAGCCAGAGTAGTTGACCCAAACTGGCCAAAAGGCTGTTCCATACCATATGACATCATGCTCAGTAGATAAACTAGGGGGAGTTGGCCAGGGGCAGCAGTTGTTGCTCGGAGACTGTCTGGGCATCAGTCAGCGGATGGTGAGCAATTTCATTGTGTATAAATAGGGGTTTTTTTATATTCTATTATTATTATTATTATCATCATCATCATCATCTTTCTCTGCTGTCCTATTAAACTGCCTTTATCTCAAGTCACGGATTTTACTTTTTTTTTTTATTCTCTCCCCCATCCCACTGTGGGGCGGGAGGGTGAGTGAGTTGCTGTGTGGTGCTTAGTTGCCATCTGGGGTTAAACCACATCACTGTGCTTATGAGAGAGCAGGTCTTAAGAAGAGTGTGAAAGAAAGGTGACTATGCACTTGAAAATTTTGAGGGAGTTCCATGAGGCAGGAATCAGAGAAGACCATTTCTGATCTGTCTGTGGGGACAAGTCCCTACATACTAGAAATTTTTTGCTCAGTTTTGGACTGCTATTGATGACCCCTCTCTGCATTAAGACAGCTTAAAGAATTAAATTTCCATCATCAGAAGACTGAGAGGAATGGACACTAGTCACAAGATAACTTTTAGAGACTAATCAGACACCTCTCCTCATTCTACTGCATGGAATATTGAAAACCTTAGAATGGTATTGTTGGTCAGAGTAATGTAATTTCAACTATCTCTGCTTGTTGCTTCTCTTTTTCAAGCCATCAGATGCAAACTGTAAGATCTAGTATATGTAATCCCAAAAAGAAATACCTACACAAAAAAAGTGTAGTCTGTTCTCAAAATGTTGGGTTTTTTGTGTGTTCTCAACTGTAAATGAAATATTCTGAGAATATGCTCAAACAATCACATAAACTGCAAAGTGAATAGTCTGCTCATTAACTGATTACTTGTTTCTCTCTCAGGTCATGAATGCTGGTGAAATAAATGGTTCAGTCTAGCTAGGTTTGCAGATTGTTTTATAGTGAATATAATCACTACTTCAGAGAAGCTCTAGATTTTTCTGTAACACAAGACATGCAGGACCCAAGGCAAAACTGCTAAGTATGTTACATGATTGTCCAAATGCCTAAAAGAATAAAGTATCACTTTCTTCTCTTTAAATCCAGTGGTGGAGTGGGCAGGAAGGGAAGGCTGGCAGCCTTACAGGGAAGAACAAGACAAAAAGTTAATCTCCTAAATTTATGTCTAAGGCTTGATCTTTTAAAGGACTGGTTCTTCTTTAGGCACATTCGTTAGTCCCACTTTTGTTTAATATTTTATCATCATGTTTCCATTTTTTTCTTTATTCCTTTTTTTTCCTTTTTACCATGTATACGTTTTAATTCACTGTGTGTTCACTGCATACATCCAAAATGATAGGTGGATTTTTATTGGCATAACTCAGAGAATGAAGAAAAGCATGGCAAAGCCAACCGGAAGGTGCCTAAGCATACTGACAAAGAATGCTGTAGCTTAACTCTTCTTTCTCTTTATAATATATATTTTAAAGCCCAAGATCATGAGCAATATAAATTTAAGTACTACACAGGAATATAAAGTTACTCTATGACTGCAAAAATATCTTAGGTTCAGTAATGCTTCTGGTAAAGCTCAGCAGTAAAAGTATTGCAAAGAGATTTGCTATAGATGTAAATAAAACACCCAAACCCAAAACTATATAGGAAAAGACTGGAAACTGCATTCAGAATTTCCTATGAATTATCAGAAATTTTCAGTAAAAATTTTTTGAAGGTCCTGTGCCTCTCCCATAAGTTTCCCTCCCCACACCATATCTCCACCACCATACGCCCCACAGGAAAAAAAAAAAAAAAATAATTTTCCTGGCTAAGTTACTGCACACAATCATACACTTGAAAGATTTGATTTCAATTGTTTCTGAGCAGCCCTGTATATAGCTTGGAAAAAAAAGTTTTATGACCTCTGTCTAATTGGCACCAGGAGGCTGATGTCCTCATCAGAAAGTCTTCTGTTTCCTCTTTCTGAGGAAAGTCTTCAGTTTGACTGCCTATTAACTTATTCTGGCAGCCAGAGACCGCCTGGAGTTTAAGGTCAAAAAGAAGGCTGATCTAGAAGGATTTCTGATACCTGTGGAAAACCAGAAAACAAATCCAGCAGTTATGCTCTTTGGCACAGGGAGAGCAGTTTCTGAAGTAATCTCTAAACCTACTTTTTGCTACTACAAAATACAGTAGCAGATTTCTTCAACCACAAGAACTGCTGCTTTCATAGGAGACTTGTCCCCCTTTTCTCCACAATGCCTTTCTGTAAAACACATGATAAAGTCATGGGCCTCGATCCCTACTAGTTAAGTGGGTCATTGGTCTGATACATGGCCTGGGCATGGTGACTGATACAGCTGTGCTGAACTCTCACGGTTGCAAAGAGTATTGAAAATTCATTTCTCTACTCTCTATATTAATATTTCAGCTCTTAGGCTTTGCCTTTTATATTGCGCAATTTTTATTGCATAAATTTGTTTAAGAAATTGTCCTGGTTTCGGCTGGGATAGAGTTAATTTTCTTCCTAACAGCAGGCATAGTGCTGTGTTTTGGATTTAGTAGGAGAAGAATGTTGATAACAGGCTGATGTTTGTAGTTGTTGCTGAGTACTGCTTATGCTAGTCAAGGACTTTTTCAGCTTCCCATGCTCTGCCAGGCGCACAAGAAACTGGGAGGGGGCACAGCCAGAATAGTTGATCCAAACTGCCCAAAGGGCTATTCCATACCATATGACGTCATGCTCAGTATATAAACTGGGGGGGGTTGGCCGGGGAGCAGCGATCGCTGCTCGGGAACTGTCTGGGTATCGGTCGGCGGGTGGTGAGCAATTGCATTGTGAATCACTTGCTTCGTGTATCATTATTATTATTATCATTATTATACTGTTACTATTAGCATTACTATTTTACTTTATTTCAATTATTAAACTGTTCTTATCTCAGCCCAGGAGTGTTTCTCACTCTTACTCCTCCAATTCTCTCCCCCATCCCATCGGGGTAGGGGGAGTGAGCGAGCGGCTGCGTGGTGCTTAGTTGCTGGCTGGGGCTAAACCACGACAGTCCTTTTTGGCGCCCAACGTGGGGCTTGAGATAACAACAGATTAATCAGAGTGTATTAAGGAGTCTGTTAACAGTTGCCGATCACGATATTAGTTCTTCTGATCTGCACCATGTTCTTTTTTTTGCAGCACGCGTTAAAGCTTGCTGTCAGTTTGTGTAGTGTGCTATGCTCTGCAGTGATTCATGATCTTTTGCTTGGGAGGCTCCTTATCAAAACCCTGACCTTGAGCATTCTTTGGTATTTGGGTTTCATACAGAAGTCACTACTGTACTTCGGGTACTACCTCATAGAGAGAGTTAGCAATTATACTTCTTACTCTGAGAGGCTTGTTGTGGAGGAAATACAGAATGGCACCTTTGCTGCTTTCTTCTATGATGTTTCCTCCTTCATTACAACAACTTTCCTGTATCTTGAACACCCCTGGGCAGTTAAGATACTTCTATTGATAATTCTTGGGAATGTTGTTTCCATTTTGATAAAGGTCAGTAAGCAGTTTAAAAATACCATCCAGAGATCTACCCCAAGGCTGGATAGTTATGAGTGGCAGGGTGTGTGGGATCGTATGCGCAAGTACCTAGGGCAGTGGGGACCTCCAGTGTTTTGGAACTTCACCCCTGAACAAGTGCAGAATCCTGAAGAATTAGTAAAGTATTTGGAAGAAGTATGTTGTCACCCTGGTAGCTCCAGAGAGACACAAATCATTGCAACATGCTGGGGACTGGCCCATGCCTATCGAGCCGTGGTCAACGCTAATCAGTACCCTCAAAAGAAAGAGAAGGTCTCTGGACCTGATAACAAAACAACAAGCACTGTGGCTACTCAAACCCCCACTACAGGCCCTGCGGCTACTCCAACCCCCACTACAGGCCTTGCAGCTACTCAAACCCCTGCCCCAGGCACTGTGGCTACTCCAGCCACAGCCATGAGCACTGCGGCTACTCAAACCCCAGTGACAGACACTGTGGCTAAACCAGAGAACCAACCTGCGCCGGTATCAGTTGCCCCTATACAGAAGAAAAAATACACGAGGAAATCAGTTCGTTTAGTAAGGGATGAAGATGAACCAGGGCCATCACGAGAACCAGAGGAGGAAGAACCCATAAATGAGATGGTGACCACCCGATCCCTATCCCTGAGTGAGCTGCGAGATATGCGAAAAGATTTTGGTCGTCATCCAGGCGAGCACATCATCACCTGGCTGCTCCGATGCTGGGATAACGGGGCCAGTAGCCTGGATTTAGAGGGTAGGGAAGCCAAGCAGCTGGGATCCCTTTCCAGGGAAGGGGGCATTGACAAAGCAATTGGAAAAGGGGCAAAACCGCTCAGCCTCTGGAGGCGACTTCTGTCAAGCGTGAAGGAAAGGTATCCCTTCAAGGAGGATGTTTTATACCGCCCAAGCAAATGGACCACCGTAGAGAAAGGTATCCAGTACCTGAGGGAATTAGGCGTGCTGGAGGTGATTTACAGTGACCTGAATGATGAGCAGTTAACCAAAGACCCAGATGAAGTCAGGTGCACACAATCCATGTGGCGGAAGGTGGTACGGAGCGCACCAGCATCGTATTCCAACTCGTTGGCAATACTAGCCTGGAAAGACGACGAGGCACCAACGGTGGATGAAGTGGCTAGACAACTCCGGGACTACAAAGAAAAGCTCTCTTCCTCCCTACGGGCCTGTGTCTCGGCTGTGGAAAAACTGTGCCAAGAGTTCCAACAACTCAGAGAGGATCTGTCCTACTCCCCACCTGCACGGACCAGTGTCTCAGCCATTAGGAGTCAACGTCCCTATGCTCAAGAGAGAGGATATAGAGGATACACACCACGGGGCACCCTGTGGTTTTACCTGCGTGATTATGGAGAGGACATGAGAAAGTGGGATGGAAAACCCACCTCAACCTTAGAGGCACGGGTGCGTGAGTTGCAAGGAAAAACTATTAGAAAAGGCGGTTCTCCCAGGAAAATTGCAGCTCCAGTTTCCAGTGAGCAGTTCCCGAGACAGAGTAAGAGGGCTAATTTTACTTCCGACCTTGATCAGGGAACTTTTGATTCACATTTACAGGAAGTGAACAGCGAATACTGTGACCAGTGTTAGAGGGGCCCTGCCTCCAGCCAGGTGGAGGAAAGGGACAACCGGGTTTACTGGACTGTGTGGATTCGATGGCCTGGAACGTCAGACCCACAGGAGTATAAGGCTCTAGTGGACACTGGTGCACAGTGCACGCTAATGCCATCAAACTATAGAGGGGCAGAACCCATCTGTATTTCTGGAGTGACAGGGGGATCCCAACAGCTCACTGTACTGGAAGCTGAAGTGAGCCTAACTGGGAATGAGTGGCAGAAGCACCCCATTGTGACTGGCCCAGATGCTCCGTGCATCCTTGGCATAGACTACCTCAGGAGAGGGTATTTCAAGGACCCAAAAGGGTACCGGTGGGCTTTTGGTATAGCTGCTTTGGAGACAGAGGAAATTAAACAGTTGTCCACCTTGCCCGGTCTCTCAGAGGACCCTTCAATTGTAGGGTTGCTGAAGGTTGAGGAACAACAGGTGCCAATTGCTACCACAACTGTGCACAGGCGGCAATATCGCACCAACCGAGACTCCCTGATTCCCATCCATAACCTGATTCGTCGACTGGAGAGCCAGGGAGTGATCAGCAAGACTCGCTCACCCTTTAACAGTCCCATATGGCCAGTGCGAAAGTCTAATGGGGAGTGGAGATTAACAGTGGACTATCGTGGCCTGAACGAAGTTACACCGCCGCTGAGTGCTGCCGTGCCAGACATGCTAGAACTTCAATATGAACTGGAGTCAAAGGCAGCTAAGTGGTATGCCACAATTGATATTGCTAATGCATTTTTCTCCATCCCTTTGGCAGCAGAGTGCAGACCCCAGTTTGCTTTTACCTGGAGGGGTGTTCAGTACACCTGGAACCGACTGCCCCAGGGGTGGAAGCACAGCCCCACCATTTGCCATGGACTGATCCAGACGGCACTGGAACAGGGTGAAGCTCCAGAACATCTGCAGTACATTGATGACATCATTGTGTGGGGCAACACAGCAGAAGACGTTTTTGAGAAGGGAAAGAAAATAGTCCAAATCCTTCTGAAGGCTGGTTTTGCCATAAAACAGAGTAAGGTCAAGGGGCCTGCACAGGAGATCCAGTTTTTAGGAATAAAATGGCAAGATGGACGTCGTCAGATCCCAATGGATGTGATCAACAAAATAACAGCTATGTCCCCACCAACTAGCAAAAAGGAAACACAAGCTTTCTTAGGCGTTGTGGGGTTTTGGAGAATGCATATTCCAAATTACAGCCAGATTGTAAGCCCTCTCTATCAAGTGACCCGGAAGAAGAACGAATTCAAATGGGGCCCTGAGCAACAACAAGCCTTTGAACAAATTAAACGTGAGATAGTTCATGCAGTAGCCCTTGGGCCAGTCCGGGCAGGGCAGGATATTAAAAATGTGCTCTACACCGCAGCCGGGGAGAATGGCCCTACCTGGAGCCTCTGGCAGAAAGCACCAGGGGAGACTCGAGGTCGACCCCTAGGGTTTTGGAGTCGGGGATACAGAGGATCCGAAGCCCGCTACACTCCAACTGAGAAAGAGATACTGGCAGCATATGAAGGGGTTCGAGCTGCTTCAGAAGTGGTTGGTACTGAAGCACAGCTCCTGCTGGCACCCCGACTGCCGGTGTTGGGCTGGATGTTCAAAGGGAGGGTCCCCTCTACACATCATGCAACTGATGCTACATGGAGTAAGTGGGTTGCATTGATCACACAACGGGCTCGAATAGGAAACCCCAGTCGCCCAGGAATCCTGGAAGTGATCATGGACTGGCCAGAAGGAAAAAACATTAGAATATCACCAGAGGAGGAGGTGACACGTGCTGAAGAGGCCCCACTGTATAATAAATTGCCAGAAAATGAAAAGCAATATGCCCTGTTCACTGATGGGTCCTGTCGTCTCGTGGGAAAGCATCGGAGGTGGAAAGCTGCTGTATGGAGTCCTATACGACAAGTCGCAGAAACTGCTGAAGGAGAAGGGGAGTCGAGTCAGTTTGCAGAGGTGAAAGCCATCCAGCTGGCTTTAGATATTGCTGAAAGAGAAAAGTGGCCAGTCCTTTATCTCTATACTGACTCATGGATGGTGGCAAATGCCCTGTGGGGGTGGCTGCAGCAATGGAAGCAGAGCAACTGGCAGCGCAGAGGCAAACCAATCTGGGCTGCCGCATTGTGGCAAGATATTGCTGCCCGGGTAGAGCACCTGGTTGTAAAAGTTCGTCATGTAGATGCTCATGTACCTAAGAGTCGGGCCACTGAAGAACATCAAAACAACCAGCAAGTAGATCAGGCTGCTAAGATTGAAGTGGCTCAGGTGGATTTGGACTGGCAACATAAGGGTGAATTATTTATAGCTCGGTGGGCCCATGATGCCTCAGGCCATCAAGGAAGGGATGCAACGTATAAATGGGCTCGTGATCGAGGGGTGGACTTAACTATGGACAGTATTGCACAGGTTATTCATGAGTGTGAAACATGCGCTGCAATCAAGCAAGCCAAGCAGTTCAAGCCCCTTGGGTATAGTGAACGATGGCTAAAATATAAATATGGGGAGGCCTGGCAGATTGATTACATCACGCTCCCACAGACCCGCCAGGGCAAGCGCTATGTGCTCACCATGGTGGAAGCAACCACTGGATGGCTGGAAACATATCCCGTGCCCCATGCCACCGCCCGGAACACCATCCTGGGCCTTGAAAAGCAAGTCCTGTGGCGACATGGCACCCCAGAAAGAATTGAGTCAGACAATGGGACTCATTTCCGAAACAACCTCATAGACACCTGGGCCAAAGAGCACGGCATTGAGTGGGTATATCACATCCCTTACCATGCACCAGCCTCCGGGAAAATTGAGCGATACAATGGATTGTTAAAGACTACCCTGAGAGCAATGGGTGGTGGGACGTTTAAACATTGGGATACGCATTTAGCAAAAGCCACCTGGTTAGTCAACACCAGGGGATCTGCCAATCGAGCTGGCCCTGCCCAATCAAAACTTTTACGTACTGTAGAAGGAGATAAAGTTCCTGTAGTGCACATGAAAAATATGCTGGGGAAGACAGTCTGGGTTACTTTCCCCTCTGGCAAAGGCAAACCCATTCGTGGGATTGCTTTTGCTCAAGGACCTGGGTGCACTTGGTGGGTGATGCGAAAGGATGGGGAAGCCCAATGTGTACCTCAAGGGAATCTGATTTTGGGTGAAAATAGCCAATGAACTGAATTGTATAATATTAATTGCTTTATAATACTGTATGTTATCTCTTAACTATATGTTATCTCTTAACTGCATGTTAATATAATAATATAGTAGGTTAATATTAAGTATATAATACTATATATTATGATTGCTATATGCCGCATCAATGGTATTGCAGTAAGAATTGCCCAGCCTAAGGAAAATGAACTTTGATGAAACCATGTTGGAATGAGAACTGACTTCAGCATGCAACAGTCCAACACTGCACACCACCTGTCCTGCTCTGAAAGACTGTGATGACAGATGGAACCCAAAGTCATGGGCTAAATGAACTCAATGGACATTTTAGAGGGATGGGCCATAGACGAAGGGAATGATATCTGTGTGTATATCAAGATAGGGAAAGGGGTGGTGATTAATTGGAACACATTGGAAAGGGGAGGGCCTGTGCATGACGTAGATGGTATAGAATAAGGGGTGGATACTGTCCTGGTTTCGGCTGGGATAGAGTTAATTTTCTTCCTAACAGCAGGCATAGTGCTGTGTTTTGGATTTAGTAGGAGAAGAATGTTGATAACAGGCTGATGTTTGTAGTTGTTGCTGAGTACTGCTTATGCTAGTCAAGGACTTTTTCAGCTTCCCATGCTCTGCCAGGCGCACAAGAAACTGGGAGGGGGCACAGCCAGAATAGTTGATCCAAACTGCCCAAAGGGCTATTCCATACCATATGACGTCATGCTCAGTATATAAACTGGGGGGGGTTGGCCGGGGAGCAGCGATCGCTGCTCGGGAACTGTCTGGGTATCGGTCGGCGGGTGGTGAGCAATTGCATTGTGCATCACTTGCTTCGTGTATCATTATTATTATTATCATTATTATACTGTTACTATTAGCATTACTATTTTACTTTATTTCAATTATTAAACTGTTCTTATCTCAGCCCAGGAGTGTTTCTCACTCTTACTCCTCCAATTCTCTCCCCCATCCCATCGGGGTAGGGGGAGTGAGCGAGCGGCTGCGTGGTGCTTAGTTGCTGGCTGGGGCTAAACCACGACAGAAATGTTTAAGAAATGAAAATTAATCATGTGACATATTATTAAATACTTGCAGATACATACACTGGAACCACATGCATTGTCTGTATTCACAAATAGGACAGATTAAAGCTTTCTTTTCTGGCCCTGCATTGAAATATTTTGGAAGAACTAAGCTCTCTTGTGCTTCAAAATGAAATGGCCCCATCCAAACTGAACACTGGGAATGGTCCCTGACACAAAGCTAAAGCCCAGAAAGTACTGGGACAGGGCTAGTTGGTGTGGCCAAAACTGCACCAGGAAATGTGCTAATATTTTAACAATGTGGATGACTGTAGAATGATGTGCAAGCTGATGTCTAAAACCTGACACTGCTTTTTTTTGTTTTGCTGTAGAAATATCAGGCAAAATTTAGGCCTTCTTGATTAGGAGTATACAAGTAGATATCCCTTTAGCAAAAAGATTGTGCAGATATATGCATGTGGAAATTAGGACTATGGATAGGATCATGTTCAGTGCAATCACCCTTATGAAACTTTATGGGAACTCAAGCTTTTCAAAGAATTTTATGTAAATTTTATTTACATTTTTGATTCTATAGAATATCACAACTACATTTGTGAGAATCTGCACTTCTCTGTGTGTATTTATACACATCTAATCCACGAAACAACAATATTCACTCACAGACATAAATTCGTGTACATAAAAGTACAGATACATTTTAGACTAGATTTTTTAAAAACCTTATCTGTTGTTTGGCAATGTTCAAGAAGTTCACTGATTTGCAGCCCTAGTTCAGAAAAAAAATAATATTTAGACAAAGCAGATATATACTTGCACTTTTCCAGTCCTCTTACATTGTAGGGTCTTCTGTAAGTTTACTCTGCATGGCTTACTTGTCCTGAAGGTTCCTCAGGAATAGGGTGGAGAAATTGTAAGGTACAGATTTCAAAGGTTGTCTTTGTCAAAGTCCACCTCTTAACCATTAAGCTGCTCACTGTATTTCAAACAGATCGCTGTTTTAACACAGATAAAAAATGTCTTATGAGGAAGAGAGCAAATGTCAAATGAATCTGCACAAAGCTATCAGATAAGGAGAGATGAACCTGCTCTGCATTCTTCAAGAGCAATCTAATTCATGGTTTTGTTTTCAATTGCTAAATTTATGTAATGATACTCAGTAACTATCACACAAAATCAACCAGCAAGAATAAACATAATTCTGAATAATTTCAGATCTTTTTCTTTAACTGATATCTTTGATAACACCTTAACCTTACAAGCCAAAATTTAACAGCCCCATTTCAGACACTTCTCAGCTGCTATAGCTATACAACATTCTCCCTTGCATTTCAATAGGTTAAATTAACCAGTATCTAACCTTTCAGCTGCTGGTTTTAGTTTATGTTCATAAGAGACAAATAATGATTGTCTCCTCTGGTGTTGCTTGTAAAGTCTGCTTTGCTGGTTTGAGAGCCCAATACCAAAGACAGAGGCCAACTAATACATAATTTTGAAGATAAGAATGTTAGGAAATTCTTTGATACACAAGTTATCTGCTTTGAAATCAGAATAATTTTGTGTCAACAAATAGCCACTTGCTAAAGTGGTAGCTCTGTCTTCAACCAGTAATCTTGTGATGGCCTTGCCCCACTGCTGCACCTTGTAAGGACAGTTATGCAATTACTTCTATATAGAAAGTCAGGAGTTCTAAGGGATACTTGACATAACAAAGGGCCAGGTAGGAGAAAGCACTCATGTGAGAGAGCTCCACATATGTATGCTCAAGCCTGTGAGGACCACAGTTCAGGATAAAAATTCCAAAGTCCGTTGTAAGAAATTACTGAAACAGTTTTAGGTTTTGTTGATATGTCAGCTTGTTTAAGTCAAATCCTTGGCTAACGTAAAGCACAGAAGGGGTCTTTTTAGGAACAAATATAGCCTTGTTCTGTCTCATTTAAAAAAAGGGGTTTAAATAGCCTTTATTCTAGATTTTTTGGTGCATCTTCAAACACATAAAGAAACTCAGAGAGGAGGTGTGCTGGTACTGAGAGCTAATCTATAAAGAAATAAGTTTTTTTCAGGTGACAAAAGCATCTCTAACTGATTATGAAGTGAATGTTTAAGTTGTGATAATGCTCGTCAGTGCTGCTGTTTTGACTCAAAGTCTGCTGAAGGAGGGTGAAAGACTCCAATGCACTACAATGAGTTTTGGTTCAAATAAGAGTGCTTCAAAGAACTGACCTATCTTTAAATATTCAGTTAAGTCCTGCATTTCTTTATTGCTGTTGAAAAAAACTTTCAGAATATTTCTATGTGTTTGGATAAACTTTTGGTTATCCTCAGAGGCTGCTGATCATTCAGACATAATGAGTAAGATTCATACTGTTCAGTCGTATTAACATCATGGCTGCAACTGCCCTGAGTACAGTCAGTGCTGGTAAGAAAACCTGGCCAAAAAGTCTGGGCAGGTACTATCTGCTTAGCTTGTTGTGTTGTAGCTGCAGCAGAACAGCCATACTGCATGATACCAACACTGTATGCCAAATTCTTGCACCTGACAGAGGCCTGATGGATCCTCTAGTGTGGGCCTCCAGAGGCATAAGAAGGAATGTTTTACGTTAGTGATGACCTGGCACTTGCTGCTTCCTCCACTCAAGTGTTTCCAGGCAGGCCTGTCCAGAAAAACCTACCCATTCAGGAAAAAGAGATTACTTCTTCCCCCTCTCCTTGACAGATGTCAGTAGCAGGTGCCTGGGAAAAACGGAGTATATGAACAGGGCAAGTACAGAATGATAGCTTCTTTCACTGCAGTGTGGAAGCATTTTCTGAGTCATACAGAGTATCATCTCTTTCTTTTTTTGGTCTCTGATGGACGCCCTTTCATATTTCTAATCACTTTTTGAATCCATTTATATCTTTGGCCTCCACAACATCCTGTGGCAATGAGTTCTACAATTTAATTATGCACTGTGTGAAAAAGCACTTCCCTTTGTTTGCTGAAAATTTTCTGAATGATAATTTCATTTAGCACCCCTTGTTCTTGTTTTACAAAAATAGTGTGTAATTGCTCCCTAGTCTCCTTATTCATGGCTTTTATAATTTTATACATCAAGAACATATCCCTTCAGATACTTTTTCTCTAAGCTAAAGATTCCTAATCTAACATCCCCTTCTACAGAAGTACTTCTAGCTTTGATCATTCCACTGCCTTTCTGTCTCATTTTAGTTTTACTATACACTTTAGTGGATGGGGACACCAGAGTTGCAAGTAATAGTAGGCATATGGTTGGCTTTCAGTGCACTAAGCACCAAAAATGAGTTAAACAGCTAACTTGTATGTCTGCAATATGAATGTATTAAAATGTTTTACTATGGCATTGGAGCTATTCTGCAAGTTTTCTATTTCAGATCCTTTGAAGCTCACTTCAACACAAATACAAAGCTTCTCAACCTAGAAATCTCTTCTGCCTACCTGAGTCCTTGCTCTGAAGAATTTCCATGCTATTAGCTGCTATGAAGGAAGGAAAGAAAACTGAGATAAATGTAAATGTATTTTACTGTGATATACACATTGTTTTAGGGTAGTTCCCCAGGTTATTCACTGGTAAAATCTTAACTTCATTGATAGGAAAAAGCAGAGAAATACTAAAATAGTGGGTCAGTTTTATGGAAGATGATGATTTGAGAGTTTGCAGTTGCCATGTCAGTCATTGTCTTATATTTTAGCTTAAATTTGGACTTCGAAGTAGTCCATCAATATTTGGCTGAGTTTTAAAGATATGGACTTTTCTCCTTGAAGAGTTTTCTGTCTGCCTGAACTCCTGTTACGCATTCCGGTCTGTGCCCTCTGCTTCACATGTTCGTTCCATTGTCCCCTCATGGTGGCTGAAATTTTTTTTTCCCCAAAAGTTAGAAGGAAACCCATGTGAATGTCATAAAGACAAATGGCAATATACTTGAAAATCTCTGTGGTCTGTGAGTTCACATATGTTTGTCAGCATTTGTCATTTATGAGTGACATTTGAGTGACTCCAGGTGGAATATATTGAAGTGCCCAAAGGAACAGTTCTTTCCTAAAGACAGTTCTGTTGGATAACAATGCTACCAAGGATTCAAGACAGACACTTGAAAGAAACAGAACAAGAAGTTACTTCAATGAAATTTTAGACAATAGGAAATGTAAAGTCACCTGATTATTACCTGGAAGGAGTATTACTAGCTTGTCCTTAATCTAGTTGCTGCCTTTGGTAATAGACCTGTAAAACCAAAAGACACTTGGACCTGATGAAGCCAGGATATAGAACTGCATTATCTCCTAAAGTAAAGCCCAAATTTATCTCAATATTTGCATCAGAATTTTTGCATGTTTATATAGGAATAGTGGAAAAGCTGCAACTGTGAAATGGTTGAGATCCTTTGGAACAGATGCACGGTATTCCTAGATCTTCTCTGATTCTCTTCTGAAGGGTTTCCACTAAAAACCTGTGAAATAGATTAAGAAATATCTCACAACTTATGAGGCTGCCAATCATTAGAGAAACTTTGAGTAATTTTTTTTTTAAACCTTTAGATGGTTTAAAAATGTCTGTTATTTAATCTATAAGATCCGAAGCCTCTTTCAGATTTTTGAAAATGCTTCTTGTAAATATCATTAGAGCAGTCAGGCACAATGGGGCATGGCACTATAAGCATAACATTTACCAGAAGACTCTTGTAATTTAATTATAGGAAATTACATCATATATCTGACGGTAGTCAGTGGACTTTTGCTATGAATTATAATGGCAATTGCACTGTATTTAACTACTATAGCTGTATCACAGTCCTGTTTTTAATGACTCCTTTTGTAGGAGTTCAAGTCCTTTCTTTTAACAAAACTATTTCACATTTTGTCCTTGCCAATGTCAGTTTAAAAGAAATGAACACTTCCTATCTGTCTTGTTAAGGGAGATGACCTGTCCAACCTCTCAATAGAAGGTTTGGATTCCCATTAAAAGTTTTCAGTTCTCTTCTTTCCTTTCAGCTACTGTATGTGCTGTATCTTTTGTAGATACTTTTTCAAAAAATAAATGACCCAGTCAAAAGTAAAGAAGATTTGGCCCCAAAACTTTAAATTTGTTACTGAGTGATACTACTAGATCAATATTTGCATTAGGTAAGGTGAACTGGCTGGACAAAAGGAGAAGATCAAAATGAAGGATGGTTACTACCCCTTGAACAAAAGTTAACCTTTAGGTCCCAGAACTGTTAGTTAATGTATAGAAACAGGTAGAAAAATGATGTGTTTGGTGGTAATTAATCTTTCAAGATGAGTGCTGATGTCAGTTTTTGCTGATTAAAAAGAAAGCTAAAGGTATGATATTTTTGTTAAGCAGAATGTTTGAACTGTTTGATGGAACTGATATTGGTTAGCAGTGCAGTTCTGGGTTAAGTGGCGATAATAATAGAAGTGTGATAATGTGATAAATATTATTTAAATTTGTCAAAAGTGAGTTGTCTGGTCACTGACAATTACGCTGTAATGTAGTAGCCAATATCACTAACAGATGTTAGGTAAATATAGATTAGAAGTACACTAAAAAGCACACTGAAGATGGCTCTTCCCCTGGAACATATTTCTTCTAGTCTTTACCTTTATTAGAGCAGGTAAGATGAGCAATTCATGTGACGTTAGCAATAGTGAATGTTAATTCTGCGTCCTGCTTTCTGCTTAAGAAAACAATTTATTTTTGCAGTAAGTTTAGCATAACTGATCAAAAAGTTTAAAAAAATCAAAGTAATAACTGTTAAGTAATACACACTAAGTGTGTCTAGTTTAATCTTGTGGATAAAGACAGCCACCACCTTCTTTTATGAAAATAGCAGCTCTGGCCAGAGACAGATTACAGAGTACTATCAAATCTGTGGCTTCTGAGTACAGGGGGCAGATGAGAAACTGATGTTAAAAGAATAGAAAATTATCATTTTAAAAATAATTTAATAAAAATAATTTTAATTTAAATTAGAAATATTATAATTGTGATGCCAAAAGAATAGAAAATTATAACTGGGCAACAGCAGAAATTAACAAATAACATCTCAATTTCCATTGCATTTCTTGTAGGAGAATAAATTAATAATTTTCTAGCAGAAATCACATGGGGCTGTATCACAGTCTCACAAGTAGATCTGGAAAAGACACATTTAGACAAATGTAACATTTTTATCTTCCTAAAAGAATCAGTATATCATTTTGGATGATTATTCTGAGCTCTAGAGGGGTGAGAAGAATGCTGAATTTTCATAAGGAGTAATGTCAGTGGCAGTAGCCACTTTTATCCAGTGTGTTGTGGGATACCTGCATTACTTTTGCATCAGATATCTATATTTTTTATGTCTATATTTACTATTTGCCAAACAACTCAGTTTTATATCACTCTGCCTGAAGTTTAAGCCAAAGACGCCTTCTTCCAAGAGGAATCAGATTTTCTGAAGTGAACCTCCTTCAAACCTTCATGTGAAAGTTCAGCTTTGTGTAAAACACAAATCTGCTTGCTGAGACATAGATTAACAGAAAATCTTTTCTTGCTTTAGTAGTTAGGGTATTTTCACAGGATTTGCAAATTGACGTATGCTGATCCCTCCTGCAGCCTTAGTCTGCCATATCCTGTGTAAAAGGTCTAACTGCAGAGGTACTTGATAAAACAGTATTTCCACTTGCTGTCCTTGTCTTTCATTTTCCTTCAGGTCTCCTAATTTTGATTTAATTTTATTTTATTTTTATGAAAGGATGATTGTCAAAGTGTGCAAACTCTAAGCATCAGAGTAACATTAAACAGGGTCAATTCTAGAAAAGCAGCTTACTAGCATTCAGTGAATGGTAACAAATTATTGAAGCATGATTTTCTTCTTGTGAAGGAGAGAACAACAGATGACTTTCCACATTTTCTTATCATATGACTTTTAACAAAGGTAATTTCAAACAATTTCACCAGGTGAATAAGTAGGGTTTAATGATCTGTAGCTGCCTGAATCATCCTTAATAGCATTTTAAAATGGAGTTACAACACTTACTTCACTCCTTTAGGATGTTAGCTGATTTTAATATGAAATTGAATTATTTTAGCAGCTGAACAACCTCTTCCTTCAGCTTATGCAGAAACTAAATTTAAAAAAAAAAAAAAAAAACAAACACAAAAACCAACAAAATGTTACCAAGGATTGATGATACATTTATCAACTTGTATCAAAACCTTCTATTTTAATTCTTTGATAGCCTTTCTTTTTTATTAGAAGTCCAGGGTAAACAACTCCTTAAACAGAGTATGTGGTAAAGACTAACAAATTCAGCTGCTTGTTGATATTGCATTCTTCCTTGATTACCTCCTTTCTCCCACTAGTTCTCTGGCAGACCTGGTAAATTTCTCTCAGTAACTCCCCCTTCTGATACAGATTAAGAATTTCTTATTTCATGCTTGTGTTATCTGTTTGATCTTTAGTTTCATCTTACCCTTCTCATCTTCCCTGCTGCATGTCAAGTGCCAAGGCCATGGCTTGACTGTTCTGCACTTTAGCATAATGGCCCATGGAGGTGTTTATAAACCAGCAGATTTTAAAGCATCCTTGAGGCTGTGCTAAACTTCGCCAGAGGCAGTGGTGGCCCTAATACTATCAAGGGATTGTCAAGATTTCTGAAAGATTACTTTGTCTTCACTTCTTCTTTTCTGTACTATGCAGATTTCTATTACAGATGAAGATCTAGTAGCTAGTATTTTAACTCATGCTGAAATGGTATAACGCAGTTTTTTCTCCTATAAAATTCAAAACACTAAGCCAGAATAAATAGAAATATTTAAGTGATAGTTTAACCATTCTGTCAGGACCATTGGCTCTCTTTAAAGATGTCTTGTCTTTGTATTTTTTTTTTATTTTTTTGCACATTGAAAGTTATCAAGGCATGGACCATCTTCAGTAACACCAAGGACTTAATTGGTACTTTACAGACCATGAATATGCTTTAGTACCAGTATGTTGTGAAGGGAAATGTTATGAACAAATATGCACTACAGGTGTACTCTACAAAGTGTCTGCACACTCTGAGGTATCACAGAATCACAGAATGGTAGAGGTTGGAAGGGACCTCTGGAGGTCATCTGGTCCACCCCTGTGGCTCAAGCAGTGCCACATGGAGCCGCTTGACCAGGACCATGTGAAGACAGCTTTTGAATATCTCCAAGGAGGGAGACTCCACAAGCTCTCTGGGCAACCTGTGCCAGTGCTCAGTCACCTTCACAGTGAAAAAGGGTTTCGAGGGTTTCAAGGGAACCTCCTGTGTTTCAGCTTGTGTCCATTGTCTCTTGTCCCATCACTGGGCACCAATAAAAAAAGCCTGACTCTACATCTTTATACCCTCCTCTCAGATATTTGTACACATTGATGAGATTCCCAGCCTAAGCCTTCTCTTCTCTAAAGTCCCACTCCTCTCAGCCTTTCCTCATATAAGATATGCTCCAGTCCCTTAACTATCTAAGTGACCCTTCTCTGGACCTCATCAACTCCTCTATGAGGATCTTATGGGAGACAGTATTGAAAGCATTATTGAAGTCCAGGTAAACAATATCCACTGTTCTTCCCTAATCTACCAGGCCAGTCCTTTCATTGTAGAAGGTTATCAGGCTGGTCAAGCATGACTTCCCCTTGGAGAAGCCATGCTGACTACTCCTGATGACCTTCTTGTCCTTCATGTGCCTGGAAATGGTTTCCAGGATTAGCTGCTCTATCACCTCCCCAGGGACTGAAGTGAGCTTGACTGGCTTGTAGTTCCATGAGTCCTCCCTCTTTCTTTCCCTTCTTGAAGATAGGAGTGATATTTGCTCCCTCTAAATGCCCAGAAACCTCTCCCAGTCATCATGACCGTTCAAGATAATTGAGAGTGACCTCACAATGACAACAGTCAGCAATTGTCGGTGTATCCCATTGGAACCCATGGACTTAACACATGTCCAGCTTTTAAAGTGTTCTCTAACCTGATCCTCTTCCACCAAGGGTTAACTTTTCCTTGCTCCGGACTTTCCTCCTGGACTCCGTGGGTTGGGAGGCAAAGAAGGGTGAGGCAAAGAAGCCATTCAGGACCTCAGCTTTTTCCATGTCCTGGGTCATCAGGGCTCCTGCTCCATTCAGCAGCAGGCCATATTTTCCCTAGTCTTCCTCTTGTCACCCTTTGCTTTATAGAAGCCCTTCTATATATGTTTTCCTTTGACATCCCTTGCAAACTCAATTCCATTTGGGCTTTAGCTTTTCCTAGTTTTGTCCCTGGGTGCTTGGAAAATTATTCTGTATTCCTCCCAGGTTACCTGTCCCTTCTGTTAACTGTTCCAGCTTCTGCAGGTATCCTTTTTGTCTCTGAGTTTGGCTAGGAGCTCCTTGTTCATCTACACAGACCTCCTGGCAGTTTTGGCTGATTTCCTCCATGTTGGGATGCTCCATCCCTGAGCTTGAAGAAAGTGATGCTTGAATATTAACCTATTCCTGGTATCAACTCAAATTGGAGGGAGAATTTTGTCCTCTTTTATCACTTTTACTCCCACAGAATAAATGTAGCAGACCCAAAATTACCTGGATTCCAATACTATTTTTTGGTTCCATGTACAGGATATTTTGACTACGAATCAGAACATAATGGTCACAGCAACAGACGGAAAGTCCAAAACCCAAATTTCTTTAAGGCATAATTTTGTGGTAGAATACTTACATCAGTAAGTATTAAAAGGAATGGCATCAGCCTGAATTCAGTTCCCAGAGAGAATTTTTTGGGAAAAAAAAAAGTCCACTTTCTTGTAGGTTAAGGTTTAATCCGGAAATCACTGAGACTCATACATGTAGATCCACAATATTACATTCAGAATCACTACATTTCTTCTCAGAATTATTTTCAAACATCATTTTCACATTAAATAAATCATAAATCCCTTCTAATGTTTTCTATATGTCATCTTCGACATGAAAATATTTTTGCCATGTAATAATAGAAACACATACATTACAAAGCATTATAGTTATAGATGTCGATAGATATTGATGGTAATATTGATATTCTGAAATATTTTAACTGCTAGTTCTTCCTTTAAGGTGGTGAGAAAAAACCTTTTGTAGAGGGAAGAAAAGATCTTTTATTGTTTAGATCTCAGGTGCAAGAAGCACTCGGAATATATAAAGGCTTATCATGAAAAACAGTGACAGGAAACTTCTGCTGAATTCCAGTGACTGCAGTTTTCAACTTTGTACTTTATAAATATTTATCCAATTCTTCAAGTTCCTGCAGTTTTTGAAATTCTTGAGAATTTTCCTGTCATGATATTTCACTATTCCGGCTTAGTTAGCACGTCCTCTGAGTCTTTCATACTTTAGACAAACAATGTGAGTTTACTGCTCCAATACTGACTCCATTCACATATGTAAGAAGGCAAAAAATAGCAACATTGTCACATATCTCTCCTTCTTATTAACATTCAAGAAAATCAACATTTCAATAATGTTAAGGCTGTGGCACAAAGTAGTGAAAGTAGGAATCCCTAACAATTTCTATAGTACCTACTGCAGATACACATTATCACAGGAGAATATTCACATCTTGTGAAGTTATCCTAAAAAGTTTTAAAAAAATGCTATTTTTATTTTCACTCTTTTAAAAACATAGCTTTTATAAAATAAATTGATGTTATTCTCTCTTGATAATATTTTTTGCTCTGTTAGAAAAAATGGAAAATGATAAAATGTTCTTACCAATGGAATAAACACTCCTCAAAATCATTAATACAACTAAACAATTAAGCCATGCCATGCTAATTTGGAGAAGTGCAAGTCTTCCATGAACTCTCTTATATCAATTTCACTAAATATTTTTCTCAATAAAACATTTTTTAACCTCTGGGAACATAAAAACAATCCATATTTCTATTTCTGTATTTATTTTTATGTATTGCCTGTATCTGATTCAGAATATTTCACATTTTAGACTGCTTTGTACTAAGGGAGGACTTTAGTTTTCCTACCATTTTAGAATAAAATTAGCACAGCATATATGACTTGAATTAGAAGTTTTGGTGCAAGCTTAACTGTATGCTAAGGTTTTTTCCTTTCCTCTCATCATTAGGTGTCAAATGGGCTATGGTACTTATGAATTAAAATTATGGTACATGTAAGTTAAAATTTTCACTTTGTGAAAGCAATGGAGTTTGCTAGACTACTGGTTTCTACCTAATTTCGTCACACTAATGCTCATCATAAAGTCACTCAATGGATATGCAGGATGAGGTGTTTCCTATACGTTATTGTATTTTTCACCATGGTCTCATCATTGTTTTAGTAGGGTCAAGATTTTATACACTGTGCCTGAGCCAAAGAATGAGACATGCAGAAGCGTAGTGTAGCAGTACAAGACTGAGAAGAACGGACTGCCAATTAGCAAACTAGACAATGAATATTAAAAGATTAGACATTCTTTCATTTCCACTTGAAAAAAAGAGCTTCAGAATATTCCAGATAATGATTTGTATGTCATTAAATTATTCTTAGGGCTATTACGCAAATAATATTTTAAAAAGATAACATCAGCGATCTATGACATGGTCTGGCTCTAATAAAAGTAACTTTGAAGCATATGTCTATAAAACTTTATGTTAAATGAAGAATGCACAATTTTGTATCTTCAAATATAAAAACTCTTCTCCAGTCTTAGGTTTTCTTAGGGGTTGCCTTGGGAACAACTTGAATGAGTTGTTCTTTTAACACAGCTGAGCAAATACAGTGCAAGATTTTCGACGAACATTTGATTGAATTTGCTTTGACAATACGTGCAACCCTTTGGTGATCTTTCCGCAGGAATGTTTGAAAGATTGAGTTTTACTGGCAAGAGCATTAGCAGAAAGTAAATTTCAAAGATGCAAGTGAGTATTTGCAAAGCCAGGGTTTTAGACAAATAGTTGCAAAAGCTTTACCAGTACTAGAAAATTCTTTCTGCATTCATCCAAGGAAAAAAAAAAAAAAAGAAAAGGAGGCGGGGGGGGGGGGGGGATATACAGCTGACATTTTAGAAATAAATAACCAGTAAGTTAGGGGTTTAGATGCTCATAACAAATGGTCCATGAACATGCAAGCTGCAGAGAACCATACAAACCAAACAAAATAAAAAGTAAAGCCTGAAAATAGATCATTTTAATGTTTCTAAATATATTCAAGGATCTTCTGGTTTGCTTGTTTATTTCTTTATTTGAAGCTATTCCACATGCAGACAATAGGCTAAATTTGTTGAATAAATCCATTGTTGCAAATTATTCACTAAATCCTAATCAATAATGCATTTTGTTGTGTATTCACTTTGACAGATGTCACTATTACTAAAAGTAACGTCTTGTAATAATGTGGTACAATGTGAAACTTCATGAATACTTGGCTGAACAAAGGTTTGCACTGGGAACATAGTTAATATTTGACACCATTAACTCCAAATTACATTTATCATATATGAGAAAGAATATGATCCAATTGATTCAACATGTGGCTAAACATTCTGAAGTGCAGAATGGAAAAAAAAAAAGATTAATAATGACAAAAATACATTGAAAGATTAATAAGATTAATACTCATATATTGAAACACATTAGTGCACTTTTGTGGAGATCTAGTAGTATTGTCAACTATGACTGCATATTTAAATACCTCAGATAACTGAAACACCCAGAAAAAATTAAATAGCTGAATATATTCTTTATCACCAGTTGGCTTTATAGTTGAGAAATACATCTTCCAAACAATATAATTTTGATGATATACTGTGTTAATACATCTTAAGAGCCATGTTGGTTTGATGATGTACACACATTAATGACAGGCCAGCTGGTGGCAAGATAAATTCATGTTGCAGTTGTCATTCTGTTGCTTTGACAGATTATGTAAAGAGAATTATTTATAAAAATAAAATAAATTTAAACTTTCATTTTGAAAATTATACCTATATTTTATGGATGTATGTTGGAAGAGAGAAAGAGATTTCTGAGAGGTTAATAAACACCTAAGAAATGTGTTGTATGTTTTGAAAAATCTCTTGGTTTTTTGACTATCTGTTTAGGGTTAGTTTCTATTCCATAACACCTACTCTTTAGGTCCTTTTGCCCTTCTGGGCATTCAGACTATAGATATATTAAACAGACACAGTTAAATTTTCAAAACAACATTTATACCACCAAAAATGATCATAGCAGTAATGAAGAGTTTTGCATAGCAATTTACATAGCAGTAATGAAGAGTTTTTTGTGTTCAAAAAACGGGTAGATGTGGCACTTCGGGACATGGTTGAGTCTAGTCTACCCTTGACTGGCTTGGAGTAGACTTGGTAGTGTAGGTTAATGGTTGGACTGGATGATCTTAAAGGTCTTTTCCAACCTAAACGATTCTATGAGTCTATTCTATGATTCTAAGAGAGGGACTTAAGAAAGCTAGTTTTAGGGAAAGGTCCACAGAATGGGTCCAATCCCTGTGCTGAGTTATCAATATATCCAAAGACTTCGTGGGTGGGCTTCATAACAAAGCTGATAATCCATGGAAAATGGGTTTGAGGAAATATGGGTGTAACATGATGTGCAATATGCAGGATGGTGTAAAGCCTAGGAGCCTTAGATTTTAAGAATGTGTACTTTTTGAGCAAGAGAGGGGTCTAGATGTAGCTAAAACCTACAAAGGTTTCTTCAGGGAGAGTGTAATGAAAGAGGAATGGCTATAACAGTACCAGTGGCACATGCCACAGAAGCCATCTATACCGCTCTTAAATGGATCAAAGCAAGAATCATAGTCAAAAGGGCACAAGGAAGGGCACAAAAGAATGGCCCAGCAATAAGGTAGGCATCTAGGAAGAAGGCTGACCCTGAGAGCTCTGGAGCCCAAGCTTTTGCAGCTAGGAACTGCCAGAGAACATCTAGGTGATGGCTAGTACAGGAGGTAGGGCTTCTTCCTAGATACAGACACGGTGCTCTTGTGTATCTCACAGTGTTAGTCTTGATGTCTTTCTGAAGTGGCTTTGGTTTGTTGGTTGCGTTTTTTGGTTTGTTGGTTTTGGGTTTTGTGGGTGGTTTGGGGGGGGGGGTTGGTTGGTTAGTTGTTTTTTACTACGAAGTCCTATAGCTGTGAGGCAAGATGAGCTCAAGGAACACTTTTATTTGGTGGTTTCTTTACAGAGACATCCAGAGGCACCTCAGATATTTGTGCAGGGTACATTAGTTCCCCTTTTTACTTTTAACTGTTACCTTCACCTTTACCTTCACAGTGACTCTGTGTGTATAATGCATTACAAAAGTAACAAACCCCTCCAAATCATACTTTAACAGAACCTCTTCTTATCTGCAAAAGAAGGAAGAATATCCCTTAATTTCTTTCCTAGACATCTCATGCCACAGATACAGAGATACTAGAGAGCATTCCCAGCTTATTTAAATAGCTTTGAAGGGACCATTGCTGTGCCAATAATGCCCCTTTCTCATTTTCAGTCTGTCACGCAAGGAAATTGACTGTCTTCTTGCTGGTAACATTTAATATTAGACTGGTTTGTCTGTACATTTTGGGTTCTCTTTCACTTTGATCTCTTTCACAGATCTTTTGTTTTCAATTTTATCTTTCATCAAGATTCACTTTGTGGTAGCAGCAGTAGGTCTTTCTGACATTCTTCCATATATTTCTACTTCTGTCATACACACATAATCAGCCAAGGTACAGGCAAAATTTCTATTTTTGCTCATTCTTATCTCACAAATTGCCACCATTGCCTTAAAAAAACTAAAAAAAAGAAATATGTGAGCATGATCCCCAAAATATGAAACAAAATATCAACCCCAAAAGTCTGCAATTGAGCTTATTACTTAATGCTAAACCAGAAGAAAGGACCTTATTTACAAGAGTAAACATAGTACCAGTAATAATAATAGCTTATGTCATAATTATCTTGATGCTGCAGATCACAGTGAACTCAGCTTGGTTTTTGCCTTCAGGAGTCTGTTATAAGTGGTCTACAGTGACAAAAATATAGATATTTTATATTGTAACATTTTAAAAATTAGGAAAAAAAGGACATGAAGAATAATGATGCATGACTGTCTAATCAACTTACTGCTTTACTGAATATCAATCTATAGACTTTTTCCACCTGTTGTGGTTTAGCCGAATAATTTTTTAAAGTTAATTTTAGAAAACTGCTCAAAATATTTTGCTCATCTGAATTCTTTAGGTATTTCTTTCTTGCAATTAACCTTCTGAGGCATTTTCTATGAAGATACATAGAGTCATTGTTTCTCTTTCACTTTTGTTTATTCAGTAACATCTTACTAATCGTATGTAAATACATGGATATGTGGAGATATATATACATATATGTATCAATCATCTCAATAACCATGTAATGCAGAGGTTTCAAAATAATTGCAAATAAATCCAGAACAAAATTATCTTTTAACTTCATTGTAACAGCTCACAGGAAGGTTTGATGGGTGGAAAAGATGGCACAAGCTGAATGAAGAAAATGGATGAGCTGGATGAGGGTGCCCCAGGCACCCCTCTTTTAGTGTCTTGGTGGTGTTACATTCTCTTATCCTGTCTCAAGGACACACAGTCCTGAAGGGATGGAAGGAATGACTCCATGGTGTGACCTACATCCTACTCTCTCTAAAGAGAGCTTAGAGCTAGCTTTAGCTAGACCCACCACTTTCAGATTTCTAAACTTAGGTAAAACAAAACTTACTTTAAGTGTCTCCAAATAACATAGAGCTAAAATTAAAAATCTTTCAGACAACCCAACAAATGCAATGGATTTGTATAATAAACACTTTGTAAGACCTTGCTTACTAAGGCTTCTTATTATCTTTCTTGAACTAGATGATATTTAAGGTCCATTCCAACCCAAACCATTCTATCTTTAAAAAGATAAATGGTAAGTGACAAATAACTGGAATAAGGGAAGTGTGATTTTGTGGATGAAGTTCAAAACTGTTGGGAAAGAGAATAACATTTTTTTGCCAGGTAAGCCGTTGAGGTTTTGAAGATTCTTCTGTAATATTTCTATAAAAGACTACTAATTTTTAATACCTGAGTTCAAACCTCAAGGGCTCTGTTGCTAAGAATACCTCCCTAGTGAAATCTGAAGGGCTTCTGGGAAAAGAACAGTCTACCTGGTGGTATCCAGTATCCAATAAGATATAGATCTGTAGACCTGTATATTCATTTCAGGGTCTTATTTCTGCTTTTTTTCCCTTCTTTTTTTGTTTTCTTTTGTTTTGCAACAAAAAACAGTTGTTAGTGTATAAACTGCATTTATAAATGACCGGAAACAAAATTCATGAAAGAGTGCAGAATCTAAAGCTAAGCCTTTACTTCTAGGGCTGTGTAGGTTGTAGTCTAGATCTAGGATATTTTTCAAAAGCTGTGCATGTCAAATAATATTAATCAGGTTAAATTATACTTCATGAATATGTAATTTGTTTGTTCATTATCATGGGTTACACTTCCATTTATAAATAATGATCTGGTTTTATTGCTACCATAGATAAACATTAGAGATATAATTTAAATAGTTTTATTAGCAACATTCTGCCTAAAATCTCCACAGAAATACCTATATTTTTATACCACCATTTTCTCTCATGCATTTATTTTCCTTTTGTTTGTATTGGGATATGCCTCAAGCATATTAAATATACATGTTAAATACTTAATGTCTGTATCAGAGAAAATTAAACATGCATTTGGAAAGATGTATTGTTTTTAAGCTTAGTATTGATTTTTATTCTAGTACTTTCACATCCAAAGACAAATGCTATAGTCCATGAATGCTCCTAATATGACAATTTCTGCTGCTACCATTACAAAAGACTTACTGTTTAGCTCCTCAGACAAAAACATTGTTTCTGTTCTTTTGATTGCTGTCTGTAGTTTAATGAGTCATTCATGTGAAGGGCTTAAAGTGATAGCACTCAAATAACTAACCTCAAATGATGTGTTAAAATATTTTTCAGGTTAAGCTTCGTGAAACCTAAGAAATAAAAAATTAAACATATCTTTAGCATTTTGACGGCAGAAGTCAACGTTATGTATAGTATACAGTTTACCAGTAATTAAAGATTCAACAACTACATTTAAAGAGCCAAAAATTTAAGCTTGTCTGGGCTACATTTCATTTCAAAATCAAATAGGGTGACTGTCAATGTCTCATAGACTGATAATGCTAACCAAGAAAAACCACTTTCCTATCTATATTTAACAATCATGCCCAGATGAACTGTGCTTGGGAAACCTGCAGACCCACTGGGTGTGTAAGTCCACAGCCCATCCCCAGCTGTGCTTCAGAGCTCGTGGAAACTGCCTGACAGCTACTTCTGGCATAGGAGGAAGAGCAGAGTCCAGAAACATTATGCCCCGCTGCAGACTGGCCTGCAGGATTGGCAAGGTGGCAAGCGGGAGAGTGGGAACACCACGCTCTTGTTACAGAGCTCCCAGCTGCTGGAGATGAGGCATATGGCAATGCTTTGTAATTATTTGTATTTCTTTAGTGTCTAAGGACTCCAGCTGGGATCAATGCACCACTGTATAATCTCTTACTGTGTAAAAGGTGGGCCCTAATCCAAAAAGTTTAGGATCTGAAGAGGCAAGGCAGAGAGATAAAAAGAATCTCTTTTTCAAGAAGAGAAAGAGAAGACATGGTTGGTATGAGTTATGCCAATCTTAGGTTTTAAAAAGACCTATTTTTAGAGACTTAAAAAAATAATAGATTTTTGGGATGAAACACAGGGAGAGATATACACGCAGAAACATCTAAATGGGAAGAACAAAAGAAAAGGAAAAAGACATTGAAACAGGATACAAAGGAAGTGAAGAAAGAGGATAAAAGGAAATAGAAGACAGAAATTAATATGGATAAAAGAGAGTTCATTCACAGGCCTTTAGGAAGTAGTAAAATCGGATAGCACCCACTTTTTCACTAATCTTTAATAAAGTAGCTAATCTTCATCACTGAATGTAGTAAATGTGTCTAGACATATCTAAACCAAGTTTTTGGTTCCATGTGGTTTATCTTTTCTGATGATGTTACTGTATAGTTTAGTCCAACATAATTGTCTAACCCAGTGATGATGATAGCGAAGTTATTGGAACTAGTCATGTCTTCCTGTTTTTATACCAGGATCTACTGGGTATGTGAAGTCACAGCCAACTAGCAAATGAGCTGAGTAGATCGGAGCATTAATTGCATTTTAAGTAGATTACACATTACAGAAAAAAAAAGAAAAGAAAAAACAAGATTATTCTGTCATGAGAACAAAATATATAAACTGCAGTAACAACAGAAGGTTATATAGGTGATGTAGACAGGAATACAGTCCAGTGAATTCCAACAAAATGCAACAAATCATTTTGCAAAAAGCCTGAAAAAACTTTGACAAAACTAAAAGGTTCTAAATGTTCTAATATGTGGGTTGCAACCCTGACCGACATTAAAATATTACCTAGCTGCATTGCTATAGGTCCTCGAGAGTTGCATGTATCAAACCAGTTGGCTAGGCTCCAGTGTTACATTTCCTGTTTTGTGGGGTTTTTTTCCTTTTCTTTTTATCTCAAGAGGTATCTGCAAAAATGAAAACTATGACATGCCTGCAATGACTTGAAAGCCTATAAACCAGAAACAATCAATGAAATAAAATTAGATTGCTGTTTTCAAGTAACTTCCTTTTGTCTCTTATTGTGTAATCATTAAATTAGCTTAGTAACCAGTCCATCTTTTCTCTTCTATGTAAATGAATTATTTGAATAAAAAATTTATTATTTACCCTTTCATGAATAAAAAGAGCCTTGAATAAGTGCTTCATGTTCAAACAATTTTATTATCCTTTCTTTATCAAGAGTGTTTCTCTAATTCTGTTGGAAAACAGAATACCGTCTTGTTTTGTTCCTCCTTAATGAAACTCCTGTGTGATGGAAGGTAAACTTAGTGTCATAAGTATGACTGAAAAAAAACCCCAGTGAAGTTGCAATAAGATCAGAATTGATTATCAGGCAGGATCTAAATAACAGGAGTAATCATGCTCAGTTACAACCATAAAGAGGGAACTTAATTCTTCAATGTTTAAGAAGCAGTTTGTGGTTCCCAGAAGCTTAGACACATGCATACACACATAATTAATACATTAACTCTGATTTAACAGTAGTATTATAAATTGTCCAAGATAGCTCATTCTCCATTCTCACTCAATCCCAAGTAATACTAATAAGAGGACCAAGGAGAAAATACAGTATGAAAAGAGATTTCTTTTTGAATGAGAACATACAAGCCAAAATTTGGACTGATCAACAATTATTTTCTGAAGAGCATCAACTAGACACCAATAATACATACAATTTTTGAGTTCCAAAAATTAGTTTCTTTCTGCCAGGCACATAAGAATTCCTCCCCTACCAGGCGTTGCCAATCCTTTAAACCATTTACAGCCCTACAGATGACTGAAACTGGCAGGGTTCTGAATGCACATTAGAGAATCAATGGGACAGCCAGTGTCACACATTAAAATCAAATAGCAGAAGGATTCATGTTACTTCATGGTGAAAGTTCAGAGTAAAACCATCACACAACTGGATTGAACATCTGATAAATGGAAGCAAACACTAACCTAGGAAATGGGACACTAGGAGGGAGAACGTATTGAAAAAAAAATTCTTATAATGTGTGAATCATTTGCATTTTAGATAAAGTATTATCAACAATTTGATCATTTGAAGGATATATTTGTATGACCTCTTCAGAGAAGTTCTAATGTATTAGCTACAATATTAAGTTTTTTTTTAAAAAAGCTGATTGCTTCATGTTACAAAAAAGGCCAAAGTCTACAATGGTCTTCTGGGTGCATTATTTATATGCATTGTAAAAGCTGACATAGATGTTTATCCAGGATACCAGGAAACTATATGATTCCAGTTCTCCAGAGTAAATAGTATATATTTTACTACTCTGCAAATCAGTCCACATTTGAGTTTCTTGTTCCAATAAGAACAAAATAAAATGTAACAGCTGATCTGTGAGAACATTATACATGACACTTCCCAAAGTCTCAAGGACTTAGACTTTAACCTTGAGTTTACTGAAATGTTTCTTCTTTCACCCATCACTTACGCTTACCACATACACTGTGACTGTGCACACCTTCCTGCAACCTGGTCACCATTTTTACTATGGAAAAATATGTTTTTCTCAGCAATCACATAGAAAACAGTGGTACCACATTGCTGACCTAGCATTCTTTGTACACCACAGTGTTTACACAGAGGGTAGTATTTTGTGGTTTACATTGGTCATATATTTGAATATTTTTTACATGGTTACCAGGAGGAGATGGGGTTGTACAGGAGGTAATCAGGGAGAAATCCTGGAATTTGAATGTTGACTGTTTCCTCAGGGTGGAATCTCTCATGTAATATCAGGTCAGCAACAAAGGATAAACTGTAAATAGGAATAAATAGCCTCTTAGGATGGAGACAGTGCTTCAAATAATATTTGAAATAGGTGTGTTTCTGTTCAAGATTATTTTTTCAGGGAGGTCATAGATGGATGGTTTATTGGTTTATTTAGGAGGTGATTACATGAAAAAGACAGGCTAAATTCTTTACAAAAATAGAGTAACAATTTTCTCTCCTCTCAACCCCTATTTTGAGTTAAAGAACATTTTTCTGGGCTCTCTATCCACAGTTTTCTGTTCTAATAACAGAGGGTTTAATTCCTGTTGCTGAAAAGCAGAGAGAGGTACAAAGGACTGGAATTTCAGCTCTATAGTCCTCAAAAGAGCAAGAGGAAAAAAGCTGTACTGATCCACTCTTTAAGTAATGTCTTTCTCATTGCAAAAGTTGCTCTTTGCGTAGAAAATGGGAATGAATGCATTCGGTGTTATCCCCTAGAAAATTGACCTATCTGCTCCACTTCAGGCCAGAAGTCTGTGTTATAATATACATATATGACAATTTCCTAATAAATCCAATTGAACTTTAATTATACATTCTTACAAAAGAGGGACTCATATTTGTTGGGTTTTTTTACTGGAGGCTATGAATTCTGGGTATGCAGTGGGTTTATTTTCTGGGCAGTGGAGAAAGCAAGGTGGTAGTCACTATCAGAAATTCAGCCTACAAGTCAGTATATAGAGAACCCACACACTCCCACTGTAAACATAAAGCTGATTATATCAGCTGTGACTATACATATAGTCACAGTTAACTAGCTTACAATATAGTAGCGACCTGTTTAAAACAAGCTTAACCACTCGGCCAGAACTGGTTTGGCCTTTTCTTCAATCCCAAGGTTCTATTTCTAGAAATCCCTCTCGAGCTGTTCAGCTGGCATTATCTGCTTCATTTTCAAACAGTGTTAGTGCCACTACTGTCCACCTTTATTACTGCTCTGTAGTACTATAGACGTGCTGCGCTATCCCAGCAGTTCAGAGATGCAGTGAACAGCCCAAGCAGCTTTAGACTGCTAGAATAAAACAAGAAAGAGTTTTTTATGGTCCCATGATGAAATATGATTTGTTTCCAACTTTTTTTTAAAGCTGATGAAGTATTTTAATTGTTATTGTTTCTATAAAATATCAAGATGTGTGTATGTATAAGAGTAACTAATATCTTGTTAAAATGCTGTCAGGTGTAAAGAATTTTATTTTTTTCAGACATAGCTTACAGAATAGAGAATAACAATTTCTGAGAAATTCAGATTTTTCTTTTCCCTAGTTTCATGGAAATATATGTGAAAGATATTATTATTATTTTAGTTCTCTATAGAAGATTATAGGGTAAATATTCACCATCATTGGTGATGTTTTAGCAAAAGGCATCCATACACTATCAATAAAATACTGCAGAGTTAAGACCTGAATTTGTTGTGTGACTATGTCTTGTATTCTTAAATAACGTTGGAAAAATGGAGGTAGCTACTTTTGCAGAGAAATATGAACTTCATTTTAGATACAGCTAAATTTTAGTACTGACTTGTTCCTTGTTTAAAAACAAACCATATAGAGCAGCAAGAAAGGTAGAAAATAAAATTAAGCCTCTCGTTTTTTTCCTCCCCCTGCCCCCCCCCTTAGGGAGATGAAGCAGCTTGAGAAAACCTAATGCATGCTTGGTTTTTATTATGTGACTATTTTAAATTATTACTTGATTTTTTTTTCCTTTAATGCAATCTTCTTCCACCTTACCATACTTGAAGGAGACACACAGTACTTTGCTGCTGGCAAAGTAATTCAGAGTCTCAATGAGTTGTGAATATCTGCAATGCTCCTGTTGCTTTAGTATTTACTTCCTAACAATTGAGATTTTTTTTTCCCCTCACCCTTACGGGACAGTTGACAGAGAAGAAAAGAAACAAATGAGACAGGTTTTTTTAGTTTATAGGGAGTCCTTTATTCACTGTAATTTTTTAAGTCTTCTGTTTGCATGTGAAAACACATTGGTTCAATGATCACATGGCTTTAGGAAGACATTCCGCTTTGCTTTATTGTCTTTGATCCTTTACTGTCTCTGATCTTTTATTGTCTCTGATCTTTACTGCTCCAGCTCCTGATTCTTAATAAATACATCCCTCCTACAAAAACATGTGTGTGAGAAGTAAATAAGACTGTCCTCCCCTGTTAATATATTTATTATTTGATGACCATTAACAGTTTGGGGACTATGTTATTTAGAAAGGAAACTTTATGATATACTGCTATTCAACAACTTTAACAAAAGAATTTCTATCCTTCATAGATGTGTTATACTCACATATTTTGATTTTCTGTTTGGTTTGTTTTTTTTTTTTTTAAATGAATCAATCCTTCTGTAGAGTCTAAGCAAGCCTATCCAGAGGGAAATATAAACTCATATCATTTTTTCTCTTAGACTTTCCAATTTTCTCCTATTGTTCTCATGATCCACATTATTTTACCTATTCAAGTTTCCCTTATATTAAGCTTCTAGAGCATTTAGGAAGTTAGATATAAGAATATTTTTCAAATCATACTTGTTCTTGAAGAACTAAAGATTATTCAGTGGAAAGATTCCCATTCTTAAGGGACTAAACATAATTGAACTGTTCTACCATACCGTGAACCAAGTTTATATTTAAAGAAAATTATATGAACAATCAAGAACTCAGTATGTCAAGATGTTTATATAAATATATATTTTTAGACAATTATATACATATAATTTATGTATATTACATATATTTATATATAACTTATGAAATTAAAAAATATATATACATAAATTATAGGGAGTTGTTAGATATATACATACATATATATGTCAATACTTTAAGCATAGATGTTTCAAATTTGTTATCTCCTTTAAATAATCAAATTAAGCTGAAGCACATAAAGCAAACTTCATAAAATGACGCTTGAGGTTAATGAAGGTCCAATTTCAGTCCATCTTATTTTACTGGATAATTTTCTACAATTGAATGATTTCTTCTCATCCTTTCCGTCACACTACCCTACTGTATGTGTCTGAACGAGTCATTGTTTTTTATGTCTTATTGATCTAACTGCAGTGTCGAGGTAAGATCTCAAACCTGACAATAGTGAAAGATGATGCTTTTAGTGATTAATGGTGAGGACACAGTGAGTATTATCTGTGTATCAATTTTCTGTATATTATACTGGAAGTTACAAGTCACTCCAGAAGTGTTCCTTTGCACTGAATTTTGTACAGGATGCCTAAAGTAACAGATATTAAAAGGTGAAGTAGCATAAGAAATATTAGATTTGGGGTGTTATTGCATGAAATTGATAACACCTGGTGGCATCTTGAACAGTGACTGAATTACTTTACAGATTTACATTACAAATGTACATTAAAGATGCATGTAAGGATTTCCTGTAATTTCTTAAGGTTATCCTGGTTCAGCTCAAAACCTCATTTCTACATTTTTTTTATTGACAATATTCTAAGATGCTGAAAACACAAAGTCTTTTTGTTCCCTATTATTCCTTCTGTTCCTACTGTTTATTCCCACCTGAAGTTAGAATCTCAGGTTGTGGCATCAATCATAGCACAACAATGAAGAGTGATGTCACAAAGGAAAGATTATTATTTCAGGTGAGAGCAGCTAGAGCATATTAATTTTTCAGAAACAAAGATATCAGGGTTTCATACAAATGTCCTTTGTAATACAGAATAATGGAAATGAAATGCAGTCAATATGTAGTGTGACTACAGTACATTTTTTTCTTAAAGAGATGCTTTTCAAAGCTGTACCACAAGAAGACAGTGATCTTAAAGGTGACTCTAACAGAAACAGCAAAAGAAGGGAGGAATTGTATCTCAGTAGCATGAAAAACAAAGAAGCTTGAAAGTTCTATTTCTTTGCCTGTTTCCACTTTAATCCTTTTATTGTTTTGTTTTCCTCCTTTATTTTTTTCTTTTTTTTTTGTTTTTACTCTTTCTCTTTAAATAATACATGGCTTGTATCAACGGGCAACTGAAAAAGTAACTGAATCATGACATTAACAATTGACAAGGAAATGAAAACATAAAAATTTAAAAGTTTTTTTTTTAATATGTTGAGATTCTTTGTTAGTATCTGGTTAATTTAATTGCCAGAATGCACAATAACGAGTATGCATCTGAGACTTACAAGTATACCAGTGAAATCAGAAATGGTGAAATATAGCATTATCCATTTGTAGTAGAAGAAAAAATAAATAGAAACACTTGCTTAAGAAAAGCAAAACAAAAACAAAACCAAAGACTAACATTTTCCAAGTGTCCTCTGTGTATCCATAGAAATTATTATATCAAAATGGTCATGAATCTTGTTTTCACTTTTCCTTTGAGGTATCACCTTTACAAGCAGACGCATTTCTCCCTGTCTTGGCTTTGATAATGTTTTAAATTTAATATCTCAAATGCTTTATAATGTGTTTAGAAAAATCAGTAGTTGGATGTATGTTCATATCTTGTTACAAATAACATAATTATAGATTTTAATTTCCTGAAATGAAAAAATATCCTCCAAGAAAACCACTGGAATTTATTTTTCCCTGACAAAAATCTATAGTTTTTATTTTCATACTTACAGATTTGGATACCAAAAAATTTATAAAAGTGAAATCCTGAACCAAATAACATTACTGACTAATCTTTCACTGATTTCCCTGGGACAATTACACTGTGCTTGATAGTACCCTATGTTTTGGCTGATTTGCTCAAAGATGTATCTGCTCATGTTCCTTTTACAAGGGGGTTGTTATAAAAGTAGTTTAGAAGTAATAACCATTTACCAAAAAAACCCTGTCCTGGAAGAAAAAATATTTTCACAACAAAACTAAAAAGACAATTACTAAATATTATAAAGTGCATGTAATTAATTTCAGCTGAATAAATTAATTATAGGCATATTTAGTTTCCCTCCTTTCCTGTCAGAACTGATTACAATGATGAGACTGACTCACAGAATATTTGCTTACAACAAAGGAAAGATTTTGTATATGAGCCTAGTCTCCCATAGAAGCCTAACCATGCGTGTGGATCTGATTCTGTTCCTACCTAAATTAATAGACTATTCCAGGAGATTTCAAATTAATGGAAGACTCATGGAGATTTCAGATGGGGCCCTCTTGTATATGCTTATGACTCATGGAGCCTGATGGATATGTTTTGCAATGGAAGTTCCTAATAATTAAGAGAATGTTCATCTTCCATAGCTTGCTTAACTATTACCCCTGCAAAAAGTTTTCCAGGAAAGACTTTTTCAAACAGGTTTTAAATAAACTCTATTTACTTATAACAATACTCAGAACACTAAAAACAGCTAAATACATTATTTTAGCAAAGTTGTTCTAAATGCCATAAAATCTGTGCAAATTCAAAGTTTTACTGGAATCCCTTAACACACAGAAATACCTAGGTAACCCTGCACAATGCTGAAGAACATTTTGTTTCAGATATATATTAACAGTACTGCTTTATAACAGCACATACATTCACTGGAATTAGGCTTTAATCTGGAACTAATATAAAACTGCATTCCAACTAGATTATGATCCAAAAGTATCAATCTAAAATTTAATTTTAACATTCTCTGTTTAGAATCTCTCTTTGAATTTGTTTTAAAATTCTGTATTTTACAAGCCCTTTATTTTTTTCTCTCAAAAGTGCCCGAACAGATGCCAGCTCAGTCTGGCATCAGTATTACACAGCAGGGCCTTAACTAACTTAATTAATTTGCAATTAATAATGTCTCACTTCATGTTGAGGTCTCACTGAATTGGTCCCTGAATTTATATGATTCCCACATACAGTAGCAGTAACTGTATGTTAAATGCAACAGTAATAAATGTCCTGGTTTCAGCTGGGATAGAGTTAATTTTCTTCCTAGTTGCAGGCATAGTGCTGTGTTTTGGATTTAGTAGGAGAAGAATGCTGATAACACACTGATGGTTTAGTTGTTGCTGAGTACTGCTTATGCTAGTCAAGGACTTTTCAGCTTCCCATGCTCTGCCAGGTGCACAAGAAACTGGGAGGAGGCACAGCCAGGACAGCTGACCCAAACTGCCCAAAGGGCTATTCCATACCATATGATGTCATGCTCAGTATATAAACGGGGTGGGGGGGGGGGGTTGGCTGGGGAGCAGCAATCGCTGCTCGGGAACTGTCTGGGTATCGGTCAGCAGGTGGTGAACAATTGCATTGTGCATCACTTGCTTTGTTTATTATTATCATTATTATAATGTTGTTATTACTACTAATATTTTACTAACTGTTCTTATCTCAACCCAGGAGTGTTTCTCACTCTTATTCCTCCGATTCTCTCCCCCATCCCATCGGGGCAGGGGGAGTGAGCGGCGGTGCTTGGTTGCTGGCTGGGGCTAAACCACGACAATAAAGTAGTTGACCTGTTGGAATGCTAATTACTCCTAAAAGTCTCATTCAGCACAAAACTCAGTATCACCAGTATTTTGGCCTAAACTGTGTCCTTGTTGCAGCAGGCTGGGGAAGAAATAAGAGAAGATGAGGTGGTCTTTTAACTTTATGCAAACTAGAAAGACTGGGAAGCAAGCTCTGTTTCCTTCATGTTATATATATTAGAAGACTAAGAAAAATGAAAATATGAAGAAATCAGAATTTCCTCATGTCTCTGCTCACAGGTTAGTGTTACTGTCACTGATAAACTTTCAAGCAAGACAGATCCCCACAGGAACTCCAAGAAATCAACTCATAAAAAAATCAAATGGAAATGTAGTTACAGCACAATTTTTACTTTTTTTTTTTTTTTCCTGTAGACTGTTTGGGACCCAGGAATTGCATGCAATGTGGAGTAGGATTTGTGTAAAGACCAGAAATCATTCTTAATTTCCAAAGAGGTTCTAGGTGCAGGATGAAAACACAAGAAATAAAGCAGAATGAGCCAGCTTTAAGGCTTTTTTTTTCTTTTTTGTTATATTATGAAAGACTTACCTAGAAAGAAATTTATTTTTAAAAAAATCCCTATATGTGCAATGTCATTCATTGTTGAACACATAAGCTCTGTTTTATGTTTATTGAGACATAAATATTTTGTGACTTAGTCCTTTTATAGGCAACTAGCAAAGATGGTGATAGCCATTTCAATGAATAGAGCAAAATGGGATTCCAAGAAATGTGAGGAAAATAAAAAAATAAATGTCAAGATTTCAGAATTTCTCTTAATCATTATCAGAAACCAAGCAGGGAGAGGAAGGAAGAAATCTTGAAACACCAGGAAGAGGAGGGGAGTGTGACCTTATCAAGAAAGGATGCACCTTAATGAAAAATCAATACTATTATTATCTCCGGAACAATGAAGCTTTCACATTTTCCTTTTGCTTTCACAAATCTTCAAACTACCATAAGGAGGTCAATGAGAACAGACAAGCAGAGTTACTTCTTCTGCCCTTCTCATATTTATTGTCTAAATTTTAATTTATGTATTATGCATCTGTTTCGTCAGGATGGTTTGTTTAGTCAAACTACTTTGTTTAGAAATCTGCATCTTTTATTTCCTTTTTGGGTTTTTTTTTGCTGTACCATGTCTTTTTTCAAAGTGTATTTGCTTTTACTTAAGAGATGGTTGTTTGTTTTCTTTGAAAAGAATTATATCTTGGGCCTCTTTAATACAGTAAATAAAGTAAGTAGTAGATGATAAGTTGGGTAATGTTGATGAATATGGAAATAGACTGCAGCACCTATCCTTAAAGATGGCATAGCAGTGGACAGACCCGCCCCCAGCCAGCAGAAGTTGCCTGGCAAAGATGTTTAGCACTCCGTGAAATGTACCAAACGTAAAGGTAAAGCCATGGAAATGCCCCTTGGCTCTACACAGAGCAACAAAAATGACTGGACTATTAGGAGCCTGTTTCGGTGCAAGACAGGGGTTAAGTGGTGCAGCTAAGCCGATATATGTTTATGTGAACTGCATACTTCACTTCCATTTTTAACTCTGAAATTCTCCCCATGTGTATCTCAGTGCAACATCAATAGTCCATTGCAAGGGAGCTTTAGAAGTGGTTTGGTGTTTTTGGAAGGGATGACTTCACAATCTTTCTCTAAGGAGAAAGAGATGGGCGGCAGGGGGCAGCAACAGCAGTATGGCTTATTGGCGTCAGAGCACCAGGAACAGTGGGAGGTTCCCACAGGTCTGTCAGGGCAGGGCCCACTACCCCTGCCAGGAGCAGGCAGCTGGGGGGCACCAATTATAGAATCATAGAATCGTTTAGGTTGGAAAAGACCTCTAAGATCATCCAGTCCAACCATTAACCTACACTACTAAGTCTACTGTAAGCCAATCAAGGGTATACTAGACTAAACCATGTCCCAAAGTGCCACATCTACCCATTTTTTGAACACTTCCAGGGCTGGTGACTGCACCACTTCTCTGGGCAGCCTGTTCCAATGCTTGACCACTCTTTCCATAAAGAAATTTTTCCTAATTTCCAACCCAAACCTCCCCTGGTGCAGCTTAAGCCCATTTCCTCTCGTCCTATCGCTAACTACATGGGAGAAGAGAGCAACACCCACCTCACTACAACCTCCTTTCAGGTAGTTGTAGAGAGCAATAAGGTCTCCCCTCAGCCTCCTCTTCTCTAAGCTAAACAATCCCAGTTCCCACAGCTGCTCCTCATAAGGACAGCCCCAGCCTCGGGCACTGGGCAGCTCCCTGGGGACAGGGACGGGCCAAGGTCAGGCTGGGACAGGGGCCTGTGGGTGGGCCCATGGGCAGGCAAGGCAAGGCTGTAGGGAGCTGGAGAACAGCCCACCTGGGGTGTCACTGGGGTGTCACTGGGGCAGGAGCTGACAGCCCCAGGGGGCTGCAGTGGGGTCCTGGGCTGTGGGAAGGGTGGGGAGACCCCTGGGGGGTGGGCAGGGTGAGGCAGGGCTGAGGGTGCCTCAGGGCCATGGCAGTGGGTAACATACTTTTTGTTGATGTGACTTGGTAAAATCACGAGAAATAAACAACACATTAGAGATACTAAAAGACCACCAAAGGAGGCAGTGCTAGAGAACAGGATAGATGCAATTTAATAGGCATTTGAGATGAACCTTCATCAAACTCTTTGGTGGAAAGCATCCGACATCACTTTTGTTTTGCCTGCAGCAGTCTCCCTTATCCATCCTTGATGTTTCATTTTACACAGTCTTGTTCCACAGGCTTTGTTTTCAGATTTAGACTAGAAGGAATCCAAGGTTTCAAGAAAAAAGAGCCTTGTTAAAACCTAGAAATCTTCTGGTACACAGCTGTAGAAACTGACATTGGAT
The DNA here is from genome assembly GCF_030463565.1 of Pelecanus crispus. Taxonomy (NCBI): domain Eukaryota; kingdom Metazoa; phylum Chordata; class Aves; order Pelecaniformes; family Pelecanidae; genus Pelecanus; species Pelecanus crispus. Next base: position 111,519,311 of record NC_134644.1, read on the forward strand.
AGATTTTCTGTCTGAGCCCATAAGTGTCTTTTAAGCCTTGCCTCCTGGTTTCTCAGGGACTTCTTCACCAAATCTGACAAATCACAAAAGATCCTTTTTCCTGTACAATTACAGTAGAGCACCTCAAATGAATTGTAGTGGCCCCAACTAACATAGTAACTCGTATGAACTAAGCTGCAGTCCCAGAGAAAGGAGGATGCTTCAAAGATCAGTTGAAAAGAGCTGAACTGGTCAGAGAGCAGATGTACACCACACTTTGCCATTAATGGTCAATACTATTGATACATATTGCACACATATAAAACACACACAGACAGTCTGCCAAACACACAGTCAAGGATATTAGGAGTACGAAAACATTTTCATTTCTACTTCCATTCCTTCAGCATTGCACATGTGTAAACAATGTAAACAAAAGGTCCAGGCACAATCATCGATGGGGTGCTAGCATTTACAGACAAAAATACATGCTGTGCAAAAAATACTGCCACCTTATGTTCAGAAAACAGAAATTGTCTGAACTTGACAGCAAGCATAAAATCTGAGATAAGATTAGAGTTGTTATAAATATTTGGCATATGGTGCACGGTTTTATTCTGTCATAATATGGCTTTTAAATTCCCAGAAGTAATTTCCACAATTTCAGTCTCAATAATTAAAGCCTTAGTTTTCAGTGATGCCAGGAAACTATAACCAATATTTGACTGTTCTTCATGTCTTGGTCTATTTACCTGAAAGAAAAGAGCCACAAATATTCTTTAAAAAACCCAGTCTAACTTGCTCAAGATTGCAGAAATTCAAGTGTTTGGAATCTTCAAACCCTGTTTCTTGAAGATTTGTTTCTGTTTCAGATTAATGAAAATGTATAACTAACAGATTAATGTAGTAATCTTTGCTGTAATTCTGAAAATGTCACTACATGAGATTGCATTTGGTTTTGTGCATTTTAGATAGAACATTAACATTTTAATCTGGGCTATTCATTCTTTGCTTTGGTTATCTGTGACCTTCACTTTGAAACAGACTTATTTATAAATGGTCCTGTGTTTTAATCAACAGTATATGAGTTCCTGCCTCTAGATATAAACACTTTATTATCCTTCCTAGCTTTTTGTTTGTTTGTTTTTTCCCTCTCCAAATAGTTGATATTCCATTTGTAAAGAGGGGAAAAAAAGAAGTCAACTTCAGTTCTGAGTTCAGTTGTAGTTTATGTGTATTGAATCTACTGGATAAAAATAAATAGAAGTCAGCTGCAGCTTGGCAAAGCAGTTCCTTCAGATTCAGTCTCCCTGAAAGATCTCATTTCAGGTTTTTTCACCTAACGGAGTTCTGACCTCACTGACTTTTTAATAATATTTTCACTTTACATGGTGCCTTTTATGTGTTGCACTAGGAGAGCTTTCTGAACTTTCCCTTCTACAAGCAAAATACTTCACAACATTATGGAGAGGTTGGACTGACAGAGAAACACAGAGTTGACCTGTTTGTTGAGAATTTCTTATTAAAGATAAATATATTTTACTTCTTGTGTGGACAGCTAAACCAAGTCTGAAAAAAGTGGTGGCTCTAGCTGTGTAAGATGTTTCAGGTGGAATTATTCCCAGTGGAGAGCAGCTCTTTTGTAGACCTTCAGTTTTCCATATGGAAGGTTGAAAATATCATTTCATGTTTGCTTTCTGGAGATCAATTTCTATATAAGACGTATGAAGGCAAGGGCTAGAGGACAAGTCATGTACTAGACCCTTGGATCCTTCAGTACCTAGCTCCTACCTAACCCTAAACCCTAAGAAATATAGGCATTCATCTCTTTCATTTACTACTCAGCACCAGGGCTAGTGTAAGAGATGGTGAATGGCTGAACACTTCAGCATTCATCATCAGCAACATCATCAGCATCACCTGATGCCTACTTGTTTTTGCATGGTAAAGCAAAACTGAAAAAAACCCTTCCAGACAATCAACCAACAAATTTCCATTATTCAGAAAGGTCTAACTCTGGTTTTATAAAAAGCTGGCAAAATTAGAGAAGTCAACCTACCTTGAAATTAACGTCACTCACAGTAGCTACTGGAACTACTTCTTCACCTACTGCTTGGTCGTCATGTTCTACATGTCTACATGAAGAAGGACTAAATGAGATTTTTTTATAACACCTAATCATGACACTTTCTTCCAGCGCTATATACTTTCTTTTAATCTTGGAAATTTAGACTATTGATTTTGAGTTAGATTTTTTTTTCACAACTCATGAGACTGAGTTTTAAAGTGTTCTCAGTTGCTGCAATTTCTTGATTGAACAACTCTGCCTTCAGTTGTGCTGTCAAATATATCTTGTTCATCTGTAGAAATACAATATTTCCATTCTTTTAACAGGAGTTTTGAATGAAGAAAAACCAGAGATTATTGAAGGATGCCTGAAATTTCCACTTTAATCTAGAAATATCTTCTTAAGCTTTTCCCAGGCAACTGGGACATCATCAGCCATTATGTTTACCTCACTACTGAGGCTGTCACTACAATTCTACACCTTCTTTTTCCAAACCCTATGAAGATCCTATACCTGAAAAAAAACCCCAAAAACCAAAAAAAACCTCTTTCTCATTGTGTTTTGAGTTTCTTTTCCCCATTCAGAACCTTTAGTAAGACATGAAAGCCAAAGTATTTACAAGTTTAAAACCATGTCTTGTTTGCTACAGTGTACTTACTGGAAAACCGGTGTAGTTTGCTCCATAGCATTTTTGCCTTAATGAAATTCAGTTTTCAGTAAGAAAATCTCCTAAAGGCAAAAAAGGACACCCATCTCAGAAAAAATCAGGATGACAAAGTAACCATAAGACTACTTGGTTAAAGTTAACATTCATTCAAGCATGGCAGTGCTTGACAGATAAAAATGTTGGGCAGAAAGCCACTTTGTGATGCCTCAGAGAAAAGCATAAACACCATAAATGTGGTATGTGTACTTATAATGCTTTATAGCCCTATAGAAAAATCTTGCCGTTTTCTATGAATGCAGTATGAACAGCTGGATGGTTTTGTTTTGCTATTGAGGAGACTCACATGGTTTTGGTGGGTTTTTTTTTTTTAGATCTCTTAATCTTCACTTTAATTTCAACAGTACTCTAGAATTTCTTTTACAGGAATTAACATTGAGAAAAATTAGAATGTATTAGAAAGTGTACAAAACTGTTTTTAAAGGTGTTGTAAAAAACGTCTTATCTAACAGCTAGAAACATCCTTATGATGCTATAGAGAGTAGCACAACTAAACCACTAGTTTAATTCAGGATTATCAAATCTTTTGAAGTATGAATAATTATTCCACACTGAGGTTATTTTCTGTTCCCATTTTATCTTTTCAGTACATAGAGAAATGTCTCTAGTTTATGAGAATTTATTTTTTATCCATGGTATATAGAAAGAAATGGAACATCAAGTCTTGTCTCATCTTTATATATAAATTAAAATGTATTTTGGTGATAACCTATAACAAAACAGTCTTAGCTAAGATGACTTCTGGCTCAAAACTAAAGAATCATGCACACAGCATGGGGAACAAGCAGGAGGAGTTGGAAGCTGCTGTACTACTAGAAAGCTACAACCTGATTGCCATAACCAAAACTTGGTGGCATGAATGACACGACTGGAATGCGGCTATCAGTGGCTACAGGCTGTTCGGAAGGGACAGGTGAGGAAGGAGGGGTGGAGGCATTGCCCTCTATGTAAAGAAATCAATACAGTGTGAAGAGCTGTCCCTGAAGAATAGCCACGAGCAGGTCGAAAGCTTATGGGTAAGAATCAGAGACAGAGAAAACAAAGGGAACCTTGTGGTTGGTGTCTACTACAGGCCGCCTGATCAAGGGGAGCCTGATGAGAAAGCCTTCTTCCTCCAACTCCGGGAGGCTTCACACTTGCAGACTCTTGTCCTGCTGGGGGACTTCAACCACCCCAATATTTGCTGGAAAAGCAACACGGTGAGCTGTAGGCAATCCAACAGATTCCTGGAATGCATTGAGAATAACTTCCTAAGCCAGGTAATAGACACCCGTACCCAAGGGGATGTACCCGTGGTGACCTGATGGTCACCAATGCAAGTGAGATCATCAATAATGTCAAGACTGGAGTCAGCCTGGGCTGCAGTGATCACGTGTTGCTGGAGTTCACGCTCCTGAGGGACATGGGAAAAGCAAGGAGTACAGTCAGGACACTCAATTTTAGAAAAGCAAACTTCCAGCTCTTCAAGGGGTTAGTCAGAAGGACCCCCTGGGAGATGGTCCTCAGGGGCAGGGGAATGGAAAAGAGCTGGCAGATCTTTAAGGACACCTTCCATAGAGCACAAGAGCTATCAGTCCCCAAGTGTGAAAAATCAGGCAAGGAAGGGAAAAGACCAGCATGGCTGAGTCAAGACCTGCAGGTCAAATTAAAGAGTAAGAGTGAACTGCACAGGCAGTGGAAGCAGGGACAGGTGTCCTTGGAAAAGTACAGGGAAATGGTCCGGTTTTATAGGGAGGAGGTCAGGAAGACCAAGGTGCAGCTGGAGCTGAATTATGCAAGGGATGTAAAGAATAACACGAAGGGCTTCTACAGGTATGTTAACCAGAAAAGGAAGGTTAAAGAAAGCGTACCCACCCTGATGAACAAGAATGGTGACTTAGTATCAACAGACAAGGAGAAAGCAGAGGTACTCAACAACTTCTTTGCCTTGGTCTTCACCGGCAACCTCTCTCCTCACCCCTCCCGACTCAATGGACAGCAAGATGGGGAGCAGGGGGGTAAAGCCCCTCCCACTGTAAGGGAAGATCAGGTTTGAGACCACCTGAGGAACCTCAATGTACACAAGTCTATGGGACCTGATGAGATGCATCCCAGAGTCTTGAGGGAATTGGCTGATGTAGTTGCCAAACCACTCTCCATGATATTTGAAAAGTCATGGCAGTCCGGTGAAGTCCCTGCTGACTGGAAAAAGGGGAATGTTGTGCCCATTTTTAAAAAGGGCAGAAAGGAGGACCCTGGGAACTACCAACCTGTCAGCCTCACCTCTGTGCCTGGGAAGATCATGGAACGGATCCTCCTAGAAGCTATGCTCAAGCCCATGGAAGACAGGGAGGTGATTCAAGACAGCCAGCACGGCTTCACCAAGGGCAAGTCCTGCCTGACCAACCTAGTGCCTTTCTATGAAGCAGTGACTGCATCAGTGGACAAGGGAAAAGCAATGGATGTCATCTATTTGGACTTCTGTAAAGCGTTCAACACAGTCTCCCACAACATCCTTCTCTCTAAATTGGGGAGATATGGATTTGATGGGTGGACTGTTCAGTGGATAAAGAATTGGCTGGCTGGTCACATCCAGAGGGTCGTGCTCAATGGCTCGATGTCCACATGGAGACTGGTGACAAGTGGAGTCCCTCAGGCGTCCACACTGGGACCAGTGCTATTTAACATCTTCATCAGTGACATAGACAGTGGGATCGAGTGCACCCTCACCAAATTTGCAGACACCACCAAGGTGAGTGGTGCAGTTGACATGCCAGGAGGATGAGATGTCATCCAGAGGGACCTGGACAAGCTGGAGAGGTGGGCCTGTGTGAACCTCATGAGGTTCAACAAAGCCAGTGCAAGGTCCTGCACCTGGGATGGGGCAACCCCCAATATCAATACAGGCTGGGGGATGAAGGGATTGAGAGCAGCCCTGCAGAGAAGGGCTTGGGGTATTGGTGGATGAAAAGCTGGACATGAAGCAACAGTTTGCGCTTGCAGCCCAGAAAGCCAACTATATCCTGGGCTGCATCAAAAGAAGCGTGGCCAGCAGGTTGAGGGAGGTGATTCTGCCCCTCTACTCTACTCTGGTGAGACCTCACCTGGAGTACTGGTGTGGGTCCAGAGGAAGGTCACAAAGTTGATCCGAGGGCTGGAGCACCTCTCCTATGAGGCCAGGCTGAGAGAGTTGGGGTTGTTCAGCCTGGAGAAGAGAAGGCTGCAAGGAGACCTTATTGTGGCCTTCCAGTACTTAAAGGGGGCCTATAGGAAGGATGGGGAGAATCTTTTTAGCAACCCTGTTGTGACAGGACAAGGAGTAATGGTTTGAAACTAAAGGAGGGTAGATTTAGAGAGAATATAAGGAACAAATTTTTTACAATGAGGGTGGTGAAGCACTGGAACAGGTTGCCAAGAGAGGTGGTGGAGGCCCCATCCCTAGAAACATTCAAGGTCAGGTTGGCTGGGGCTCTGAGCACCCTGATCGAGTTAAAGCTGTCCCTGCTCCCTGCAGGGGGTTTGGGCTAGATGACATCTAAAGGTCCCTTCCAACCCGAAGCACTCTATGATTCTATGATCTTTAAAAAAATAGCATGAGAAATATTCTTGAATATTTCCTAACCTAGCTGAAGTTTTAGTTCCTCTGTCCATCGAAAGCCACCTCCTCTTTCTTATTATTAGAAACCAAAGGAAGTGGCTGGAGAATTCCCTCAATAGGAACAGTTCCCTCAATATTCATAAAGTAGCCAATCATCTTTAAGATTCATGGGTCTAATAAAATCTGAAAAATGCTCAGTTTTTAGGGAAACAGAGGGACTGAATTACATAGTTAGTCTAATTCTCTAAAACTTCTGGCACATTTTTAGACTTGTTTCCAAAATATGTCTTTTTGCTTCTTTCGCCATTTTTTTCCTTCCTGTCTTCCCACATGGATTTACAGCTGTAACACTATCTTCATTTGTGTTCATAAGAGAAGCCAGAATATTTTAAGAGTATCTAACCACATTTCAAAATGCACGTGTCTGGGCACTTAGAGGTAACACAGCCCGTTCCTTCTCGTGCAAAATGGAAGCGTCCATCTCTACACTGAAATAGCATTATTTACAGGCAGCTGTGAAACCTGTTCTCCATTTTGTGATGTAGCATTTTGCTGCCTTACTTTAGTATTTATGGTATATTTTAGTATATTTAGGCAGTCTCTTAGCTACTAATCTCTTAACTGAGCAGAATCTCCTCAATAGAACTGTTCAATGTCCCATCTACTCTTCTATATCCCCTACATGCAACATAGACTCAATATTGGTGATATCAATATATTGTGAACAGAGTTGAATCCAGCTGGTGACTGGCCGACCAACCAAGTGGTGTTCCCCAGGGCTCAGTTTTGGGGCCAGTCTTGTTTAGTTTAATATCTTTATCAAGAATCTGGATGAGGGAATTGAGTGCGCCCCCAGTAAGTTTGCAGATGACACCAAAATGGGTGGGAGTGTCGATCTGCTGGAGGGTAGGATGGCCCTGCAGAGGGATCTGGACAGGCTGTATCAATGGGCCAAGGCCAATTGTATGAGGTTACAAGGCCAAGTGCTGGCTCCTACACTTCGGTCACAACAACCCCATGCAACACTACAGGCTTGGGGAAGAGTGGCTGGAAAGCTGCCTGGCCGAAAAGGACCTGGGGGTGTTCGTTGATAGCCGGCTGAACATGAGCTGGCAGTGTGCCCAGGTGGTCAAGAAGGCCAACAGCATCCTGGCTTGTATCAGGAACAGTGTGGCCAGCAGGAGCAGGGAGGTGATTGTCCCCCTGTACTCGGCGCTGGTGAGGCTGCACCTGGAATACTGTGTCCAGTTTTGGGCCCTTCAATACAGGAAAGACATTGAGGTGCTGGAGCGTGTTCAGAGAAGGGCAATGAAGCTGGTGAAGGGTCTGGAGCACAGGTCTTATGAGGAGCGGCTGAGGGAACTGGGGTTGTTTAGTCTGGAGAAGAGGAGGCTGAGGGGAGACCTTATTGCTCTCTACAACTACCTGAAAGGAGGTTGTAGTGAGGTGGGTGTTGCTCTCTTCTCCCATGTAGTTAGTGATAGGATGGGGGGAAATGGGCTCAAGCTGTGCCAGGGGAGGTTTAGGTTGGATATTAGGAAAAATTTCTTTACGGAAAGGGTGGTCAAGCATTGGAACAGGCTGCCCAGAGAGGTGATGGAGTCCCCATCCCTGGAAGTGTTCAAAAAACGGGTAGACGTGGCACTTTGTGACATGGTTTAGTGGGCCTGGTGGTGTTGGGTTGATGGTTGGACTGATGATCTTAGAGATCCTTTCCAGTCTTAATGATTCTATTCTAGTCTTACTTTCATAAAAAATAATCCGTCCACCAAGCCAGGAAACATGAAATTGCTACTCTGCCCTTAATTGGTTTAGTGGTGGACTTGGTAGTGTTAGGTTAATGGTTGGATTGGATGATCTTAAAAGTCTTTTCTAACCTAAACGATTCTATAAATCTGTGATTCTATGACCAGCTTTTCTTCCCTCAGCTTTGGTCGACAGCAGCCATGTTGCCAAGCTTTCCTGTGTTACTACACTAAGGCACTAAACTGTGCATGGAGCAAGGTTATACATAGTGATGTTTCAAATATTTTAAAAACCACATTCTTTAGGTTATTAAAAGACTGAAATAACTGGTGATTTAACAGCGATGGGAAAAAATGTTGATGCAGAGTCACACTCAGAAACAAATGGTCATGTAACTAACGCTTCAAAGCTTGAAGAGCTCAGACAGATGCCGTGAGCGATTTGCTTAGGAGTGCTTCCTATAATACCTGAAGATATTGGATCTTTCAACAAAAGAAAACAAATCAGATACATACCAAAATTCAGCTGTCATTAGTCCCAGGAACACTAGTGTTATTCAGTCCTATTAAAGTTACCAGTGACAATGATAAAATACCAAGAGCCAGTAAGGGTTTACAACAGTAATTCTACCATTTTAGGAGTACTCACTGCTATTTTGTATTCACAGTTATTTGACAATGAACTGTGAGGTTTAGATTTCAAACAAAGGAAAAGATCATTTCAAAATCAAAGAAAATATACAAGGGAAGCACTAAATATTATAGTGCTGGGGTCAATGTCGTGGCTTCCATTTCAAGAATACAGTTGGGAAAAATTGAAGAACACAATGCTATATACAGTTGATAGTGATATATCAATAAAGGAAACCTAGAGTAATTCTGCCTGAGGGTAATATATTTCACAGAAGATGACAGTGGACGGAAAGCACTCTTTTGCTTTCCATTTGAGGATGGAAGTACCATTGCAATTTCTTCAAAGTTACACAGATTTCTTTTCCAGCATTTTCAAGACACGATTACATAAACTGTTGAACTGACATTGGATGGGGTTTTAATTTTGTTATATTATTGAAATAATTACAGTGAAAGAGTTTGTAGTTTCTTTCTTTACAATACCTTTCATGAATTAGAGACCAAAGTCATCAAACATGTTTACCTACAAAAATATTTTTTATAACTTATTCCCTTGTCATGGTTTCGATCATGGTAGGAATATCATACCCATAACCTGAAGGCTTAGAACATCCTTGCAGAATTCAGAGGGGGCTTGAATCCTCCTTTAGCAGAAATTATTTAAGCCTCAAATTCCCAACTGAGGATATTCAGAAAGGGAATAATATAGTCCTAATGTTGTTCTACTCAGTAAATGAGTAACTTCAGCACTAAAAAGCAATGCCAGGATTACATGGCTATCCATTCAACATAGATGATGTTTCATAAATATGTCTAATGCTACCCTTGGTGTGGTAGCGGGAGAGCTAATAAAATTGACGAGCAGGCAGAGCTCAGCCTCTGTGATATTGCCTCCTAGAGGCTTCAAATCTCATGTCTTAATCTCTTGTTCTGGGCCTGCCCTGAGAAACAGTGATTCTTTTCCAATACTTGTATAGGGGAGGTAAAAAGAATGCAAGTGTTCCTTGCTTTCTGAATATTTCAAACTCTCCTTTGGTTTGCAGTGCTGGGGGGTGGGGGGTGATTGAAAGAAGAAATACACACCATCTGAATCATCAAAACTGAAATATTAAATCATTTGGGCATTCTGCAGAATTACTATAGTGTTTCCACTGTTTGCCTTACACTGGTTAAAGTAGTGGTAATAGGTTATCAATATGTCATTTTCACATTTCTTTGAACATTTTATAACATTAAACAATGACCATTCCAAACTGTAAGGAATCACTAGTAAAAATGTGAAGTAATAAACATTTTGAAACCAAAACAATGTTCAGTGGGTCAGGAATAGCACATACTACAATTCAAAGTCTGGCAAAATGGGTGCAGGTGGAAATCAAAGTTATATTCTTAATTTGAGGTGTGGAAAGGGAGGATGGGAGAAGAGATTATTGATGATGCAGAGAGACTTCAACTGCTAGAAACTCACTGTCTAGAATTTGACAACAGCGTGGCTCATTGTCTTCGAATATGAGGTTCTTTGCTTTCTTAGGAACTTTTCAGGTGGACTCCATTTCATAGGAAAGGCTAGGGAAATGTTGAAGCATGACTTCAGCATATAGTAGCAATTGTCACTACACTCACACTAAATGTAGCTTTGAATTATGATCTTAAAACAGAAAAAGTTTCACGTTACAATTGAAACACTATCCTTTTTTGTTTCTATAGTAGGCTGTCTTAAAGCACTAAGCTATTTAGCATGATGAAAATTAAATAGCCAAACTAGGTGAATTTGTCATTACCAGCTGTGGAATCACATTTCATAATAACATATTAAAATTTACTGCCATATTTGAAACATGCAATCAAGTTGTAGCCAGATGGAGAAACTGTTTTAAAGTAGGTAAAGTTGCAAACATAATCTCTTTACGCTTTTGAAATAACCATGTTAAATATTCTGAAAGAAAGAAACTGCAGTTCTCACTGGCATGTATCAATCAATTTGTCTGGTATCATAGTAATTTGAAACTGCACTTCTAGGCCATCTCCTACAAATGGCAATAAAGGACAAGGTTAGTTTGCAGCATGCACTAATGTCCTAATGAAACACTGTAGTTTGGGATCCTGTTGTAAAAGCTGCAAAAAATGAATTTTGCTGCTTTTGTTGAACAGGTATAGGAATGCACACCAACAACTTTTTTTTTTTTTAAAGAATCTGAAGCGGTTACTGGAAAGTGCAAGATGAAAAACATGTAAACCCTTCTACAAAGTGGAATGATGCAATGGTTGAAAGATTTCCTGAAATTAAAAAAAAAAAAGAAACAAACCCCAAAAAACAATTAATGAATAATCCAGGAACACGATATTACCGGCAGTTCACATCATACAAGTTTGGAGCTTTAGTGTCTTTAATTTTCACAAGTATCACTAATACATGTATAATTAGGTACCTGAATTTCTGTTGCATATTTTTAAAGACTGTATTGCTAGTATAATGAGGAAGTAATGGGGTATAATAATGAAGATTCAAGTACTGCTATGAAGACTCCATAACAACACTATAGTCAGAGTAGACATAATCTTTAGTATGAACCTGTAACCAAATGCTGCAAAAGAGAACAAAGGAAAGTATGTTTCTAGACCATTAGTTTACTGTCTTTCAAAACCATGGACAAAAGAAGGTAAAGTTTCCTCATGCTGTATATGGAATTCTTATGAGATGGCAGGTTCTCTCACATCATTCTTATCCATGCAGTTTCTGAGCACTTTTCAAGAAATCATTCAGAAAACTGAACTGTCTGCAAACAGCAAGCAACACACAGAAGTGGCAATAAGAACAGATCCTGTAAAGATATTAGAAAAGAAACACACACAAAAAAAGGTAGGTTCATTATCAAATGGAAAATGAGATTTGCCAAAATAAATACAGTCTCTGGTCTTCACATCCTGGGATTGTTTCTTTCTTTGCATCAAGATGAAATGGACTTGTCATGAGCACAAAGGAGGTTCATCTTTTCCATGATTTCCATCTAGAACTAGACTCAGGACACTAAACACTGTACACACTGAGATCTATCAACAGAGTATTATACTTCATTGACTACTGTTTTCCTTTCCTTCTTTTAGTGCAGATTAGTCATGAAAGACTATGAGCTCTATGGGATAAACAAACAAACATAAACATTGAAAGCTGATAGTTTGATGGATGTGTCAGTCTACCCATAATAGCAAAAGTCTGTATTACAGGTGGAATTTTCTTTTCGTGTGACTTCGTTGTAGACATTTGCTGAAAAGAGGTAAAGGCATTATAAAACAGATGGGTGTAATCTAAGCTTAATGAGGCCCACCAGCTTATCAGCTACTGAGAAACAAAACTTCTGATGAAAAGAACTGAAATCCGGTGTCCTGATTATAGCCATAATGTAGGAAATGCAATTTAATGTATGTCAGGGAAGTATACATAATTTACTGCTAGAGACAAGTTACTGAAGAACTTCCATTGTAGACATTAATACCTATGTGTGTGGAATAAAAGGCTACTACACATTTCAGAATTTTACACACCATTTCCTGCATTTATCCCTCCTGGGCAACAGCAAATGACTTCCAGATGCAATTGAAACTAGCAGCTTGAAAATGATAGTGTCAATCTAAACTAGGTTTAAAATAACCTCCCAACCAAAAAACAAGTGAATATCTAAGACCATACTGGTAAGAAAATTAGACCGTCATTTCAGGTATAAAATCAATTCCTCCCTTTGTAGTTACAAGAAAAGTTGAATTTAATAGTGCAGAGTAATTTTTTTGTTCCTTTAGTGGAAATTTGAATGTGGTGTTTATTATTTAAATTTCACTCATAAATCACAGAAACTAAAAGTTACTGTTTCTAAGTATTTCATTTCTACACATCACAACTACACTGGAAAAGAAACCTGCATGAAATTTTGCTTAAGTGGCAAAGCTACTAATACATAGTCTTGATACTTAAATGTTGTGTCCTTCAGAAAGTAGAATAATGGCACACTGCCTTTGCAAATACTGGGACTCAGTTCAATGAAAATATTTCCATAAAACACACATACACACAAACATAATCATGTGGTTGAGTGAAATGTAGATTACAAAAAAAAAAAAAAAAAGGATAAGATGAACTATTCAAAGCAAGTATTAGAAAAGAACAAAAAAGCATCTGGTGATACTGGGTGATTCATGAGACAACTGAAGGCTTTGAATTTTTCTGCTCCTCACTAGTGCCATTTTAAACTTGAACCTGATTATTACTAATAAAAAATTTATTACACTTTCATGGCTTCCTCAGAGACTAAATGGGTTCACTTCCAGTAAACTTACTGGACTTCCAAGAAATAGTCTTGAGAATTAGCATTCTTCCTGGCAGGATTAATAGATAGATTTATGAATGCATAAATCTAGGTTTCACTGTTAATCCCTGAATTAGTTCTTCTCGAATCACAGTCAAGAATATTGGTGAAGCCAAGTGAAAAAAAAATTAAATGGAAGATATATGTAGAACACAGTTTCCTTGGATTATCAGTCTGAAACATTTAATTACCAGTAGATTCATCCAAACACATCCCATAAAAGCAAATCATCACAAAACTCAAAACTTCACTAAAACTTAGGATATGGATAAAACTAGGGAATCCTATTTCAACAAACAGAAATAGAAAAACAAAGGAAAATCAATTCTGTGAACAGTTTGTGGCCCACAGAGATTTAACCCAGCTTCACATTTTGTATGTCCCTGACCACACTAAGAGAACTGTCTTATAAGCTACATTAAGATGCACATCAGTTACCCTCCTGCAAAGTGGCCTGGATGTCTTTGTCATTGACTTCAATGTTCCTTTTCAGTCTGGGCACCTTTATTTTCTTCCCACAGAACAGAGGGTGGGTGAAGGAGAAAAAGTTATTATATTCCAACATAAGTTAGGGGTGTACCAGGGTTTTCATGACATCTAGACTTAGGATCTAGGAAGTGCTTCTAAATCACAGCACTGTCTCAGGAAAGAGCCTCAGTAATATTTAAGAATGAAAGAACAGAGCTGAGTTTATAAAATGAAACAGAAAATGTTCAGGGTTTCAGACTCAGAATTCTGGAAAATCCAGGATATATAGCACTAACAGTAGCTCCCATAAGTAATGCCGTGCTAGAAGAACAGAAAAGAAGGTCAGAAAATGTGCAAATTAAGATATTACATGAAATCATTCATAGACTTAGTCTACCAATAAATATAGTCAATTATAATAGTTATTAGGGGCTGAGAAGGTCATTTTAAAAATTTTAACTCAGACTAGGGTTCATTTGAATTCAGGAAGAAAAACATCTCTAAAAATATGTGTACGAGGTTTTAATCTATAAGGATGTTAATCTCAAAGAAGTAGTTGATATTCAAAACAGTGAATGGGCATTCATTAATAAATCTTTACAAGTTCCAGTGATGTGTTGGAAAACCAAGGCAGAGTGGTGACAAGGTCTAGACTGGTTCTGCATACTTTTACCTTTTTCATCACACCAAATTTAGAAAAAAACCACCACCACCAAACATATTTGCAACCCACTTTCTCAAGGTGGCTTTCTTTAAAACAGCAGTGAATAAACAAACAGACATTGCTGGTGTGGAACCCTTTGCACTGCTGGGCAGCAGAAGTTAAAAATCTTCCTCCTTTACCTGAGTTGCATGGTATGTATAGCAGTGTACTTCCAGATCTGGTCACTTATTTCCTGGTCTGTCCTTGATTTAGTAAACTGGGAAGTAATAAGTGTTACCAAAGCCTTTATTAATCATAACATAATTGCTCAAGATTATTTATTTCTTGGCTGTAGCTGATTCTGATCTTGAAATAATGATGTCTGAAGGAAATACCACAAAATACATGCAGCACTTTGAGTTTTATGTATTCTTTTAGCATACTGTTCTCCTAATGTCTGGATTTATACGCAGACAGCACATTCTCTCAAGCCACTGAAAAAGTTTTTGTGGTCTTTTGCCAGCCATATGATTCCTATTCCAGTCATGTCATTGAAATGCATGTTGGTTTAGGTTCACATCTTCATTGTAAAGTAGCTCAAGAGTATGATTAACAAATCACTTTCTGTAGCTATATATTTGCCTGTTACAAAAGAGACAGATCAAGTTAAAATTTCCTTTTATTACCACTGTAACAAAATCATCTGTGTCCCCACTGGATTTATATCTATCATATTGGCTTTTTGATAAGCTTGTTCAGATTTAAGAAACCTTGTTTCTTATTCTCTAGTCTCCTGAAGAACAGAACAAAATATTTTTCTTTTGAAGAACTAGGTGAATTGTTTAAGACAGTATCTTAAATGTTAGGAAACTAAGGCATAGAAACTTTGATACATCTAATCCTGTGTGCATAGTGCATATATTGTGAAAGCAAGTAGCCACTTCAGAACATGTTAATACAGTCTTTTATCTTTTCTTTCTTTTTTTTTAGGTTAGTGTTCATTAAACTTGAGTTATAAGAGAGCAATCCGACATGTAATCTAACATTGAGAGACCTCTTTTTATCATAAGGAGGACAGTTTTGGGGAGAGGATGCATATAGTACAAAAGGTCTTTTTCCCGCATCTCTGTAGTGCCAAACTAAATTTTGACTGCATAATAGAAAGACTGGTGTAGAAATCCTTGTTTATTCTAGCCAAAGACTGACTTTGCAAACCTTGACTCTGAATCAGTTCTAGGATCTAGGCCTCCCTTTCCCCTTTTTTAATGTCACTATCTGAAATCCAGCATTTGAGACAGATTCATGGGAAAACAGAATTTGTTTCCTTTGTGAGAAAGCAGAATCATGCAAGTCAACTGTCTTCTTATTGGCTTCAATATTATTAATTTGTGGGGCTGTGGATAGGAATGTTATCTAATGAATTGTCCCTCAATCGCTATAGCATGTATACATTAGCAGAAGTCAACATATGCAACATTCTCTATGGAAATGTTCAAAATACTTAAGCTTAAAGTGATGAAATTGAAACACCAATAGTAATGCCTTGCACTTTTTTAGTAACACTACCACTGTTCTGCAGACTAGCAAAATGAAAAGCGGGGGCAATGATCTGGCCACAGTTACCTAGGAGCTTATGGCAAAGCTAGTAATAAAACACAGTTTGGAAGTCCCAAGACAGCTAATCCATAGAGAACTGCAGAGGAGAAGAGGTAAAAATGTGAATGATATCATGATTATATCCATTTCAGTGAAACAACATAATTAGTAGTAGTTCTCAGCTTTTTGTCTGTGTCGCCACTAAATACGTAGAAACATTATTTCTTTTTCTTTTCCTTTTTTTTTTTTTATTTTTTTAACCTGTTTTGTTTTTTCAGTCTTCCCAGTAAGGGCACATTACAAATTTATAAAACTCCTTTCCACAGCAAATTCAAATTTTTAGATTCAAATTTTTATTTGAATCCTTTCTTTCTGTATATTAATCTCTAGCAATAACTCCCAAGAAAGCTGCACAGGCAATAAACAAGGTTTTATGTGTTTATTTATTTATCTGAAACAAGACTGAGAGCTGTATAAGCTGAAATATAGAAGATATGAAAATTCCATTCTAACTCAGGAATAAAATCACAAATATAATTACAGCAGAAATCTTCATTACCTTGAAATAGAGTTCTTCTAAAGTTTAAATTCAGTGATCACTCAGAAAGTGAAGTGCTGACTTCTACTGAAATCAACAGTAATTTTCTTGTACATAGGTCAATGTGTGTATGACAAACTGAACATCAAACTGTTTCAGGCTTGTAACCAAAATCTGCAATACTCATACCTTAAAATGCTATCAAAAGTAATGGAGAAGCTTCATTATAACAATGACTGGAGAATACAGTACTGAACCTTTGATAAAAGATAGTGAACCATTCCAGGTACGGGAATTAATGATTTATCATCAACAGTATTTATTATTGTAGACTTTATAAAGAAATGCTTTTGGTAATTTCTCATTTTTTCTCCATAAAACATTGAGAAACAAGAAGGCTGGATGTTCTTTCATATTCTTTTTCTGACCATTTTTCCTATTTTTACTGTTTCTTAATTACCTACTAAGAAATAAAGAAAATAAGGCATACCCTTTTGCATTCTCAGAATAACCTTTTCTGCTTGAAAGTCTCCTGAAAGACACAACCTCCTCTGCAGCAGGTGTAGTTTTAATGATGCTTTGATGCCATATGTCAAATTTCATCACTTGCTGTGAAGAGTGACATTTCTTTTGATAGCTCCTAGCAACAGCAATACCAGTTGCTGGTGGTCACCTCGCACTAGACAAATAATTCCTGCAGCAAGAACATTTAATTTCAGTTTCACGCCAGGCTGCACACAATCTCTGCTGCTCTCCTCTGTCTGTAATTCTTTTTAAAGTAAAATAAATCTATATTATTAATTCGATGCACATGATATTTGTTTTCACATACACGCTCACAAGAGTACCACTACATTCTGCACAGGGGCATGTCAAAGCTGGCTACAGAACTGGATTTCCTATCAAAATAGGCAGTGAATATTGAAGCATGGTCCAAGGTGCAGCTGGGGATGACTTTCAAGAACATGTTTGCCCATAGGTGCCATGCAGTGGAAGAGGATCATTGCTATACCATTAAACATACTGGTACAACAGCAGACGTCCAGGTATCGGTGATCTGCAGGTTTTTTGAGAGGCCTCTACATGCATAGGGTGTTGGGGAGTATGACATTCTCTCCTGGTTTCAGCTGGGATAGAGTTAATTTTCTTCCTAGTAGCAGGCATAGTGCTGTGTTTTGGATTTAGTAGGAGAAGAATGCTGATAACACACTGATGGTTTAGTTGTTGCTAAGTACTGCTTATGCTAGTCAAGGACTTTTCAGCTTCCCATGCTCTGCCAGGTACACAAGAAACTGGGATGGGGCACAGCCAGAATAGTTGATCCAAACTGCCCAAAGGGCTATTCCATACCATGTGACATCATGCTCAGTATATAAACTGGGGGGGGTTGGCCGGGGAGCAGCGATCGCTGCTCGGGAACTGTCTGGGTATCGGTCGGCGGGTGGTGAGCAATTGCATTGTGCATCACTTGCTTTGCATATTATTATCATTATTATATTGTTATTATTATTATTACTCTTTTACTTTATTTCAGTTATTAAACTGTTCTTACCTCAACCCAGGAGTGTTTCTCACTCTTACTCCTCCAATTCTCTCCCCCATCCCATGGGGGCAGGGGGAGTGAGTGAGCGGCTGCGTGGTGCTTAGTTGCTGGCTGGGGCTAAACCGCAACACATTACCATTTGCTACTGTCATAATCATTCTTTGAAAAGTCATATAGGTATTCTGATACCATTGGCACCTACAGATGAAGGAATCACTTGACAAGTCAGCTAGATTTTCAAATAGCACTTCACATTTCTTTTTCTTCTAACGGTACTTTTATATCAGAAGCATATGATGGATTACACTGCAGCTTTGCAAATCCAGCACTATTGGTTATTGCTAATCAGTGACACCTTTAACAAGCTGAAAGGAGGTTGTAGTGAGGTGGGTGTTGGTCTCTTCTCCCAAGTAGTTAGTGATAGGATGAGAGGAAATGGGCTCAAGCTGTTCCAGGGGAGGTTTAGATTGGATATTAGGAAAAATTTCTTCATGGAAATAGTCAAGCATTGGAATAGGCTGCCCAGAGAGGTGATGGAGTCACCATCCCTGGAAGTGTTCAAAAACCAGGTAGATGTGGCACTTTGTGACATGGTTTAGTGGGCATGGTGGTGTTGAGTTGATGATTGGAATGATGATCTTAGAGGTCCTTTCCAATCTTAATGATTCCTAGTTTTTACTTTCATTATAAATGATCCAGCCACCAAGCCAGGAAGCGTGGGGTTGCTACTCTACCCTTAATTAGTTTAGTGGTGGTCTTGGTAATGTTAGGTTAATGGTTGGACTGGATGATCTTAAAAGTCTTTTCCAACCTAAACAATTCTATGATTCTATGATTTGCAAATGAATAAACAAAGCAATAACTCCAAACCTTGTTATAAGAGGAAGACCAAGAAATGAAATGTCATACTGCTGGGCAAAGGAGAAGGGGAAGTATAAAGTATCAACCAATGACTTTGGGAAGGGAAGCAATTTAATACCTTTTCCTATTCAGTCTTCATTAAAAAAGTCACTGACATCTTTAATAGAGGAATATGAACTTAGGTTACAGCAGGGAATGTAAACTTTAGATATCATTTACATATGTTACTACCCCTTTAAACTACTGGGAGATGATGAAGTATTTATGCTAAGACAAGTTGTTAATGAAATCTCAAAACTGTCAACAAGTACCTTTAGGTACTGAAGAAATTCTGGAGCACTGGAAAAACACAAAGACTATTTGTCTTTAAAAATAGGAAAGACAAGGAATCAGAAAAGTATAGGCCTATCAGGTTAACTTCAGTCCTGGAGAAACAGTAGAACACACAGTCTAAAATAAAGTTGTGAATTTATTTATCTGGTAGATAAAAAGAAGAGTAGCAGCCAACATGAATTTGTTAAGAATAGATCATATCAAACCAAACTAATTTCCTTCTATGAGAGGATAATAGACTTAGTGAATAGAAAGGAAGTGTTAGATATCACGTATCTTCATTGCAGCAAGCTTTTGCCACTCCTACATGGGATTCTCATAAGAAAGCTAGGAAAATGAGACTGTTACCAGGTGAACACCTAAATGTTAAGAGTGTTTTCCAGAGAGTACCACTCTCTAGAACTACAATATATCAAATAGGGTTCTGTAAGTCTGGTACTACTGGATAAATGGAGTGAAAGAATAAGGACCCTGATAATTAAAATCACAAATGAAACTAAATTCTGAACAAATTGCAAAATTATCAGAAGGCAGAAGTGTATATCTAAGTAAACTTGGCAAATATGAGAAATTGATTGGAAAAATAGGAAGTAATCTAGTAAGGAAAAATACAAAGTTTTACACACAATTAGATGTAACTGGCTGCAGAGCCATGGGATGTGGAAAACCTGTCTAGGCAGCAGCATTGTAGAAATTGCTAAAAGAGTGATGAACAGAGTTACAGTCACAGCACATGTTAATCAACAGTATCAGACTAATGATAAAAACTCATTTAACTTAATGAGATAAGAACTGGACTATTACCTGCAAAAAAACCTGAAGTCAAAATTTTCTCTTCTAAGTGCCAGTAGTGTCTCAGCTGGAATATTATCTCCAGCTTTAAACATCTTAGTTTGATTCAATTGGTGATAGCCCTTGAAATAACAACAAGTGTGAAAATAGGTCCTGGAAACACAACTATGGGTAAGGCTGACGAAAATAGGTTTATTAGGTTTAGAAACATGATGATGGTCTTTGAGTATAGAAAAGGTGTTGTGAAGGAGAAGGAACAGACATTAAATAACAACAAGGGAGAGTTGGATTAACTTCAGAAAAAAAAGTTTAAACTAACAGTAAGAAAGGTTGAATAGATCACTTGAACTGCTATCATTTGAAACATTTTAAAATCTGGATACCCTCATAAATGTCAGAGTTTCAGGAGTGACATAGATGTAATTGATCCAGTTTTCAGTATCTACATATTTGTTTATGAGACAATTACTTTTACACCCTGTACTTCAGCTCTGGAGACTGACCACAGAGAGATATAACTTAGAATATTTTCTTTTGGAATTATCATGGGTTCTGGGAAATCTTTTATCTGCTTAAGTGTGAATTTCTCACATACTGAAGTTTAAGACTACAAATTAAAAGAAACCAGAGTCTCCCTCCATTGAACTATGAGATTTTGCATTTCTCTGTAGGATTATGCACATAATTGATTCCTGCGATGATCTCAGTTTGTGCAGATATCTGAATCATTATTCTCTTCCTGAAGTGTGTTACAGTTTTTCTTTCTCTTTTATATGCATGTAATAGTTGCTTGTCACAGGATGTGGGGGAATATTTACTGATTTATGGAATACATAAAATACTGACTTTCAGACTGTGTGTTACATGGCTGTATGTCATCATGGACTGAATTTGATGACCAAAATGTCCCCTTGTATGTCTAAATGTCTGCATTTCCAACTTCTTTCAACTGTTTTAACATGCATTATCCAATTCAGTGTACAATACTACTGCATTACATATAGTATTGTAATAATATAGTATTAGTCAATTATTATTTCTTCTATCTTTTATTCAAGGAAGCTTGAACATGGACAAGGCTCCATGAAACTCAGTGGCTAATTCAGGGATAAAAACTTAGTTGCTTAACTTAGTTGCTTCTTCTGGTGTTCCTTTGTCTTGATTATTCTGTCTCTCAGTCTCTTAGTGTTCTTGTAAAGCTGATGTGGCCAGTCCATATTCATTCTGCAGTTTGATACCACCATTAGCTGCATTGTTGTACAGCCTGCAGGCAACACATACTGTGACTGAAGAAAGAACACTAAAAACACATGTGAGAGAGCACTTGTCTTGTGACAAAAACAATGTAATATGGAAGAATTCCTTCTGTATCACAGATACTTTGTTTTCCACGTTAAAATAAAAAAGTCCCCATAAGTGTACTTTTATACTTTAAAAATTATACTGACTGTAATATCTATGCCTTAGAAAATATTTGGAGCACTATATTTTATTATTAAGAAAAGGAGAATTCTTCAAGAAACTTTAATAGCCAACAAGCATGATATGTCTAAAATTCAAATTTAGTAATTATTAAATTTTAATTTATTAAGATATCCAGCATTTGGAAGGAAAAAAGGCCAAATAATAAAAGAGAACCCTCATTATTTAAGGTTCAGTAATTATTACATGTAATGAGGCATTCTGAAACCCAAAAAGCTTGTAGTCTAAATACACAAGAGAAGAAAGAAGATGGGAATCCAATACACAGAAAGAACCATATCAAATTTTTAATTGAAAAAATGGGTCCAGCTTTTCAAAAGCTGCAAGTATGCAGACCCTGGCTGGGATTTTTGCATTCTAAAATTTAGCCAAAAATCTCTCAGGAAGACTGTATTAGAGCAAATGGAAATAACCTCAACCGATCAGATGCAGCAGCTTCCTTTGACTTTCTAAAAATTAAAGGCATTATTAGTATATATTCAGTACTATATCTACCAGAGGTCTGTTAGTCCCCATTATACTGCAATGACAATCAGGATCTATTTATGAAATTTTGTTTTTACACCTTAAAATAAACTATTTTACTTAAGAAAGGAATATAAATAAAAATATTTGTTCTTCCTGTTGCAAAGAAGGCCTTGTTTTACAACTATAACTCACTATAAAAGATCTCTTTTTTTTTTTTTAATGGGTCTTTTGTTCTTTCCTTTAGATGTTACCACTACAACATCACTCTCTGTCCACCAAGGAAAGTATTTTAAATGGCCTGCAATGTTCAGTTTTGTCAGGTTGCTTTCCACTGTTCCATTATTCTTGAACACTTTACAACAAACAGAACAAAAACATATCTGGGCTTTCTGCAGGGACTTAGAAAAATAGGCAGGAGTTGTGCCTCAGGCATTCCTAGGAGAAAATTAGAAAGAGTAACTACACTCATCTCTGGTGAACTCTTTTGAGCCAGTACATATTCATAATTTATACTTTATTTCTTTTTTAGTAAAATGTTTAACAGAACATGTATTTATTTATTTATTTATTTATTTAAATGTCTATGGTATTTGGTGGAGAGTAGCTGGGGAAATTTAACTGTGAGCTCGAACAAGCTTCTGAAAAGTTGGGATGATTTTTAAGTCCTCGTTAAAAAAACAAAGAAAGAAACAAAAAAGTCCCCAAAACCCCACAAAACATAACAAAATCACCATTTTCCATCTTTAAACTGTATTTAATGATAAGACAGATAAAAAGAATCTTTACAGAGACTGCAGAAGCACAGATTTGGCTGAAAGACCAACTGTAAGCTCAGGGCTGTCTGAAGTGGTCTCAATTTTGTTGCAATTTAAAACTTCATAATTCAGCTTTGAAGAACATGAAAAGGAAAAATTTATAGACGTAGTGAGTATGGTGTACTGTTTGATTAGAAAAAGGGTGAGCCAAATGGTTTCTCAAAATATTTGTATGAAATAACATTTTAGATTTGTATGTTGGCTGTCATCCATCTTTAGCTTTTTCCCTGTTAAAGGGAGATTTTTAAATAAATCTAAATTACTGATCACCAGAAGGATTAAAGAAGAAACATGATGTACTTCTGAAATGCATATATCATGGAGAGCAACAAGAGAAAAAATCAGTATATAGTACTGAGAAGTAGTGTAAGTTATTAGTAGTGTACTCCTCTGTAAAATGATTGCTTTAGGGAGTGTTGAGGGTACAAGTACAGGTACTTCAATTTATGATGCAGTGTTGGTAGAGCTGCCTTCTCCTGAAGCATGACAGATCAGCCTAAAGCATCAGCCCTATTTTGTGGTCTGATTTTAAGAGGTGGTGAATAGCTCAGGGAGGTGCTGATTGCCCTTAACTCCCACCAATTTCAGTTTCTCAGTACCTAATAGTTTTAATCTCTTCACTCCTAATGCCTACAATTAAACTGCAAAATATTTCCCCCCTGACCCACATTGTCATCTTCCATTTGGCATTCATTGATTTCCCACCCTGCTACTATCTCTCTCATTTCCAACTGAATTAAAACACAGGGAGAATCATGTTATTTTTATTTCCTTGTTGGTGTTTTCTGCTAACACCATTGACAATGTCAGCGCAGCTCTGGGAATAGTTAACAGCTTTTGCCAAAGACAGCAGGGAATGCTGAGCAAATTGAACAAAAATTAAGAGACAGATATTTATAAACCAAATGACATTTCCTACAGTCCTTAAGCATATTAAAGACAAGTTCGCATGTAGAAACAAACTAAGATTGTTTATAAAAAACAATAAAAAGAAACTTCAGGTGACTAATAGGCAGCAGGAAGGTAGCCTGATGACTAGCAGTACTGATGCTGAAATAATCAACATCATTGAGCAAAAGTAGGTCAAAAGAAGTGAATATTTCTGAATAGAAATATGTCTGTTTCTGATGTTAAGAAAGCAGGAAAATACAGTCCATGAGATGAAATCAGTAAGTCTGTAGTTATTAATAAAAGGAGTATATTCAGGCCTGTTCAAAAACTAGCTCCTTTTAAGAATCTTACTTAGCAAGTGCAATGTGCATAATGCCACAACATCGCACCACCTCACGCTTGGTCTGATAACAGTAAAATCAGTATCTATTTTCATACAACAGAAGGTACTAATTCGGAGCTTGGAAATTAGAGGGGATGTTCACTGAAAGCCCTTCACATACAGGAACCAGCAACAGGTGCAGTATTCATGCACAGGTACAGAGCATGGTTTACTGATCTATTGCCAGTGAGCTACTTTGGTAAACTTCATGCAAGCATACTTAGTTGGAGGATGCTGACAGTTACTAATTCCTAAATACTCTTTCCGACTATGCTTAAAGTGCATATGTAAAGCAATAACCTTTACTCATGTGGTGGGTTGACCCTGGCTGAATGCCAGGTGCCCACCGAAGCTGCTCTATCACTCCCCCTCCTCAAATGGACAGGGGGGAGAAAATGTAATGAAAAGCTCATGGATAGAGATAAGAACAGGGAGAGATCATTCACCAATTACCGTCACAGGCAAAACAAACTCAACTTGGGAAAATGAGCCTAATTTATTACCAATCAAATCAGAGTAGGGTAATAAGAAATAAAACCAAATTTTAAGACACCTTCACCCAGCCCCTCCCTTCTTCCCAGGTTTAACTTCACTCCCTATTTTCTCTACCTCTTTCCCCTGAGCAGCACAGAGGAATGGGGAATGGGGTTTGCGCTCAGTTGATCACACTTTGTCTCTGCCACTCCTTCCTCCTCAGGGGACGACTCCTCACACTCTTCCTCTGCTCCAGCGTGGGGTCCCTCCCATGGGAGACAGTCCTCCATGAACTTCTCCAACATGGGTCCTTCCCACAGGCTGGGAAGTTCTTCACAAACTCCACTGGCATAGGTCCCTTCCACAGGGTTCAGTCTTTCAGGAGCAGACTGCCCCAGCGCGGGTCCCCCACAGGGTCACAGGTCCTGCCAGCAAACCTGCTCCAGCCTGGGCTCCTCTCTCCATGGGTCCACAGGTCCTGCCAGGAGCCTGCTCCAGCGTGGGCTTCCCACAGGGTCACAGCCTCCTTTGGGCACATCTGCCTGCTCCGGCATGGGATCCTCCCTGGGCTGCAGGTGGATATCTGCTCCCCCGTGGGCCTCCACAGGCTGCAGGGGCACAGCTGCCTCACCATGGGCTTCACCAGGGGCTGCAGGGGAATCTCTGCTCCGGTGCCTGGAGCACCTCCTCCCCCTCCTTCTCCAGTGACCTTGGTGTCTGCAGAGTCGTTCCTCTCATATACACTCACTTCTCTCTTAATCTGCAGTTGCACAGGTTTTCCCCCCACCCGCCGCCCCCACCTTCTTAAATAGGTTATACCAGAGGTGCTACCACTGTCACTGATCAGTTCAGCTTTGGCCAGTGACAGGTCCATCTTGGAGCTGGCTGGCATTGGCTGTGTCTCACACAGGAGAAGCTTCTAGCAGCTTCTAACAGAAGTCACCCCTGTAGCCCCCCCACTACCAAAACCTTGCCACGCAAACCCAATATAACTCAGAAACAAAACACTGAAGCATGCACAACAGTATTTTGGACCCCAACCAAGTCCTTTTGGTGGCATCCACTGTATCATGGTGGCAAAAAACACAGCTTCATTAATACATGAAAGATCCATGCTTTTACATGTTTTGCAAGAGGACAGTCATGGCAGTTAACTACTTAGTAGCATATTGAACTGAGGTGACAGAGCACTAAACTTCCATCACAAATAGTTTTTGGGCTATTGCTAGTTTTCAGCCTTCTGCTGAGCACAAATGCATTACCACTGCTGTGTGCCAGTCTGGGAGAGAATGTTTGTGTCTCCTGATATGGTTTTCTTTCTTATTCTTCTGCTGTCAATACCTCCTCTTTGTTCTGTCACCAGAAAATATTCCAATGTTTTTTCTGTTAGGGAGCATAGCGAAAGTGTATGCATGATATTTATATAGAAATGTTATTATCCCTCCTATATTCTGTTTTTCTCCCTGTTTTGGGTTTGAGGGGTTTCTTTCCTTTTCAGTTTGGTTGCTCTAGTCAGCCTCACATTCACATTTCTCACTACTTCTTTAAATTCTCCTTCAAACATTTAACTGAAAAGGTGCTCATTATTTTTTATTTCAAGGTCTAGTCAAGTGTCAGAAATAAAGGGGAGATATCTACCAGCTGTGCAGCAGCAGATGCCAATTTATTCCTACGAATGTGATTCTCAATCTCTATTTTCCCTTTTCAAGGTATTGAGACACCTATGCCACATAAATCCATCTTACTTCCACCAAGATTTTCTTATCAAGGCAATGTTGCTGACTGTATGAATAAAATAAGTGAGGGAAATATGTGGTCCACAATGCATGAAGTAACTTGATCACAAACATCTAGGTTTTTAAGACTTGAAAATTAGCAAAGAAGTCTGGTAGAGAATAAACCACATAGGTAGGTACAAGTATAAGTTTTTAAACTATTTTGAAATTGTTATGAAGTAATGCAAATGTAAAAATTATTTGCTTTTATGTGCACTCAAAAAAACTCCCCTCAAAAAAAGCCCTTGTTTGGGCTTTTTTTTATTATGTAAAGAAGGTAGATGAACGTGTTCAAATAATTCAACAGCAAGGAGATGGCAAATGAAAAATATTCTCCCTGAGGTGAAAGATGAGCCTCAAAATGGGTACTCTGAAACACATTTTTCATGAACATTACTTCTCTTCCCCTTTCTGGAAACTATATGACCTTGACATCATATAAAGGCTGTGTGGTCTCATGACCTCAAGAGCAGTGACAACTATTTTTCTGCTCTAATGTCTTTCAAGGAGGGTTTCTTAAAAAATAATTATTAAAACAGACTTCAGCCAATAAGGGAAAATGGCACATAAAGGAAATCTAATGACAAACTGAAGAGAGAGAAGCCAAATACCTCACAATAGATCATTTCCACTATTCCTTTCACTGGTTCAGGAAAAGATGGAATAATAGCACTGAAAAAGACTTATCAGCTTGTACTATGAAAGGTCAACAAAGGGAAAATACACTTTGACAGAATTCAGATATAAAAGACAAAGACTATTACCATCATCAGTTTCTGAAATTCCACTTCAGATTCAATGCAGTGTTTTCTCAGTTTAGTGATGGAAGTCCTCAAATCACAATATTCCCCATGTTATTCACATTTTTAACTGATCTAATACTTTGTTTAGCCATTGCTTCAGGAATACTTAAACTCCACTTCTGTATACTTTTCTCCTCATTACTTGGCTTTGGTTACCTAGCAATCTTCCTGTTTCATTTCAGTATTTCAGCCTCCACAAATGTGAAAATAAAATAAAACCCTGAATATAATAATAATTTATGATAACAATAATTGATGATGGTGATAATAAAAATAATAATAATAATATGAGGATTATAACATGTTTAAACTTGTATAGTTTTATTCTTTCTATTCAATGTGCCTGTTGTTGGAGTGTTATTTGGCTGTTTTCCCTAGTGGACAGGTAAGTGGGGCGGATGATCAGCCAGGAATTTCTTTCTTTTAGGCTATACAATGAAAGCCTTCTGAATGACTTTAAGATTCACTCCAGCTCTGCCAATATCCCATGGCTGGTGAGTGCTGATGATGCTGACAGCCATTTTATTCTGTTTCTGATAGCAATCTTGCCAGACAGAAGCTGCAGCTGAAGTTGCCACTAAATCTAGTTGAAGTCCACTAAGGTCAGACGCCATTTTTCTACTGAGTCCAAGAAACTTTAAACAACCTTTATTTACTCCCTGCAGTTACTAATTTCTTTTTAAATATCATCGATCACTGCTCTTTCTGTATTATCTATAAGAACTCAGGCAGTCACAAACATGTCTTTTATTCAGGTTTCTCAGTTACTTTGTATTAAGGATCGACAAATTAGTAACCATGGTTAATACACCAGAATTAGCTTGTATGGTTGATAACTTTCCTTCTCTTTATATCTTTATTTCCTGACTTTTTTTGAAACCTTCCTTTGGATTGTTTCTTTTTTCCTTATCTGTTTTCTAAATCTCTTTCTTTAATACTAAAATTTCTGTCACTAAGCTTCCTTAGGGACACTCATTGTTCCTAGAAACCAATCAGATACATTTCACAAAAATTAGCCTAATTGACTAAAGGTATAACAACCTTCATATAATTGACTAGCAGCCTTTTGTTATGAAGTATCTCTGGCTTTTATTTTTTTAAAGTCTGTTCTGATAAAAGAGTCTTTTAAAAAGAATTTGCATTGTTCCGTAAAGATAAAATGCACCTGGAGAGAACAGTCATTAAAACATATAGATTGTTTTGAAGCTATGAATATATGTATTAATATATAATACTTGCATATAATTTGGTACGGTATTTGAACTACAGTTTCTGTTTCATTTTTGTCCAAGCTACACTTGTCAGAATGTAACCTGTCTGTAGCATGGATCAGATAGTTGTCATTTTCAGCTCCTAGGTCACTCAAGGTTTTAACAAAATCCAGTCTACAAGAAAATATATGATGCAAGTAAATTATAAACAACACAAAATGTTGAGTTTTTTCATACATGTACATATATATCTTAGTAAGTGGTGAAATAGGTTTTATTCAGTCTAAAATACTATTTCACTTTAAATGTCTTCCTTACTAACTCCTCATGTTACACTGCAGTTTACTAAATTTTCAAATTCTTCTATCCACATACACAGACACACTCATCTACTGCATCAACTTACCTTACGTAAAAAAATGTTAGCAACATGGCATACATGAATATGAGCATTAACTATACTCAAAACTTTGTAATAGTTATCGAACTTGCTTGATAAATTTGCTAATTTTTCATATTATATTGAAAATAGATATGCAATTCTTATAATTGTCTGGTTTACCTGTTTAATTTGTCTAATAGTTAAAATATGTGGGAATTTTTTTTTGGTACAGAAGGGATACATTTATCTTTATAAGTAAAAAGCATGAAAGTTCTTTCTGTGTCTGCTTTTAGATTCAGTGATTCATACAGAACTAAACTGAAATTCTCTAAGTAGCTGCTAGTATTATAACTTTTCCCTTAGATTTGTGGTTCAAAGTTGGGTCAGAAGCACTGCCATCTGTGAATTTTCTGCTAACTTTCAGCAGCAATTTGTTCTCAGTGTTCTGCTATCTAAACAGTGCAGAGTTAAAATGAGACCCATTTCTACATCGTGAACCAAATTAGTAACTTCTGCTGCAAAAAGACTGTACTTTCAGTCAGCCTTTGACCACTTCCTGTGAGGAAACAAAGCACAGCAGAAAATACATGCAGATAATGTGAAAAAGTGTCCTGTTATACTTCACGTGTGGGATAGGCATTCAGATAGCATTTTCAGAGTGCCAAACTGGCTTAAGAGTCTGACCATAAAAAATATTGTAATTGTTTCCCATTTTACATTTTTTTCTTTTCTGAGTATAAATATTCTGTCTTTCTCATGAGGAGAGCTGTAGAACTGCTAAGGTACTGGGTTTAGCAATCTTTCAACTTTTTCCTCTAATTTGAAGCAAACTGGCATTCCTAGAGAAGATAATTTTGTCTGTTATTCAATTTCCCAACAATTTTATGTGCTGAAAGAACTGTCTGCATAGAATCACCCTTATGCCCCTAAAACCTGTTCATAGACCACCAGAGAGTGTGTTGGGTCTTGATTTCCTTCACATTTTCCAACTACATACACAGCATATATATGTGAATGACCTATAGTCTTTAAATGTGAATGTTGTATTAATGCAAATAACTGATTTTTATATGCATAACATGAATACTGAAATGCTGAGAAAGTTGGAACACACGGCTCAGTAGAATGGAGTTATCTTACTTTTCCTACATTCCACTCTTGTTCAGGTAATATGCTTTTACAGAAAAACTTTTAATTAATCAATAATGCTCTTGGAGGAATGAGTGACTCCCATAGGTATTATCACCATTATAAACTGAAGCTTACAGTCAGCTGTACAATCACACACACATCAAGATAAATGTCAGTTTTGTTATTCTTCATATAAAGAGTCTTCATAGCCAGCCTGCTTATGAATACATGCATGCAAGTTTCCCACCATAGACACACTTGAAAAAAAAAATTATTTCCAGAATTCAACTACTAGAAATAGTGATGCTGTTTTGAAAGATTTACTCTTAAGTTTTGCTTACTTGTCATCTGACAGCACCTCTGACTATCACACCCTAACACTCTGTATATTCACCATATTCTACATTCTGTTAATAACATGATTCAAATTAAGTTTGGTAGGTATCAGGGAGAAATCTTTTCACCACATGTTTAAAAATGATGTACAGTTACTAGGTTTTAACCTAGAATTGATTAACAAAACAATACTTTTTTCTTTCTCTTCCTGTACTATGGATGACAAAAAGAACAAAGCAAGCCTTTAAAACCTTTGCGTAAATAAAAAATCTTTTTTCTTTTTTTCTTAAACTATTTTTTTAAACAAAAAACTACCCTGTCTTCAGTGGGCTTCCAAAAGTTGAATTTCATGCCAAGACTTCATGCCTGAAGTATAGCTACTGTGTTCTTAAAAAGAGGAAGATCTTAGTTGTCATAAGGCATTTGTCATTCTTTTGCTTATTTGCTGAAGTTGAAGTTCTGTTAGTGTTTTTCCTGATCTTTTTATTTTCTTCAGGGCTGAGAATGACAGGAATGCAACAAAGGGGAAAAAAGTCATCTCTGTAGCCAAGATGCTCAGATGAATGCCCAAGGATGGGTCAGCTGTGAGCACTACAGAAAAGAAAAAAAAAAAAGAAAAAAAAAAAAAAACAAAGCAGAAAACAAACTCTCTTTTTAAAGAAACACGTCTTATAACATGGAGCATTTCAGATTCTCCCACAAAATTGCAGTTACTCTTAAACACCTGTTAGACCTAAAGAAAAGAACACCATAGAGCAGAAGGCAGCAGTCATTTATTACTAGATCTTATAGTTGAAATAAGGATGAGGTAAAGATGCTTTTACTCCAAATTCATAATTCATGTTATTGCCACCGTCTAAAAGAAAGGAAAAGAATGATGGAGGCCATGCTTTCAATAGGTTCCTCCTTGCTGTCCAGACCTGTAAATTATTTCAACTTATCCTTTGCTTTTCTCTAATCTTCTAGGTGCCATGTGACATGACCCTAATTCACTTTTGTCTGTATCTTGCTGAGAAAAGTTGTCATTCACAATAACCAGAAGACTAGTTCTTACCAGTATGAACACTCATCTAGCCACCTGCACTGAAACCTGTGTCATGTGCAAACTACACACAACAGCTGACACGTACAGCACCAGGAAGTACTCCATCAGTATAATTCACTTTGTTGAAACCTCTAGCCCTCTTGAAAACAGTTTGGCTGCATATGGGATGACATTTTGAATGGGAAGCTCTGAAAGTTATACACAAAGGGGTGTTTTAGAGCTTTTGGGACATAAGCTACTGTGCTTATGAAAAGCCTAACCTCTAGAGCACTGTTAATGGGCCTTTTAAATGATCATCAAGCATCATAAGCCACTCCAATTGCATTCTAGGAAACAAAATACAATAGAAAAGTGTTGCCACTTTTTTCTCTCATGAATGATTTGTAAAAAAGACTGCAGCTTCTCTGTATTTATTTGTTATTCAACAATCTACTTTATCAATACTTCTTGGCCATGCTTTTTTCCATGGCTCAAGTTTGTGCAAATATTTAGTCGTTTAAATTCCAGATTTTCTGAGTGAACATACATGACAGGTTTATGTATTCTGAATGAATGAGTCTCACTCATGCAATCAGGTTTTCAGTACAGGCACTGCTGAATTTAAATTAAAAATTATTTTCCCTGAGTATTGTACACCAATTCTGTCAGAATTGTTATTCGCAGTGGTGGTCTTGACTGGGCCCCCTAATGTTTAGGTAGTTATTTCCTGGCTTGCTTTCAAGCTGCTGTCCCAGAAATAGTGAGTTTCCTTCTCCTGGCTCAGGGTCCACCACTTCTAATTAGCACAGAAAAGAAGAAAGAGGCAGGAGTGGGGCTTTGTGTTCTCTAGGATTTAAAAATGTCTCCCCTCTTTCACATAGTCCAATTCTACCTTCTTCAGACTTAGTTAGTCATGTACTGTAACTGTATTTACTCTACAGAGATTCTCTATTTACTTATCCCTCTTAGTGATTGGAGCAGTCCCCACTTAGTCACTCTCCTAAGTCTGAAAGGATGACTTTCTTAGACACATGCATGTGTCAATTCCTGGGTGACAAAGAGACCAGCTGAAAAGTTTTTTTTTTAATACTATGGTCATAATGGGTTGAATGAAGATGGTTGAGCAGGCCAGTTTGCACAGGAAAACTTACTTCTGTATTTGATCGTTTTCACAGTAAGACAGCAAATATATATAAAAAAGATAGGCTACAGATGTAGAATTGGGAAGCTCACTGAGAATCCAGAGCATAGAATCATATAGAATCATAGAATGCTTTGGGTTGGAAGGGACCTCTAGAGGTCATCTAGCCCAACCCCCCTGCAGGGAGCAGGGACAGCTTTAACTAGAGCAAGTTGCTCAGAGCCCCAGCCAACCTGACCTTGAATGTTGCCAGGGATGGGGCCTCCACCACCTCTCTGGGCAACCTGTTCCAGTGCTTCACCGCCCTCACTGTAAAAAATTTCTTCTGTCTAGTCTAACTCTATTCTTCTTTAGTTTAAATCCACTATTCCTTGTCCTATCACAACAGGCCTTGCTAAAAAGATTCTCCCCATCTTTCCTGTAGGCCCCCTTTAAGTACTGGAAGGTCGCAATAAGGTCTCCCTGCAGCCTTCTTTTCTCTAGGCTGAACAACCCCAACTCTCTCAGCCTGGCCTCATAGGAGAGGTGCTCCAGCCCTCGGATCATTTTTGTGGCCCTCCTCTGGACCCGCTCCAACAGGTCCATGTCCTTCTTGTGCTGAGGGCCCCAGAGCTGGACGCAGTACTCCAGGTGAGGTCTTCCCAGAGTAGAGTAGAGAGGCAGAATCACCTCCCTCGACCTGCTGGCCACGCTGCTTTTGATGCAGCCCAGGATTCCATTGGCTTTCTGGGCTGCAAGCACACATTGCCAGCTCATGTCCAGCTTTTCATCTACCAGTAGCCCCAAGTCCTCCTCCGCAGGGCTGCTCTCAATCCCTTCATCCCCCAACCTGTATTGATATCGGGGGTTGTCCCGTCCCAGGTGCAGGACCTTACACTTGCCCTTGTTGAACCTCATAAGGTTCACACAGACACACCTCTCCAGCTTGTCCAGGTCCCTTTGGATGACATCTCATCCTCCTGGTGTGTCAACGGCAACACTCAGCTTGGTGTCATCTGCAAACTTGCTGGGGGTGCACTCGATCCCACTGTCTATGTCATTGATGAAGATGTTAAATAGCACTGGTCCCAGTGTGGATGCCTCAGGGACTCCACTTGTCACCGGTCTCCATTTGGACATTGAGCCATTGATCACGACCCTCTGGATGCAACCATCCAGCCAATTCCTTATCCATCGAACAGGCCACCCATCAAATCCATATCTCCCCAATTTAGAGAGAAGGATGTTGTGGGGGACTGTGTTGAACGCTTTACAGAAGTCCAAATAGATGACATCCATTGCTTTTCCCTTGCCCACTGATGCAGTTACTCCTTCATAGAAAGGCACTAGGTTGGTCAGGCAGGACTTGCCCTTGGTGAAGCCGTGCTGGCTGTCTTGAATCACCTCCCTGTCTTCCATGGGCTTGAGCATAGCTTCTAGGAGGATCTGCTCCATGATCTTCCCAGGCACAGAAGTGAGGTTGACAGGTCGGCAGTTCCCAGGGTCCTCCTTTCTGCCCTTTTTAAAAATGGGCACAACATTCCCCTTTTTCCAGTCAGCAGGGACTTCACCGGACTGCCATGACTTTTCAAATATCATGGAGAGTGGTTTGGCAACTACATCAGCCAATTCCCTCAAGACTCTGGGATGCATCTCATCAGGTCCCATAGACTTGTGTACATTGAGGTTCCTCAGGTGGTCTCAAACCTGATCTTCCCTTACAGTGGGAGGGGCTTTACCCCCCTGCTCCCCATCTTGCTGTCCATTGAGTCGGCAGGGGCGAGGAGAGAGGTTGACAGTAAAGAGCGAGGCAAAGAAGTTGTTGAGTACCTCTGCTTTCTCCTTGTCTGTTGATACTAAGTCACCATTCTTGTTTATCAGGGAGCGTAAGCTTTCTTTAACCTTCCTTTTCTGGTTAACATACCTGTAGAAGCCCTGCGGGTTATTCTTTACATCCCTTGCTAAATTCAGCTCCATCCTTGCCTTGGCCTTCCTGACCTCCTCCCTACACAACCGGGTCGTTTCCCTGTATTCCCCCCACGACACCTGTCCCTGCTTCCACTGCCTGTGTAGTTCCCTCTTACTCTTTAATTTGACCTGCAGGTCTTGACTCAGCCATGCTGGTCTTTTCCCTTCCTTGCCTGATTTTTCACACTTGGGGACTGATAGCTCTTGTGCTCTATGGAAAGTGTCCTTAAAGATCTGCCAGCTCTTTTCCTGAGGACCGTCTCCCAGGGGATCCTTCTGACTAGCTCCTTGAAGAACTGGAAGTTTGCTTTTCTAAAATTGAGTGTCCTGACTGTACTCCTTGCTTTTCCCATGTCCCTCAGGAGCGTGAACTCCACCAACGTGTGATCACTGCAGCCCAGGCTGACTCCAGTCTTGACATCACCGATGAGCTCAGTTGCATTGGTGACCATCAGGTCCAGTATTGCATCCCCTCAGATATGGGTGTCTATTACCTGGCTTAGGAAGTTATCCTCAGTGCATTCTAGGAATCTCCTGGATTGCCTACCGCTTGCCGTGTTGCTTTTCCAGCAAATGTCAGGGTGGCTGAAGTCCCCCAGTAGGACAAGAGTCTGCAAGTGTGAAGCCTCCCAGAGCTGGAGGAAGAAGGCTTCGTCAGTAGGCTCCCCTTGATCAGGAGGCCTGTAGTAGACACCAACCACAAGGTTCCCTTTGTTTTCTCTGTCTCTGATTCTTACCCATAAGCATTCAACCTGCTCGTGGCTATTCTTCAGGGACAGCTCTTCACACTGTATCAATTTCTTTACATAGAGGGCAACGTCTCTGCCCCTCCTTCCTTGCCTGTCCCTTCTGAAGAGCCTGTAGCCATCGATAGCCACATTCCAGTCGTGGGATTCGTCCCACCATGTTTCGGTTATGGCAATCAGGTTGTAGCTTTCTAGCAGCACAGCAGCTTCCAGCTCCTCCTGTTTGTTCCCCATGCTGTGTGCGTTCATGTAGAGGCATTTCATCTGGGCTGTTGGCCATGTCACCTTCTTAGTGGAACATCCCTTGTTTCCCTTGGGGTGTTTCACAAAGGTTTCCTTGTGAGCTCTAACTATCTCAGCAGCCCCCGGGTCATCTCTTATGAAGACACCAGAGGTGAAAGTAGAGCAGGAGAAAGAGTTAATTGCCCGATGAGGAACCAAAAATATCAAGACTGTATAGGGCAGAAAAAGAAAGGGTAGAGGGGTAAAGAAGAAAACAGAGGAAGACAAGATTCAGCTACATGGGAATAAGAAATGGCCTCACAATTTAAAGAGAGAAGGGGGAAATAGGAAAAGAACCTAGAAAACAAGAATGCATTTACTACAGAATACCTAATTCTGCATGGTTATGTAATCCCAGAGAGTACTACTAATCATGTTGATGTGGCGTATGTGGGGCCAGCAGTGCCCTACTTCACTACGTTCATATGGCACCTGTCAGTAGAACTGTACATGTACTGCAACTACTGACAAAATAAGAATACAATTTGGCCATATGGCTTGCATCTCATCACAGTGTTGCCTTCGATCAGCCTAGGTGGCAGACAACTTGTGATTGCATCCTCTTTTCCATCCACCTGACAGCACTAGTTCCCTGCCATTCAAGTCTGCCTTGTCCCCAACCCAACCTCCCAGCTGCTGCTGACACGCTACTCCTGTTGCTTGTGCTACTGCTCTTCCTGGTGATGACTGGTCTCTTCTAGACTTCCTTAGACTTTGTGCTGCTTCACTACTAGCTCCAGCTGCCTCTTCCTGTCCTCCTGTGACTTATTCCCTTTAGCTGTATTCTGTTCATGCTGTGTGCCCCTCTACGGGCTGTTACATTGATGAGCACAGGATTCATGTGAAACTTTTACTCTTCTGTAGGCTGGCTCCCAAATTGTTTGTTCACATCCGCTCAAGAGATAATGCATCTCCTCCAGTTCAATCATTTCCTAACCTCAGCAATTCCATCGTTCAGTCACAGACACAGGAAAGATGAGGGCTGCAGGCTTTTTTACTGCATTGTTCAGGACTGCTTGGCACAGAATCAGTTTTACTGTACTTTGTGAAACTGCCAGTCATCTTCCAACACATCGTTAATTAAAGGAAGAACTTTGATTAAAGACAAGCAAGTCTGGCAGTCAGAGTCCTTTTTTTTAAAAAAAAAAAAAATATTTCTTAGTCTTCCAACAGATTTTTTTTTTTTTTTTTTTTAAATGCTCTGGATGTATCATTCAAAACCTGCATCACATGGATTATGTACAAACATGAAAACAAGAGCCAATTTTAAATATCAGCACAAACTGGCATTTCTCACATTGTGACCTGAAAAACCACAAGCACCTCCTAGCTCACATCAAAGATAACTTTAAAAATTGCTCAGATGATAAGGCCAATCTTTTTTGCTGCATTCCCTAGGACTGAACAAACCTACTTCCATCAGGATTAATCAGTATTAAAAAGGCTGCTTGGTTTAATCTATCTTGTGTGCTCCTGGCAAAGATAACCATATCCATAATCAGCCTAAAGGTCAAACCATGGAAAAGGCAGTATTCATTTACCTTTGGGGCACTGACAAAATTACTTATTGCATTTTTTCCTACCTTCAGTAGTAGTTTTGTCTTGTCAGTCACTAAATGAGAGCTATTAGCAGCAGTAGAAAACGGTTTCATTTACAGAAACCAGAAGATACATGTATAATGACAGACGCTGGTATATGTTAAGTTCAAATACATTTAATAACTAAATTTCAATAGTATATTTACTTCAGATAGTTGCCAGGAAATCTGAGAACTCACCTCACTACAAAACTAGAGCTTGCTATATAGCAACACAGAACAGTTTCTCAAAATATGTTGACTCACACCCTCCTCAAAAGACCTAATTTTCTTTTAAAATGGTACTTCTGAAATTGTGAGCCAATAAATATCAATGGAATAGCCTGGCTGAGGAACACGACTGTGTCCTCTCTTTTGAATCTGATAAGGTAGCCTTCTTTTTATTAATATATAAATGTCTGTCTATATTTATCTATGTCTATTTGTCTATAGATAGGATATATAAGATACCTATAGATAAAAATAGATCTAGAAATATTTAAACAGATCTAGATCATAAATAGATCTAGATATAAATAGCTAGATGGATAAATAACTGGAAATTTATTTATAAATCTATATAGTTAATTATTTCAAATGACATAAGTCTGTGGTGAGTCCCTTCACTGTCTACCATTTGGATGTAATTTAGCATTTAAGAGGAGCCAGAGCATACTGACCATAATAACAGTCTTCTGTGACGCTAATGTTCCTAAAGTAATTGAGTTATATTTAGTTAGATCATTTGTTTTGCTAATGTGAAAAATTAATTAATCAGATAAGCCACATCCTTCTCCCACTTAGATACATCAAGTTCTGTAAACATTTCTGAGCAAAATTTCACATAAAGAAATAGCACATTTTAAGAAATGTGTGTTACTCATTACTTAATGCAATAAGTGTCTCTACCTTCAAATAATTATTGATAGACGAAAGAAAGAATACATTTATAAGTAACAGTTCAGGGTTCATAGTCTTCCTTAGCTGGAGTCCTAGAGTGCAAATTTTCAAGGATTTTTTCTGCAACTATGAACAAAAGAAACCACACTTTTTATAAGCAAAAATGTCTTTTCTTTTGATCCTGCATCTCCAGAATCAATAGTCATGCTATGCCATGAAAACTGATAATGTGATTCATGCTGGACCCATGAATATAAATCATTTAGCCTAAATTTTGAGTGAAATTGAGGTTAAAAAAATGAGCTTAAATGGCATATAACTGAGCAAGGAGATTACTTGTTTCTGAAAGAAAATAAGAAGGGTAGTGGAGAAGGTAGTTAAAACACTTTCAAATTTTCTTCGAAGTCTGCATCTTTTGAGGTAATTGAATTTATGAAGTCCTGCATATTTTGGAAGATCCACAGCCACCGGACATCTGTATTATATTTCAGTGGGAGTAAAAAATCATATAAGAAATTGCTACATCATCTTTCAAAAACGTCAAGAATATTTCAATTCATGGAAGAAGGTCATTAGTGATAACACCTCCTCTTTAAAGGAACCTGACTGGCTGGCTAGATCAGCTTATTAATAGTAAAACTAAGTGTCATGAATTTGAGCAGTTAACAGGTGGACTAATTAAAGATCAAATGTTTTGTGTGCTATAACTGATAACTGTGTTAATAAGAAAATGAGCATTGCAAAGGGAAGAATATATTTGCAGTGTTGGTGAACTGCAATGAAAGTGATAACCAGCAGGGAAGAAATGAAGTGCATGTAATTAAAAATGCCTGCAGAGAAAATGCAAGTGTAACAAATAGAAATTACATTGTTTGTACAAAGCATAGGCATGATTCCTATACATTAGAAAAGTGTCCAGCAACAAGAAAGACTGAGAGGGATCAAACTCGTTTCTTAGTTTCAGTTACCAGAAGTGGTCAGGGTCACATAAGGTTGGTGATGTCCCTGTGATATCACAGAGGTCAACATTTTCTGTATCCTTTTACGCACTGAATTTACTCCAATTTCCAGCAGTCAGGGGGAAGAGAGCCTGCTAAAGTCTGTCTGTTTTCTATGATGATGCCACAATTTTTAGTACTCAGAAGGCTTTCATATTTTGTGTAGTAGGGTAAAGGAAACAGGAGAATCCAAATGAGACAGAAAAGTAACAAAATGTAAAGCTTATTAAAATAGGTTTTCTTATTTTCTTATTTTATTTTATTTTATTTTATTTTATTTTATTTTACTTTATTTTGTTTTATTTTTCCTCCTGAATCTTAACAGACTTTGAGGAAGAGTGAAAATGAAGTGGGGATGTGGGATGGAGGGACTGGCCAGAGTGCTGAGGTTGCTGGTCCTGCTGCTGTCAGGGGGCTGGGAATCAGGGACTGAGGGTAGGTGATGCAGGAGAGGAGCCACCTCTCTCCACCAAGTACCACCATCATCACAGACTGATTTCCACCCTCAAAACTAGCTAAACAAGTGTCTGCTCCCACTTTTCTGGGATCTGATGTAGGCCACACAGGCAAAGGTGCTCCCTCCCAGCCATGCCTGCTTAATTCACATTAGATGTGTTTTTATGTGACTGGGAAGGAGCTGACCTGAGAAAGCAGTTACCCCACAGATGTGACCACTCTTATGCAGTAGTGAGAAAATTACAGCAATAGGTGAGAACCACTGACAGTTTCACTCCGGTGGGTACAAAACAACTGCTGCTTCTGTTCTGTATTACTACAGACTAAGCTTTACTATGTCTGTGTACCCTTCCATGATGACTGCATCTGATACATTAAAGCAATCTTCATCTTAGAATCATAGAATCGTTTAGGTTAGAAAAGACCTTTAAGATCATCCAGTCCAACCATTAACCTAACACTACCAAGTCCACCACTAAACCAATTAAGGGAAAAGTAGCAATTTCATGTTTCCTGG
Organism: Pelecanus crispus; assembly: GCF_030463565.1. NCBI lineage: Eukaryota > Metazoa > Chordata > Aves > Pelecaniformes > Pelecanidae > Pelecanus > Pelecanus crispus. The sequence continues at coordinate 111,558,907 of NC_134644.1, forward strand.
CTTGGTGGCTGGATTATTTTTTTATGAAAGTAAGACTAGAATAGAATCATTAAGGTTGTAAAGGACCTCTAAGATCATCAGTCCAACCATCAACTCAACACCACCAGGCCCACTAAACCATGTCACAAAGTGCCACGTCTACCCGTTTTCTTAACACTTCCAGGGATGGGGACTCCACCACCTCTCTGGGAAGCCTGTTCCAATGCTTGACTACCCTTTCTGTGAAGAATTTTTTCCTAATATCCAATCTAAACCTCCCCCGATGCAGCCTGAGCTCATTTCCCCCCGTCCTATTGCTAGCTACTTGGGAGAAGAGACCAACACCTACCTCGCTACCACCTCCTTTCAGGTAGTTGCAGAGAGCGATAAGGGCTCCCCTCAGCCTCTTCTCCTCCAGGCTAAACAATCCCAGTTCCCTCAGCCGCTCCTCATCAGACTTGTGCTCCAGACCCTTCACCAGCCTCGTTGCCCTTCTCTGGACACACTCCAGCACCTCAATGTCCTTCTGGTACTGAGGAGCCCAAAACTGGACACAGTATTCCAGGTGCAGCCTCACGAGCACCGAGTACAGGGGGACAATCACCTCCCTGCTCCTGCTGGCCACACTGTTCCTGGTACAAGCCAGGATGCTGTTGGCCTTCTTGGCCACCTGGGCACACTGCTGGCTCATGTTCGGCTGGCTGTCAACCAACACCCCCAGGTCCTTTTCAGCCAGGCAGCTTTCCAGCCACTCTTCCCCAAGCCTGTAGCGCTGCATGGGGTTGTTGTGCCTGAAGTGCAGGACCTGGCACTTGGCCTTGCTGAATCTCATCCAGTTGGCCTCGGCCCATCGATCCAGCCTGTCCAGGTCCCTCTGCAGGGCCATCCTACCCTCCAGCAGATCGACACTCCCACCCAGTTTGGTGTCATCTGCAAACTTACTGAGGGTGCACTCAATCCCCTCATCCAGATCATTTTAGAACTGACTTAAGGTACTGACTTTGGAGGGGCAGACCCTGAGCCAGTGCCCAGCTGCAGTAGCACATGACCTATAGCAGTACATCACCAGTCAAAGAGGCAACTTAGAGCTCCTGACAAAGAAAGGTGGCCCTGGCTTTATTCATGACTACTTAATAAAGTCCCAGAAGGCTGGTTCTGCAAATTGTAATTTCACTGCTGTTTAATATTCATTAAGGCCCAAAGCAATGACAAGAACTATGTACATATTACAAATATATAGATTAAGATAGAGAAACTTTTATGTCCATTAATTCCCTTCCCCAAGGACATACAATATTCCTGGATATTTGGAAAAAACATTAACAATTTTCAGAAGGGCTTCAATATTTAAAAAGTTTGAAGTTTTAGTCTTCCTTTACTGCCATAATTCCTTGTTAAGAAAAAAACTTTAAAAAAAGGTAAGCTTATTTCATTTTGTTTTCCTGACTGTGCTGGTTTTGGCTGGGATAGAGTTAATTTTCTTCCTAACAGCAGGCATAGTGCTGTGTTTTGGATTTAGTAGGAGAAGAATGTTGATAACACGCTGATGGTTTAGTTGTTGCTGAGTACTGCTTATGCTAGTCAAGGACTTTTTCAGCTTCCCATGCTCTGCCAGGGGCACAAGAAACTGGGAGGGGGCACAGCCAGAAGAGTTGATCCAAACTGACCAAAGGGTTATTCCATACCATATGGCATCATGCTCAGTATATAAGCTGGGGGGAGTTGGCCAGGGGGGAGCGATCACTGCTTGGGAACTCGGGTGTCGGTCGGCCGGTGGTGAGCAATTGCATTGTGCATCATTTGCTTTGTATATTATTATTATTATTATCATCATCATTATTATATTGTTAGTATTATCATTACTATTTTACTTTATTTCAATTATTAAACTGTTCTTATCTCAACCCAGGAGTGTTTCTCACTCTTACTCCTCCAATTCTCTCCCCCATCCCATCAGGGCAGGGGGAGTGAGCAAGCGGGTGTGTGGTGCTTAGGTGCTGGCTGGGGCTCAACCATGACACTGACTCATATTTATTTTCTTACATAAGAATACGTTTGTTCTTTTTTTTTTATGCTGTATCTGTCATGCTCGTTAGAAGTGCACAGTAATAATCATATGGTAAATTTTTATTTCAGTGAATACATCGATAGATAATTAGAATTTCATTATCTGTAGATACATATTATATAAACTACAGTATTTACCAGAATATAGCAGACAACAGTGACAGATATGTACTAAAACACTAACCTACTCTGCACTAAGTGTATTTAAGGAACTTCTGCTTTTCCCTTTTGGCTGAACTTTGTTTCCTCACTTGCCTTCTAGTTGCTATTGCTACTTATCATTGCGTTGCACAAACTTTGACCCTTTGCTATGAGCATAACCTAGTAGTCTATGAACTAGCTTAATACGTAAGTATGTCTCTGAATAATCTGCTCATTGTACTGTGTTGTGTGCACCCTGTTCCCCTTCTGTTTACTTCTCTGGAGTATGCTTTTACTAGAAAAATGCTTTAAACAAACAAACACACACAAAGAAACCAACCCAAAGAACTGGATGTACTGGGTCTGGCTGGGATAGAGTTAATTTTCTTCATAGCAGCCCATATGGTGCTGTTTTCTGGATTTGTGACTAAAACTGTGTTGATAAGACACCAGTCTTTCAGCTACTGCTGAGCAGTGCTTACACAGTGTCGAGGTTTTCTCTTTTTCCCACTCTGCCCTGCTATGAGTAGGCTGGGGGTACACAAGAAGTTGGGAGGGGACACAGCTGGGACAGCTGATGTGAACTGGCCAAAGTGATATCCTATATCATATGACATCATCCTCAGAAAAAAAAACCTCAGGGAAAGGATGAGGAAGGAGAGACATTTGTGGATATGGTGTATATGTGCTGAGGACCTGTTTCTCTGAATGTATCAATTCTTCAGAAATTCATCAACAACAGTGTGCATATTGCTTTTTGATATGTTTCAAAGCTTGCATCTGGACCTTGGCTCAAACTTTTCTAAAGTCTGTGGGTACAGGGATACAACTGCCTGCTGACAGGAAGTAGTGAATAAATTCCTTGTTTTGCTTTGCTTGTGTGTGCAGCTTTATTTTACTTATTAAACTGTCTTTGTCTAGATCCAAGTTTTCAGCTTTTGCTCTTCCAATTCTCTCCACTATCCTGCTGAGGGGGAATGATTAAGCAGCTGGGTGGGGGCTCAGCTGCCAACCATGGTCAACCCACCACACTGGAAAGCATTAATAGTGCTGAGACATTTAAGGTTTGGCATTTTAAAATTCGGTATACTTGTCAAAGTCAGGCCAAAACTCGTAGTCTAATTTGCACTGAAATTTACCACATGTGATTGTGCTAACTGCACTGCTATAGATTATGCCACTAAAACTTTATATAAAAAATGTGTTGTACTCCATGCTTTAAGAATGGGGAAACTTGGCAAACTGTCAAACCCTTCTAGCTTATGCATTACTACATATCCTTATATAGGTCTCCCTGATCAAACCTAAATCCTTGTTAAAATACCCCCAATGAATACACAGACAGTCCTAATGAAACTGTGAGCTTTATTTGCTTGAGTTTTTACTGAATGAGATGGCTCAAGAATGCTACCTGGAAATCAGAAGCAAACTTCTGTTAGACCAAGGATGCTATGTATGTCAGCACCACCAGACTAGGGGGGCCCAAACAAGGGTTACTTGTGTAATATCGAAGTATTACATAGCTTTCACACAAAAAATTCAGGAATCTTCCAGTCTTTCCTACCTAGCAGAGCTCACAGTATGTAAAAGATGGTGAGATATTCATTTGGAAAGATGAGACAGCCACACTATGCTGTGTCATTACAGGAAATTATTGAGATAAGAAGCTTGACAAAAGAACTGTAAATTTCTGTGTTTAATTTTTACCACCACTACTTTCCACTGTTGTGTTTTAACCCCAGCCAGCAACTAAGCACCACGCAGCTGCTTGCTCACTCCCCCTGCCCCAATGGGATGGGGGAGAGAATCGGAGGAGTAAGACTGAGAAACACTCCTGGGCTGAGATAAGAACAGTTTAAAAACTGAAATAATGTAAAATAGTAATGATAATAATAACAATATAATAATGATAATAATAATAATATACAAAGCAAGTGATGCACAATGCAATTGCTCACCACCTGCCCACCGATACCCAGACAGTTCCCGAGCAGTGATTGCTGCTCCCTGGCCAACCCCCTCCAGTTTCTATACTGAGCATGATGTCATATGGTATGGAAGAGCCCTTTGGTCAGTTTGGATCAACTCTTCTGGCTGTGCCCCCTCCCAGTTTCTTGTGCCCCTGGCAGAGCATGGGAAGCTGAAAAGTCCTTGACTAGCATAAGCAGTACTTAGCAACAACTAAGCCATCAGTGTGTTTTCAACATTCTTTTCATCCTAAATCCAAAACGCAGCAGTATGCCTGCTATTAGGAAGAAAATTAACTATCCCCACCAAAACCAGGACATCCACAAAAACTGCTAAAATAATAGCGCTCTGCTATTATAAGGTCCATTTCAGATCAGGACAGTTTGTTAGTTATGTAATAAATTATGTAATAATGGTCTTAACTTGGTAGGGCTGTCACTTAGTTAATTAGCTAGTGATTAACTGGGATTTATTCAATATTGTGAGCAAACATTGGCAATATTTTGAGTTCTCATGTGCTGCATCAAGAGTAGCCAATGACTCAGAGCTCTTCATAGCTGTCTAATAATTTCAAACAAATGTTCCTCAGATCATATGCTTATTTAAATGAAGAGACCATTGATTACAGAGCACAGCCAGTTAAACTGAACAGTACAAACATGTTAAAGCAGGAGAAAGAAACAATGAAGGCTGCTTATCATGCATTGCTCAATTTGTGCTCAGGTTATCTATCTTTTTTCAAGTGTTCAATTAATATAATTGAGAGTGAACACTATATCTCTGACCACAGACCTTCAGAGAGAAGTCATCAGTGCTTTCTACCTCTGGCTAACACGATTATCTCACCTTTTCTGAATATCAACATGGTTGCAACAGCTCAGTTTTGTCATGTCTAGGGTGGTAAGGTAAACTACTCTTTATCCTTATCTGCAGTAACTGAAAGACATTTCAACTGACTACATAATCTCTGGTATAGTAGGAGAATTTGAAGAGAAGCAGAGCATTGCTGGAAACAGCATGTTGGTACCTGTAGTCCTCAGTCCATAGATGTTCCTCCCAGGTTTTGACCCACTGAACTGATGACATAGACTGTATTACAGTGTTTGGTTAGTTGATTTGTTTCTTTACTGCACAGTGTCCACTGTCACATAACATGTTAACTAATAGAACTCAAGTACAAACTTGGTAGAGGTAGAAAACCAGATTAGAAACCTGGTTCACATCCTAAAGATATGGGGGTGGTCTTCAAGGACATCCCTCATCCCATGGGGAAAATTGCTCCTCTTAGATCAGTAATGAAACAATAGGCATATTGCTTCTTCAGAATTCATCAACAACAGTGTATATATTGATTTTGGGTGATATGTTTCAAAGCTTGCATCTGGACCTTGGCTCAAACTTTTCTAAAATCTATGGGTATGGGGACAAGTGTCATGGTTTAACTCCAGCTGGCAACTAAGCACCACACAGCTACTCACTCACGCCCGCCCTGGTCAGGTGGGGGACAGAATCAGAAGGATAAAAATGAGAAAACTTGTGGGTTGACATAAAGACAGTTTAATAGGTAAAGCAAAAGCTGCATGCACAAGCAAAGCAAAACAAAGAATTCATTCACTACTTCCCATCGGCAGGCAGGTGTTCAGCCAACTCCAGGAAAGCAGGGCTCCATCACACATAACGCTTACTTGGGAACACAAACACCATCACTCTGAATGTCCCCCTATTCCTTCTTCTTCCTCCAGGTTTATATGCTGAGCATGACATCATATGGTATGGAATATCCCTTTGGTCAGTTGGGGTCAGCTGTCCCAGCTGTGTCTCCTCCCAGCTTCTTGTGCGTCTCCAGCCTACTCACTGATGGGATGGAATGAGAAGCAGAAAATGCCTTGACTCTGTGTAAGCACTGCTCATCAATAACTAAATCCCTCTATTATCAATACTGTTTCCAGGACAAATCCAAAACATAGCCCCATACTAGCTACTATGAAGAAAATTTATTCTATTCCAGCCCAAACCTGCACAGCAAGGTAGAACCAAACTTTAGAAAACTTACAATTAAGTGGTGACGAATGTTTGGAAATTAGGGGTAGGATTACCACCAATACTAAGTTATAGCTCTTTATACAGCTATTATATAATAAACAGGGATAATATCTATTTGGCCATTGTGACAGACTAAATTGACTTTCTGGCTTGGCCAACAAAAAAATGTGTTACTCTTAATAAAAAGTGTGTTTATGTTCTATTTTCATTCTATGCTTGCAAGTATCACCATTGTCACACAGAATAAAGTTCACAAATTTTGAGGTAGACTTTTACAAATAGACTTCTTCCATAAAAAAAAAAAAAAAAAAGAGAGAATCATTAGTACAGATTATTTATTGCCTAAATAAATCAGCATTTTAATGCAATAAAGATTTTAACAAAATACTATAGTTTATTTTTCCTTCAATTGCTATATATGGTCACCTTTTTTTACCTTTCTGTGTGACCTACAGCATCACAAGTATCTCCTGAATCACTGATAACTGAATAAGATCATGAACACAGCATTTTACTAATGTATATTTTCTTTCCTTCAAATGCATATGTATCAAGTGCACTCTAAAAGAAAATTAGATAACTGCAAATAGTAGATATATCCTACTGTAGTAGGTCTGGGTGCTTTACACATTACTGTACCTAACATGAAGAAAGAAAATACAAATATTCGAATAAATACATGTTTCCCAGAATAATGGCACTGTGCTAATATTGAAAGGTGTTTTTAATGCATTATAATATTGTCAGGATCCCTGGAAAATGGGAGGAAAAGAAACTATGTATTGAATCAGAAAGTAATTTGGGATACTCTGGAACAAAACAATAGCATGCTACAGCAAGCCCAAGCATTTTCCACTATTAAAGTGTCTATTAAAAGTGTCTACATTTAACATTATTTGTAAAGAATAGAGGAAAAGAAACTGCAGTGGAAGATATTTGTTGCATAGGATATAGAATGACTTCAATATTTCAAGCACTTTATGTTAACTGTTGGATTTAACAGCCAACATTGTTTTGTTACTATCATCTAGGACTAGTTCTAGAACTAAAGTTGTAATGAGAGTAGTTTTGGGACCACCAGCATCAAGAAGGTATCACATCAGAAACATTCTGCGTGAACTACACTGTTCTGTATCAGCTGCCATTTATCATAATTATGCATTTTATCAAAACTTAAAAACATCCAAACATTGAGTCTTTTCAAACAATAAAGTCTCTCAAGAATTACTTATAGAAATAGACAGATGAAATGGTATTTTAGTTTCCCCTTTCTTTCAAACAAAGATCATGTTTTGATAGTCTTGTCCCAAGATAAAGGTATTAGAACCAGAATATTCTATCTATACACCTTCCAATACAAAGCAAAATGCCCAATTGTTGTTGTGAACATAAGAATCTCTCCCTTTAATTTCAAAAGACTAAAAGAATTACTGCTAAAAAAGACAAACATCGTAATAGATAAGATTAAACAGAAAGCTGTCAAACCCTTCCCCCTGACAAAGGACTTTGCAATAACAAAATGAAAAAAAAATCTTTCAGAAGTTCTAATTCATCTTTTTTAAATTTTGTTTTACTGAATAAGTAATTGACAATCAAACTGAGTTGCCCTTTACCTAAGGCATGGAATTTTACAGACGACTTCTCTAAATAACCGTCTGACAATATAACTGCTAGATTAAAAATAATTTTTTACTCACATCATTTTAAAGCAATATTTTTAATTAAAGAATAAATCAGAGGCATTTGGGACATAAAAATGTCTATAATCACTGTTGAAAGTAAAAATATTTTCTATACATTACCTTTTAAGTTCTCTAAAGAGACAAAAGCATTTAAGGACTATATACTGTCATTAACTTCAGTTGTCTTTGTCCTTTATTACGGTATTGGAAGATCGAACAATAAAAGTCCTTTTTATATGAAGATCGCTTTCCCTCTAGGATGGTTGGGAGCCAATGTTCACCATGTTTTAAATGAGTCAAATAACAGAACTTCAGCAAATCCCTTCGGAACAGTTCCTAGTTTGGGGATCCTCACTGCTATTGCCTAGCACATTTTTTCTTTGATAACTGATCCACACTACCATCAGCACAGGGAAAAAATTCTTTTTCGATATAGCTAACTATCAAATAATGAATATATTTTTTAATGACAGGATGGATGTTCATGCATATACTGCTTCCCGGCATTGGTAATATAACAAGTTTAACTGATATTAAGAATAATAATCTAAAAATAAATAAAAGCCCCAGAAAAGTTGCAAGAAAAAATCACCTATTGGTAACCAGACATCAAAAGTAGAAATCACACTAGAATTCTATAGTCTGCACTATGGGGATCCACATCACTGATCCTTATAGATGTTAAAAGCCTTTAATCAGATAGCCCTGTCTATCCAAAAGTTGAATCTCTTCTTCAAAGTTCCCAAGATCCATAAATTGCCTAGTTACAGATCTCACATAACCACTCAGGTTAGCTTGGATGAGCTTTACAGTAGTCCAAGGTCTACCAATAAGAAAGTAAAAGATTGGTAATAATTCTCTCTTCTTTCCATTCACAACCTCCCCATGTTCATATTCCTCCAGATTCATGGTACCCGTCTAAGTCCCCTGTAGACAGCAGGGCAAAGGCTATCTCTGGAAAAAATCTGATGGGGCAGAAGGATGAGGAAGAGGCCAGAAGGATGCCAGAGGGTAAAGACATACTTCCTCTCCAGCTGTGTGAACGTACTTACCTTTCACTGGCTGTCCTGTAATTCCTGTAAGAATAACCTCTTTATATGAACAATATTATTTTCAGTGTTCTTAAGAAACTTTCTTTAGCAAACTTTCAGCACGCTATCAGCCTGCTTAGGTGATGCTTTTAAGCCTTTTGCTGACCACCTGAAGATAATCACTAGGACTTCATTTTATGCACCTGCCTTTCTTAATATAAATGTATTATTTCCTCAAATAGTATAACACAGCTGTGCTACAAAAGTTTTACTCTTGTTCTTTCTCAAGCCACTTGGCTTCCTGTTGATTTAATCCCTGATTTCTGTGAATGTCACATTTCCATTCAGTGAAAAACAAACTGTTTTCCTAAAACAGACACATTTATCACAGTTTAGTACAATGGTTGGCACAAGCAAAAGAGAAAAATAAACTAAGAATACAAATTGCTAAGACTTACTTTGTTACAAAATAATTCCTCAATTGGAAAGATGCAGTACAATACAGATCCATAAGTACTGTCAGGACAACTGTCAACACACCAAGTACACTTTGGTTGCAGGGTTTTTTTTAGCTGAGAGAGCTTATTGTCTGCAGATGTAACCCAAAGGAGAAAGACTCTTCAAAAAGTAAAATGTTTTCCCTTCCTTGTTATCAGGAAAGGAGAGCAGGGAGAAAGGTCCTCTAGTATTTTCTACCTACCAATTGGAGATGTTTTATATAAAATATCAAAGACAAAACAAGAGTCTTCAGTGACTTTACAGAGTTTCTTGCTTTTTTCTCCAGAAGAAAAAAAAAAGGAAAAAAAAAAGAGAGAGAGAGAGAGAAGTAAAAAAAGCTCATAATTCTGGAATTTTCATTTCATTTTGCATAACACTCACTAAATTGTATTTCAAAGGCTTCTTCATACTTTATTTTTTAAAAACTATGTGCTTGAGATACTATTATTTCCAACCAGAAACATGGTTTTTACCTACTGTGTCCATTAACTGCTACTCTCTCAGTAATCCATTCCCTCCTTGTTCTACCTGTCATATGACTCTAACCTTGCTCCACTGTCCAGGCTGTCAAGCTTTCCTTTTTTCTAGCATGATTCTAATCATGGTTTTACAGCAGATTTCCACAGTTGTTATAGCTTTGTTATTCTGATTCTGATTTTTATTTCTTATGTATTCTACAGAGTTTTGTATGTTTTTTCAAGATTTATAAAAGTTTATATAAAGTAGCAGTTACTTAACTCTGGAGAACAATGGATATCATATGCAGACACTTAGAGAATTTCATTGTTAAGCAGTGACCAGATAGCTCATAGCTATTTTTATATTATTCTATGTTATTCAGTAGGAGAGAAAAAAAAAAAAAAGTAAGAAAGAAAGAAAAGGAAAAAAAAGAGAGATTTCTGTTTTCCTAGCCTGAAAAAATGAGGTCCATTACTTGCAGAAAATGCCATCTTCAGATCTCATACTAGACTGTAAATAGCATCAGCACAAGATAACACCTCTTTATGGCAACACTAACACCATGAATAAGAAAGAGAGCAACTAAAAGATCAACAAATTCAAGTTAACAAGCAACTTACATACAGCATGATGGATCCAGTCTACATACATTCAGTAATTGGTGCTTATATAGATATCTGTCACATTGGGTTTAGTGTGTGTGAGGTGTGAGGACATCTGATAAGGCTGTTAAGTCTACCTGTAGCATATGCAGTTTTAAATGGTCATCAAAATAATACAGAGAGATGTGAAATTAGTGAATGGAATTTTATGGCTCATATTATGCAGGAAGTCAGACTAGATGATCATAATTGTTGCTTTGAGGCCAAAATTTACAAAACTAAGAAAAAAAAAATTATTGGTTCAAGTGTGAAAGGGGAAACAACTGATAAAAATCTAGATCTGACAAAGGAATTTCAAAAGAAATGAGCTCCTAAGTCTTTTAAACTCATTTGGAAATCTCAACTAATGCTCCATGTCAAAACAAATCACTGTAATTGATCTTGTTATCTTACCTTAGAGAAAACAGCTACTTTTAAAGACAAGTTTGGAGGCTTTTTAGAGGGACTATTTTTTTTTAACCTTCCACCTCTAAAACTGTCCACTGCATGAGGATAAAAAAGGAAAATACATGAGAACAAAAATATGTGAACAAAGATTTATAGCCTATGGAGGATACTGAAATATAAATGTTCTGACTTCCAACATTTCACTGCTAGAGGTGAATAATGCACATTCTTTTAAAAATAAGCCCTTTTTGTTTGCTGTTTTTGATATCTCATATTATTGAATTTGTTTAGAACTGTATCCTGAAACACAGATAAGTTTCTTTCAGTTATTAACAAATCCTTACTTGGAAGCTGAGGGTTTCCTGAAATACAAAGAAAAACAAATAAAATAGATTGATGGTTGTTCACAGCTGCTCAGAGCTTTGTAATGTTAAAATAAGATCTAATTTTTATGATTTGAAGTGTATTTCAATGTAACTACATTCAGAGCCCAAAGCTATAAACCTTGGAGTATTTTCTACACTCTTTTCCAAAACATACCTTCCTGCCCTGTAATCAGATATCAGCCTTAGCACAAGTTTCTGTTATGGAGCCACCTATGTGCCAGCAGCTTTGGAGCTCTTAATTTCTGTTTACAAATCTGCATTACAGCTAAGTAATTCATTAAAGTTTGATTTTTCTTTTAAATAGAAGGCAAAAGGGCCCAGCTGCAGATGTTGAGATACTATCGAAAGAAGTAGTCAAATGTTACAGTTCTTATTTTTAAAAGCAGCAGTTGTTTCATTAATTCATTTACACTGAAGTGTAATCTGGGAGTGATATGGAATCCCTGACCTTGTTTTCCTAAAAATGCATTAGTGTGGTAAGCAATCAACTAAGTTCTGATTGCCAAATGCTGGTAAAATTAGAGCTCTTTAGCTCAAAATCTGCTATTCATAGAAGTCTGTGACGTATCCGAGAGAAAAAAGATAGCACGATTCTTAAATGAAAACATTTACAAAAGTCTTTAATAAAATACATTTTTAAAGTGCTGAGTGAATTTGCTTTTGCTGTGGAAGGATTCTGGATATATTCTTAGTGTTTCAATTCATTAGCCACAGCTCTCTGCCTTCTGCAACCCAAAGAGATTTGGCTCCTTGATATCAAGTGTACTCATTCTTTAAATTCAAAAGCCCTCATTTTTTTTTGTTACTGTTCACTCCCTTTTCTCCATGGCAACAGGCATGCCTGTGGAAAAAAAAAAGGAAAATATCGTAATACTCAAAATACTCTTCTTTCACTGAGGTTGGTCTTTTTCTCATCCTTTAGCATTCTACATTTTAGAATCTTTAGGGATTCCATCAAAGGAGTTTTCATAGATTTCTAAAGCTGGCAGAGGATTTATGTACTAGAAAACTGATAATTTTCCCAATGCCATTAGCTCAAGCTTCCATAAACTGAAGGAATCAGGAAAAGCAAAGGAAAAATAATAGCTTTCAAATAACATTTTTTTTGTAATGCTCAAATGGCATACTTTTCCCTGCCATGTCTTAAAAAAAACCAGAAAAGTACTTTAAATTCAGTAGAACTTATTTAGTGAATTATACAGGGCACTTTATATAGATATTTCACTTAATGAAGAAGTTAATGGAATTTCACTTTTAAAATAACTTTGCACTTCCCTTTCATTTTCCTCTTTCAGAGGATGGGACCTGTTGTTACATAGGAGAAATCCATAAATCTTATTTAGATAAGGAAAACTAAGCTTGGGAACTTGTCTTTGGGAACTACATAAAAATTTATTTTACAGATGTATATTCAGAGGTTACTATGGGAAAATGACATCCAGAAAGACTCAAATTGTCTGTTGTAACATAGCCTTAAAATAAACCCATAGGCAGCATCATATTTGCCTCAGGAATACTGTGAAAAAACAAATGTTACTACAATAATCCTTTAAAAAGGAGGAAAAAAAAAAAAAGGAAAAGTTGAAAATAAAAAAGAAAAGAAAAAATATATATCAAAAGTCAACATCAGAAGAATTTTAAAGGGGTAACTTATGCAGTGTTCTACTTCTCAGTTTTTAATAAAATAATGTTATCTGAAGTATTAGTAAAGTGTTAATGAAATATATGTCTCACCATAACAAAGCCTGTACAACAATATGAATATGAAGGATTGGGACAAATATGACATAAAAGGTGAAGAAGATTTTAGCTGTCTTATATGTTCTTCTCCTCATTGCTTCAGTAGATATACAATTCATTTGATGAGATGGAAAAAGTGATTTAAAAACGGTGTAAATATTCACCACCTTCTTTCTAGTGAAATAAATGGTATTTGGCAAGGATAATCAATTTATGATTAATCAAATTTCTATTGTACATTTTAGCACAGCTCAACCATTCTACAAAAGTTCAGAGCTTTAACATTTACGTGGATGAACTTGGAAATATAAAAAAGTAGAAATGAAAAGAAAATGTTGAATTCTTTCTTATGTATGCACTTCACCCTAATGCACTAATTTTGTTTTCTAACTGTACTCCTTGTGTTTGACATTAAAAATATGCTTTCTAACAGGGTCAGTGAAAAAATGCTTCAAGGGGCAGATTTTAAATTTAGAAATCAGGCTTTTGGCCAAATTTTTCCCAGGGAAAAAATGTTTATTTCATTAGGACTGCATTACAGCAGAACTTATCTAAATATCTAAAGGAAAGAAAAAAAAAATTCTCATGGAGGAGAACAATGCAACAGAGAAATTAACACCTAGAATACAATTCTTGTTCTTATGGTTATAGTTGATGTAGTACTGAAGACAAATGATGAGTTCTGTCTCACATGCTTGAAGGGTGACGAGGAACAGTTGCTATCCTTAGAGGGTAGCAACTGTTACAGGCCTATCCTTAGACCCTTGTCCTTTAGTTGGCCCCAAACAGACCACCTCTCAGTTAGTGTGTTATAACATAAGGAAAATGCAGAAATGGTTTCAGCAAAGGGTAAGTAAGGAAGGATGAGATTTGTTTTCCATTATTGGACACTGGCAGAACTAAAGAAGAAGGAATGGAAAACAAATTCTAAAGTATCTGAAGTTTCTATTCCAGATTTTTTTTTCTTAGTAGGACAAAATGATAGTAAGAGGAAAAAAAAGCTAGTGATATCAATTTACTTCCAAAATAAAAACAGGAAGTAAGCCCAGTCATGGCATTCAAGTAGAAATCAGAGGTAGTGATAATAAAGAAGCAGAAGTGCACAGTGCTTTTGGTGGATTTCTTAGCACAAAACTTATATTGGAGCAAAACAAATTAATAAATGTTCCACAATATGTAAAGTATTCATATATTCAAGTGAGTTTGCACAACCATTTAATGAATATATACAAATAATAAAGCAGTATAGAAACATCATACTCAGATTAAGAATGGTTTTGCAAATTGAATATACTTTCAGAATTTTTACAGAATGCCTTTATAGTCAGTCTTCTCCCTTTTGCCTGGATTGTACATCATGCTGACAGAGCTGCAAATACAAACCAGACTATGGCCTGAAAGCAGTCATCTCAAAGGTGAAAGGGTTTTTTCTCCAGAGCTCTGCTAAATCAGAAGAGAGATATGTAACTGCAGCAAAAAAAGCCAGTAGAATATGAATGTCTCTTCTGGAGACCAGTACTTATGTGAGCTCAAACAAACAATTCTCTGTAGCCACAAACCTTTAATAAAATGGAAGAAAACAATTGCAGCCATGACACCCAGCTTCTTTACCAAAGGATGTTTCATTAATCTCACTTGCCCTGCTTTAGCAACTGACCTGCTGGAAATAAAAAATCCCAGCTACCACTTCATGTTTTGGAAAATGTAATTGATCATGCTTAACATATTAAAAATTGAATTCTTTGTTATGAATTACTGAATTCATTTTTTTGTTCCTAAAAATGCAAGATTGCTAAGTATTGCTATAGAAACTTTAATAAATGATATTAAAACCTCTCAAAGATATCTTAAGTTCGGAAACTTAAACACAGCCTAGATTTTATTTGAGTAGGAGCAAAAGGATTTTCAATACAAAAGCAGCTTGTGGTGGGAAATAATTTGGGGGGAAAATGTTTTGATTCTAAAAAGTTTATTTGAATTCCTTTGGGAAACTCTTTTCTTGCATATAATGAGTCCATTTTAAAAGAATTAAATTCTAAGATGGGTAGTTTGACATACTTTTTTTAATGGATCTATTGAAAAATTTACTCCTGTTTTCACTCCACAGTGAAATAAGACATTTCTTTTTAAAGGTGGGGTGCATTATGTTACTACAATGTCATTCTTTTTTAAAGAACAACTCACATCGTTCCCCCTTTTTTCTTCCTACTGAAGATTAATTTATTTGATTGTAAATATACTGTAAATTTATCTATCACTAATTCTGGACCTTTGGTGGGTGTATTGCAAAATACTTTGTGAGATATCAAAATATTTTTTTAAACAAATTACAGTAATAGAAAGACTTATGGGTGTGTAAATCCCTATCAAGTGTGAGGAATAAGACTTAAGGTGAATCACCACAAGTTTGATGTAGCGATACTGATACTGTGTATTCAGTTTAGATTCCTTTTTGTTCAGTTCTCATTCAATTTCATTTCTGTTACTATTTCATGATGTGTCACTACCAAGTAGGCACCAGAAGAAGAACAGAAAACAAAGCAAACAAAAAAGATAGGAAGGTAAAAGGATCTCTAGTAATAGTGGGAATGCACTGACTACATTCTAATGGATAAGTGAAATGATGAGATTCCATTTATTGTTTATTCACCTGCATAAAAAAAACTAAAGTAAATCAGCTGTCCTGAGGAAGAATCCCCCATTATCTGACACACAGGAAATGTAATAAATTTAACTCCTTCAGGAGAGAAATTCTAATTTCATAGACTCATAATAAGATTACACAGAGGTAATGCTTCAACCAAAATAGAAATATCATGTAAAATGTCTATTAAATCTAATGCAATTAATACAAGCAGTATAAGTATGCTCCATAAGGAATAGCTATGTCTAGACTTTGTAAGCAGAAACATCTGAGCTGCCTCTTCCTCCTCTGAGAACTCCAAAATAGGCAATGAGGGCAAGGGACGGTATTAGCTAGGATATGAAGACATCAAACTTGTCTACGGATTGTCTAACAGGCAAAGTACAGCAAAAACACAACACAAACATATTGTTTTGTACCCAGGCTACGTTACATGAATAAGTTGTCATAGAGTTTCCATACAAGGAAACACTCTTTGTATACTGTCAATGTGTTCAAAGAACGACCATGCTGAATTGCAGTTCAACACTTGCAAACCAACATGTCAGACTCAGCTTGCTGTCCTGTGGACACAAAACTGAATTCTTTTGGAACCTGACCTTCTTTACCGTGACCCTCCTGCTCAGATTTTTGAAGGCTACCACTTCCCACAACACTCAGGTCTTTTTTGAGGAACTAAGGAGAAATTGTGTAGGACTCACAGAAGTGCTTTTATGGTCAGCACTCAGTAGGAACCAACATCATCTCACAATTACCTTGCTATTACGTCTTAAAGCTATTCTAATTCAATTATTTTATTAACTTTCTGTAAAAATCTGAAGACTATTTTCAAGTAAAATCTTTTTTTTTTACTGTGGAAACTTTTAATGTAAATGGTAAAACAGACTCTTACACAGTTTTAAAAATTCAGCACAAGTTTCTCAGCCAAGACATCTAACTGCTGAGTTCTTTGAGATTTATGATAATTTTTTTGGTTTTTGGTTTTTGACCAACTTCATTTATTCTCTTCCTGGCAGTGATTTAAAAGTATGCAAGTTTTAATAAGAAGTTGGTATTTGCTACTGTCACTTGCTGTTTAGGATCCACTTCAAAGTAGCATTCTTTTTAGCTGAATATGCTTTGCTACCTTTCAGAATAGGTCAATATCCACTGCTTATCATCTATAAAAATAATTTCTGCAGGGATTTCTCACTTTTCATGAGGTAAAGGAAAACCACAGGGTCTAATTCTCCATTATATTGTACTTCCTTCTCTCATTAAAACAGATGAGAAAGGAGATTTTGTTCTATTTTAAAATATTTGAAGAGGTATAATTGATAACACAAGATATAAATTTCTGTAGGCCAAGGAAGCCAATTTTATTAAACCCAAACCTGAAAACATACTACCCAGTCATGAGAAAAGTGACCATATTAGTACTTCAGAAAAATACTCATCTTGGCAAAAGTTCTCAATAACTCAAGAACAGTGGAGAAAGAGATGAAATAAGGACTGAATTCATCTTTTTGAGAACAAAGTTGGAATAATGTACCTTAACTGTTAATGTTCAAGTATGCCCTAAAACTTGCAGTAATACTTTAAGTCTTAACATTTGAGGAGGCATTATTAATCCCCATGAAATGTGGTGAATACCTGCATACCTGTGATTCTTTTGTATTACGATGTTCTTTATTCATCTGGTAGTGATGACAAAACACTTGCAATAGGCATAAACAATGCAACAGTTCCCTATCTGGATGCTCTCAAAATCCCTTGGGATTTGGTTGACTTTCTTCAGCTTTAGCAATGGTACTTTAAATAGATGTTAATTCTTCCAGAGAGGTACACAGGTTGCTAGACAGCCTTAGGGCCCTACCATGTGACGTGCATATTTTGGTCTGAATATATTTTTGTATCCCACTTACAGGACATCCTCTTTCTTGAAATGAAAATAAATGGTAAGCTTTTCCTTAGGAAACATTACTTGAATATTTTCATCTTTACAAACTAAATCACTAGAACAGTTTCAAGGAGTTGACTCTTTTTTGGTCAGTATTATTACACTAGTTTATGTTCATAATTTCTTGAGAATGAAGCTTTGTGCATTCACACTGAGATTAGCAAATGCCAATAAACAGAGGACAAAGCTGAAGCATACAGTTCCCAATAGTTTAGCATTTTGATGATTAAAGGGATGCGAAATTGTTAATTATGCAGTGTAAGTTTCCATGAGAAAAAACTGCAAATGACAAATTCTGCTTCAGGTCAGAAAGTGAATAAATATCTTAGGCAATACCATGCACAGCACAAAAGAAGCTATCCTCTACTACACACTGAATAAAAGAGAAAGATGGAAAAACAACTATAGTTTTAAACAACTATAGTTTTAATAGTTTGTTGTCCTCTGTCAAAATACAGTACTGTAAGAATTCTTCTTTTAATACATAACAAGGTTGGTCAAGGGGTGAAGAAAAATAAAAGCTGATGTCAGCAGCTGGGGGATGAAACAAAATATAACATTATATACAATTTAAAGAAAAATATTTTAAATTATCTGTTCCCCAGATTCACTAAAGGTATCTAATTTTGCTTTGTTGAGATTCTGGAAAAAAGACCTTATTCTCAATATAATTGTGCCTAGGCTTATGTTCAACTCATTGTTACCAAAACAGTCATAAACAAGCAAGCAAAGAACATCCATAGAAACTAAGCATAAAGCAAAATAGATGCTTTAGAAATTTTACACTGTTGATTAAGAAATGAACTTTTTCACCCTTCAGACAGATAGGCAGTTAAGT
This sequence comes from Pelecanus crispus, assembly GCF_030463565.1. Taxonomy (NCBI): domain Eukaryota; kingdom Metazoa; phylum Chordata; class Aves; order Pelecaniformes; family Pelecanidae; genus Pelecanus; species Pelecanus crispus. Next base: position 111,577,371 of record NC_134644.1, read on the forward strand.
ATTACAAATATCACAATTTTTGATGAGAATACCTGAAAATGTCCTTAAATCCTTCTTAGAGCCATTTGATCTAATACACTTTAAACAAGGGAAAACTTTGGAACAATTCCCTCAATATTCCTGAAGCAGCCAAGCATCTTGAAAATTCATGGGTCTAATAAAATCTAAAAAATGCTCAGTTTTTAGGGAAACAGAGGGACTGAATTACATAGTCTAATTCTCTAAAACTTCTGGCACATTTTTAGACTTGTTTCCAAAATATGTCTTCTTGCTTCTTTCGCCATTTTTTTCCTTCCTGTCTTCCCACATGGATTTACAGCTGTAACACTATCTTCATTTGTGTTCATAAGAGAAGCCAGAATATTTTAAGAGTATCTAACCACATTTCAAAATGCACGTGTCTGGGCACTTAGAGGTAACACAGCCCGTTCCTTCTCGTGCAAAATGGAAGTGTCCATCTCTACACTGAAATAGCATTATTTACAGGCAGCTGTGAAACCTGTTCTCCATTTTGTGATGTAGCATTTTGCTGCCTTACTTTAGTATTTATGGTATATTTTAGTATATTTAGGCAGTCTCTTAGCTACTAATCTCTTAACTGAGCAGAATCTCCTCAATAGAACTGTTCAATGTCCCATCTACTCTTCTATATCCCCTACATGCAACATAGACTCAATATTGGTGATATCAATATATTGTGAACAGAGTTGAATCCAGCTGGCGACTGGTCACAGGTAGTGTTCCCCAGGGCTCAGTTTTGGGGCCAGTCTTGTTTAGTTTAATATCTTTATCAACAATCTGGATGAGGGAATTGAGTGCACCCTCAGTGAGTTTGCAGATAGCACCAAAATGGGTGGGAGTGTCGATCTGCTGGAGGGTAGGATGGCCCTGCAGAGGGACCTGGACAGGCTGGACTGATGGGCCGAGGCCAACTGGATGAGGTACAAGGCCAAGTGCCGGGTTCTGCAATGCTACAGGCTTGGGGAAGAGTGGCTTGAAAGCTGCCTGGCTGAAAAGGACCTGGGGGTGTTGGTTGACAGCCGGCTGAATATGAGCTGGGAGTGTGCCCAGGTGGTCAAGAAGGGCAATAGTATCCTGGCTTGTATCAGGAATAGTGTGACCAGCAGGACCAGGGAAATGATCATGCCCCTGTACTCAGCACTGGTGAGGCCGCACCTGGAATACTGTGTCCAGTTTTGGGCCCCTCAATACAAGAAGGACACTGAGGTGCTGGAGTGTGTCCAGAGAAGGGCAACAAAGCTGGTGAAGGGTCTGGAGCACAGGCCTTATGAGGAGCGGCTGAGGGAACTGGGGTTGTTTAGTGTGGAGAAGAGGAGGCTGAGGGGAGACCTTATCGCTCTCTACAGCTCCCTGAAAGGAGGTTGTAGTGAGGTGGGTGTTGGTCTCTTCTCCCAAGTAGTTAGTGATAGGATGGGGGGAAATGGGCTCAAGCTGTGCCAGGGAAGGTTTAGGTTGGAAATTAGGCAAAAATTTTTCACAGAAAGGGCAGTCAAGAATTGGAACAGGCTTCCCAGAGAGGTGGTGGAGTCACCATCCCTGGAAGTGTTCAGAAGGCGGGTAGATGTGGCACTTTGTGACATGGTTTAGTGGGCCTGGTGGTGTTGGGTTGATGGTTGAACTGATGATCTTAGAGGTCCTTTCCAACTTTAATGATTCTATTCTAGTCTTACTTTCATAAAAAAATAATCCAGCCACCAAGCCAGGAAACATGAAATTGCTACTCTCCCTTTAATTGGTTTAGTGGTGGACTTGGTAGTGTTAGGTTAATGGTTAGACCTGATGATCTTAAAGGTCTTTTCCAACCTAAAAAATTCTATGATTCTATAATATTTTGTCAGTATGTCTGAGAAAATGACAAGGTTTTTGCATTCATGTAGTAAAACACAGTGTTTACTGTACACATTCCTGTGAGAAAGGAATCAGTGAATTTACATAAATCTTGAAAAGAAATTGAGAAGAGGAATGAAGGTAAAACTAGTAATACTATAGATGAGGGAGAGGTACTTAAAAGAAAGTGTAAAAGGTGAAGAAAAGGAAGAGAATGCAAGCAGTGTAACTCTAAAGGTATTCAATCAGTTTAGCTAGTTAACATCCTTTAATTTCTGCTTCATGTAATGTTATTGACAACATACAACTCTTTTTATCTTAGTAATACTCAATCACTCAATCAAAACCAAGAATCATTATGCTTGAATGTTCTGCAAAGAACACCTTGGGTTTTTTGTTGTTGGTGTTGCTTAGGGGACTTTTTTTTTTTTTTTGGGGGGGGGGGGGCGATTGTTTGTTTGTTTGTTTTAAAGCAGCCACTATAAAAATATGGAAATTCATGTTCTGTTACAATTAAAATGCAAAGTTATCATGATACCAATACTAAATACTTTGGATAACAGATCATAAAAGCACTGTCAATAAAAGGTGAAATAACTGTTATAAATACCAAAACATAACAAAGCAGGGGACTACATCTATAGATAACCTTGTATACAGCTTTAGCATTAGTGAAAAGTAAATCAGTTCTGTACACAACCTGTTGCCTAGGAGAAAAATCCTGACAAATTTGCTGTCAAGAACATATAACCTATTTACTTTATGGGATCTTTGGTTTTATACCATGTTAATGGAAACTAAAACCAGTCCAATTTCTAAGTGCTAAATTCATTATCATGGACATGGGTCTGTTGTCTCATCAGAGGCCTTTGCTGACGCTTGAAGTGCCCTACAATGTGCAACCCATCTTTCTGTAGCTGGCAGGTGAGACACAGGCTCTAAGGGAGACCCAGTCTGGACTGGTGACTGGAGATTAGATATGATTTCCTACAGTGTGAGAAATAACACCAGATGTCCTAGTGTTGGCTGGCAATCAAGCCTGGTGCTGACAGCAAAACATCTCCTTGTAGAAGGTTTTTTCCTGTTTCCTCAAAGTAACATTTCAAGTCCAATCTGCAGTTCAAGCTATCACTTTCTGGCATGATATATGGGTGCACAGAATTCTTTTTGTACATATAAATGTCATTTGCCATCCTTTCCTCTCCTCACAATTACAGGCATATCAAATTTATGGATGCTAAAAGAAATAAGGCACCAATTTTTCTTGAAATTTTGGAGTAACTAGCTGATTTTTAATAAACCATTGAAAGTGGCATGTAGATTTGTTCTTTGGTGCTGGCCTTAATTTCAAGTTGTTCTAACTCAAAAAGTAGATAATAATTCTGTAGCATATCAGCTCTTCCTGTTTGCAGCAAGATGCCCTCTTCACCAGAGGCTACAGAAAGATGATGAAAGAATAACTTTTCTTGCTGGGGGAATTCAGAAGTTGACATATAGCTCCAGAGTTCACCTAAAGACAAATGTTTGTCTTACTCAAATGTCAGTCATTATTTTGTTAGCCTGAAGGAGAAGAACATCCTTTTTTGCACTGGAAGTTTGAGAAGTATTCATAAAATAAGTAAACCCATTTGCTGTCAGCATTCATAGGATGAAGAATGATTGAAATTCCTGAAAATAAGCAGAATATTGATAATGTTAAATAAGCAGTGCAAAAAGATATATTTGATTTTTACAATGAAAGACTGCAGGACTCAGATAGTGAAAAAGACATCCCTGTGTTTTGTTTCGGTTTTTTTTTTTCCTTCATTCTAGTTAAAATTCTTAAGTCTTTAAAGAACACTAAATAGTAGAATACATTAATTGCAATGAAACCTACTTGTGAGGAAAATGTTTAGTAGCAGGTTACTCATCATGGAACACAGCCAAACAGCTGTTCAGTTTGCCAACAGATGTTCATTTTTCCAGTCCTGTTAATCTTGCAAGACATTTTTCCCCGAAGTCCAATGACAAAAGCTGTAAGATCCACAGTTAATTCCAAAAGGCATATAAGGGTTGAAGGACTTGCTGGTGTTTGATTAGAAAGGAAGAGTAACAAACAGGAAATCTACTGTTGTAGAGTGAAATTTTTCCTATCACATACTTTGATTTGGAAAATCCCCCCAAGAAAGTTACCTATGTTTACATTTTCTTGAAAACTGGCTGACAGTGAAAAAAAGTCAAAGCACAACATGTATCTCATGCAGGCTTAAAAAGAAAAAGGATGCATTCAACAATAATTTCTTCTGAAATGTTTATAAATTGTTTTTTAAATGTCAGATTTCTTTTAATTTTACCTACTAAATGAACACAAGAGGTATTCAGTTGGGCTATGTTCAAATATTTAATTAATAGAAAGGCAATCACATGATTACAGAAACAGCTTTACTCCAGAAGGCTTTTGATCATATGTTTAGTTAGCAGACAAATCAACTTACCTGCGCATATCCTGATGATGTCTCAGTTACACAGGACTGATACAGTAGTTCAGCATGGGTAATTATCCAAATTACACAAACTAAATATATTGCCAACAGAGATACTGTTGTGTAAAAAGTCTGCATTGAACTAAACCTTTAATAAAACCTCAGTTTTAAAGACTATTTATATTTCAATTTTAAAATAAATTATAATCATAATGATAATGATAGTGACAATAATAATAGCAACAACATCTTTTTTCCCCTATTCCACTTTCTTTTCTTCTGCTTTTCATTTCCCTGATAAAACTTTTCAGAGCTGTACAGAAATTTTCTTTGTTTGGGAAATGTGCTGACTCTTTCTGTCCTAAATTTGCCATTATGCAACTTCTATGAATGTATCAAATCCCCAGGCTGAGCTGCAATTTTCTAATTTCTTCCAGCTTCTAAAATCTCTGCTTTCCATATGGTGTGTAGTCCTGAAATTGATGGAGTCAGGTAAATGGCAATTCACGTTGCAGTGGCAGTTGGGATTTTAAACGTTCAGGCAGGGTCCAAATCAGCACAAAAGATCTGCATCAGCTATAACAGCATGGTTTGATTACAGATCATATCCTTCTTTTATATTAGCAGCTCTTTCCCCCCAAAAAGCCCAGATCATTCCACTTGCCAGGAATCTAAGAGAATATGCCATACAGATAGCGTGTGGCTGCTAGGCACTGACAGTCTAGCCATCGTCCATATTGACATAAGCTGATTTAAGATGAGATACCTTAAGCTACCATAGCAGCTAGCAGTATCGAGTGTAAGCACTAGGACACTTGGACAGATTCAGCCCAAACTGGTTTGGATCTGGGAGCAGTCTGGTGAGTCCATACAGTGACAGGCTACTCAAATCTACTTTACTTCGAGATCTATGGGGCCTGTTGTATAACTTTTACTGCTTTTGGAAGCAATGCCTCAGAGCTTCATTTCTCATTGCATGATACTAACTAGCATCAACTGGCACAAATCAGGAATTTTTCAATCAGATTTTTTTGTGAAAACAGATTTTTTTCATTGGAACTTTTTTACAGAAATATTCCAATGTCAACAAAGCCTTAATAGTATATAATGGTTCTGTATATAATTCGTTATAAACAAAAATGGACCTCTCCAAAATAACTAGTGAAGCACTTTATGCCCCTCGTTAATAAAGCTGCTGGTTTTTGTGGGAGGGAGAAAGGAAAAAACAAAAGTTGGTCAGGGACTTAAATCCATGGTGTGGTCCTATGACTAGATTCTTTACAGTTTTATATATGGATTGATTTCTTTCTTTTATTTCAGTCAAGTGGGTAATGTCTCTCTTTTCTGTTTAATCTTGAAATGTCATGGATTTAGAAAAATCCTTTTCTATTCAGTTGTAGTCAGAAAATTCTTGACTTTATTTGGAGAAACATAACATGTTCTTTACTTGTCTGGCCATAGTCTGGGAAAAGATTTTTATATTAGTTCATATTTATATAACACCATGCATCTTTAACTTCAAAGATTTTTACAAAATTTCCTATAGAAAAATATCTATTTACAAATTACATATTTATACACTATTAATTAAGATTCATAAAAATAAGATTAAATGAAATCTTTCATTTATGAAAGTTACACACATCTAGAGCTTACCTCTGCTTTCAAATTGTGGCATACATTCACTAATAATTCTTTAGACATAAACTGAATTTTCCTTTTTCAAATCATTGGCTGCAGCCAAAATTGGGAAGAAAAAGTCCTAATTGTTTTAAATTGCTCATTCTGCTGTGTCTAAACAACTTACTGTGACAACTGCATGATCTGGAATAGTGTGTACAAATCCCAGTCACAACCAGATTCTTAGGTGAAAAGTTCTTCACATACATGGAAAATGAGAATCTTAAAATCCAAGTAATCATTCTGTATCTTAAAACCCAATGATAATCAAAAAGAAATCTGTCTCCAAAAGACTTGTTACATATCTATGCACCCTGTTTTCCAGCATGTCCAATCATGAAAAATGCTTTGTTCAGAGACACAATCAGCTCTCATGGTCTTTGCTGATTTGACTTGAGTAGGAATGATTCTTCCACACACTGGGGATGAACTGGCAAGAAAAATAAATTCAATTCCTATCCAGATACAACTATTCAGGTTTCTTATTTTATGGTATTAAAGTCTTATGTTCAGAGCAATAGAGCCAGGCCCAAAAATAGGAGAATAGAGAGGAAATTAATCATATTTTCTACATCATATATTTTTATGTATATATTGTCAATATAGTCAAGATTAGCTTCTGATGTTTAGTCGGAGGGGTTTGGCTTTCCAAAAACAAAGAAAGAAGAAAAAAACAAACAAACAATGAAACTGAACAAAATGGTGATTTTTGGTTTTAACTTCCTACTCAACTTGATGAATCATTAAAAGAAATTTCCATTTTCTCATATAGCCAGCCAAGTCACAAATTGTTTTATGGTAAAGATGTATCTGAACTACTGTGAGTTTTACTCCAAGTCATTCTTCTGTCCCACTCCTCCATTTTTCTTCTTCTTATTTCTTCTCACCAGTAATAATAACATAGCTGTAATCTTTGACATGTTTACAATGATGACCATTTCGTGCTTCTTTTTTGCCACATTTGAAATTTTGTTTTCCCTCCCCCTGAAACCACAATAACTATAAGCTGGACATTTTAAACTAGGAGGTCTAATAATGCTGCTTTTAATGAAAGCCAGGTATATTGGCCCCTAGGTCTAGAGCTTTTAAGTAAGTGCTTAACATTGCAATATCCATTTATCATACATGAGAGCTGGCAGCTGTGGAATGTGTTTCAAAGGCAGTAGCTGTAAATATTTGCTAAAAGACCTTCAGAAAATATTATCAAAAAGTTTAAGAATAACAGATCTATGTCTCAGCTCTGAAGTAGGCAGGATCATGTAAAAATATGATGAAAATATATTATTGTAATTAAACTCATGAGAAATGTAGGAGAAAAATAACTGAAGAATTTTGACATCAGGTTTTTAATATAACATTAAAACGTATTGGACATACACCAAAGCTGTCCAGCAGAGCTTATTGGATCCATTTGTGAGTTTAAAGTTTTATAACAGACATAAAATATAAGTACCATTATGCAGTACTTTATGTTTGCAACTCTCAAGCACAAGCTCTGCAGTAGCTCCATGAATTAGGTGAATAGTATCAACAGAAAAAAGCCCACTGACAGCAATGCAAATAAATGAGAATAAAGGGGAGTGTAAATAGCATAGTTGTAAACTGTTTCACAAAGAAATCTCCTGTTCTGAAAACTAGTTTATTTTATATAAGTAAATAAATCCTGTGACTTTCTATAAGTGTTTGGGGTTGCATTTTCAATCACATCAACGTGACATGTTTGCACACAAAAATTTAACAATATAATTCAGTTCTACAAAGGGTTTACCAAAGCAACTAGTGAATCTACTCACCTTTCCTCAGAAAGTTAATAATGAGAGCTGAGCAAGATGAGAATCATGGAAGTGACATGATCATAGTACATGTATTAAATCTTTATTTAACAATCTTAGACTAGCATAAATAAGACAATTGAAATAAAATTCATCTAACAACATGACCTGCAGCAAACCCTGCCTTTCCACTGTCCTTACCTTTCTGTTTCACAAATTATTTTTCCCCAGACAAAATAAATATGTACAATAAATGTCTAGATTTGTACCTCTATTAAGGTTTTATAAATTATAAGGTTTCCTTTGAAACTCACTGTATGACGAAGCATATTTCTGGCACAATGATCACAATAGTATGACTGTATAAACTGAAAATTTAAAGTAGCAGGGTTTAGTTTACACTTCCTTTGTGTATTTTGGAATTTCTATGCTTAAAAATAATTCAGAATAAATAAAGCCAGTAAAATCTCATGGAAAAAAAGGCAACCATTTTGGCAGGTACTGAAAGAAGGAGAAGTAGTATGATATTAAGAGAGTAGTGAGGGAACGGGAAACAATTCAGCATCAGCTTGCAAGTGTTATTAATTAAGAATAGGTAAGACTCACACCTGCTTTTCTTTTGGACTGTGTTTTCCTTTGATTCCTTTCAGGACCCTTTTACACTCTCTTTATTAAATGTTTCTCTTCTACCCTGTGCTTTTTATCATTGCTCTCATCTCTCTTTCATTTCTGTCCTTCATACCCAAAGAACTTATCTTACTACTCCCCAAACCAATACATCCTGAAGTTTGCAGGACACCAGACTGTTCATGTTCAGAGTAAGAGCCCTTTTCTTTGAACTAATATTTTTCCACCATATTTAAACACAAATTACATTTTTCAAGAAAAAGATAATTATTGCCCTGAATAGATTGTCTGGAAGAGAATTACTTTCAGTCTTAACTTAAATATCTTTCAGAGTATATGTGATAATAATGTTACCACATACACTCAAAAAACTCCCCCAAAAACCAAATAAAACAAAATAAAACCAGAAAAAGATAAGAAAATTCTGCTTCTCAATGGCAACATATGGAAAGTCAAGACCATCATTGAAAATCAGACTCCCTATTGATTGCTGATTATAAAACTTTCCAGTTAAAACTGAAAAGAGGATTTCTGCCCTCTAGTTTCCCTACAAATGCAAAACATGTTTCCTAATTTAAATTAACCTTCTAGAGTAATAGTTAATGCATTATAAATATAATGTAATATAAAAAAAATGAAGTTGCATTTTCAGCAAATGTCAATTAGTGGACATCCAGTGATGATGAGATCTATTACATATATAGAGCAGAAAGATTATCTGTTACTTGTATCTCTTGTAAACTGCATTATCCTACTTTATCATCTGGGGAAAATATAGAAAATATCTTTTTTAGTTTTTCTGATGTCTGAAGGCCCAAGGTTATTTTGTTCCAGCTGACAAAGGAGAATTTGTAAGTTTGAGATTCAAACTTAGTTATTAGATAGTGCAGAGGTGAAAGGCATAGTTTTGAGACAATTCTGCTTTACATGGTGGCTTACAAACAGAAGGAGATAAAAGGCATGAACACAATCAACAAAAGTTTTAAAACCTTCTGGATCACTCATCAGTGGAGCTGTGAGTGGTTACAATACCATTATTGGATTTGCAGAGTGTTGGCTGCCTCCTGTGCAGCAGCCTTAAGTGGGGAATAGAATCCCTTTTGGAATACTCTCCTTGCACTATAAGAGACATCATTCTCGTCTAAATGTGCACATTTACTTTTACAAAATAAGACTACACTGTTATGGCTAAATTTGCTTAACCATATGTGTATGTCATTTTATTCTGCTTAAATACTACATGTTTCCCAATCCTTAAAAAGTGAGATAATCTCATGGAAGGCTCTAAATTATTCCATTTGGAGAAAAGTATTCTGTTTTTATAGATTTTCTTTTCCTTTTTCTTTTTCTTTTTCTTTTTTTTTTTTTAACTTAATTAGAAGGAAAAGAAGTTGTGTAGAAGTTGTCTTCTCTTAAGAAGTGCTTACAGACAGAACATTACTTGTAACTTATGTAGTTTTACCAAGCTGTTAGATGACCTTTCAACTCAAGATCCCAGTAATGTGTCTTCACAAACATAATGTACCTGCTACAAATCCGGCACACCTTTAATATTACTGCTTCTTGGAAATAAATACACAGATAAACCATATCATCAGATAGCCATTTCAAAATTGGTTCCAAGAAATTGCAATGAAGAGTGCACATACTCCCTCCACCCACTTGAGATCTAACCAGGCTTATGAATATATGTAATTGTATGTGACAATCCAGGATTAGTATTTTCACTGTGCTAGGCAACACAACATGCTTATCTTCCAAATACTTTACTGTATAATGGCAACACAAACCAAACAGAAAGAAGGTAGTGAACAAAAAGCACACAACTAAAACTTAAAATAACAGATTCAGAATACCTCAGCTCTGTGATTTTTGGGGAGAGTTTAGAAACATATGCATTTTATTTAGAAAATTAGGAGAGGGGGGATGTGATGTAACTCCATTTCAAATCAATCTGAGCTGTGTAGTACTGCCAATACATCTCTGGTGAACTGGGGCATGATGAAGTTAAATGAGTTGCCTAAGATCATATGGTAAGACAACAGTTGACATGAGAAACAAAGGCTAACTTTTTGCCTCAGGTTTACACTCTAATACTGTTCCTAATTCCATTTCCATATCAACCCACTGTAAAGCATAAAAAAGGATTACAATGTCTAATGCTGAAAGAGAGCAGCGAGGCTTTTGAAAAATAGAAGTGGCTTTGTTCACAGAAACATCTTTTACATCTCTGAGTGGCTAGAAAGAAAATATTTTACAGTAAAAAGTTCAATACAGAAAGACATCAGAGTAGGGAAAACAGCTCGACTATATCTCAGGTGGCTGCGTGATTGAGTGGATGGCAAGATTCACAAATGGATTCCCTTTTCCTACTTAAACTTTTCTCCCTTTAAAAATATACTTACTTTTCTTCATGAAGTCCCAATTGTCCTGAGGCCACCTGGGAGCTTGGGAGCTCTGGACAGCTCTCAGACAGGCTCTCTCCTCTCACAGTAACTGCAAATCTGTGCTGGGACACCAGCTCCCAGATCATCCAAAGACGTGTCTGGCTGGGAACCCCATCCTGGGCATTCATGATTCCCTCTCTCACCGTTCCACATTTCTTGTCTGTCACCAGCTATGCCCCAAATACTGTAACTTGACTGTTCAGAGGTAATATACAACCCTTTTTACTGTGGCCAAGTAAGGTACTTTGGCATGCCCTCTGCCACAGACTTTTGCTGTGACAGAACACCTAAAATAGGAATTTCCACCCCTCTTTTGCTTTGCTGCCCTTTATCTGAATAGGGCAATGGGTTCATTTTTTATAGGGCTTATAGAAAAAAAAAAAAGAAAAGAAAAAAAAAAGTGTGATGTGTGTCACATAGCACAGAACTTCCTCTAGGAGAGGTCTCTACAATCCATGCATTCAAAAATGCCTGAAACATTCCACTGGACCCTTCCTATCACAGTAGAAGGCAGACATTGATAAATAATCCCTATTAAGGTCGTATTTCCCACCTAATAAAGTAGCTCAAATAATCACACCTTTTATAGATCTTTATGAAAACAGTAAATTCCACAGTAAGTGGAATTCTAAATATTTCTTGGTTTATGAACATATGCTGGATATAGACACCAAGCAAAACATGGCTTCATGTTTTGCAATCTGACCTCAATTTCCCTTGCTACAATTGTTATCTTTGCATATCATCTTTCAAAGTCTAAAAGAAAGATCACATTTCTGGAAGAATGCTGCAGTAGAAAGCATTTTTGTGAGATTGGCTGCTGCAGCTCATTGTAGCCATCATCAGAGAGAACTTAATAGACATATAGTATTTTTATATATAGCTATCTCTATACACTATAACATTCCATCCCTTTCTCTGACCTTATCCTATTATTTTTATATCTTCTCCTTCTAATTTAGATTCACCCAGTCAATCAACTTGCATACCTGTCTAGACTGCTTTAACCACACGCATTCGAAGCTAATACTTGGAGGAGGCAGAACATCAGAAGGGAATGAGAAGGGAATGCTTTCTCTCCCTGTGTAATTGCACGATGGGATTCTGGCCAAGTTGAACACAAATAATAGAGGAGATATCATTTTGCAGTGTCAGTCCACTAATAAATCAGAACAATGAGAGATTCTATTCAATCAATTTCTGAAAGCATGCAGAGTTTCTGAGGCCTAGTACAGGTACATCCTCTAAACACAATAGTACAACTTCACAACCTCCATTGCCCTCCAAAGTTTCTTTCTGTCTTCAGTTTTCTAGGACACACATTATATGGTCACTTATTCAATTGAAGCACAGACTAAGGGTCTTATCTACTGACTGTTCATGAATAAAATAATGATTAAATGTGTGTAGTTCATACAGAATAAATGTTAGACCAAGTCCATAAACTAGAATCTCATCCTGCTTTTGATGAAGCTAAATGTCCTCATTTTTATTGTGGTCAAACAATTACTGTGAGTGTGATTCCCTGAAAACATTCATGCATGCACTGTTCCTAGACATATATACACAATGCACAATACTGATGGAAGACCAGACATGACTGACTCCATGAATAGAAACCATATGTTTCAAAGAAGCTAAAGGGCCAAGTACTAAGTCCAAATAGCACTTACAGACATAAGACTAGATTTATATTTAGCTGATAGGCAGCAATATACTGCTTTCTTGGTTTAGATCCCCAAAGAGATGACACAAGACTGGATGATGGTTATATTATTTTTATTTAAGATACCAGCAGATGATATGATCCCACCTTACTGGAAATAAACAGGCAATCGATTCCAGATTTGCCTGTGTCCTAGCCCTCTTCTGACAGTGCCAAGCAGAACTGTGTCCACCACTATTAATGCTGGCCAGCACGTGTGTTTTATTCATGCTTGGCTACACCTAGAATAGGTTCAGTCCACTGAATTAATATGTATTCATATTTTGTTTAATCTGCTATAACAATAACTTCCTACAGGTAGATACTAGAGTTAGTTACTCACCTATGACTCTAATATTGCCATGCTGTTCTGTGCAAAGCTGTTTTGCATTTTAAATGTAATGCTTCTGCTGATCTATACTAACAGAGGAATAACCATACCAGTTTTAAGCTTCCTTTCCTGACAAAATCCTGTCATCAGTGAGAGGCAGAGGTGTTCATTAGTTCTTGACACTTAGGTTTGTGACAGAGTCTTCCTGATAGAGAAGTCACAAATCACCCCAGGTTTATAAGCCTGAATATGGCAGAGTAAGGATGGTGAATCATGTGCAACTAGAGAGGCAGTACTTACTTCTTCTAAGACTATTTACAGAACATCTTATAGTATCCACCTGTAATAGCTTATCCCTTGTGACTGGTATCTTTTATCAAGCTCAAGTATAATCAACATTCAGCAACATCATGACAGATTCACTATGTGCTACCAGTAACCCTCTGGCTCAGTTCTGTTTGCAAAAATAGGCCTGACTAAGTGTAATCAGAAACATTTGTGAACTGGTGTTAATTATGTTTGTCATAATTAACTCACCTGAGGTGTGTTTCCAAATTTAGAAATAAATGAGAAATAGAAAGAAGTAGCTGAGAGCAATGAAGAGGAAACTGGCCACTTTGAAATGTAGTCATATTTCGTATATTGCCTCAGTATACCAGAAGAACTTGGTTCCAATCACAGTTATGGTTCCAGCTGCCATTTTTGTTATTGAGTCATCAATTTTTTTTATTGCCACCAGGTGAGTAAATTCATCCTATAATAATGAACTCAGATTTTAGTCATCAGCATCAATTTTTGTAGTCTATACATATAGCATCTTTTGTCTGATACAGCCCCCAAAAAACATAATTTAATGAATAAGTGAGAATAAATAATGTTGTCTTTTTACTTATAAGTCACCGTCTTTACAGTGGAGTAGATATTTAGACTGGAATCCTCTAAGTGACCTTGGAAGTTAGTGATTCAGCATGTAAACAGACCAAAGCTGTAATGGTCAATGAGTTACTGTTGGTTAGCTGAGCTGCAATAGCAAATTATCTATTTCCTTTCAGTACATTTCAGTCAATCAGTTAAATGATTTTAGAGTAACTGAATTTACTTCACAGCTGAGTCAGGCCTGCAAATTAACCAGGCATTAAAGGTGTTATGATGGAGTGTCTTCACTTATCTTTAATTATTTTTCATGGCCTGGTATTCCTGATATAGCCTTAGTCATACATGTCTCAATAGAATTTCATTCCTTCAAAAAAGACAAGTATAGTCTGTCGGTTCAGACTATCTCCTTTAAAAAGTCATAGAAGTCAAATGAGGCATGACTTTTCAATGAGAAGATGATTTTTTTCTCATTGTATATGTTGCATATTCTACCACTTTTTTTTTTTTCTTCTTTCTTTCCTGGGAAGGAGGCAAAGCAAAAACAAATTCCTGCATCTTCATGGCATCCTATAACTTCAATGAGTTTTTAAATAAAGCTCATTGTAGGATTGGTAGCCAGGTCTGTGAAATTTCTAAGAAAATCTGTTGGACATTTAATGAAAAATACTTAAGTATTCTACTGGCGGTTTTTTGCACTTGGCCTTTTTGTATGTATGTTTTGATAATCATATCACTTTGTTATTTCAAATGTAAGTTGTACACTAACAATTCTTGAAATAGGGCTGGGTGGGACTTTTAATTAGTCTAAATGAGATATACTTAGACAAACTAATTTTAGATCCTTCCAGAAAACAACAAAAAGAAACAAATCCCAGACTGGCAAGGCTGCATGCTACTAGTGTATGCTGAGCAATGACCATACTGCCACTTCTAAAAAATAAAAACTTAGTCATATCCAAATGTAAACATAACTTCTTTATCCTTATCATTATGAGTGAGAGAGACATGCTTCTTTCAATGTTATATGATAGTTTTACAAGCTTAAGTAGAGTAATTAAATAGAAGTTGCCTCTTTTGGGCACAAAGATATTCATGGCCTAAAATATATTTATGTGGGTACATTGTGTTGTGGTTGGTTGACCTTGGCTGGCTGTTAGGTGCCCACCCAGCCTCCTCTCCTCAACAGGGCAAGGGGAAAAAATAAGATTAAAAGGTTTGTGAGTCAATATAAAGATAGGGAGATCACTTACCAAGTACCATCACAGGCAAAATTGATTCAACTTGGGAAAAATTAATTTAATTTATTCCTAACTAAAATAATTTGGATGGTAAGAAACAAAGACAAAAACTAAAACACTTTTCCCCTGCTCCTGCCTTCTTCCCAGGTTGAACTTCACTCCTTCATTCCTGACTCTTATACCTCTTCCCCACACCAAGCAGCACAAAGGGATGAGGAATGGGGGTCCTGGTCAGTGCACAACAGCTCCTCTCTGCCACTCCTTCCTCCTCACGCTGTTCACGCTCCAGCGTGGGGTCCTTCCCACAGAATACAGTCCTTCATGAGCTGTTACTGCTTAGGTCCTTCCCATGGGCTGCAGTTCTTCAAGAACTGCTCCAGCATGGGTCCTCTCCACAAGGTACAGTCCATCAGGCACAGGCTGCTCCAGCATGGGTCTCCCACAGGCCACAGCTCCTGCCAGAAAACCTGCTCTTGTGTGGGCTCCTCTCCATGGCCACAGTACCTGCCAGGAGCCTGCTCCTGCATGGGCTCTCCATGGGCTGCACTTTCCTTCATGGCATGAACGCATGCTGTGGTATGGGTTTCTTCACAGGCTTCAGTGCAGATACCTGCTCCACCGTGGTCCTCCATGGGCTGCAGGGGCACAACCTACTTCACCATGGTCTTCACCACAGGCTGCAGGGGAATCTCTGCTCTGGTGCCTGGAGCACCTCCTCCCCCTCCTTCTTCTCTGGCCTTGGTGTCTACAGGGTTGTTTTTCTCATATTTTTCCACTCCTCTCTCACAGCTTCTGCATAGTGTTTTTTACACTTTCTTCAATATGCTTTCCCAGATGTGCCACCATCTTGGCTGCTGGGCTCAGCTGTACCCTGCAGCGGGTCTGTTGGAGCTGTCTGGAACTGGTTGTGTCCGGGTCGGGGCAGCCCTGGCATTGCCCCACAGAGGCCCCTGCAGCCCCCTGCTGCCAGCACCTTGCTATGTAAATCCAGTATTTGTGTTTAGGTATGGTTCATAATTTTCTTCCTTGTATATGCTTTGATCTCCATGTAGTAAGCACACCTTCTACAACTTTATAAGTACTATTGTTAAATTACAATTTTATAATATATACTCAGAAATCATAATCAAGCAACTGTAAATGTCTAATGTGTCTGTATAAAAATGTTATTCTAACTTATTCCTGAAAAAGTAATAAAGTAGAAAATATTTTTAAACAACTTTCTTAGTTCCAAATTTTAAGAAGTGTTTGATCAAATACTAAGAAGATCCCACAAATGCAAATAATGCAATATCTTTGGAAGAAAAATGTAGTATATGAAGGGTGAAAAAGGAGTAACAAAATGATGCAGCTCAAGTGCTTTAACAGCCCTGATGAAAAACAAGGCAGCTTGAGAGCTAAAATAAAATAAAAGGAAGAATATCTTAAAAGTTCATTAAATTCATTAAATAATAAGTATACTGTTCTTCAAGTTCACATTACAGATAACTATTTCCCATTTTAATGGAAAACCACGTTAACAATTGCACCTAAGCCTGAGGTAACCAAACAACACACAGTTGCATCCTTAAGTTGCCAGAATTGCAAGCTTTGGTTCATTCCCTGTAGAGAGACAGTCACTGAAGTTTTGACCATGACAAATAATTATTTCCCTGTGTTAACAGGTCTTGAGTAATAAAACATGTTCAGTTGTAGTCCTGTAGTATCAGAAAGGTAATCCCATATTAGTGATGCAGGTGACATATTTTGTATGAGCTTTAGGAAATTCTGAATTAGAAGAACTAAAACCCCTGACATTTGTAATTATTGGTTGTGTTGTTGAACTATTTTCTAGTCAACCAAACACATAACAAATCCAACCTACAGTGTTTCCAACCTTAAAATGCAGTATATTATTTTTTGTTTGGTTGGTTCCCCCACAAAAAAAACCCACTCTACACTAATCAAAACACACAGACAGGTAGGATTCTGTTGATAAAGTTAAGAAAAGTGGGCAACAAAGTCTCTTATCAAATGCTTTTAAAGAAAAGAAACTGCTAGGGGATAAGAAAAGGGATATTCACATGGGTTAAGAAGTTATGAAGAAAAGATACAGAGAGTAAAAAAAGAATAGCCAGGTTGCAGATAGCGTGGATATGATCAGAGGAGACTCACAGGGATTGTAGTGCAACCAGATAGATGTAATATATTGAAAAATGGTGGGGTTGAGAGAGAGTGAAATGATGATGTTCCCATTTGTAGTAGTAAAGACAAGGGCTAGCTGTGAAGTACTGCAGAAAACCATCACAATACTGAGTGACTAAAGGGTGAATTAAATTCAACATGAAGAGATGCATATTTGCCAAGAAAGGAAATAGAATTTTAAAAATTACAAGGAAGAATCAAAATAAGGGAACAATACAGGAAGGATCATTCTGCCACTTAATAAATCTAAGGTGCAGTGACATTTTGAATACAACCAGCAGATTTGTCCCAGATCCATCCCATCTCAAAAAAACATGTTGTAAAATTGGAAAAGGACAATTGCACCTGTAGAAAAGTTTCACATGAAGAATGATTAAACAGAGTAGATTCTTCAGCCTGGAAAAGAAATGACTGAACATGTAACAATAGATATCTATAAAATAAATGAGACATACAGAAATTGAATGGCAAATGATTATTCACTCTCTCCTCTAATACAGTAAGTAAAACTAGGAGGTGACAGGTTCAAAATAAAAGAAGTTTTTGTCTTCACTCCATGTTATGAAGCTGTCAATTTTTTTGCTGCAGGTTCACAGGCTCATAGGACCATTCAGGCTGGAAGGGAGCTCAGGAGGTCTCTAGTCCAAACTCCTACCTAAAACAGGTTCAGCTCCAAGGTCAGACTCACCAAATGAGGTGAAATTTATAAAAGGAAATTATATCATGCACTATTACACCCACCCACAATGCCCCTTCCTCTCCCTCTCCCCCCACCCAAACCCTCTGTGACTCTGGAGAGCTCAGAAGTGGTGGTGGGTATGAAAGTCTTCTACAGATGCATCACTTTGTGCTTTCTTTTATATTTCCTAGCCATGTGGTTTTGATGGAGACAAAAACCTGCTATACAGATATTTTTCTGATCCAGTATAGCCTCATTCATGTTCTCATGAATGTACTAGTGAAAAGTATGATTCAATAGAGGAATTGTTAAATAAATGAACAATATATTTACCAAATGAAAACCTAAAAAGCTGTAATGAAGCACTAATGGGAAAGAGGTATATTATAAAGATTAAAGAATGTATATGAGATCGAGGATGCCGTTGCCAGTTTTGACACCAAGCCCATGAGAGCTGTGTCTTAATTGCCACTGAGACAGCATGCTGAAATAATTGGCTGTAACTGCAGAGTCACTTTTTTGCCGTTTGAACTGCCTTTTTTTTCATTCTGGCACACTGCTTAGGTCTGGTTCTCTTCAATATAATGTGAGGGCTGTAAGCAATTGAAAAAAGTCACTCTGCTGCCAGAGTTTAAACACGTATTAGCTTTTATAGTGATTTTAGCTCAGTGTGGCTGTGAGTGAAGCAATGGTGACTATCTAACTACTGCCATTTTGCAAGTAGATAAAGACTGCTGTGGACCCAATCCTGTACCTGCTGAGTTTCAATTTTAATGTCTTTTGGTGCTCAACAGTTCTCAAAAAGGGATCAGTGGGTCAGCATACATGTGTGTAATGATTATGCCCATCTACATCCTCAAAAACAGGACCTGAGTGAGTGAGATAATACCTCTCTGCTGGGGGTCACCTCATTACAAGCCTTAGCCTGAAGGCAATCAGCAGTATATGTGAGCTGCCCAAGGAGCAAATGTATATTGTCAGATACATTGTAATTTTAATATTGGGCATGAACAGCAGCTAGTGTTCAAAATTCTGCAACATCTAAAGTCTACATATATAACAGTCACAATTTTATGTTAAGAATGATACAGTGTAAAAGCAAACACTCAAATGTCAGGAGTTACTAGAAATAATATTGCTTTTGTCCTAATTTAGCCCCTTTGTATGTATACATTGTATAATTATGATGTACTTTCATACAATTTTCTGAGTATCCTTGCCTCATTCAGGGTACCTTTCATTCTTTGTATTGTTCCTACACAACATCTTTATCTTGATTATTAAGTGTGTGGCCTTACATCTTGTTTGCTGAATACTATTCAAACTCTGCCTTGAAGGCAGAACTAATTTGTTTGTAGACTTTTCTACAGTATTTGTTGCTGATATTACAGTGTGGCACAAACAAATGATTTGTTCACTTGATTTTTACAGTACCTTTGGAAAATAAATTGTTGTTTTCCTTTATACAGGAAAGCAGAGAAGATGCACCTATTAATTTGGAGTTCCTATTGTGGCATGTATTTTTATACCATGTGACATTATATGACATTTTATCTATTTAATAAAAAACTCTGATTGCATTTGCTCATTACTGCCCAGACTTTTGACAAATCAAATCCTAAAACTCTCAAGAAGTGAAGGATGGATAGTCTGGTGACCCATAAGAAGTTTGATCAACATGACCTTCCCAGAACCATAAGATTCAGTGTCATAAAGAAGGACCATCTATTTCCAAATAGCACCATTTAAATGGCCATGTATAAGAATGTTCTTTCTCTCTTCTGTGTCTACCTTTCCTCATTCTGTTTACAACTTTCTGAACAAGCAAAGCAGAATTCCTACAAAGAGCAGTTTCATTATATAGTCTTTGTTCATACCTAGACCATATATATTATTTGCACTGAATATGTATACATGATAATGGATTTGGAATTACAAACTAAAATACATAGACAAGATGCTGATTTTTTTTGCAGAAATAGCTCAAATCCAACAGTTTCTGAGCTTGGAAATCTTTGCCATGATATTTGGTGCAAAGTAGGGTGCAAAGATGTATTGAGGAATCACAGAATCAAAGAATTGTTGAGTCCAGAAGAGATCTCTTGAGACCATCTAGTCCAAATCCCTTGCTCCAGCAGGGTCAGCTAGAGCAGGTTGCTCAGGACAATGTCCAGTGGGGTTTCAGATACCTCTACAGATGGATCCTCCACTAACTCTCTAGGCAACCTGCTTCAGTATTGACCACCACCACCAAAAAAAAAAAAAAAAAAAAGTGTTTTCTTGTGTTCAAATGTAATTTCATGTGATTTAATTTGCACCAATTACCATTTGTCCTGCCAGTGGGAATTACTGAGAAGAGTCTGGCTGCCACATTCTTCATTCCCTCCTGTACACTGATAAGGTCTTCCTCAGCCTTCTATTTTCTAGGCTGAACAGTCCTAACTGTCTCAGCCTTTCCTCATATGAAAGAAACTTCAGTCCCTTTAATCATCTTTGTGGCCCTGTGCTAAACTCATTCCAGTAAGTCCATATCTTTCTTGTACTGGGTAGCCCAGAACTGGGCACAGCACTCCAGGTGTAGCGTTAATAATCCTGAGTAGAGTGAAGGATCACTCCCTTGAACTGTTGTCAATGTCCTTCTTAATGCAGCATGCTAGCCTTGGCCCTGAGGGTGCATTGCTATCTCATGGTCAGCTTGTTTTCCACTGGAACCCAAAGATCCTTTTCTGCAAAGCTGCTTTAGAGTTGGCTGGCCTCCAGCACGTACTGGTGCCTGGGATGATTCCTCCTCAGTTGCAGGAATTTGCACTTCCCTTTGTTGAACTTTATGAAATTAATCTCAGATCAATTCTCCAGACTTTTGAGGTCCCTCTGGATGGCAGCACAACCCGGTGGTGTATCAGCCACTCCTCCCAGTTTTGTATCATCTGTGAACTTGCAGAGGATGCAATTTGTCCCAGTGTCCAGGTCATTATTGAAGAAGTTCAACAGTATCGGAGACAGTACCAACCCCTGGGGCACACCACTAGCAACTGGCCTCCAACTAGGCTTTATGCCACTGATCACAATCCTCTAGGGCCAGCTGTTCAGCCAGTTTTCAACTCACCTCACTGTCCACTTATCTAAACTCTATGTTGGCAGCTTGTTTACAATGATGTTATGAGAGACAGTGTCAAAAATCTTATTAAAGTAGACGTGAACTATGTCCACTGCTTTCTGCTCTTCCATCAAGGCAGTCACCTCATTGCAGAAGGCTATCAGGTTAGCCAGATGTCATTTACCTTTGATAAATCCATGCTGACTACTCTAAATCACCTTCTTCTCCTGCACATCTTTGGAAATGGTTTCCAGGAGGATTTTCTCCATCACGTTCCCAGGAATACAGGTGAAGCTGACTGGCCTGTAGTTTCCTGGACCTTCCTTCTTGCCCTTCTTGAAGATAACACCGACATTTGCTCTCTTCCAGTCTTCAGGAACCTCTCCCAGTCACCATAACCTTTCAAAGATAATTGTGAATGGTCATGCAGTAATATCAGCCAGCTCTTGCAGCACTTGTAGGTGCAACCAGTCAGGCCCCAAGGACTTACAAGTGATGAAAGTAAAGAAGTTCAGTATAAACACCTGCTGATAAAAGAAGAATGAAACCTAGTATTCTGGAAGAGAAGTCCTTTAAGTTCTGAATCATCTACTCTTTCTCCTTGCTAAAATCCAGACATTGTCCTTGCTTTCTCCATAATCCAGCTCATCAGCTGAATCTTATACTATGTATCTGGGGACTGCACAGCAGACTGACTGTTCAGTTCAGTCATTGCAGACTGGTTCATGTTTAGAGCAGCTTGAGCTGACTAGAGCTTTCACAATACATAGCAGTCAACTGCTCAGATACAGTCAGATACTCTGTCTTATGTGCTGCCCCTATGGTCTTGGTTTTTAAAAATATTTGTGGATTTTCAGTTTGGAGGACCTGCAATAGCAATGTAGCTATGATGCTGCCTGCCAGAGTTCCTTTTTAGCATGGCTCCAGGTATTTGTTTCATTTTCTCAGGCATAACCTGAGGGTACGTGGATGTATTTTAGGGTGCAGAGCAAGTTGGAATTACATTGAAAGACTGGTCTTGTCACTCTGACATAGAGTGTCCAGAGTAGATGCTAGGACAAAGATGTCCCTCCTGTGTCTGGGAGGGAACTAGTGAACTTACTTGAGAAGTGAGCAACTAGTACTCATTCATGCAATACGACCAAGAGGAAACCACGGCATAAGAGCAAAAAGAGAGAAAAAAATGAGTGTTGGGCACACTTTCTGCTTCCTTGATAAATTATTTCCAGTGCCTTCACAACCTCCAGCTCCACATTCCCTGTACTTCTGGCCCAGTCAGTAAATAGTTCTTCCCATGTTTTGCAGGCCCAAACACACTTCCTCATCTTGTCTTCTTTTGCTCAGAAAATTCCAAAGTTCTGTCAAATTCCATGCACTATGCAGGCACAAGTTAATCAGAACCCATTTAATTTTCAAAGTTTCTGTTTTCTAGCTCTTTATTTCACTGTTTGTGGCCCATATTACTCCAGAAAAAAACATCCCCAGCTCCTGTACTCCTTAAATTTGGCCCTGATAGCTTTCTCTTTCTTTTGATGCTTAGTATCAAATACAGAAACAATATTCCTTCTGGTAGCTGGATCCAACTCAGGTTGGGAACTGGAGCACAAGAGGTGTGAACAGGGTCTTAAGGGAATATAAGAGGCTAAGAAACTGCTGCTGAACTATTCAGAGTGGAATTGTTCAAAAGGTAGAACCTGGAACCATATGGTCAGATGTTTCCATAGATGTCAACAAACCAAATCTGTCATGAAGAATAGTTTCATGCCCCAAAGAACATAGATGTTAGCACTATCCAGTGAAAGTTTCCAGAAGTTTATAATATTGACAAAAAGCATCTTTTCTCAGCTTTTCTTTCACAAATGGCTGAAGTCTACCAATAAAGAGCAAACTTTATGCATGATAAAAAGATTTCTCTAAGACAAACATCTAACAGATAATTTAAGTATAAATAATGTTTGACATAGGTCTAAGCAACTGAACACATTTTTTGTACTGTGTCACACACCTTTGACACTGTCATTAGATACACTTAATCTAGTCATCATGTGACCAGCTCCAACTGAGTTTTTACTTCTCTTAAAATGGCAAAGCAACTCAAGTACTATGTCACAGTTAATAATCTGTTCATATTGTTAAAAAAAGAAAAGTTAAGTCAAAGTACACTGAGAATACGTCAAGACAGATTTCGTGTTCTATTAGAAGTTCTACAAAACATGATTTTTGTAGATTTTAGTCATTGTTGCTGTTGGAGATAAAAGTTTCCTCCCTTATGAATGGAACTGAATAGGAGGATCAAACGTTTAAAACTGCTACAGAACACCTGGTTAGATCTTTTGCAACTTATAGTAGTGTCAGTCATTACATTCATACCATGTATTTCATTCAATAAGAATAGCCCTTAACAGTTAGAAAGACTTAGACCACTCTTTTTAGCTTTTGCTTGTTTCTGCTTTGATTACACTGCCAGTCTGTTTCTTGAAGCTGTTTTTTCTCCCTGCTTAACCCATACATAGTGAGTAAGCAGACAAGTAAGTATAGGTTTGCTTTCCAACAGAAGTGCTTTATCTTTAGTTACTTACATTGAACATCAGTGTAGTCATAGATATGTTAGATAAATTAGGATGGTTGATGGCACTAGTGAAGTAAAGGGAAGTCTTCTTTGTTAATAAGTATCTGTTCAAGGCATTCACTGATAATGAAGCTGAGTAGCCAAACTAAAGACATTTTTCCAGCTTGTCCTAACTGCAGGTCAGAAGATTCTTAATCACTTCAAGTACCAGCTGTCCAAGTCACCTGGAAGAATATGCTGAGGCTTGAATCTAATGGTATTCATTTTCAGTCAAGCAGAAGAAACTTTCTGAGAGCCAGTGATGGAGCCAATATCTTAACTCATTGCAGATTGCTTTGCTATGTATCATATTGCCAGTGCTTTTACTAAGGATGGGGGGGTATGAGCGAGCATCACTCATTGACAAAATTCTAGCAACATCTGCCTTGCCTTACACACTGTTTACAAAAATTACACTTCTCAGATTAATTTAATTTGAAGTTAGGGGGAAAAAAAGCCCAACAAATTAGTATTGGGGAAAAAGGTAAAAGCAATACTGCTCAGGCTTCCATCTACCCAGACAATGCTTTCCAGACACTGTCCTGGTACTACATGATTTAGCATATATCAAGTGAATTAAAGGAAACCAGTGATTATTACACCTTGAAACCAATTAGTTGACCTGGTTATAATCCTTTCAGGACATATATTTTACAGAATCATTGAATTTTTTTATTTTTATTAGTGAGCTTGGTTACATTAAAATTAATAATAAAGATTTAAAATTACATTTGTGATATAGATACCAAACAAAGGAGTATGTTAGAATCACTTTGCATATTTTATGCAGGCAAACACAGGCTTAAAGAACACAATGTCAAAGTAAAAAATATATGGGAATTATTATAAAGGTTAGGATACATATGACACACTTATTAGAAATTGCCTTGGAATTTGTGAAGGATTATGCCATGTTAATATTTTTAAAATCAAGACTGGATATTTTTGAAGGTTCATTTAACTGAAATTGCTGAATCTTATGCAGACATTTAGAAGAACCTCATAGTATGTGTTTTGCATATCAGTGAGATCACAGTAGTTCTGCCTGGTGTTACATTATAAGAATTTCTATGAAGAAATATTAGCACATCTCCAGTTTACAAATATGAAATGGAAAAAAAAAATTAGAGAGGTCTTTGTATGGCAACAGGAAGTCCAACCCCCATCCCCTGATGTTTATCCAGAAATGAAGTCACCAGACTGTTCATCTTGCTTCTTTGGCCACTTTCTTTACCAGCTGTTTTATAATTGAGCTTCAGTTTCCAGAACATTTTCTAAGGAATTCTCTTTATTTGTCCAGCAAGACTTGTGACTGTCCTTCTATAGACAGAGCAAAATATGAAGGATGTTTTACACAGCACTGGAAAGCACAAACTGCTATAACAGAATTTCACCTGGATTTATAAATACCTTTTAATATTAGCATTTCTGGAATATAGATTTTAATAATGAATATTTTTATGACTGATTATGAAAAGGAATCCCAAAGTGTTCAACTGTTTGCTTAAGAGAAGACCAACAACATCATCTGGACAATGCAGAGAGTTCAACCATATCCTGGGCTGCATAAGTTTGGCCAGCAGATTGAGGGAGGTGATTCTCTCCCTCTACTCTGCTCTGGTGAGGCCCCACCTGGAGTGTGGCATCCAGATCTGGAGTCCCCAGCACAAAAAAAGACATGGTCCTGTTAGGGCAGGTCCAGAGGAGTGCTACAAAAATGATCAGAGGGCTGGAGTGCCTGCCCTGTGAAGAAAGACTGATAAGAGTTGGGGTTTTTCAGCCTGGAGAAGAGAAGGCTGCAGGGAGACCTGATTGTGACCTTTCAATACTTAAAAGAGACTTATAAGAAAGATGAAGAAAGACTTTTTACCAAGGTCTGTAGTGAAAGGACAAGGGAAAAGGTTTTCAAATGAAAGAGGACTGGACACAAGGAAGAATTTTTTTACAGTGAAGCTGGTGAGACACTGGAACAAGTTGCCCAGTGAAGCTGCGGATACCCCATCACTGGAACTGTTCAAGGTGAGGTTGGACAGGGTTTTGAGCAACCTGATCTAGTGAAAGGTGTCCCTGCCCATGGCAGAGGGGTTGGATTAAATGATCTTTAAATTTCAACCCAAATCTTTCAACCCAAACCATCTATGATTCTACAATAATCCTCTTTTTATCCTCTTAACAAGATGCTCTGAACATGCTACTGCTTATTTAGTTAGCAACCTGTTAGCATTTTCTTTTCTTTCTTTTTTTTTTTTTTTTTGAGTTGCATATTCTATGGCTGCTCTAGCAAGTTATTGAAATCCTCATGTGAAGATTAGCTCCCAAAAATTATTTCTGACACTCCTGATAATGTCATTATCTAAATATTCTTCTGCCTTTCTTCCCTTGTATAAAAACATCAAATCCTTCTGCAAGAACATTAAAATATGAACTTTTAAAAAATATTAAATGGTATTATTAAAACGTGTCTTGGTCAGCTAGTCAACTACCATGAACCTACTGTATGCAGGAAACAAAGACAACTTCTTACAGAGTGACTATGGGGAAGACATTGACTTTTTGTTACCTCAAAGTAGTTATTAACTGTCACCTCAAGGTAGTTATTAAATGTCATAGTTGGTCTCAGCCTTGAGACTTTAACCAACCCCATCTGCTACATAAGGGCCCATGGAAGACAGCATTATGCATGGAAGAATGTTATGTAGTCACCAGAACTGTATGGGCAGGATCTTTACACTTTACAGCCAGGAGTTGCTTACTAGACAAATATGTGGAGACAATTCTTAGTATAACAAAGTTTTTTACGCAGCTATGGAAGGTAGACAACCTTTTCACTAAGGAAATAAATGGTTAGACTGTCTCTTACCTAGGGATAGACTAGAATGAGTTTTGGGGCAAAAGATTAAACTCCAGCCTACCTGGCAATCTTCAAGTGGACACTGACTCAAAAGAGCTAAGATACTCTGTTGTGTGAAAGATGAGGCATATGGCAAGTCTAAGACCCTGTCTATCACACAGGAAAGGAAACAGAAAAACAGTTAAATGAAGAAGAGAGACATAAAATGTGATTTTCCTTTCTCCCACCCATTTAATACCATTAAAGTATAAATGGCAGAATACAGAGACTGGCTGGAGGAGGCCAGAACTGCTTGTAATTTTTTAGTACTTTTTACTGTACCATATGTAATTGACAATTGCCATTTTCTCTTTTATCATCCAAGCTGTTCACATCGTTGCCTTTGTTGCTATCCCATCTGCATCTCAAGGACATTAAATTACTCATCTACCTTTCATCTAAATTTTTTTTCTTCATTGCCAAATTTGTCAACTAGGTGACAGTTCTTCCCATTTTCTTTTTCAAGTAAAGTCTATGTCTCCCATTGTCCTTGAATTTTTGTGCAGCTGGAAGATGAAGGAGGGGAGAAGCTAGTCCTGTTCCCAGGAGTGGTGTAGCATTCACAATCAACTCAGACCTCTTCATGCATCAGGTGATTTTGCAAAAATAAAAGTGTTGAAAGCAAAAAGAATGCCCCATCCCAATGAGTTCTACCAGCTTATTCTTTCAGTCTTCTGCCATGATAGGACATATCAAACTCCCTTTCAACAGGAAAGGGAAGACATTAGGACTAGAAAAGATGCAAAAAATATTAATCAGGTTCTGAAAATGCATGTAATAAAAAAAAGGTGGGGAGCACATATGTAGCACTTACAGGTTAAGAGCAATGCACACTTGAGTTTAAAAGTTAAAAAAGTATAGCTAACGTGGAAGGGCTTTTTGTAGAATTTATCAGTTAATTCAGCTCCCTACGTCCTTCAGCTTTCTGAAGGAAATTACTGGAAGAAATAAGCTCAAGAAAAACTATGGAACTAGGAGGAAAATAAAGCTGTTTGCTAGTATATTTCCTTTGTTGTTGTTTTAGTAGCCTTAGTCATGCTGTTGTACTCTTCAGTACCCTTTTTTAAGGAACAAACAAGACTGATGTCTCATTTTCTTGGTTTATATCTTCCTCCATATACCCTACCTTCAGATTCAAAGAGCTGAGCCCACTATTCTCCAAAATTAAAGTTAGTTTTCCTCTGCATCACAGATCAAGTTATGGAATTCTTTAATCAGCTAAAAATGGGTTGGGACAGAAGGAACATATTAAGTTTATTGTGTAATTATAATGAAGAAACACAAAGATACTGATAGCAAAGGTGGAAAAAAGGAGTTCGATACACACATTAATAATTTGAATTCTGCCTAAATTTTGTTGTTAACATTAGTTTGTCAGTAGTGTTGTTACTAGCTTTGCTAGCAACATTGCTTAGGAAATTTCCATTGCTTAGGAAAAAGGGAGTGTTGCTTCTAGTAAGCAGTGGAAGCTTCTGGAACTAAATTATGTGAAAACATGTTAACTTTGATAGAGTTATTTATTGTCAGTAAAAAAGTTATTATAAAATCAGATCTGAGAAATTAGGTTCCCTTTCAATTTTCAGGGAACAGAGCTAGTTTTTAATTAATTCTTTAGTTCATCCCTACAAACAGTGAAATAAAAATTGTATAAACCAAAAGAAAAATGTAAGTCAACTATCTTTATTGCTAAAATTCAAAGTCATGATGAACTATAGAACAAATAAGTTCTGTCATGTTTGTGTTTCCTGCATGACAAACATGACAGATGTTGGGCATGAATGTGTCTGTTAAAATATTTGTTTAAAAACAAATCTAAAGAACAATGTTTTACTGATTCAGCATAACCCCTTTTGTATTTACATCATAGTGTCAGAATGGATTTAAAGCTAACATAGGCTTACAAATACACATGAGCTATTTTCAAGTCAAAATTACTTATCCTTGTAAAGCATCTTATCAAAAGTAAGTGCCAAAGCAACTTCATTAACCTTTATTAACTTTATAAACCTTTATTAAAGTTACCAATTTCTCACATTGCAGTTTAATACCTCATTAACAATCCAGTCACCTCCTAAATCAGCAGTAAATAATCCACATATCTTTCTATCCATATCAATTACCAAAGCTGCTAACTCACCAAAACTCACTAGGCCTTACTAAAGTCTAACTCTTCTTTTATTAATTTAATAAAAATAAGAAAAACTTAATTTATAGCCTCACCCCCCCGGTCTGGAAAGCAGGACTATCATAGTTTATACATACATGCTCTCTATATCTTTTTTCCCCCACATCTCCTTCACAAATATTGCAGTTGAAGAGTAAGTGAGCCTTCTCTGTCACTGTTTAAAACGTAGCCCAATTTGTTTCAGATGCTTTAACTTCAGGTCTCCAGCCCACATCTGCTGAAAAGACAATGCCAGTCCAGCTAGAGTTCTCATGAGCTCAGTTTCTTAAAACATGCAGTGACTGAGGTGTTAACAGCTGGCTGTTATTACACTGCTCTTTAACTAGCTATGCCTCATGTCTTATGAAGTCCCAATCACATTAATTTTTAGGGAAAAATACCAAGATGAGAAGACAGAAGGCTGGCTTTCTTTGCACTCGTCCTCTATAGTTCTCCTCATATACATGAGACTGATAACTCTCTTCTTAATGTTACTTTAAAGTAGTTTTAAAGTGCTACTTTAAAGTGAGAGTTTTCTCCATCAGTAAACAAATCCTCAAAGAACCCCCTTCAGATTCTTAAGAGCCTTACACTTAATAATTCATTGTATTAAAATCCAGAAAATAATTATACCACTGTGGTCCAGAGGTATTATTTTAAAATAATTCAGAGTCATTAATAAAGGAGTAAAAGACAATATTTTATTTGGTGTTGCCTTTATACTCAACTAAAAAAAGAGAAATGAGACTGTAGGATATTATCTAAAGTATTAGTATTACATATATACCATTATCTGCCTGCATAGTCTGTGAAAACTTTTCCTTGTAATGAATCTTAAATGACAGGTTGCTCACTGCTAGCTAGGGGGAAAAAAAGAAAAAAAAAAAAAAAAAGAAAAGAAGAAGAAAAGAAGAAAAGAAAAAAAAAGGAAAACAAAAAGAAAGAAATCTTCCAAAATCCAGAAGACAGTTTAAATTTACATATACACAAATGACTATCTATCAGATGGCTGGAAAAAAAAAAAAAAAGATGCAATCAAAACAACTATTTTTGTTTTATAAGGTTACCTAGCTAACACCCTTGGCTTCTATTTTCACATTCAGACACCTATGTTAGAAGTCCCAGTCCAGTGCGCACTTTGGTCATTCCAAGTTGGGAAATCTCTACAAATATTGTATGACAGAAGATAGTGAACCATCAACAACTCTTACACTTACTGGCCTATTTCCTTTTCTGACACTCCACCAGTTCTTTCTTGTCTTCAGTCATAATTCAGGAGGAGGAAGGAAGAGAGCTTACCTTAGATGCTAGAAGTAAATTACTACTCCGATATATAATGTAGAGATTCAAGACAACTCCAGTAATAACAAGGTAAATTACTGTTATCGGAGATGAATTATTCAGTGGTGTCCATTAGCAAAGTGATAGCATCACAATTTTATATTTAGACTTCCTTGTAGACTGCAGCAGCAGCTTGTTTCCAGTGCACTTTTAAGCATAAAAACAATGTGTGCACTTACTCAGAAATAATGATAATTAGTGGCCAGCTGAAACTGATAATTTCCCGCTTTTGTGTTTTGTTTTGTTTTTTTAAACCATGGACTTTACAAAGCCTTCCCAAAAATATTTTGATAGAAAAGTGCATGTGTTCCTCTGATTGTTAGATTCTAGATTTTTATTGTTCAATTTGCAGTTGGTAAATGATGCATTAATTACAATCAACAAATATAAATTATACATCATTTTTCTTATCACATAATCTACATGTTGTAGATGTAAGGCCCATTTGTCCTGATTAGTCACAGTTTTTTAAAGAGGCTATATATTTTCCTAAGAGTGCCTGCGCTTTAATTCATAAAATGTCAAGAAAATCTTTTTCTACTTTGTTAAAGCCTTTGCCCTCTCAGATTGTTTTATTGCAGAAGTACCAAATTGAATCTTGCACATCAAGCAGAGGAGAAAGTTAGCCCTTTCCATAACTTTGGTGAAATATTTGCTGTAACTGTGTTGTGGTTTAGCCCCAGTTGGCAACCAAGCACCACACAGCTGCTCACTCACCCTCCTGCCCCGGTGGGATGGGGGAGAGAATCGGAAGGGCAAACGTAACAAAACTTGTGGGTTGAATCAAGAGAAGTTTAATAATTGGATAAAATAATAACAAGAACAAGAAAAAGACAATAATAAGGAAAACAAGTGATGAAACTGCTCATCACCTGCCAACCGAATCCCAGCCAGTCCCCAAGCAGCAAATGCTACCACTGGCAACTCCCCCCAGTTTATATACTGAGCATGATGTCATATGGTATGGAATATCCCTTTGGCCAGTTTGGATCAGCTGTCCTGGCTGTGTCCCCTCCCAGCTTCTTGTAAACCTCCAGCCACCTTGCTGGCAGGGCAGTATGAGAAGCTGAAAAAGTCCTTGACTAATGTAAGCACTGCTCAGCAACAACTAAAACATCAGTGTGTTGTCAACATTATTCTCATCCTAAATCTAAAACACAGCACGATACCAGCTACTAGGAAGAAAATTAACTCTATCCCAGCAGGACAATATCCACCCCTTATTCTATACCATCTATGTCGTGCCCAGGTTGGACCCTTTCCAATACATTCCAGTTAATCACCACCACTGTCCCTGTCTTGATATGTACACACAGATATCATTCCTTAAGTTTGTGGGCCATCCCTCTAAGATGTCCTTCATGCTCATTTAGTCCATGACTTTGGGCTCCATCTGTCATAATAGTCTTTTAGGGCAGGAGAGGTGGTGTGAGCCACTGGACTGTTGCATGCTGAAGCCAGTTCTGGTTCCATCACTGCTGCAATTTTTTTGGTTTCATCAAGGTTCATTCTTCATTAATCTGGGCGATTCTTACTGTAATACTGTTGATATGGCATACAGCAACCATAAAAATGATGACTACAGTATTATATAGTTATTAACATCATACCATTCAGTTCATTGGCTATTCTCACCAAAAAACAAATCCCCTTGAGGTACACATCGGAATTCCCCATCCTTTCACATTACCCACTGAGTACACCCAGGTCCTGGAGCAAAAGCAATCCCACAGATGGGTTTTCCTTTGGCTGAGGCAAGAGTAACCCAGACTGTCTTCCCCAGCATATTTTTTATATGTGTTACAGGGTCTTTATGCCCTTCTACGATACGTAAGAGTTTTGACTGGGCAGGGCCAGCTCGATTGGCAGATGCCCTAGTGTTGACTCACAGGGTGGTCTTTGCTGAAGGTGTATCCCAATGTTCAAATGCCCCACCACCCGTTGCTCTCAGGGTAGTCTTTAACAGTCCATTGTATTGTTTGATCTTCCCAGAGGCTGGTGCATGATAGGGGATGTGATATACCCACTCAATGCCATGCTGTTTTGCGCAAGTGTCTATGAAGTTGTTTCGGAAGTGAGTCCCATTGTCTGACTTGATTCTGACTGGGGTGCCATGTCGCCATAGGACTTGCTTTTCAAGGTCCAGGATAGTGTTCTGGCCAGTGGTGTGGGGCATGGGATATGTTTCCAGCCATCTGGTGCTTGCTTCCACCATGGTGAGCACAGAGCCCTTGCCTTGGCAGGTTTGTGGGAGTGTGACATACTCAGACAGGCCTCCCCTTATTTATATTTCAGACATCGTCCTCCATACCAGAGAGGCTTTAACCACTTGGCTTGCTTGATGGCAGGGCATGTTTCACATTCATGGATAACCTGTGCAGTAGTGTCCATAGTCAAGTCCACCCTTCGATCACAAGCCCATCTATATGTTGCATCTCTTCCTGGATGGCCTGAGGTGTCATGGGCCCACCGAGCTATAAATAATTCACCCTTATGTTGCCCATCCAGATGCACCTGAGCCACTTCAATCTTAGCAGCCTGATCTACTTGCTGGTTGTTTTGTTGTTCTTCAGTGGCCCAGATATTGGGTACGTGAGCATCTACGTGACGTACTTTTACAACCAGGTTCTCTACCCGGGCAGCAATATCTTGCCACAGTGCGGCAGCCAGGATGGGTTTGCCTCTGTGCTGCCAGTTGCTCTGCTTCCACTGCTGCAACCACCCCCACAGGGCACTTGCCACCACCCATCAGTCAGTATAAAGTACTGGCCACTTTTCTCATTCTGCAATGTCTAAAACTAGCTGGATGGCCTTTACTTCTGCAAATTGGCTCAATTCACCTTCTCCTTCAGCAGTTTCTACAGCTTCCTATGTAGGGCTCCATACAGCAGCTTTCCACCTCTACTGCTTTCCTGCAGGATCCATCAGTGAACAGGGAATATTGTTGCTCATTTTTTGGCAGTTTGTTATATAGTGGGGCCTCCTCAGCACACATCACCTTCTCCTCTGGCAATATTCCAAAATCTTTGCCTTCTGGCCAGTCCATGACCACTTCCAAGATTCCTGGGTGAATGGGGTTTCCTATTTGAGCCCGTTTTGTGATTAGTGCGACCTGCTTACTCCACGTAACATCAGCTGCATGATGTGTAGAGGGGACCCTCCCTTCCAATGTCCAGCCCAGCACCAGCAGTCGGGGTGCCAGCAGGAGCTGTGCTTCAGTACCAACCACTTCCAAAGCAGCTTGAGCCCCTTCATATGCTGCCAATATCTCTTTCTCTGCTGGAGTGTAGTAGGCCTCGGATCCTCTGTATCCCTGACTCCAAAACCCTAGGGGTCAACCTTGAGTGTCCTCTGGTGCTTTCTGCCTGAAGCTCCAAGTATGGCCATTCTCCCCGGATGGAGTGTAGAACGCATTCTTTACATCTTGTTCTGCCTGGTCTGGCCCAAGGGCTACTGCATGAACTGTCTCCTGTTTAATT
The DNA here is from genome assembly GCF_030463565.1 of Pelecanus crispus. Lineage (NCBI taxonomy): Eukaryota > Metazoa > Chordata > Aves > Pelecaniformes > Pelecanidae > Pelecanus > Pelecanus crispus. The sequence continues at coordinate 111,610,799 of NC_134644.1, forward strand.
TGTTCAAAGGCTTGCTGTTGCTCAGGGCCCCATTTGAAATGGTTCTTTTTCCAGGTCACTTGATAAAGAGGTTTTACCATCAGACTGTATTTTGGAATACGCATTCTCCAAAAACCCACAACACCCAGGAAAGCTCATGTTTCCTTTTTGCTACTTGGTGGGGACATAGCTGTTATTTTGTTGATGACATCCATTGGGATCTGATGGTGTCCATCTTGCCATTTTATTCCTAAAAACTGGATCTCCTGTGCAGGTCCCTTGACCTTACTTTGGTTTATGGCAAAACCATCCTTTGGACTATTTGGACTATTGGAGCATTTGGACTATTTTCTCCCTTTTCTCAAAAACTGTTTCTGCTGTATTGCCCCACATGATGATGTCATCAATATACTGCAGGTGTTCCAGAGCTTCACCCTGTTGCAGTGCAGTCTGGATCAGTTCATGGCAAATGGCAGGGCTGTGTTTCCACCCCATGGGCAGTCAATTCCAAGTGTAATGAACACCCTTCCAAGTAAAAGCATACTGTGGCCTGCACTTTGCTGCCAAAGGAATTGAGAAAAACACATTAGCAATGTCAGTTGTGGCATACCTCTTGGCTGCCTTTGACTCCAGTTCATATTGAAGTTCTAGCATGTCCAACATGACAGCACTCAGCAGTGCTGTGACTTTTTTCAGGCTGTGATAGTCTACTGTTAGTCTCCAGTCTCCATTAGACTTTTGCACTGCCCGTATGGGACTGTTAAAGGGTGAGCGAGTCTTGCTGATCACTCCTTGGCTCTCCAGTCAACAAATCAGCTTCTGGATGGGAATCAAGGAGTCTCGGTTGGTGCGATATTGCTGCCAGTACACTGTTGTGGTAGTGATCGGCACCCGTTGTTCTTCAACCCTCAGCAGCTCCACAACAGAAGGCTCTTCCGAGATACTGGGCAAGGTGTCTGTCCGAAGGCAGCTATACCAAAAGCCCACTGATACCCTTTTGGGTCCTTGAAATACCCTCTCCTGAGGTAGTCTATGCCAAGGATGCATGGAGCGTCTGGGCCAGTCACAATGGGGTACTTTTGCCACTCATTCCCAGTTAGGCTCACTTTGGCCTCCAATCCAGTTAGCTGTTGGGATCCCCCGTCACTCCAGAAATACAGATGGGTTCTGCCCCTGTATAGCTTGATGGCATTAGGGTACACTGTGCACCGGTGTCCACTACAGCCTTATACTCCTGTGGGTCTGATGTGCCAGGCCATCAAATCCACACAGTCCAGTAAACCTGGTTGTCCCTTTCCTCCACTTGGCTGGAGGCAGGGCTCCTCTAATCCTGGTCATAGTATTTGTTACTCACTTCTTGTAAATATGAGTCAGGAGTTCCTTCATTAAAATCGGGTGTAAGATCAGCCCTTCTACTCCGGGGAACTGCCCACTGGAGACTGGAGCAGCAGTTTTCTTGGAAGGAACCCCTTGTGTGATTTTTTCCTCTAGGGTGGAGGTAGATTTTCCACCCCACCTCCTCATGTCCTCTTTGTGGTCATGCAGATAAAACCACAAGGTGGCTCGTGGTGTGTACCCTCTATATCCTTTCTCTTGAGCAGAAGAACATGAACTCCTAATAGCTGAGATACTGGTCCATACAGGTGGAGAGTAGGTCATATCCTCTTGGAGTTGCTGGACCTCCGAGGACAGTTTCTCCACAGCCGAGATGAGGGAGGAAGAGATACTTTCTTTGCGTTCCTGGAGTCAGCTAGCTGCTTCATCTACCATGGGTGCCTCTTCATCTTTGCAGGTCAGCATTGCCAACGAGTTGACACATGACACTGGTGCGCTCTGTAGCAATATCCGCCACATGGGTCGTGTTCACCAGACTTCATCTGGATCTTTGGATAACTGCTCGTTGTTCAGGTCACTATAAATCACCTCCAGCACAGCTAATTCCCTCAGGTACTGGATACCTCTCTCCATGGTGGTCCGTTTGCCTGGGCGATATATAACATGTTCCTTGAAGGGATATCTTTCCTTCATACCTGACAGTAGTCACCTCGAGAGGCTGAGGGCTTGTGCTCCTTTTCCAATCATTTTGTCAATGCCCCCTTCCCTAGAAAGGGATCCCAGCTGCTTGGCTTCCTTACCCTCTAATTCGAGGCTACTGGCCTCATTATCCCAGCATTGGAACAGGCAGGTGACAATGTGCTCACCTGAATGACAGCTAAAACCTTTTTGCAGATAATGAAAAGGAAAAAAACAAGAGAGAGAGAGAATCAAAACCCAGGAAAAAACAGTGATGCAACTGCTCACCACCTGCCAACAATTTCCCAGCCAGTCCCCGAGTAGCAATCGCTGCCCTCTGGCTATCTCCTCTGTTTCTATACTGAGCATGATGTCATATGATATGCAATAGCCCTTTGGTCAGTTTGGATCAACTGTCCTGGCTGTGCCCCCTCCCAGCTTCTTGTACACCTGGCAGAGCATGGGAAGCTGAAAAAGTCCTTGACTAATGTAAGCACTACTTTGCAACAACTAAAATATCAGTGTGTTGTCAACATTGTTCTCATACTAAATCCAAAACACAGCAGTATACCAGCTACTAGGAAGAAAATTAACTCTATCCCAGCTGAAACCAGGACAAACTGTCTTCATTTTTATGAGAAAGAGGGAACATTTCTTAATGCAAAGAAATATGGAATGTACATCTTATGTGGTTTCTTTGAGCTTATTTTTGTCATTATGAGAGAACAGATATGGAATTGTTTAATTTAAGTTCTAGTCAATTGTCGCAACAAATTAATAAAAATTTGAAAATGAGAGAGAAGGAACAAATTCTCTGCAGTGGTTTTTTTTGGTTTTGTTTTTTTTTTTTCTTAATAGATAGCAGAAATGGCTTTATCTGTTGTTTATCTCTATAAAATACAGGCATAACTAGGAATGTTGGTGTATTTATATTTAATCTACAGCAACTATTCATTAACCATCCATCTTTCCAGAATTCTCTGTATAAATACTTTTGTTGGCTTCAAAGACCTCATGTAAGGCCTTTACTACAATGGTTTTCTTTAATGCCATCCCTGTCATTATCAGTTTTATGTTCTCTTTGTTTAACCATTTGATCTTCAAGTGAATTGGTTGCAAACTAACTTCAAAAAAAAGAGTTTTCTTTTAGAATTTTTTCCTTCCTGCATTTGCTTATAAGTTTACCTTCAAGACATCTTGAAAATTGAATTCATGGTGAGAAGCCAGAATAAACTCAGGAATCATGATATGTAAAAACTGCAAATGGCATTTCTAAATTATCCTACTTTTAAACTTTGTTTAAAAAAATGTCCAAAGCAGCTCTCAGCTGCTTTGCAATATGCTTACCTGTGCTCGTAATTACTCAAAGCTTCATCCTCCTTTTTTCCCCCCCTAAATCCTATGGATTTCCAATTTACTCTATTTGCAAGAATGTAAACAGTTTTAAATTTAATTATAAGGGATGGGAATAAAGGGAAAGACAAAGTTGATTCAGTTTGCTCCAGTCTTACTGTAAAGTAGCTACATGTTAAAGTAATTAAATATTTCCCCTTCAACTGACTTTTGAAAAGCAACTTAACTCTGTAGAAGGAGGGATTACCAGGTGACTTGTGGGAGTTCATCTATTGGGTGCAGCATAAGGCAGATTTGGTGATAACATTTAACTGCAATACAATGTTCTTGCAGTCAAAGCATGCAACCTGATATGATTACAAAGCAGTAGCAGAGCGAAGTCATGGATACTAATTGATATAAGCACAGACACCATGGTCCTGGTCAGATTTGCGGGGAGCTTTGACAGAACTGAAGGAGCGTCAGGGCATTTCTTCTTGGGCATGTACACAGGATCATAGAATCATACAGAATCATAGAACAGTTTGGGTTGAAAGGGACCTTCAAAGATTATCTAGTTCAACCCCTCTGCCATCTTTCACTAGATCAGGTTGCTCAAAGCCCCATCCAACCTGACTTTGAACACTTCTGATAATGGGACATCCACAACTTTTCTGGGCAACATGTTCCTGTTCCAGTGTCTCACCATCCTTACTGTAAAAAATTTCTCAGTGCTAGAGAATGGTCCTATGAACATTCAGTTTACTGCTATGGGCAGCACACATTCTCAAAGCACAAACACAATCCAAGAATAAACAATGTTAGTTTAACAAAAATGAAAAACACACGAAGAAGCTTGTGAGTAATAGAATTTTCCACTACAACATTAGGTTTTCAACAAAACTTTAAAGATCAACAATGGAATACACAGTAGAAATAAAACACTTCATTAAAATACTACAAATCTTTATCAAAATACTTTCTTGTAACAATGCCTATCTGATATCATGCATATGAAATATTCTAGGACTTTTTCATAAGAGGTCATGTACCAAGAAAAAGATAATTTTGTAAAATATTTCTAGGAATGAAAATAAGCTATTTATAAGGAATACACAGTATTCCAGAATTTTCTAACAGTATGATAGTATTTACAGGCAGATGTTTTACGCACTTGCACCAGATCATCAAATTTATGGTAAATCGTATCCTGAAAAGACTTAATCTAAATTGCATTAAAATCAATATGCAATCAGTTCCTGACCTTTTGACATCAAAAGGAAGGCTTTATGTAGGTAATGAATAAGTACTATTGATTTGATTTTAATTCCAATATGAATGTACTTATTTAAACCTTATATATAGGTTATTTAGATTAGTATTTTTGAAATTTTCATTGCCAGGTCCATTTCCATATTAGGTTTTATGGGGTGGTGCAAACCTGCAATTATTTGCTCTTGACAACCCTAATGGCTTTAACTAAAATCAAGTATCCCATTGTGTTAGGTGCTGTATGAACATATGCTAAGAAACAAGTCCTGCACTGAATATGGATTATAAATGCTTTGAGAAGACAATGCAAGTAAGCCTATGTCATCATTTAGTTTTACCCTCCAAGGCTGTTGAGATCAGAAAATTAAAAAATCCCAGAAAATGGAAAAATACAACTTAACAAAATGTCAAAATTTGTTCACCCTCATAAATGATACCCAGTAACACTAGACTTTCTCTTACGTATCACTGACCACAAAAGTGAAACTCCTTGCCAGCAATTAACAATCCAGTTCTTGATATAGGTAGTGTTGAAATGAAGCATAATGTTCAAGGCACCCATAAACTTATTCCCTTTGAACAGATAGAGGCACTACTTCCCCTACAGTTCATCAACTTTCCTCATCACCCCATATCAAAACCTTAATTCAGGCAAATTCAGCTCAGATCCAAACAGTCACTCTGCCATTCTTTGTACTCTACCTACCATAGTAAAAACAAGTGGAAACTTGAAGCTCAGTCACATGTAAGTCCTAGAAGACCAGAATTCAGAAACGGATTTGCACCACAACTTGATTTTAGAAAACCCAGTGTTCATAGTTGTGACTTCATGTGGGGCACAGAGATCTGAAAGCACAGAAGCATTACTGGAAAAAAAAAAAAAATTTAGATAGTTGCTTAGATCATTTAGATAGCTGTTGCTATATGGACTTATAATTCAGTTTCTCTGGAAAAGAAAAGGATGTTATAGGATATCTCTCTGCCATATTTTCTTGTAATAGTAGTTCATGTTTTAAAAAAGCATGGGAGAGAATCCAGAATCATATAATCATAGAACAATTTGTGTTGGAAAGGACCTTTAAAGGTCATCTAGTCCATCCCCCTGCAATTAGCAAAGACATCTTCAACTAGATCAGGTTGCTCAGAGCCCCATCCAACCTGACCTTGAATGCTTCCAGGGATGGGGCATCTACCACCTCTCTGGGCAACCTGTCCCAGTGTTTCACCACTGTCATTGTAAAAAATTTCTTCCTTCTATCTACTCTGAATGTATCCTCTTTTAGTTTAAAACCATTACCCTTTGTCCTATTGCAACAGGCCCCACTAAAAAGTCTGTCCCCATCTTTCTTATAACCCCCTTTTAAGTACTGAAAGGCTGCAAACAGGTGTCCCTGCAGCCTTCTTTTCTCCAGGTTGAACAACCCCAACTCCCTCAGTCTTTCCTCATAGGAGAGATGTCCCATCCCTCTGATTATTTCTGTGGCCCTCCTCTGGACCCGCCCTAACAGGTCCATGTCTGTCTTGTACTAGGGACTCCACAGCTGGAAGCAGTAGAGGGGTCTCTGTTGAATGAGGTGTTTGATATTCCTTTCAAAGGTAAACAAGCATGATTTACTTAGATTTCATGCAGTTATGAAACAACAGAGCCCATTAGAACATTGAATTCCTAAGCTGCACACAACTTTACAGGCTGACTAAACCCTAAAAATGGGTGTATCTTGATGGGGGTAAGGAATTAATGAGTGAATCCATATTCCACCACCCTCCCCGCCCCCCCCCACCCCCGCCCCACCACCAAACTCAGATTGCTACATTGCCTCCCCAGGAACTTCCCAGTCTCAATGACACTCTGCTGCTGCAATGTACCAGACAAAGAGAAAGAAATTCTACTGAGTTGTGGCATAGAACTGTTCACTTGCCCTACCAGTTATCTTTAATATCACAGTTTGGGATTAGGAATGAGACTGCTCATTAAAGTCTTTATTGCAGTGAAGTTCCAACATCTTCAATATTCCCACTAATTTCTTTAACAGCTACAAACCTTTTTTTTTTTTAAAAAAAAAGAGAGTAAAGGAAAGAGAAAAATCAGTTTATTGCTTATGTTCTATGGCTCAATAAAGCTTATTGCTTTTGATACTGCTGCTCTTCCTGACCTTTCTGCTTGCTTTGCTTTTTTTCTTAATTTACCTTTTTTACCACTTTCTGTGGTGTTGTCTGCACATTGTCATATGCTTCTACAGTATGAAGAAAAACCCCACCAAAATAATCTTACATTATTTTTTCCAAAAGCAGCAATTTGTGGCAAAATGTCCTGTACAGAATTAGAGACCACATTCAGCTTTTGTAAACATTGGGTGGGTTTTTTTTTTGTTTTACTATAAATCTTTTAGAGTGCACAGACTCAGGTTTTTTTGTTTTGCTTTGTTTTGTTTTTCTAGTTCATGATCTCAAATCTACAAATGACACTGTATAGCCAGAGGCTAGTTTCCCACATGCATCTCCAGATCTCCCAGTAACAGGGATATGAGGACATGGGCAAAAATCTCTTACAGGGCAGAATCTGTTAAGAAAGAAAACTCTTAATATCTGAAGATTGTTTCAGAAGGGAATTTGAATAAGTAGCAAGGCCCTTTTAAAAAGTCAGTAGGTAAGCTTCTCTTGTTTATTAGTTTTACTACTTGTGTGACCTTTCATTTTGAAACAGGAACGGTTAGCAAATCCATGCAGCTTACTTCAGCTGAAAATTTCTAAGCTTTTCACTGAAAATCTGGATGATTTTCTTCTGCTCTGCAAGACATTATGATGTATAATATGGGAAAGAAAAACTTAAATGTTTTACTGGTCACCTGCTGATCAGTAATTAACTTCATATCCTCCCTTCTGCTTAACACAATATAAGGATATTAATTTGTTTATGTAGGAATGCTGACAATTTGCCTGACTCCTCACCTATTTTTATGAAAGACATACTTCAGAAAGAACAAAAAGTCTCTTCTTCCTGGTGTGTAAATATTAGCCAGCGATAAACATCCTGAACATTGTAAAAATATCTGCCACTCTACTTTCACTAATACTTGAACCTTTTCTTCTAATCTGAATAATGTCTACCCTTCTGTCCTATGTTTGAATCAAGATATGAAATCCTGAACTTTTAGATTCTGGACATGATGAGAAGGGCTTATGCACCTCAAAAAAACAACTTAAAAAAAAAGACTTTATGCCAATTGTCTCACGTGCCTGGTACTTCAGGTGTGAATTCTTATAATGTAAACCAATGACTAATTATTGATGTCTTCCAGTGCTGCCTCATATACAAACCTCTTGTCTTTTCCTGTTAGATTTACTGGACAGAAATAAGCATACGCGATCACAAACTTTTAATCTAGTCTGTGCCAAAGTGTGGGCATTTATTGGTTTTGTGTGGCAAGGTTTTGGTAGCCCTGGGCTACAGGGGTAGCTTCTGTGGGAAGCTACTAGAAGCTTCCCCTGTGTCCGACAGAGCCAATGCCAGCCGGCTCCAAGACAAGACCTGCTGCTGGCCAAGGTTGAGCCAATCAGCAACAGTGGTATTTAAGATATATATTTAAGAAGGAGAAAAAAATTAACAGAGCACAAAACTGCAGCTGGAGTGAGGAGTGAGAATATGTGAGAGGAACAATTCTGCAGACACCAAGGTCAATGAAGAAGGAGCAGGAGGGAGGTGCTCCAGGCACTGGAGCAGAGATTCACCTGCAGCCTGTGGTGAAGACCATGGAGAGGCAGGCTGTCCCTCTGCAGCCCATGGATGTGTACGGTGGAGCAGATATCCACCTGCAGCCTGTGGAGGACCTCATGCCGGAGCAGGTATATGACCAAAGGAGGCTGTGACCCCATGGGAAGCCCATGCTGGAGCAGGCTCCTGGCAGGACCTGTGGACCCATGGAGGACCCACACTGGAGAGGTCTGCTTCTGAAGGACTGCACCCCATGGAAGGGACCCATGCTGGAGCAGTTTGTGAAGAACTGTAGCCTGTGGGAAGGACCCATGTTGGAGAAGTTCGTGGAGGACTGTCTGCCTTGGGAGGGACCCCACCCTGGAACAGGGGAAGAATGCGAGGAGTCTTCCTCCTGAGGAGGAAGGAGCAGCAGAGACAAGGTGTGATGAACTGACCGCAACCCCCATTCCCCATCCCCCTTGCACCACTTGGGGGGAGGAGTTAGAGAAAATAGGGAGTGAAGTTGAGCCCAGGAAGAAGGGAGAGGCAGGGGGAAGGTGTTTTAAGATTTAGTTTTTATTTCTCATTTTCCTACTCTGATTTCATTGGTAATAAATTAAACTGATTTTCCCCAAGTTGAGTCTGTTTCGCCCATGATGGTAATTGCTGAGTGATCTCCCTGTCCTTATGTTGACCCATGAGCTTTTCATTATATTTTCTCTCTCATGTCCAGTGAGAAGGAGAGTGATAGAGCAGCTTTGGTGGGCACTTGGCATCCAGCTAGGGTCAACCCACCACAGGGCAATACGACTAGCGTATCTGGAAAGTATAAACTTTGAATATATATCTTACACCACAGGTCTGTACATGTGTATACATGTACTATACATCCTAAGATGTGTAACATGTATAAGGTGGGACTATACATCCCAAGAGGAGGCCTGGATAGAAAAGAACTCATCAAAGCAGATATATGGATATATGGTAGCCCTATTGATGCAGAGCTGAGTGAGGAACTGTTGTCCTTTGTTTCTCTCTTCAGGACTACCTTGTTGCAAGATATGTCAGTGATGTGGACATGCACAGACATGTTCCAAACCAAAGGTAGGTTTTCTAGCTGTGGGGATCAGCATTCAGGACTCAACATTTGCAACCTGTCTTATGAATGCAGTAGCTCTTTTATCATCCTATTATCTTCAATAAATGCAATTATTTGCAAGTATCACTGCAGAATTACTTTCACTCTTTAGATGAAATCTTGATTTTATCTGATGTGTTAATGCTGAAAAGCTAAATTGAAAACTAGCAGCATGCTGCAGAGATGAGGAGATGTCAAATTTCCTGAATCTTCTTTTAAAGTCTTTTCTTTCCCCAGACGAATTACCTTTCTCTTATCTTAAACAAATGTGAGTCAGCTGTTTCGTTGGGAAAAGAGGCTAATAAAGTGTTCCTCATTGAGGAAGGCTGGTAGGTACTAGAGTACACAACATATCCAAAAGGCTTCCTCCTGCAGTATTTTCTATATCCAGGCAGGACCTCCTTTCTCTTTAGGCATTTCTTACACTTAATCTAGTGCATCATGTGTTATATATGATTTCCTCCAGTGTTCCCATAAAAAACCCCAATACCTCACAATTGTGCTGGTTTTGGCTGGGGTAGAATTAATTTCCTTCATAGTAGCTAGTATGGGGCTATATTTTGGATTTATGTTGAAAACAATGTTGATAATACTGAGATGGTTTTATTATTGCTGAGCAGTGCTTACACAGAGTCAAGGCCTTTTCTGCTCTTCATATCACCCAGTCAGTGAGTAGGCTGGGGTGAATAAAAAGCTGGGAGGAGACACAGCCAGGACAGCTGACTGCCGCTGATGAAAGGGATATACCATACCATATGACATCATGGTCAGCAACAAAACTAGGAGAAGGTTGGCTGCAGGGCCACTGCTCAGGGACTGTCTGGGCATCAGTCAGTTGGTGGTGAGCAATTGTTTTCATTTGCATCACCTGTCTTTCTTGGGGTTTATTTTTCTCTCTGTTATTTTCCTTTTCATTACAATTTATTATTATTACATTTTATTTTATTTTATTTAAATTATTAAACTCTTCTCAACCCATGAGGTTTTTCACTTTTACCCTTCCAATCTCTTCCCCCCGACCTGCTGAGGGGGCAGCGAGAGAGTGGTTGTGTGGTGCTTAGTTGCCGGCTGGGGTTCAACCACAAAAAGAATAAATTGGAAACTAATGTTATTAAGCTCTTAGATAGATAATTCATACCCAGTGCTCTTAAAGTCTTTTTAAATGAATGAGCAATTGTAAGAGCTAAGATATAGGCAATATATAGTATACTATCTTTTTTAAATGCTAACAATTGACTCACAAATGGAAGATAAACTACATTTTAAATGATGTTTTGAAACAGTTGAAGTAAAACTGTCCATGGATAACTGGAAGATGACTAGACACTTGCAATGTTTTAACTGACAAATAAATTGATCTAAGTCAGAAAATGTCTGGACTGACATTTTAGGTTTCTAGGGAGTGTTTTAAAATAGCTTTGCTTGAAGACAAATCTAACAGCCCATGTGATCAAATTAGAAGGAGGTTTAGGTGTAGAGTATCTATATATATATTTATAAATATGGCAAGATATTATAAAATGATGTATTTTACATAAATAATATGTCTCCTCAGTGGAAAAAAGCATGATAGAAAAAAATGCTTCAGAAGAAAGGAATTTAGCATAGAAAATCTGATTTCTTCTCAAAGACTATAATCTTCAAGGTGGCTGTTTGGGGGAGTGGTGTTTTGGTTGTGTTTTCTTTTTTCTTGCCTTTTGTGTGTGTGTGGTAAAAGCCCATGCTTCAAGATGTAATTCCTTTGCATTATTTTGCCTCACCTATAGAAACAAGTTTCTGCCTGCTGAAAATACAGCTACTGAGATTTGCTTCTCTCTGTGGTGAATTTCATATAAAATGTTAATCCCAGTGAAGCAGAAAGAAACTGGCACACATTATAAGTATTTCTTTCTTACAGAATTTTTCATTGTTTGACATTAGGCTTATTTCTTTCCTTCGACAGCTGTGTGGTCTGTGATCATCAATAGAACAGATTCAGATTCAGTTTTTCGAAACCATTTACAAGCAGTTTATATTGCATTATCATCTGTTTATACTGTCCTATTTTTTCTGCCAACTTTATATATTCAGTTGTAGCTAAGTGTGATCTGGTTTCATTCTAATAGTTTCAATGTAAAGTCCTTCTGAACAGAATAATCAATGTTCCTTTTTTAAAAATACCTTGCATACATTCTTAGTCTAGGTTTTAGAGCCTTATCAAGTAGTGTCATAGCTAACCATCTGAGTTACTTAGTGCTAACACATTAATTATACTTGATAAAAGCAATTTGAATATTTCCAGACGTGATTGCAAAGTTATTTATGTGGTAGTCCAGACCAGATACTATTATGAAACTAATTTAAAAACAAAATTTACTGTGATCATATAGAGAAAATATCTGGTTGAAATGTTTGTATCTTGTTTCAAGGCAAAAGAAGCAAAGAAACCATGTCCAGAACCACAGCGAAATTCATAACAAACCTAGAGAAACAATTAAGAATACAGTTGGTCAAAGGAAGACCTTAAATCAGCTTTACCTTTTGACATGCAAGCCATGCAGTTGGCCATGTATCATTCCTTGGCTACTGGACTACAGATCACTTTAAAAAAAAAAAAAAAAAAAAAGACCCCTACAGATTCTGGAAATTGAGCTTGCTTGTGCATCCACATAGTGCACACTCATGCGTAGGTGTGTAGAAGTACATTTCAAGAATTGCTTGAACCATTTTATCCAATGTGTTGTGTTATACAAACATAATCAGTCAAGAAAAAGTACAGACCTAGCTTGCATATAGCAAAAATCCATTTTATCCTTCCACTAGCAGGTGAAGAGCCAACATGCCAGCCATTCTATGCTCCACAGGGCAAGTTTCCAGAAGTGAGAAAAATGCATTGATTAGTGTATCTTTTAAAAAACTATGCAAATGTACATTGAAATCATTGGTTAACCCTCAGCTGAGCAGTACAAATTTATAGCAGCATTTCACACCCCATGGTGCAATTAAATTATTTTAAGTGCTTCTAAATTGAACATTAAATCACTTCCCAAGAGTAATTAAAGTGAAAACAGGCCATGGAATTATTTAACAAAAAAGTTATATTGGCCAGGTAAAATATTCAGACCTTTAACATAGGTTTTAGTGACACTACTCCTATAAAAATAAGACAAAAGCCTGAACTCAAATAAAAACAAAAATCACTTAAAGACATGTTAAACTTGAGGGGCCATTTCCTCCTGTTAGATCTACTACTTCTCATTCCCTGAGGCTTGCAGTCATGACGCCTTCCTTACACATTGAAAGGGAAATTTTAACAGCATCTGGGAAACCATAAACCAAAAGAAATGCATATGAGTTTTAAGTACCCCAAATCACATATACTCCATGAATGCAAATAATATTTTTAGAAAGAAAGTTGACCAATATTCAGTTACAGGTAATTTCTTTTCACTAAAAACCTCAGAAAGAAACACCATGCAATTAATATGATCAACAGTCTTCACAGGAATGATTTACTGTGTTTGGAGAACCCTTAAAAATACTGAAATATTGGCAGAAATAATGAAAGGAAAGGACACAGTCTTGAAATTTCCTGTTAGTCTCAAATTACAGATTAGAGAGAGAGCAATACCGATTTCTTGCCTAATAATCATGAAGAGCTTAAGATCACTTAAATTTAGGCTTTTGGCTAAATTAGGAGGAAAATGCAACCTATGAGATAAAGGTCAAGAAAAGGCACTATAGCTCCAACAAGAGATTCCTTATTCTCCCTGAGACACAGTTTTTTTCTTCTAACATGATTATGGCTCTTTTTTTTTGTTTCTGTTTTTCTAAAAATTTCTTCCAGCAATCTGTCTAAATGTGGAGATGGTTCCAGCCAATGTAGTCTGAGCTTTTCTGTGCTCTTTACTGTCACCTTCTGTTTAACAAAGGGACTTCCTTTATTTTCATGAGGACCTAGATGGATGTCACCAAAAGGAAACAAGCTGCCTTTCAACTAATCATCCTCCCCTGTAGCCTCTCTCACTTACTCGTTCTCTCTCCAATGGTTGTGTTAAGGTTTCAGATCATTCTTGAACCACATTGTCTCTATCATCTATATCTAGTGTGCCAGTTTGATATGCTCATCAAAAGGAGTCCAATAACTCCTTTTCTAGGGTCAGGCCACCACTAGACAGAATGGAGATCGTACAATTTCTTCACTGAGAGGGTGGTCTGTCACTGGAACAGGCTCCCCAGGGAAGTGGTCATGGCACCAAGCCTGTCAGAGATCAAGGAGCATCAGGATGACACTCTTAGACATACAGTTTAGTTTTAGGTAGTCCTGCGAGCAGCAGGGAGTTGGACTCGATGATCTTTATGAGTACCTTCTAACTTGAGATATTCTATGATTCTTTGAATTTAAACACTTACAGGCCATTCATCCCTCTTCAAAAGTAGAGTCATTGTATGCCAGTCATTTCTATTTCTTGAAGTTTATTCTGTCTCTTCCTTAGATGATCTCCTGTCTGCTTTACATTTCTCTGGATCTCCTGGGAAATGATGCCTCAAAGAATTCTTGTATTATATTTTGACTTGGCATTAGGAAAAACAATTTCTTCAGACTGGAAACATCTTCTGTTGATCAATTGGGGAACAAAAATCAAACCTCGATTCAGACTGTTGTTGCTGCTACACAAAAGCCCACAGTTCTTCCATTTTGGTGTCCTCTCACCTTTGTCTTGCTTCTTTCTACTTCATGGGATCCAATGTCCATGTTCATTCTCATGTTCTTGATATTGCTTTGCTATGCAAAAATCACAACAAAGGGTAAAATTAGCTAAGACTATTCATACCCTAAATGGGATAATAGAGCTGCATGACACTGAAACAGATTCTTTTTAAGTGGATCAGATGAACTCTTTCAGTTTTTTGGGATAGAATATCTTGTAGTGGAATACCCACCTGCAAAGTCAGAAAGCTATGTCCAGTTCCCTTCTCTCTCCCTGAAGATATCTAAATCAATGTCTCCATTTCTTTAGAAAATGATAAACCACCAAGCTGCAGAGTATTCCAGAATGATGTTGCTTAACTTTTGATTAGTCTTAAGTTAATGATGATGTTTTTCAAGCAGTACCAGTGACAGACGCATGGAATAAAGCCCAGGCACAAATAAGAGCTGTTTTTCATTCATTCTTCAACACTTTGACATCATTTGTTGAAAAGTTTGTATGAATAGTGGCTATCAGGAGATGCTGATTTTTGTCTAATTTACCTCTAAAACAATTCTCTCCGGTTTCAAGACAAAGGCTTCAAACAGAATAAAATGTAAAATCAATTCAGAATATATTTCTGAAAGATATTCTCTAAGAACTATGACCTGTTTGCAAGAAGCTCTTGATAAAATATTATGCCCTACTTAGTGCAATGGGTCAGAATAACCTTAAAATAGACTGTCAAAGAAACTAGGACAATGGGGAAAAAAAGAAAAGAAATCAAAGTTTTGCAGAAGAAAGTTATGGTTAATAAGGAGTATCTTCATTCATTTATTTTCAGGGCTTTTCACTGGCTAAAACATTGGGCTTAAACCAATATATTCCAAAAATGGCACTGATTTGCCTGTTTAACTGAAGAGCTAAAATAAGCAGATGCTTGCCCATCTGCCATCTGTCTGTCTGCCAATGTCCAAGAAAGCACAGTTCAAAACAGCAGTGTCTGAGGTACCTCTATGCAGCAAATATTGGCAACTGAAAACATTTTCTGTGCAAATGCCTGCTACGCAATTTAGGAAATACACAGAAATCCTCAGTTGATGGAAGAAGTAGTAAGTTGATTACCAAAAATTATTCATTGCATTCCTTTTTATATATGTCATCTTTTTCAAGACTTGCTTGGTGTTTCTTCTAGTAACAGTAAGAAAACTTCTGTTATTGGTTCTAAGATGATGAAACAAGTGGATATTACTTACTGATGGGCATCAAACTCTAACATAAATCCTTGTTTAGAGATAGCAACAAAATGCCACTTCAAAGAACAATAGATAGGCTCTGTAGTTGTATATATGGAACTAAAACAAAAATATTCAGGTGGTTAGAATTTGAGAAATTCATGGATTATTTTTATGCAGAAGCATGTCAAAAACAACTGACATGTGATACACATAGGAAAAAAGAAAGACTGATACGCTAATTTAGTAATACTTGATTTGCATTTAGGTTTACATTTAGATTTGCCAGGCTATTATTGTTATTGCTGTTGTTATTATTATTATTATTTCCTGCCACTTAAGAGAAATATGTACTGAATTTGATAATAAATTCATAAAAATATATAAATATTTCCTGCCATAAAAGAAGAGTAATACGTATCTGACAACAGAAGTAATATATGGTAGTTATCTAGACTACCTGCAAAGTGATTGGCATCCTCTTGTTTTTTGGACATGTACTGCTGAGTATAGTACACTTTGAAAAGTGAGTCAGTGACAATGACATCATGGGGTTCCATATTTATCCTTCTCTCAAAGCCTGCCATAACGCATCTGTTTTCTAGACAGAATCAAAGGGTGATTTCTATGATTGTTAGCCCTGCAGTTTTGACCTAAGATCTGAAAAGCAAACCACATTTTTATCTAATAATCTTGCAATCAGGGATTACTGGACAATTGCATGCCAGTGATGTATTAGACAGAAAATTATATAGGATAGTTTTCAATAGTTGCTTTTCCTTAGCAAAATTATTAAAAGCATAATTTATTAAATCTCTAAAATTAGAGAGAAGTATTATTTTTAACGTATTCTACTAGTTATTTGATCATTTTTTCTACAGTAAAATGAGCACTACAAAATTGACTTATTTTGCTAAGGAAGTTTTTCTAATTTTATAGAATTAGTTATGAAAATAGTTATGTTATTACTAGATTAAAGTAAAATAATAGTTTGTGGTTTACAGATATTCTGGTAAGTACTTTATTTTTTATGGAAATTTTCCTGAAAGCTGCATGTCAGGGACTGAAGGAGTTAATGCCTCAAACATGGTGGTGAGGCAAGTTAAGGTCTGCAAAGAGACAAGTTAAGGTCTCCACAGTGATAAATTGGGGTCCGCAGAGCACCACAGGTGAGAAGCCGATTGGTGCGGAGTTGGCCTGGAGCCGGGGAGGCTGTGGGAGGACTCGCAGTTCCACCCTCGAAGGGCCAAAGGTCGTGCGGGGTTCATTTGAGGAAGGGGCTCACGACCACCTGAAAGACCCCTCATGACCACCCCCTCCCAGAGTGGCACCTGCGCAGAAGATGGAGAACATTCTGGAACAAGCCTCAAGGGGGCGGGGGGTGTGGTGAGACTAGAGGTGGGGACTGGCCTATAAGAGACACAACTTCGAGGAGCCATGTGGTGCACCCCCACCATCAGAGCACCCCACCTTGCCTCTGCCGTCCCTGCTCCGGGCCGGTGTCCCCCAGCCACTGCCGGTGCAGGTGCTCCGGGAGCAGCGCGCCCACCGGTGGAGGACTGACTGCCGCGTTTGTCATCGACATCGTGGCATCCGAGGATGGTGATCTTCCACCCCACAGTTCTTTCTTCCTTTTCCTTTCCTTTTATATGTGGATTACAACCCACGTTGCTTACCGTGGTGCTTTCCTGGTTGGGGTTACCTCCTTATTCACGTAAACCATTGACCAAGTCTGAGACTAAGATTAGACCCAGCCGTACCTAGGCTCCTCTCTGGAAAGGAGTTTAGAAAGCAAGGGGGTCTGTTCTGAACCTCGTGACTCAATGGGAGGCTCCCTCTTATCCTCTGCATACCGTGGGGCTTTCCAAGTTCAGGCTGGTGTTTACTGTCAATACAAGTTTTTCATTGATCATTTGGTGTCCCTTCACCTTAGTTTAGCCTAAGGGAATCACAGAACCTCCACGAGCCTCTCTGGACAGTCCACTTTGGGTCGTGACACTGCATCAAAAGCTTTCACAAACAATGCTTTAATCAGATAGTTTTAACAAAATCAATTGTTTATTTTTTTGCTGTTTATAATGCAATATTTTTTTTCTCTGTAAAATGTTGTGGTTGTCCACTGAGGAAGAAGAAACATCATTACATTTAAATAGCCAAACAACCCATGGTAATAAAAATGCATAATGAAAACACTTGTTTCCTATGATTTTGAGATCTGTCCTCCTTTGCTTAAATGCTTTTGAGAACTGAATTTCAGTTCAAATTGTAGAATGCAGGCTATGGATTACTGCAAGTAAGTGCATGGAAGACATTGAAGACAATGAATATATTCTTTTACTGATTAAAGGGGCAAGGAATGTCGTTAGGGATGACTGGTTGTGTGAGTAGTACTGAGTGATGCAAATACAGGAAACAGACTAGAAGGGACTAGTATTTAATTTTCAAACTATAACATTGATCTTCATACTATGTGACATGGAACATTTAATTTTTTTTTTTTTTCATTAAATAGCCTCACAGAGAATCAAATAGCTTCACACAGAATGAAGAAGACAGTGTCAAACCACAGTTTAAGCACTAGCATTTCCCTCCTCATAAAAAAACTGGTGGACTTGGTAGTGTTAGGTCAATGGTTGGACTGGATGATCTTAAAGGTTTTTTCCAACCTACATGATTCTATGATTCTAAATAAAAATAAAAAACCTATCTTGAGGGATCAGAGCATGCAAGGTAAACAGCTATGTGGGAAGGACTCTTTCATATGAAACAAAGGGAGGTGGATGGGAGACTGTTCAGTAAGGTGAAGGATATAGGCAAGGGTCAGTCAGAATCACTTCAGCATTACTAATAGCATATCTTTCAAGATAGATGTCTGAAATGAGTGATGAAGCCAACACTGACAACAGGGAGCTTCTGCAAAGGGAAATATAAAGTTTCCTTGCAACTGCCAGCTGGTTAAATAAAATTTTCCTCTCTCCTTCATTTACATCCCTTTTCCATATATGTAACCAAAGGAAGAAAATACAGAATATTGCTTTTGTAACATTGTCTCCTGTCTCTTCCCTTTCTCTTTTTCTCAAAATCTGTTATCTTTACTGTGCATGTTATGCACCTTGGATTATAAAACTTTTTTAAAAAATACTTTTTTTTTTTTTTTTTTGTGCTACAAGTACTTCAAGCATTATACATTTCTTGTAATCTTTTGTGGTTTAGCTTACCCACGCTGTTTTGTTCTGCATTCTACTTCTTATGAACACACATGTCAAAAGTCAAAATATACATATATAAAAAAACCGTTTTAGTCTATCTAGTCTAATCATATTGGGGCTTGGGAACAAAGAGTACAGGCTACACCTACTACAGAGAATATTCTGTCTTGGAAGGCAACGAGTCAGAAAATCATGGTTGGCTCAACATGAACTCACAGAGCAATCCTGTGGCTAGCAAGGCCGATATGATCCCTGGATATACAAAAAGGAGTTGCAGAACAAAAACAGCGATGTGACCTTGCTTCCCTGCACAGCAAATATTTTATCAGAGTCTTCTGTTCAAGATTCAGGAAGTTTGTATGAATAAAACAAAATTGAAGATGTCCTCAAACTATTCTGTTGCTGGAAATGTAACCTTCTCATCTGATATTAATATATTCAATCTATTCAGTCAATCAAGGGAAAATCAAGATCCAATGCGGTAACCAATATACATGATAAATATAATTGAGATTGGGGAGGGTTTTTATCCATGAGAGAAATCAATCATAACGGTCTTTTCTATCCTGAGACTGTCTGCCTGTGTCTACACTGCTTTTAAAATTATTTTTTTAAGCTCCTAGCTCTTTCCAGATGACCAAAAAATATCTTCACTCCTCCATGTAGGACACGTCTCCAGCTAATAAGATTATATCTTGTCCTGTTTGAATTCTTGAAAATGAATTCCTTATTTTTAAATTAGGGGAGCTAGTGTCCTGTTTCCAGTAAAGTTCCATAACACTATCATTCCTTATTTTCCTATTAAGTTAGAATAAAGAATGTATCCACATAACAGTCATGTATGGGCCCATGTTACAGCATGTGTTACTTTTACAGCACAGTTACCTATACTTTTATTAAATACAAATTTGAGTTTTAGAAATGTGCTTTAAAAGTTGGCTTTCCTTCTTGACAGATTTCTGTTTGATGCAGTATCTTAAATTCAGCTTAAATCAACAAAGTTATTCTTTCATTATGATTAATATCTTTAGTAGAGTACCAAACTATTCTACAGATAGAACCTTAATTATGTTATGATTCCAGGTACATTTCATATGAGAGGTTATCATACCTGTTTAATAATTTTTACACAGTAAATATAAAGAATAACTGATACAGGCTGTCATAAAGTCAAATTAGAAGTCCACTTAGAAGACATTTAAATCAACTATTTCCTTCATCATTCTTCCATTTTCTGAAAATGCTAGGAAAGTAAGTTCTGATTTAATATTTTTATTGTAAATTTTATTCACTTTCTCCAAGTTATTTCACTTTCAGCAAAGAAAAGGAAAAGATAAAAGTACACCTATGTGGGTATAGAGTGAATGAGATATTTATCCCATCTCACAAAAAGTCAAATCCTACTAGGTAATAGGAATGGGATACTATCATCCCTACATCCCTTTATTTTCAAAATCACGATGATAAGAACTTGTTATCCCACTTAAAATACTGTTTCCCATATCCAAAGGACTATTTGTTCTGTGGAAATGGAAATGAAATTACAATTTTCCTTATTTCTGAATTATGCTTAAAATAAACTCATGTATAAAATCTTCTTGGAAAGAACTTGTGCAGCAAAGAATATTCTAACACCACAGTATTTTTATAAAGCAAGAAAGACTGAGGAAGATACTGGAACAGTAAAACAATTAGACATTTGCAATCATGACTGTGAGATCAGAAGTGAACCTGCCAAAAAGTCAAAATGCTCTTCTGCAGCTTGCAGGTTACCATTTAAACTTACATAAGCAAAAGGAAAAAAATTGCTGTGGGACCTAAGAGTAGTGAACAGTTTGTGCACAACAGATTTCTTTGTTTCAGTCCTTCCTCCATGATGGGGATTCCAAGAATTACTTCTGTAGTCTCATGCCAGATCTGAGCATCAATTGCCCCAAGATACCACCATATGTATCTTTGTCCTTATTTCAGAAGGGACACTTGTTTTATGTGATAATTTGTATATGGAGTATTTAAATCTTTATGGTAAGCCAAGGCAATCAGGAAATAATCAAGAAGAAAAATAATAAGACCACCACTAAACAAGTTTATATTTTAGTGAAGAGAATGCTTAAAAAACATGAAAAAATTGTATGTTTTTTTTTCCAAAATAAGGGTGAAAAATTATTTGAAAACAGATGCTCAATTTTTTCAGATGTAGTTCATAGGAAGGATGAGCGTAAGACTCGGGGAAATGGTAAATACTAGAAAGGCTGAGAATATCAGGTTTCACTGTGCTTTTATTGAGTGCTGGCAATACTTGGACCATTTGGAATATAAATATTAGTATCATAATAACTGAACTAATATAATTATCTTATCAGATTACCAACAGTTTAATTAGAATGACTGACAGTAAGGTCTTAGATACATATATAAGTTGTGATTCTTTCGCCCACATAAATTTCACAATGTCTTTAGTCCTTTTTGCAACTGAGGCTATTGAAGGTTAGTTGTCACTTGTACATGACAAATCAAATGGCAGGATCAGCACATTTTAGCTCTGCTTTTGGGAATGGCTTCAAATTTCAGTAGAGTTCCCACATTACAGAGCCAGTGTTGCTAAATTCGGTAATGTGTATTCTGATGAGCCTTTCTTTGGAGAGACACTAAGAGAAGGGAATAGTAGTTAGTATTAACTTCAGAGGGATTGAACTGTCTCACTGATGATGGAGTCCACAATTCTCACTCTAGGAAGGTTTTTAGGGGAACCTATTTGGAATATCCATAGATAGTTGTAGATAGCATGAAAGGAAATGTTATTGACCATAATCAATTTAATGTCAAACCTGTCAAGGGAGTTTTCCTTTATATTTCACTAAGTGCAAAATTCTGCTTGGAGAACAGAGTTAACAAAGTTTCCTCTCTGACCCAGGATTTCTCTTGAACTTTCCGGAGTTAAATGTATATTCATTGCTGTTTATTTGTAAGATCTGAAATTGTTGCAGAGTGTTCATGTTTTCTTTAGTTTCAGAAACTTTGATTTTTGCCTCCCTTGAGGAAAATATATGCTCTTTCCAAAGCATCCCTATCAGGATTATTATCTTTTTGACATTCAAATCATTGCTGTAGGTATACTGTCAACAAGGGATAAAATTCGAACTAATAGTGGCTTTCAGTGTTTTAGCATATCTTATTGAGGGAGTTTTCCAAAGTTAGATAGTGGCATACACTTAAACCATAATGTTGCTAATACTGAACATAAGAACATGTTTCAGATATGAAAACCACATGTATTCTTAGGAAAAAAAATGCTGTATAGGGTAATAAGAAAAATGTACAGTCTTAGGATAAAATAACTTACATGTACTATATAAACTAAAGAGAGTTCTGCTATCAAGTTTTTCAATTCCCTTGCAGGAATAGCTTTTTGGAGGGCATAGTGAGTTTAAAGTGGTTCTTGCAGGGACAATTAAAATGGCTCACACCAGCAGAGGATGTTTAGAAAAGAAATGTGCTTTATGAAGAGCAAAAGAAAACCAACCAGAATCCACAGAGCTAGAATCAGGGAAACTGTTTGCATAGTTAGGGAGTAACAAAACATTCTCCTTAGTCTGCTTGCCTTCTCATCTCTCTAAGAGCTTAGCAGTTATGGAAAGATTCTGATGTACTAGATTGCATGCCTTGTTTTTTTGTTGGCTTTCTCCGGCGCCTTTTTTTTTCTTTAAGTAATTGAGGATGCAAATCCCATATAGTCAGTATCTTCAAGACAATTTGTATGAACTTCTTAAAGGAAAGATAAAAGTGCTTACAGGTTCTTATCATGGCCAGAATAGTCTTTTTTTTAATAGGTATTTGAATACCTTTTATAGACCACAAGAGCTACTTCAGTCCCAAGCAAACTATTTGATTGCAAGAACAGATGTTAATTTAACGATACAGAATATTTCACAATAGGCCAAAGTAGGAGAAAGTAAAGTAGGTAAATTTCCCAAATAAACAAGGATGGTACAAATATTTTATAGTGCAAGAGAATTCTTGCCCAAAACATAGTTTTAAATGTTTTAAAAGCAGTGTCATGGTATAAATTATCTGGTATAACGAATTCTTTGTCATCAACAAAAACATCATGTTGAATGCTGTCCAAAAAAGTTATCTCTAATTAAAAACAAACACTATGGCGTAAAAAAACAACCAAACAAACAAACAAAAAACACCCAAAAAAGCCTCACCAAAACCCCCAAAACAACAAATGAATGACTCTTGTTAGTGCTGGCAGACTCTTAAACACAATCAGCTGATCATGTGTTCCAAAAAGGACAGTAAATGTCTGGCTTCGTTTTTCTTACTTCCTGCCCTAACATCAAAGTTAACACTTCATGCAAATATCTTCACTCACTTTTGTCATTCCCTTTTAATTAACAAGTCATGAAATACTGAATGTCAATGCTCACTCTTCCACATGGCTACCTGGTAGTTAGCCTCTCTGATCAGATAGACACTTGTCACATCAAAGCTGTAAATATAAAAATGAAACTAACAAACTGTACAGTATTTACATTCATAGATTTAAAAGCAAATATAGAAAACTATCTTATATCATGAGATGAAAAAACTTATGGCATAATTTTGTGTAAATTATTGTCATGGTTTAGCCCCAGCCAGCAACTCAGCACCACGCAGCCACTCGCTCACTCCCCCTATCCCGATGGGATGGGGGAGAGAATCGGAGGAGTAAGAGTGAGAAACACTCCTGGGTTGAGATAAGAACAGTTTCATAATTGAAATAAAGTAAAATAGTAATGCTAATAGTAACAGTATAATAATGATAATAATAATAACAATATACAAAGCAAGTGATGCACAATGCAATTGCTCACCACCCGCCGACCGATACCCAGGCAGTTCCCGAGCAGCGATCGCTGCCCCCTGGCCAACCCCCCCCCAGTTTCTATACTGAGCATGATGTCATATGGTATGGAAGAGCCCTTTGGTCAGTTTGGATCAACTATTCTGGCTGTGCCTCCTCCCAGTTTCTTGTGCACCTGGCAGAGCATGGGAAGCTGAAAAGTCCTTGACTAGCATAAGCAGTACTCAGCAACAACTAAAAATATCAGCATGTTATCAACATTCTTCTCCTACTAAATCCAAAACACAGCACTATGCCTGCTACTAGGAAGAAAATTAACTCTATCCCAGCCAAAACCAGGGCAATTATGCTGTGAAAAAAAAAAAATAAAGTGGAAATTGATGTCATTATTGGCTTTATGCCATGAACTATACGCTATCAGTTATTAAAAGAAGGTATAGGTAAAGAAACTGCTTAGTAAGAAAATAATTCTGCCATTTGGCTTATGATTGTTCTGATAATGAAGTCATTAATTAGCACAAGTTGAAGCAGCATTATGTCCTTTCAGTAGTGCAGAATATAATCTTAACATTTGGACAGTTGTGCTTTGAGTTTTAGGTGGACCCATTACTTCTCCTTGCCCCCTGGCCTCTTTCTTCCATTTTCTTCATAGAAAATAAGTTAAACTCTGGCACCTTAAGTGAAGACAGAGCATATACACACACTAAATAGGAGAATAATAGAGAATAGATAGCTAGAGGACTCAAGGAAGGTCTATTCTTATTTCCACATCAACAATGATGGTTTTGGTACCATGTAGGCACTTAAGCAGAACTTACAAATTTCTTACTCTTTCATAAAAGTGAAAAACTGTACTGTTGATGTTTGCAGTTTGGCCATAGCAGAACTGAACAAAACATGTTGTCATCCATTCATGATCTGTATTTCTCTTTGTAGTAAAAGGAATATCTTACTGACCTAGAGAGTAATTCTTTATATACACTTGTCCTGGTTTCAGCTGGGATAGAGTTAATTTTCTTCCTAGTAGCAGGCATCATGCTATGGTTTGGATTTAGTAGGAGAAGAATGTTGATAACACGCTGATGGTTTAGTTGTTGCTAAGTACTGCTTATGCTAGTCAAGGACTTTTCAGCTTCCCATGCTCTGCCAGGGGCACAAGAAACTGGGAGGGGGCACAGCCAGAATAGTTGATCCAAACTGACCAAAGGCTCTTCCATACCATATGACGTCATGCTCAGTATATAAACTGGGGGGGGTTGGCCGGGGAGCAGCGATCGCTGCTTGGGAACTGTCTGGGTGTCGGTCGGCGGGCGGTGAGCAATTGCATTGTGCATCACTTGTTTTGTATATTGTTGTTGTTGTTGTTGTTGTTGTTATTATTATTATTATATTATTATTATTATCATCATCATTACTATTTTACTTTATTTCAATTATTAAACTGTTCTTATCTCAACCCAGGAGTGTTTCTCACTCTTACTCCTCCAATTCTCTCCCCCATCCCATCGGGGTAGGGGGAATGAGTGAGCAGCTGTGTGGTGCTTAGTTTCTGGCTGGGGCTAAACCATGACAACTCTTCAGTTTTGTTGCATCACCTTTGGGTACTGGTCACAAATATACATCACTGTCCATGCTTAATGTACTAAAAATGAACATGAAAAAAAACCCAACCACAAACCCCTAAAAACCCGACAGATAGGAATGTATCGTCTCCCTCCTGGGAATACTGTGAAGTGGTGCTGGCTGGTGTGGAACCTCTCTTTCATGAGTTTCATGTGACACTTTCACAAGCTGTATGTGTCTCCCTGCCAAAGAGTCTGATGGTAAGGAGTGGTTTGAAACAAATTGTCAGTACTGACAGTTCAGTTGGCATATGTAAGGTAAGCTCTCATCCTTTTGGAAATTATTATTATGAGGAATAGAATCACACTGTCATATTTAGAGGAACTTTCTTCATAACATGGCTTAGGAACCATGGAAACTGGATACTTTTGAGCTGTCATTTAATAAATGCTACACTGAGAAGAATTCACAGTGTGGCTATTTACTTACATGTATGGCCATACAGCTGTGGTGACATATTTATTTTTCAGTTTTATATATATGTTTATTTTCAAGTTACATATACTGTACACCAAAGAGGAATATGTGGGTATATGAAAGGAGAAGAAAGCTCGCAAAATCACTGCTGTTTGTCTGTTCTCCAATCTGGGATAACAGGATTCACAAGAAAAGACTGCTGAAGCCACTTCTCTCATCTGTCCTACATTATCTTTCTTTACATCTTCCTAGGTGAGAAGGAAGGGGAAGAAATTTTGCTTTGACACTTACTGAGTCACATGTTCGCACGACAGTCTTTGGCCATAGTTTAATACTCAATGCTTTCATCACCTTTCAGTTCCATGTTTTATCTTTCCTTTTCAGGTTCCTGCCCCAGTCTTATAAAGCCTCTGCTGGGTGTTTTGATCTGTCTCCTTCCACACCAAGTGCTCCTTCCCAGGGGGTTAAAGGGGAGGGTAGCAATGCTGCTGCTTTTACACAGGCTTTGCAGCACAGATTTAATCACACACACACTCTGCCGGAAGAACCTCCCAAGTCCATTTGAACAGCACAGATTTTTATCTAAACTTCTAGATAACCTTTCTTACTGTCTAGTTTAGATTAGACAGTGCTTTAGATGTGTCTTTAATGATCAAAGTCAGACCAGAACAAAGTTTCTACACACACCACCTATGGACAGTTTTGCATAACAAGATCCCTGGGGCAGTTTTTAAAGATATCCTTCTTTTTTGTATCCTTGAACTGCAGGTACTGTTTTGTCCTCTCAATTACTAGCTGTGAAATTGGATGTCTGCGTCCTTAATATGTGAATGCAATTGGGCTCTTAAAGGTCTAGAATAAGTTATATTAGTTGCAGCCAAAACCACTCCAGGGTGCAAAACTGAACATAATATTTTCATACACATACAGAAAGAAAACACCCCGGGACTAGTCTCAAATGAAGAACCGTGATTGCAGAACTGAAGGAATTTAAAGCTAGCAAGGTAACAGTGAAAGCTGACCAAATGAATTAGAAGACAGCATGTAAGCATCCCAAGGCATTAAACACTGATACTAAAGCAAAGAACAAATCCAGGAAACTGGATATAAAATACATAAGATTTTATAGTGGACTCACTGTAGAGGTATCTAGAATTCTTTATTCAAAATATCCAGAGTGGTTTGAAAGCTAGACATTTGTCCCCTAGGGACAAAAATAATTTGCAAAAGCACTGGAGAGTCAGGAATCTGTAGCAGCATTAGAAGTTTGATTGCATCAAGAGACAGGACTTTATAATGATTAGGTAAAGAAGGGATAACAGTGGCATACGGTCTATCCTGTAACTTAGCTCAGAAAAAGAAAAATCAACATTAAAATGGAATGTTGTTCTATGCCATTATAAAGAAAACCTGCTAGAAAAAGAGGGTGAGATAACAAGTCTAATATTTAAAATAGAAAACAAAATACAAATTATACATATCTGAAAAGACAATTGTTCTCTCATTGTTTAAGGACTGTGAGCTCAGAAGAAACCATTATGATCATTCATTCCTGCATCAAACTCTGGTGTTCATTTCTGACTAAGCTGAATCACATAAATAATGGTATTTTAATTTTTCCATATTTTAGTAAATACTGAAAATAGTTTCAAGAATGAAGGGGCTGGTTGGTAATTTTCACCTTAGTAATACTATAGGAGGAAAAAAGAAAAGGTGGAGTAAATGACTATGAGTAATCTGTGTTTTTCAAACAAGGTATCTTTAATGAATCAATAAAGACAACCACCATGCATTTATTCCGACAAAGTGTCAGTACAAAATCCAGTAAATGAGAGATATACAGACAAATTTTTTAATAGTATGACAGCAACAGGTTCACTGATGTTAGTGTTATCCTGAATATACAAAGCTTTCAAATAGGCAAAGACAAAAAAAATGTAAGTACAGACAGAAGCGAGAAAGCAATCCAAGCAGTTTACTTATGGGGAAATTTGAAAGAGTACTTTACAAATAAAATTATTTATAACTAGTGCATTAAGATATTGTCATGGTTTAAGCCCAGTCAGCAACCAAGCACCACACAGCGGCTCACTTACCCTCCCCACCCCTGGTGGGATGGGGGAGAGAATTGGAAAAAAAGTAAAACCCGTGGGTTGAGATAAAGGCGGTTTAATAGGACAGAAGAGGAAGAGAAAGTAGTAGTAATAATAATAATAATAATGATAATAATAAAAGACTATACAAAACAAGTGGTGCACAATGCAATTGCTCACCACCTGATGAACGATGCCCAGACAGTCCCCAAGCAGCGATCACTGCCCCCTGGCCAACCCCCCCCAGTTTATATACTGAGCATGATGTCATATGGTATGGAATAGCCCTTTGGTCAGTTTGGATCAACTGTCCTGGCTGTGCTCCCTCCCAGTTTCTTGTACACCTGGCAGAGCATGGGAAGCTGAAAAGTCCTTGACTAGCATAAACAGTACTCAGCAACAACTAAAACATCAGTGTGTTATCAACATTCTTCTCCTACTAAATCTAAAACACAGCACTATGCCAGCTACTAGGAAGAAAATTAACTCTATCCCAGCCAAAACCAGGAAACCTCCAAAAGGTGTTTTAAGTGTTATGGTCATCTATCTGAGTAGTACCATCTTTACTTATTGTTTCTTTGAGGCAATTTAAAGCCTGTTATCAAAATAATGCATTAATATTTGTTGTCCATAAAATGTCCTAAGACTGTGAAATTATCATTATTATTGTAATTCTGCATTATCTGAACTTTCTCTTTTTCTTCTTTCAAATACGAAAGTCCTAAATTTGGAATGTTATCACTGTTGCCTTCTTGTTGAATTGACTTATACAAATTTCTGAATATATCTATGATCACAATTTTTATTTCTCACATTTTAAGAAGTTCAGATTAATGAAAGCAATTTAGGAAGAAATCACAAGTCTATGTTGTTTCCTTGACAGGATTGTTGGTACCCTTCAAGTCTAAAACTGGAACATAGGAAGTTCCAGACTAACTGTTTTCCTATTGTCCCAAATCATCTTAAGTCTATTTCCTCCATGGTAGAAGAATATATGTCCATTTTGTTTTTTTCTGTTACTAAGAAATTCTGAGCAATGAAATACAAGATTTTACCCTCAATTCTGTCAATTATGAAATGGGAAGATTAATAATTTTGTGTCAGATACTCTTCAGTAATGAGCCTGCCTGGAACATTAGCTCACCACATACCGGTCATCAAAGAGCATGACAGCAGAATGTCCTTCAAGAAGAAAACACAGGTGGATGCAATATGGAGTTAATGAAAACAGGAACAAGATGGGAATGTGTATGTTGGGAAGATGCATAAATATTTCATTTTCTCCCCAAAGAACTGTTTTTCCTTATTATTCATTTGCACTTCTGATTAGTAGCCAATTAACTTCCTCCTCACAGATTCCTCCTTTCACTGTACAATAACTAGCTCTTGCACAAGAAAAGTTTCTGTGGTGAATGCATGCCCTCTGCCTTATTAAATTCTCATTGATTATTCCAAACTAAGGTGAAAAGTAAACCAAACCAAACCAACCAACCAACCAACAATGAAAACAAACAAAAACTTTAATAAGGAAGGCTATAAGACAAAATTACAAACAGCCTTTAATATGCAGAGTAATTCAGACTACTGGCTGCCTGGAAAATATAAATCTTTGAAGACCTCAATGCTGGTGTGTTCCATAGGTGTTTTATGCTGTTGCTGATTCAGTTGACCACTGTATCTTTAAAATCCTTTTCTTTTTTTATTAATGTAAAAAAATATCTTTCTTTTTAAGCTCAATTGCAGGTATTTTTACAATTTACCACTCTTGGCTAATTTAGGTATTTCTGTAATTAGATTTGTTATTGAAGTAGTTGATTTGAAACTCATTATTTACAGCTGTAGAGCATAATCTGAGTAAAGCTACAAGAAAAAAAAAGTTACTATAATGGAGAATTTTTATCTATTATAAAATATAATGATTAAAAATGTGTCCTTTCAATGCTTGAGTAACAAATCATATTTCCTTCTCTAGCTTTTGGCAGAGGACAGTAATAATTTACCTATTCTTTTGTGAAAAAAAAAGATAATCACATAACATCTCTTCACTGTCTCTTATTATTGAATAAAGATTAATTTGAGAGCAGGGGAGGTTTTCCCCTCCCCCTCTAGACCCTATCATGCTAATAAATATCTACAATTACAGATGATGTAAACTTCCCCTACCAGACCAGCTTCACTATAGTTAATTACAACTCCTGTATTTGCAACTGTGAAATAAATCTGCATTCAAAACAAAACATCTATATAGGGAGTGCAATATTCTCCAGGCAATAGCCAAGTTATTTTGTATATATTTGTATTTCAGTTCTGTGAATGGCAAATGGGTTACCTCCACTGCTTATCTTACTAATGACCCTCTTTTTAAATCAAGCTAATTTATGGACATTTGTCCGACTGTGTCTTTTGGGATGAGCTTTTTGGGCTTTCCAGGCATGTACCATGCTCTACACACTATTCTAGCATACATGCTATTAAATATTCTATTCCAGATACTTCTTTTCCTCCCAGTAGTACTGATATCAGGATAAGGAAGGAGCAGTAATGACTTCAAAGTTAAAATTTGCCTAATACACTTTCCAGTTCTTTGCTTAAAGTGATCTTCTATGTGACTGGAAACCGGACAAGGAAAAAATCCTGAAATCAGAGTTGTTTTCCTGTTAATGTATGAGTGTGCTGAGATCCCACTGAATACCAGCCTGTCGGTCTCTGCTTAGAACTTACATTTGTGCTGCAGAGAACTTCAGTGAAGTTGCTGCTAAAAATTGTAATAATGCAGCCTGTTCTGATAGTGCTCTCTGGTAGTCCCATTTTTATGCTCCCCTAAGGAGAATCAGGGATATAACCCCAACTGTAGCTATACGTGCGGGAAAGAGACAAGACACTCTCTAAGCCCCTTTTCTTCCCTGCTGATGTCCCACCAGCAAAAAAAACCCCAACCTGTCTATTGTTTGTTAGAGGCTTAATATAAAAAACATTATTCTTCTTCCGCTATGGATTGCCATCCTTTTAGTGCTTACTTTAATTTACTGTTCCCTGAACTTTTTGCTTCCATCTTCTTTCTCACAACTTTGGCTTTCACTGGCCTTCCGACTGCTGTGCTATAGTTAGCAGAACCTGCAGCTGCTTTAAGCAATCTTCCCTGTGCTCTGTTTTCTCACTTTAGACGGAAGACCAAGTCAGCATTAGAAGATAAAAGAGGATGGAGAAAAGTGGTAAGGATGACAACTGATAAGGATAAAAGTAGTAAAGGAAAAGACAGTGAAAAAGGAATAAGATGAAGACACAAAAGAAGAGGTGATTTGTGATTGAGCTGAAGACAGAGTAAGAGGATATCTTACTTTGGAAATATTTGCCAATATTTCTGAGCATTTTACAGAGCAGAAGTTTCAGTCAGATGGACAGGATTACACATATGGGATGAAGGAAAAATCCAAGAGATATTTCAAGCTCTTTGCTTTTGATTTACACCCTGGCCATGACCATATTAAGCATAGGATAAAACCTAGGACTACACCAGCAAAAAGTTTAGAAACACTAGCTTTCTTGTTCGTGAAAAAGACTTTCCGTTCTTGCACATAGGCTTTTTCTAGCAGTCTTTTCTCCCCCAAAACTGTAGCAGTTTTTTTCTTTTTCTTTCTTTTTTTTTTTTTTTTTACTTTTCTAAAGAACTATGGACTTGAAGCTGCTAAGTAAATCCTGGGGAAAGTGAGTTAATGGTTATGGAATATTTGTTGGCAAAGGTGCCTGATATTTCATTGTCTATTTTCCACTGTCAGTCACCATATGGCTGTCACCTCATGTTTTCCACATATATGACTCAATGAATTTAATCAAATAATAAGATAGAAAAATAAGATTTATTTACTAAAAATGAGATTTTTTTTTTCTTCCCTCAGGCTTCTAAAGCCATGTCTTAGTTTTCAATAAAAGTATTCTTTTTCCAGACCCATAAACCCAAGAAAACCATCTTCCCCATTAAAAGCAAAACCCCAATATGCAGGTGTCAAATACACATTTTAGAAGTTAATCTTGAATTTTAAATGCCTTGTTTTACAAGCCCTTTACTAATAAATGATATTCTTTGGGACATTTTAACACCCCTAAGATCTTGGTTTATGCTTCTTTTCCCATTATTTAATTATTTCCAGCTGCAAACATAATATGAGAAGCTGCCCATAAAGCACTCTGCAGGACTAGTTCACAGCTGTCAATACTCTTTTTTCCCTCAACACTTAAAGCTTCCCTCTGTTTTCAACTACAGTCAGAGCAGCTGTAATCCTCAAGCTCAGGGTATTCCCCTTTACAGATCTGCCAGTTTGTTGATGGTATCACCAGGGTATATACACCACAGAAGTGCTATCGTTAGGCTTTCAGGGTCATACAGAGCTTTCTAAATACAGAATGGTTATGAGATTATTGGCAAAATAAATCAAGGAACAAAAATGAGGTTCATACAGGAATAACTTGTGGATCTAATCCCAAGTGTGTTATTTCTCCTCCCTTAGGTCCCCAGTCTCTGAAATACTGATTCTAGCTGCAGTTAGGGTAGTTTCGGAATGGGCTATGATTTTAACAACTGGTTCCACTGAATTGAATTAAATCATCACCAGGACAGCCCTTCTTTAGACCATGTTTTCATAGTGTTTTATAACTCAGTGGGACAGTTTCTGTCAACACTGATTTAAAAACTGAGTGGTAACCTGACTTTCATATCTCTTTCCTAGAGAAAAATGGCCTGAAAAATATGTTAGACTATAATAAGACATACTCAGAGTCTTAAAAATGTTTTAAATTCCTTGATAGATGCAGCAGCACATAACTATTTATTTCCTTTTAAATTCTGTAGCAGATTTATGTACTATATTACCTTTTGCACAACATAGGTATAAAGGTAGCATAATTCTTGAAGAGATGGGCATAATTTTTAAAAGTTAAATGATGCAAAATGCCATGTAGATCAATTGTTGAGCTACAGTATCCCAATTGTTCACTAGTGACTTACTGTCGTCTCCAGATTATGAAAAAAGCATCACTGATTGTCATATGAACATGTCTACAGAGTACAGAAATAAACTGAACAGTTTATGGGCATTTTTAGGATGTTAGGATTAATTTCCAGCAAATGTTTGAAACCTGAGAACAAGGCAATGGGTAAACGAATACTTAAATACACAAAGACTCTCTAATAGTTTCGAGTTTGTTGGTTTGTTTGTTTGTTTTACTCAAAATGAGATCAATTTCATTAGATCAACAAAGATACAATTTTTCAAATACTTGACACTATTGTGAGGCTTGACTCTGAACACTAGCAAGAACAATATTATAATAAAAACTGGCATATTTGTTTGACTATTAATCAAGTTTCAACAATAAAATAAAATAAGCATTCACACAAAACAAAGCATTACTTGCAATTTTTAACTTGTTATCCTGTGTTCACAAGCACTTTGGTGTGACAGAACAAGATGAAAACAGGGGTATCATTCTGGGGAAAGCAGTAGACTACTATTCCTTTGTATTACTTTGAGTGACCCATACTATCTAATTTACTCATTTACACTTCGCATAAAGAATCCAATCTTGTCTCTCTCCAGCTTCATTCGCTAGCCACTTTTTGTGTCAAAAAGGACAGTGAATAGTTGATTACTATTCACTGTCTCCATTGTTCTCACAATTTTTTCATGTCATTTCTGTCATGTCCTTCCTCAGTCATCTTTTTTCTAGGCTGAAAGAAACCAAAGATATTAAAATACATCTGTGAGGTCTTAAAAAAATCAGGAGACTGACTTGAAACTTTAAGAAGACAAGTGAAAAGTATTTGGCTTTTTATATATACCTTATGTTTTCTGAATCTTTCAGGATCCTTGGAGATTATGTTGACAAATTTTCCTCAGTGATCATGAAAGTTACAAGCTTTTTGTCTTGTTTTATATAAATAGGTAAACATATTCATTGGAGCAGGGAGAGAAAATAGTATCTCTCTCTTTCAGAATACCCTTATGACTTCATGAAAGAAGTACACTCTAATTCCCTCTCCCTATTTGCTGCCTCTATGAATTATGGTGATCCTAGAAAAATGGGACTCATGCAATAGGAGAGATCGCCTATCCTGTGCGCCCCTCTGATCTGGCACCACGTAGCAGGTAGAAAAGTCACTGGTGTCAGGTACTGGTTAAAGGAAGCAGGCAAAATCCTTCCCTACACAGGTTTTGTTCAGGGGCTAATCCCATACACATGCTGAGAGAAATGAATTGGCAAATCTGTGTGTGCACCTAGCTGCTGGCACCGATAGATGAGGCAAGCAGTGCGGATAGGTAGAAGACAGTCCCATGTACCCTAATAGCTCAAGTGACATTTAGAGGAGTGTAAGCTCAACTTTCTTCCTTTTCCGTGAAGAACTGAGATAAGAAACACAGGTGTGACTTTTCCGGTTGAGAACTCTTGCATCACCACACCACCCATAAGAAAATATTCCCTTTTTTTTTTTTAACTCTCTTTAGACCATACATAAGGAAGGATTACAAGCTTCCTGCTTCTGTATCCAATGAATGTATTGCTGATGGTTTTATCTATCTGATGAATGAATCAAGGAACAACTTGCCTTCCCAGTTAAGAATGACCTTAAGAAAACTTTCCTAATGACTTGAACTGGGACAGTATAGATATTGCAGCTCTGTTCCAATGTCCATTGAGAGCTTCTCCACTCCATGGAGGGTATTTCTGTATTAATCTAGTCTTTTGCTTGTATAGTAAGTCCAACTTTTGGTTAGTCTTAAAATATGATATGATTATCTAATAAGCAGGGCTCTTTTCCCTGGGACTGTTATGAGTTTTATCCTTTGCAGTTTGCTATTTATCTGTCTAGTTACAGTTTTTCTGTGGAGATATACTTACCCCATAAAACCTGCTAAATGTTATACCTTTAATGCTTTCAGAATAGTTATTACTGTTTATGGCAATGTATTATTGTATACACCAGAGTCCAACTGAGAACAAATATGCTACTTTTGCTTTGGATTAACAGACCATTTCTCTTATACTACAACATTACCTATTTTTCCTGGGAGGAATTAGTATGAGAATACATGAAGAGACAAATACTGCTAAGTCCTTTTTATCTGTACTGTTTAGGTGCAGAGCTGGTCTATTGCATTTCTTGCATCTTTCCTACTTACGTTATCTTTGTTTGTTATGGTCATTCCATTATATTTACTCCTTGTGTTATTTTTCCTGGGTTTTCAATTTGAATTTTACTAGTCTTTTTGGAAGAAGTCCCTTTTTGTTGTTATTGATATTTTGCTTTTCCAATCATGTCAATAGAGTCAATCCATCCTCACTAAGCTTCCCCTTGGACACTATTTTTATTTCTTTTGAATTTCCGTTAAAAACTCATCTTTTATCAAAGACTGTGTTATCCACCTGAAATAGCAAAACTGATTTTTCAGTCATGGATCAGAAAGCTCCTACAGTTTTACCTTTTTTTTATCTTGTGGATTCAACAAGTCTCAGAGGCTTTGGATTTTACACAAAGCACAGGCCTCATCAATATTTAATATATGCTTTCTTTACCAGGCTTCTTTATCCCAAAACTTTTAAGTAGCACTTTAGACCCAACCTGTTTGAAAGAGATCCTTTCTGTGTAATGAGCAAATATTAACTATCCCTGCATAACCAAGGAGCTTGCTGCTGCTGCAGAACTGCTACCTACAAAGTTAAGCCATTTAAAGACACATTTTATATCTGACCAGGCAGTTGTAGTGTTAAAATGATTTAATAAATCGAAAGTCTTCTTTACCTAGGGCTAGAAACTGGGTGGACAAGTGGACCTAGTTCAAGATCAAGTTGGGGATGACAGTAAGCTTCAATCTTCATCATTTTCAAACTTTCCACTGCTCATCACCAAGAATCCCCCTCACACTTTAGCTGAGATCTTATGTTATAACCCTTTTTTTTCCTTATTCTTTTGACTTTTTTTTAAGCATCTTATGTGGTAGGTACTCAGTTTCCTAGCTCCTGTCCTTCATCACCTCTCACCTCTGTTTCAAGTTTCAACCAAGACACTTGCTGTCACAATGAAATAAAAGGCAACCCTGACCCACACAAAAGACTTAACTAGCAAACTCTGCTTTTCATGGCTTGTTTTTGGCCTCTCTGATCTAATCTTTTAAGTCCCATTCCTACAGTTTAAGAAAATGGGTAGTTTTTAATTATATAGGAATATGGCCCCACTAAAGCCAGTTCTTATTAACTACTAAAACAAAAAAAAAGTGTTTTATGATTGACACAAGGAATTCTCACCGGAATGCTAGTATGCCCTGAAAAAAACCTGATCTTAAATAATAACCTCATGTATAAGGCAACAGTAATCTGCTAACGAAGAAAGAAGATATTCTGATTTCCTGCTTGCTAGCTAGAGATAAGACAACTTTATTGTTTTCTTTTTTTAAAATAGCATTCCTACTTCCAAAAATGTTTTGTGAGAGACGTGTTTCATAATACACAGAGAACAGGGATCTCTGTAAAAAAAAAAAAGAAAGATAGAAAGAAAAAAAAAGCATATTATCTATTCTCGGAATGAAAGAGAATAAATAGCAGATAGCATTGTGTAAGCCTGTGAAATTCTATTATTTCCCTCTTCCTCAGTTCATTATACGTTATTTTTTAATCTCTCAGGCTGTTATTGCTATCAATAAAAATGCAAGAAACTGTCGTTTTTAAACAATTTATACACTATTCAGCTACTTTGAAAATAAATTTTGTGTTGTACTGCAATGAGAATTTGTGAATTTGGCTTGTTAAAGCTCATATAGTGGCTATTAAGGGCACATTAGAGAGTTATATTGTACAGTCTGCAAAATCTCCTAAATGCCATATCCTGCCACTGCAAGAAGGCTTAGGCCAGATTTTTAATAGCCCAGTGGTGACAGTGCATATGCATCTAAGGACAATGCACATGCAGAAGCAGCTAATTAACATCAAACACTAATTAGTCCCTCAGTATTTAGCAATGAAGTATCAGCAGCTGTCTTAGATGCCATATGCTAATTAGCATTAATAAACTTCAGAAATAATTGTCTCCATTGTTCTGTGTCATAATACTCCCTCTAATTATACTTTGGAGATCATTGCCTATAAATGGTAGCAAGCATTACATTCCATTGCTTGAAGTTTAATGAACAATTTATGGCAACTTGTAGCAATAAAAAAAGAATCTATATCAGAAAAAAAAGATTAATAGCAATTTTATCAGTCTATAATTAACATGTTGGCTTGTACCTGCATTCAGAAATTTTGTGAGATGGGAGGGAGATACTTTTTTTTGTTCTGTATGCTGTAGTGTATGCAGCAAAATAAAAAAGTGATGTTTTAGTGTAATAGAACTGATTCACTGTCTCTGCATGCAAATACTCCAAAAGATCAGAAAATGGTGTGAGCTATCATACTGGAGTGTTTATGCTCAGATCTTGGATTTTATGGTTGTTCACAATTCCATTTGTCTAATGATGAGAAAAAAAAAGAGAAGTATTATTTTTCGTTTACTCTGATGAACATGCATTATCCACTATGGATATTTTTTCCACAGATTTATATTTTCTTTGCAACATTGAGGAACTGTATGATTGTTGGCTTTTTGTTGGTTTTTTTGTTTGTCTGTTTGTTTGTTTGTTTGTTTGTTTAAATCAGAACTCCAGAAAAATCCATAGGAAACACAAGTTTAATATTAGTTCTGTGGCACCAAACATCAGACAACCTGAGACTTTGGAGGTCCATTTAGACTTGCCTGAAAACTTGTGATAACTATTGCTAAAGACGTCTAGCATTACATTACAGGTAGTGCAGTCTTCCATAAAATGATCCCTCTACACACACACTGCTCAGTGTCTATATTGCCTGGTTTAAAGCATGTCAATAAAGATAAGCAGTTCAAATATAGCAAGCATATGTAATATTTGAGCACACCTCCCACCAGGGAGTCCCACCAGGGTGAAAATAAAAGAGCAGGAAAGGGGACATAACATAGAAAGACTAGCGAAGACAAAGAAGAACCAAGCTGAGCAGCAGAACCAGAAAAAGGAACCTGTATCCCATAGAAAAAAAACACACCGAGAATACTTAATTCCCAAGATGGGTCAAGAGCCAGCACAGGGCATCTAAGAGATGTTCTGACTGTATTTTACCAGAAACACCAACAAATGTCCCAGGGGTTGAGCTTAAGTTTCAGCTACCTGTACTCGTGTAACTCTTATGGCTTAAAACAAACAAGCAAAGGCCCTAACATGAAGCTTCCTTAGATTTTTTTTTCTTCATTTTCTTTCTGTATTTACAAGTCTCTAACCAGTTCAACTATAAGAATGGAAACTACTTAAATAAATAAGCAAACAGACAAATATGTACATGCAGAAAGAGAGAAAAATTGTTTTCCTGAAAAATCCCTGTAAATTCAATAGTAGGGCTGGTGTCTTGTCCCAGATTTACACCATTAAGTAAGAGAGCAGTGGAGTGACATGGAGCTATCTTAAATTCCATGGTAGTTATTACTATCCCTGAAGAGTCTGAATTTTGAGGTTTTAAAATCATATCCTTGGCACAAATTATAAGTGGGATTGTTAGTTTTCCTTTCTGGAAAGTCTGTACCAAATTCAGAAGGGAAAAATAAAACGAAATGAAACAAACAGAAAGAAAGGAGGCAAACCAACACCCTACTGCCAAAGGAACTGATCACTATTCCATTATTCCATAATTAAGATGTGGCTAATCCAATTTAGCTGGACCGGAGACAGAAGCATCTTGAAGGGCTATATTGCAAACAGAAAATGTTGCTGTACCACTGTTTACTGATATGTTTTAAAAATTACCTGCCTTCTTCCAACAGCTTGTTAGGAATATCCAGGATGAAAGGAAGGCAGAGGGGTTATGGAAGCAATTTCAAAAAAACTTAGTGTAGCAATTGGTAAATCCATTAGTGTTTAACAGCCCGATCTGAAGTTGCAATCGTTCAAGACTGTGACAGAACTTGGTAAAAGATGATTTCCTCCAAGGAAAGGGATCATTAGCTCATAGAAATGACTAATGTTAGAGGGGTTATTAGTCTATAATTTCTATCAGTGCAGAACCTAAGTATGAAGTTTTCACCAATTGCATTAATGCCTATTAAACAAGTGAATTGAAGATGAAAGAATGCATATGCTTAGGATAAGTGCATATTCCTATGAAAGCATGCAATTTAACCTTTGCAGCTGGCATGTGTTTGAGGCACAAAATTCAGTTATAGGTTGTGTTTGGACTTGCAATCTATGATTAAAAGCATCCACAAACTCTATTAATAAACGTATATGCCCTCCCAACGGAAATAATATTAAGGTTGTTAATAATGCAGGAGGAGGACCAGACTCTGGAACTGCGGTTTGATCCTGTAAACCAGCTTCTCAGACATAATTTGAAGTTATTTATATTCCAATTTACAATGATACTTGATTTCATTTTTTCTCCCATTTTAAAAACATTTATTTGCCTCGTGTAACAGTGCGAAAGAAAGGAAGTAAGTTTATCCACTTCAAAGAAAACTAAGGTCATAATTATTTCTCATGCATACATTGTCATAATTTATTAATGTATTAAGAGTATATCCATAAAATTAAGTATATTGTGTATCTCTATTTGTGTTCACCTGCAGGAACATAAAACTGAAAAGATATCCTAATAAACACTTTTGTACATCTAAATTAAGAGTAGCTTTCTTCATATCTTAAGAGATTTCCTTTAAAAATAGCTGGTTTACTGTAGCTTTGAAATGTCAAAAATAAAAAGTATCTTTCAGAAAATGTATTATTTATTCAGACCTGAAGGCGTTTCTTCCAGTAGTTAAAACTTCAGCTTGGACTAACAAGGTGATTTATGCATTTGTACTGTATTTTATTCTTTAACAAAAGTTTAATGCAATTGGTTTGGGCTTTTGTTTCCACAACAAGCCCTAGGGCTTTTGATAAAGCTTTTAACTGGAAACATTTCTACCTTTATGTTCATCAAGGTTTTATAGCAGAAGTTAATATATTATGTAGGTAGTTGGTTTAGATACAGCATAATTTCTCTCATTTTATATTAACAAGATTTTCTCCTCCTGACAAGTTGATATTTCCTTTTACAGTACCATGTATCACAATACAACATTTTTCTTGATTGTAAATGTATTAAAAATAGAACAGGAAAATTGAGTGCTTCAATTTTCCCATCATTAATATATACAGAATCTTGACACTACCAGATTTTTACATGTCAGTACATGGACTTCTAAGCTGCTCATTTCTCCTATGTATTAGAAACCTAGGCTCATACACTGTGGGCAAGGTGGTGGCATGTAACTACTCCCAGCAGAAAGTGGTGTGGAGCCACAGGGCCTTCAAGGGGAGGATCAGAAGATACCCTAAGTTCTTTAGATGTTTAGCAAGGGAGGAGCATGAAAAAAAAAAAAAAGAAAATTCATGAAACATTTTGTAGGCCCCACTTCAGTGATGTATTTAACAAGGAGCTTGCTTTATGGTATATAAAATCCCCTTGTTGGGACTTTTTAGGCATTCATCTTCTTAGGACTATTTATGTACCTAGGTGAGTGATTGTATAATCCCAGTTGTATTCTGGCTATCTGAACACCTAAACGACAGTCCCACCTTCCCATTGAATATCCACAGGACAGGTGAGCTCTAGAGCCACATCTTTTTCCCTCTAGGTGTTCCTTAAAGTGGCTAATAAGAATTGCTGGCCTTGTCTTCATGGAATTTAGGGCTTTGGCTCCATCAGCAAACAATGAGACCCACTGGGAACATGTTTGTAGAATAAAATAGTGGATATTTCCTCTACTGTAAGTATATCCATACTGTGAGCGTTGCAGGAAGCTTAATGGCAGACAGGATGTAGAGTGGTCCAGTCAACTGAATGCCTACTAGTGGCCTCTGTGGGTGTGGTTCTGCACTATCACTCCTAGACTGATTTCATCCAGAAAGAAAACAGTTTGTGCAATCCAAACAGATCTACAGTGTAAACCAAAGCAGGGGGATAATTGAAAGTTTTGGTTCAAAAAGGCAATTCTTGATCAAAATGAGAAATGCACTCTGTCTTCAATTCTGACCTGTTTTCTCTTGCTCTCTACTGAGTAACCATGATGTCTACCTCGAAGTCAGAGCAGTTTGCATGTATGAAAATTATGAAATATTCATTCTTCTGTTAATTGCAGATAATCTTTATAACATTCATTCCTAACCATCGGGAACCTAGGACAGAGATATTTCATCTTCAAAAGACTTTGTGGACTTCAGTTGTGAGTTTAAGTCAGTTCCATATTGCAGCAATTTCATCTATAAGGTTGAACAGCCTCACTTAATTCTGAACATGCTCACTGTGACATAGGTGGTTTCATTATCCTTTCTTTACAGAATATTTCAGCAGCTTCAGCCATCCTTCTAACTTTCTTGTTTCTCCACAGTTATCAAATATTACCATAAGAAAGACTCTTGAGCTGGTACTGTTATCTCACTAGCACAAGTTCCTTCAACACTCTGTGACTTTAAAAAAAAATTAAAAATAAGAAAGCCTGGTAATGTCAGAGCAAAATCATGCTCGCTGACAGGGACAGCAAGACAAATCCTTGGAACAGTGTCATACCCAATCTGAGGTCAGGTGAGTGACAATTCGAGGGAGAAATTTCTTACATTCTGTATTACTTACTGGTCCAAAACTGAACCGTGAGGACCACAAGCTTCAGTTTTTTGCAGTTATTACCACAGTATTTATTTTTTTACAAGAATCACATGCATTTTATTTGTATTTTAGCTAAAACCAATACATTTAAGAGACATGTAGTCAAATTACAATTACTATGTCAGCTTCCTTTGATCTTTGCATAGTTTATTTTACCTATACAGTTAAATTCAAGCACTTCAATCGACTAACAGAAATAGCAGATGGTTTTCAAGTATGGAAAAGGCGATTATACCCATGACACATTTAGAATGTTCATTTTTCTTAATTTCAGTGGATGTTCTCAGAAGCCAAGTATCTATCCCACCAGGCACTGTACAAAAGTACAGGCTTGAACTAATGCTGATTTATTCATATTCATTCAAGAAACTGGTTACTTTATTTGCATTGATTCAGGGTCATTGGCCTGCTTAGACTTTAAATACAGAGAAATTTTACTGGAGTGCCAAGCCCCAACACCTATTTCTGCTGCTGTTCAAATACCTACCTCCAAATTCAGATTCAGAAAGCACTCCTTTTGCAATTTCATGACAATTTATGTTGAATAGGTTTCTGTATCAGCCTCCTACTCTGAGGTAAAATTCACTGACCATTGCTTGCTCATGTCATATCCAGTCTAGCTTCAGGCCAAGCCACCACCTCACCTGCACGTCACTTCTCTTGTGCTTCACATTCAGAAGAGTTCAATGGCTGAAAGACCTTAACCATTCAGATTTGCACAAGTTACCTGCCTTATAGGTTTAGGCTTCCTTCTCAAGCTCTGCTTTCTCAGACTCCAAGTGCCTTCAGATTTCTGCACCTCCAAGGGTCCCAGGGTCTTGCATCCCCACTTCTCTATTCTCCTTGTGGTTTTAGGTATCACTGTATCGTTTTGACAGATAGGATTCTTCAAGAACCCCAGAGCTAATATCTTTTATAAAATTCCCAAATTCAGAACTGTGAAGGAAACCTGGGCTAGTTGTCTACTGTTCCTTAGCCTTATGCACCTGTTTTCCAAGGATTTACCAGAAAATAAAAGACTGCCTATGAACTTTAATTCTCAGCCTTGCCTCTTGCTATCTGGTCTTACAGTTCAGTATAGCTGCTTTTCCTAATTATACCAATCCATGCTCTGTGCATGTAACAGAACTAATAATCTATTCCCATTTTCAGAGGACCTTCTGTTATTCATATATCCTGATGCTGTGCAGCTTTCCTTTTTCTCTCTGTCTGAGAGGAAGGACCATGCATAGCATGGATGCTCCAGCTTCCTCATAAGTCAGGTTCCCTGCAACCCAGGAAAACAACTGTTTGGAGAATAAAATAAAATAAAATAAAATAAAATAAAATAAAATAAAATAAAATAAAATAAAATAAAAATCTTATTTGAAAGAAAAAAATAAATTTCTTGTATAAAATCATAGAATGTTGATGACAGCTATTTGACTGTACATCTTGAATAAAGAATATTATTAGCAAACAAAACATGTCTTTTTAAAGTCCCTTTAGTCTCTTCCAGTTACATAGACTACCAGAGACAAACTGTCGCATTTTGTTTTCTTCATAAAAGGTCAGAGTGGAATGTACCAATTGCCTGAAGAAACTCTCAGAGTAACTTAGTTAGATAGCTAGCTAGCTAACTATTTATTAGCTGAAAAGTTCCACTGGTTCACAACAGACA
This sequence comes from Pelecanus crispus, assembly GCF_030463565.1. Lineage (NCBI taxonomy): Eukaryota > Metazoa > Chordata > Aves > Pelecaniformes > Pelecanidae > Pelecanus > Pelecanus crispus. The sequence goes on from NC_134644.1 coordinate 111,653,735, forward strand.
TTCTTGAAGATTCTCAGCAAGTACCATCTCCTGAGGATGTAGTGCCAGGATAGTTACACTTCTGTAGAAACATATATGTATTTGTAAGGGGAAAATGGGGAAAATAGGGAAAAGACCTATTGTTATTTCAAGAGAGAAGAAATAATCTAGTGTAAGCAGATGTTTTTATTTATGTGAATTCTTTCCTAGGGCAAATTTTCTTTTATACTTTAGCCCTACTGAGCCAATCCTGGATCAGGAGTGATATCACCCCTAAAATATATTCATTAGTATAGCTAGATCTGCAGTGGGTCGAGGGTTATTTGGATACTGTGTAACTGTAGTATGTGCCAGCAGCAGCTATCTTTTGGGAATTTTTCGTGGGTTTTTTCCATATAAAGCAAAGAAATAGGAAGTTTTGGTAGAAATAGAAATAACTGCATCTTTCTCTTGCTAACTGAACAAAGCAGTAGTAAATAGATACTCTGTGTACATAGAGGTACTAAATGGAGCTATAAAGTAAGAATAGGTGTAATAATAGTTTATTCTTACAGGTGATTCACTAAATAAGCAAATCTGCGATGAATCTCCAACCTTTCTGGCAGGGTGTCATTACAAGACTTTACCGTTACTGACATGACACATTCTCATGTCCACCTGCTTGACTGCCAATGTGTCAGCCACCAGAAGCAGAAACACTTGCATTTCACACATTCCTTGTAAACCATTACCAACTTTTTTTTTTTTTTTAATATAAAAAAGAAAGAAAGAAAGGGTTTTACTTCATTACTTAGGACTTGATGACATGGGATATTTTACAGCTTACCTGCCATAACAGATGCTTCTTTCACTCTACAGACTAAAATAAAGCAATTCTCACAGGCAGTAAGCACTTTGGCCCTTAATAAATGTTGTGGGAGATATTATTTTTGCAGGAGAGCAAAAACCCAAGGACTGAATGTTTTGCAGCTTTTTTACATGATGGTTTTTACAATTCAAACAGTTGTGGTCTAGCTGACAAACTGATTTGTGATCTAACAATTGAAAAGAAAAAATCAGTCTAAATTAATGCCAGATAAGGACAATTTAACCCTTTGTAAGACTTTGAGTTTATCAGAAACAATTAAAGAAATTGCAAAATTACCTCCTCTAGTTAGAGTTCAGAGAATGTTAACATCAGTGCAGTAAAACGAAGTAATGTGAAGGGAAATAAAAGCCCACTTTGAGCTAAAATATAAAAGCCATGCTGTTGTTTTTGATGTGGAGATGTCAGTCACCCAACTGATTTTTTGGGATGCCGTGAAAGATAAGTAAACTGTAAACAATGACAAATGTAAAAGGAACATCAAAGTAGCTGTGTTACAGTTGAAGACAGGCGGGAAACACAACACCTCCAGCTTTACACTAATAAAGTCTAAACTGCTTGTGGGTAAAAATACTGATCAGGTTGTTCAAATGGTATTAATTATTGATAAAACATAATTTTCCATGTATCCATACTTGAAAGTATTGACTTTGAAGCCAATACTTCAAAGTACTTCAAGTCAAAGTGCTTGAAGATGGGCAGAATGAAATTGGTAATAAATTGTGTACACATTAAAATCAAAGGGTTAAAAGAGTCTGCTTACTTTACTCACTTTCAGCTTCCCTTTTGCTTTCCAAGTTATTCTACTGATTTAATTTTTCACTTGGTAAGGCACTATTCTATTTAAACAAATAGGTAAAAATCTGGTGTAATAATAATCAGAAAGTGTATTTTTCCAAGCTAAGTTCATGCTAAGACTGTAAGAAACACAGGGAAGAAAGATAGAACATAGATCTAGTAACTGGCACACAACAATGTATCCTTATTGAAAATGGATTAGGGAGAGAGATGCTGCAAATGGTAACACCCTGGATGAGCAAGATTGTTGCAGAGGATATTTGCCTTTATTTACAACAGCTTCCATGAATTAATAACAATTGCTTTTCTTCATGGTCATAGCAAGAAATCAGTTAAAATACTTCCTCATGTCATGAGCGGCTTTGTTTTTAGTGTAACGCCATATTTTACTGAACTGCATTCTCTGTTTTAATAGATTTTTCTCATAGTCCTGAAAAACAAAATTCTGAAGAGCCTAGTTTTCACTTCAGGTTAGTGCACACTTACTTTTTGTTGTTGATGATGTCATTGGGGTCGTCCCCCCCCTTTGGTTAATCCATTTATTTACAATCGAAATAGTGATCTTTCCACCTTTTCTACCCTAATTTTCTACATTAGTTTACTTTTCAGTGTTGTGACACACACTCCTGAATATAATAGTTATCATTATACTTATCATCTCAGTCCCAGGAATCCAGTTTTTTTACTCTTCTACCCAATTCTCTACATATCACACCCTCTGTCTGATTTGATGAAAGAATGTTTTGCTGTTAACTTCTCCTGCCTTTGAAGTTTGCAGTGTTTCTGCTCATGCTGCTGCAGTTTCATGTTACTTCTGTCAAACAAGCCAAATGAATGAGTTTATACAATCCTGAATTTTTTAAAAATCTTTTTCTCAGCCAGGTGCCTCTTATCTTTTTATCACATAAGGTCATTTATTTACCCTATTCTCTTAAAAATGATGAAACAACTGTTTCCCAGGGAAAAACTGAAAGATCTACATCAATCCAAGTTAGGATTGTCACACAGTGAGACTAAGTGACTAAGTAATTGGTGAATTTTTCCTCTGGGTGATCAGTGAAACTGCAGGTTCACCTTAAAATGGAAAAATTATTGTCTTCAAAATACATTGTATACATTTTTGCACATTTCATTTCTGGAGAGAAGCAGCAACAAACATTACTTATTCATTTATAGGAATGATATGTGACAAGCATGATTAAATGCTGAGTTGTATAAATGCCACTGGGAGTTTTGAAAATACTTAGTTACCAAATTTACTGTGGTATCTGTGGGATTTCAAGGGTTAGCTATGTTTTAGATTCCCAAATACCTTAAAAATCTGACTTCTTTGTTACATCTTCCTTAAAAGAATCTTGTGTTTATGAAAATAGAGGACTACTCTGATGTTAAGACTTTTTTATTACGTCAGCAATGTTGCACATAAAAAGTTTCCCACTCAATTTATAGCTGAAATCCTGACTAAGACCTGCCTACTACGTGTAGTAAAAGAACCACAAGAGAAGATTTCAGTGGTTCTTAAGTAACATCTTGTAAGGAGTACAGGCTGGATTACACTGAAAAGGTGATCGAATAATCAAAAAAGTTAAGTGAGAGACAAGCTGCTTGAAATGGCAGAATAAAAAGTGATTGAACTGACTAGAATAGTATTACATTCTCACTGTCAGCTATGTTAATTATTAAGTTTGGAAACATCTTGACACTATGCAATGCATTGAAAAGCTATTGCTTTAGTACCCCTGAAATTTCTGATGTGAAATATTCTATCCTTCTACCAATAAAGAATGCATCTAATTTTACCGGCATAATTACTGATCAAATCAGTCAGAACTGACCGTTTAGTGTTTCTGTAATGCCTACTGATGTTCCTGTTGCCTGGGAATCCTGATTTCTGTGACTGCTGCAAAGGAGTAGAAGCTGGCAGAGCTGCAGTGTGATAGCTTTTTGCCAAGGAATTCTTACCAGAGGTGAGCAAACTCTTGACCTTTGATGAATTGTCACAGGAACAGACATGCCTGAAGCTTATTGCAGAAGGGACTGCTCAAAGTTTGTGAAAGACCAACACGAACAAAATGCTTCTGTAGTGGTTTTGACATACCTGTTTGAGCTTGAAGGGATCAATGAAGAGGTGGGCCACCTTCATCATGGGGATCAGAATATCTATGGCCCTGTCTGAATAGCTTGGGCACTCCACAGTCATACCAGTGAAAGGCAAAACAAAGATTACACCCACTTTATTAATAATGTATGAGCAAATATTGGATAAAACAAGAGAAAAAGTTTCTATGCTATCTGGAAATTTTTACTGGGGGGGAAAAATACAACCTTGTCCAGCAGGAGTAAAAAAGATTGCTAATGTGAAAGACAGACAGTTTCAAACTTAGAGAGAGCAGATGTAGGAAAGAGAGACTAGCTGTTAGAGAGCGCTGTATAAAGTTCCTGATTCTCATGCCCTAAGGCAGCCAGCTTAACTTAGTATGGACTGCTCCAAATGGGAGTGTCCATGGGACTGTCTGAGAGAAACTGTAGTAGGATCAATTTCAGGTACTTAGCACAACTTTCTGGCATTACCTTTCCATATCTTGCCTATGAACTTCAAAACTGACGTCTAAGAAATTTTACTTCCTGTGTTTGCATTTAATATTTGGTCGAAATAGACAATAGTTCTATTGTTATCAATACTTTTATAATGGAGATGCATTATACATGGGAACTATGAAGATAGGACAGCTGATAAGCTTGAAAAGGGATTTACAACTGCATTGGTAGAATGTACAGTGGATTAAAGCTTTAAAGCTAGGTCTAAATTACAATATTATAGCTTACTATAACTAAAAACATCGATGAGATATAATTGAATTGCCAAAACCTATCTAATAATAGCAGTATTGTTTCAGTCTAGGTTTTTATTGCTTAGTGCACAAAGGTGGATATTAGTTCTAATGGAAATTGTCTCATTTTCACCTAATCCAGGAAAACACAATACTGAGATTGCTGTCATTGATAGGTATGTCCAATTCTCTTTTTGAATCTGGTTTGCTTTTCTGGGTTTGTTCTGATTCTTAAAATACAACTTCAGTCATTGCACTACAATCAACATGTGCATTTGTCCTTTTCTTGGAGTCATCTAAGAAGTCATAAATTTATGTTTTCAATTGTGTCAACTCACTTTTTAAAAAAAAAAAGTGGTTTTGCTTTGTTTCTTTCATGCTCTGACATGGAAGATTACACATTAATTAATACGATCTACTCTACAGCCCATTGCATGGCACAGATTCCTCAGCCATGGTTCTTACATGACCTAAGCTCAACTTGCTTATCTACATGACTTCAGAGGGATGCTAGACTATAATTCATTTTTGCACTAATATAACAATTATTCAAGCTATTAGGCAGTACAAACTCTTAAATGTTATTGAAGTTTTGGCCTTTGTATTAAGTTAGAGCAAGATAGAGCAGACATTTTGTCAATGCCTCAGTTTGTTCTTGGTAGGACATTTTTAGGACATTTTTATTTTGTTGAGTGAAGATGATCTGGTGTCAGAAGTACAGCCATCTCTACATGTTTTGCACTGATATGGCCTAGTTTCACTACAATTTAGATCATGAAGAAAGTAACTCTATAAAAGGGTTTTATTTCTTCACCAGCTGCAAGAAACACACAAAGATGTCTTTAGAAGGGCTGGGAATAAAGTTTTGAGAGAAATCAGATTGGTTCTGAATGAGTGGTAAAGCAAGAGCAGATCTTCAAGCAAGGGTTATCTTTTTCATTCTTCTCTCTCTTTCTTCCTTCTTTCCTTCTCTGAGTCAACTAATTCTTTGAATATGAGTGAAGTCTTCCCATAGGTCTACAAGGGTTAGAAAAACTAAATCTGTTGACATCTATAATGAACAGGTATACTATAACAGTAAACATACTGCAAACATTTAAACAAAACAAAAGTTCCCCAGAGGCTGTGCAGTACTGAGACACCAGAGGTATAAAGGGAAGCTACAAAATATGTACTAACACTATAGTTCTGACAGTTGCTACATTAGCATTATCTTTCTCTTTTCCATTTAAAAATAACAGATTGTAGGGAGTGATTTTTTTTAAATAAACAATCTTTCTGAAATTTCTGTATAGAGTGATATTTCTCTGCTGATCTTCATGCCCTCCTGGCAGATGTGGCTGTCTGATCTATTCACACAAACTTTTCTACAGGTTTCCACTTGTCAGCTTTGAATTAATGAACAGTTGTTGAAACATAGAGCGTCAGCTAGCTTAGTAATGGAACTTGCTGATAAGTCATTTACTAATGACAAACCCCCTGTGCTACATTTTCTTAGAGAAGGAAGAGGTTCCTGCAGTGGAAGCAAATCTACCCTATGTATACTTATATGACTTTAGTATCATATATTTGTAACTATGGGGTGTGTGTGTACCCACCACATTTTGTGTCAGCCAAGATGCCTTGAATTAAGGAGAGCAGCAATGTGGTAGGGCAGTATGGTTTGAAATTCTGGGTTTTGTACTCATTATTCATACTTATTGACCCTGGGAACTACCAACCAGTCAGCCTCACCTCTATGTGTGGCAAGATGTTGGAACAGATCCTCCTGGAAGATGTGTTAAAACATACGGAAGACAGGGAGGCGGCTAGAGACAGCCAACACAGCTTCACCAGGGGCAAATCATACCTGACTAATCTAGTGGCCTTCTACAATGGAATGACTGCATCAGTGGACAAGGGAAGAGCTGCTGATGTAACCTACCTGGACTTCTGTAAGGCCTTTGATACAGTGCCCCACAACATTCTTGCCAGTAAATTGGAGAGATATGGCTTTGATGGATGGACTGTTAGATGAATAAAGAATTGGCAGGATGGCCGTGTCCAAAGACATACAGTCAATGGCTCAATGTCCAGGTGGAAGCCAGAAATGAGTGGCGTCCCTCAAGGGTCCATACAGGGACCAGTATTATTTAATATCTTAATCAGTGACATAGTGGGATTGAATGTACCCTCAGCAAGTTTGCAGGTGACACCAAGCTGAGTGAGGCAGTTGATAATGATTGACGGAAGGGATGCCATCCAGAGGGACCTTGACAGGCTTGAGGAGTGGGCCCATGTGAACCTCATAAAGTTCAACAAGTCCAAGTGTAAGGTCCTGCGCCTGGATCAGGGAAATCCCCAGTATCAATACAGATTGGGGAATGAATGGATTGAGAGCAACCCTGAGGAGACAGACTTGGGGGTATTGGTAGATAAAAACCTGGATGTGAGCCAGCAACAAGCGTTTGCAGCCCAGAAAGCCAATTGTATCCTCAGATGCATTAAAAAAAAAGCACGGCCAGCAGGTTGAGGGAGGTGATTCTCTTCCTCTGCTCTGGTGAGACCCCACCTGGAGTACTGCATCTCTGGGGCCCCCCAGTACAAGAAAGACATGGACCTGTTAGTGTGGGTCCAGAGGAGGGCCACAAAAATAATCAGAGGGCTGGAATGCCTCTCCTATGAAGAAAGGTTGAGAGAATTGGGGTTGTTCAGCCTGGAGAAGAGAAGGCTGCAGGGAGACCTGATTGCAGCCTTTCAGTACTTAAAGGGGGCTTGTAAGAAAGATGGGGACAAAGTTTTTAGCAGGGCCTGTTACAATAGAACAAAGGGTAATTGTTTTAAACTAAAAGAGGGCAGATTTAGGTTGCCCCATGACTGAAAGTGTTCAAGGTCAGGTTGGATGGGGTTTTGAGCAACCTGATCTAGTAAAAATTATCCTTACCCATGGCAGGGACATTGGACTAGATGGTCTTTGAAAGTCTTTTCCAACCCAAACCATTCTATGATTCTATATGAATACTGCTTGTGAAATTCTATTTTTTTAAATGTTTTTCCATTTTAGACATTACTTAGTTCAGCTGACAAGAATTCTCATTCTTCTCACTTCTTCCTCTGTCTTAGACCTCAGCATTCTGCAAGGAGGTCATTCCACAATAGACAAATAATGAAATACAGGCACAGAAGGCTGTATTTAGTAGCCAAAATCACCAAGAACCAGCCTACAGTGAGGACACGACCACTCTGAAACTTTCACTTCAAGGTGTCTGAACACAGGTCAGCCTCAAAATGTGCAGCACAATCAGTTGATATGCCTACCTGAAGAAGCATTTATTTGGACAGGAGTTCCATATAGGTGCAGTTTTTCTGAAGCAAAACTGAGAATGATTGAGAGTCCTGTGGAATATCATAATGTACTGAAATTTCCACCACAGTTTCAATGTTTGAGAAATTTGGACTTTCTGGACAAGTGCCCCAATGCTGTGGATGTGTGTGGACTAAATCTGTGTCTATAATATAGTTTGCATGTAACTGGTAAAATACTATTTTAAATATAGTGTGTTCTTCTAACTTCCAAGTTCAGAAGAATATTTGTGGTTAGCAATGAAATAATACAGAAGTGTATGTTATTCACTGACAATATTATCAACTAGATTCTGACCTAATGACAGCAAAGAAACCCCAGCTTCATTTCCAAGTTTTATCTGAATTTGCAAGGCTGCCATTAAAAATTTGTTCTTTTTTGTAAATTAGATGCAATGTTGGAGTCACTGAATCCAACACATACAGGATATGCTGTGTTTCTTCATACGTGCATTAACAGGAGCATGGAAAAAAACAATGAAATTCACTGCATACTCTTAGGAAGCATAGTCATGCTTATATCTTCAAATGGCAGCTATTTATATCTCCATACTGGAAAGGGAGACAACAGAAGTCATTACTGTCTCCAGAAAGGAGGTCAGCAGAGTGGATTGTTGACTTACCTTGGTCAGTCTCAGGAAGGGCTAATATTGTGTTCACACAAACCTCACTTCTTCCTCTTTCCTTCCCTATACACTAGGCACAAATTCAATTGTTTGCTCATAAACTGACTCCTAGTTCTGTAAACCCCACTTAAGAAACTCTTTCTTGGTATGGACTTCCAGCACTAGACAATTTTTAACTTCAAAGTGATCTGTTTGCATGGCTGTAAATTAAAGGCATAAATCAGTGAGGTATAAAAAAGAAAGAAAAAGCCTTCATATGTTCTTTTAGATTAAAAGTTAGAGGGTAGAGCCTGTAGTGTTTTAAATAAGTGATTACATATAGCAAAACTGCATTGCACCTAAGAGCAAGAAAGCTCAGGTCCTTACATCCCTCATTTTCACTGCTGGCGTAGCATGGGCAGTGCAAGCTCAGGTTTGTCTGCATCTGCTAATACATACATGTCATTGGATTGCAGTGGGAGCAAATCATTGTGCATGTATTGTAGCCACTATGAAAAATAAATGCAGCAAGAAAAGCAGCAGGCAAGTACCTTCTATGTTACTTTGTCAGATGACCAGCAGGAGGTACCCATACCTTCAGCAGCTGTCACTTCCCCTGCTCCTCTACTTGTATCCCTCATCATCAGTCATCCTCTGCAGAGGAGCCAAGGTCAGGCCACATAACTACCTCACCTTCACAGTATCAGCATGGCAGATCTTTTCCAGCCAAGTGAATGGCTGAGAGAAAGATAGATGAGGGTGCTTTCAAACTAAGCTTTCTATTCCTCAATACTCTGAACAGCTGCTAAGCCACCTGGCCTGCCACAGGATTGTACCTTATTTAATTCCGATCCACCAGAACTCAAACACTGTATAGTGTTGCTATTTCTGACTGCATGAAAAATGTCTTTGTTTTACATTGTTAGAGTTTGGATAAAACTTGTTTTTGGTGAACGATGTATGTCCACTAAAGAAAGTTGCAAAGGATGAATAAACTCTGCTAACTAACTAGCTGTTATTAGGAAAAGCATTCAATGTACAAGTGCATGGCAAAGTTTGAATGAAATTTGGAGACCAAGAGGATTCATTTGTGATGGGTTCAGAACTCAGAACCCTGGGTATTGAATCATCTGTACCATGTTTATCTAGTAATTTGTCAGAAAGATAGCAAACACTGAGGAAACTGAAGAGAAAGTAGAGAGAAAGTACCATACATAGTCGTGGAAGGACTGCTGATGTTAGACAAACCAAAAAAAAAAAAAAAAAAAAGAAAGAAGAGCATTTAGTCTTACAAACAGCTGAAAGAGATGGCTCACTAAGAAAAGTTGCCTCCTAATGATTTTTTTTTTTTTTTTGCTCCCCTCCCACCAAGTTCAATGAAAAATGAGCTTTGTAAAAATAGCCAGGATTTTAGCAAACACACCTGGAAGACTTGGAGATACAACTTGCAGACTTTTAACTAATGAATCTTTCTGCAAGTGCATCAGTAGTGGGATGGTTGTGATAGGCTCAATGATACAAAAGGAGCGTTCAAGGTCAGTAAGACAGCATCACCAACACTGAATGTATTCTTTGCACCTGCATCCACCAAGGGTGACTTTCAGGAGGTTCCAGCAACCAAAGGCTGCTTTATGTAAGACTGTCCCATACCAATTTGTCACAAGAAAGATGACAAAATGAAGAATGTCATGGTATTCAGAAAAGAAAAATGATGATGCTGCCAAACTATTAACTGTAGCATACAGGTATTTGGGTTTTTTTCAAGTACCAGACCCAGATGACTAGATTATGGCAATGAGATGCTTGTTTATAAAAAAGGGTTTGGGAAAGATCCACAGAGCGGAGACTTCGAAAGCCTCATCTCCTTATTGGAATTCTGTAGAAACTGGACCAAAAATAGAATTGCTGGGCACGTGAATGAATATGTTTTACTGAGGAAGAGTTAACTTGTTTTTTCTTAAGAAAATTATTACTCGCAAAACTAATGGACCTCTTTAAAAAAAGAATTAAGAAGTCTCTGGAGGAGAGGAACATAATAGAGTCTACTTAAGTTTCCAAAAACGTCCTTAAAGAAACCAAGTTGCAGTGAAGATAGAAACTCATATATTCATCTACTGTTGACACTTTCTTTTCCTACAAAAGGAGGAACACAAATTTGCAAATTTGATTAACCTTTCAAGGCAAAGCTAACTATCACAATAAGTGTGTGTGTGTGTGTGTGTGTGTGTGTGTGTGTGTGTGAATCTAATTAGAATTTCACCTCTGGATTAAGAGACTAATTCTTACATTGTTAGTAATTTAGAGCTGTTAGTGTCTTGGTCACAAAATCATTGCTGAGATTTCCAGAATAATAAGCAAGGAAAGACTAAGAAGTCTGCTAGATGCAGGTAACTGTACCAGGCAGAATCAAGCAGATACCTATATTTTTAGATACTTTGATATATTAAAAAAATCTGTTATCTGGTAATATTACAATGACTATCAATTAATTAGATAAAAGACCAATGTAACATGTTACTCCTGTTCATTTTTGTTTTCCTGATGTTGTCAGGACCAAACTGTAACCTTATTGAAGCAAGGACATTGGTTTGTTTAATTTAGGAATAATACTTATACTATATTTCTCTTTGATCAGTGCTCCTAATATATGTATGGTAACATCAGAAAAGCTAATTGACAGAATATGGAATATATTTCAGCTAGAAAGATTTCAAGATTCAGACCTTTTTTGGTAGAACTACACATATTATCATCTGTGGAAGCTTAATGTTAATAGGATTGCTCAAATAATTTTCATATAAGATGGCAGACAATGCAGTAAAAGTCAGATATTACACCTCCCTCCTTGTCCTACTTTAAACCGAACCAATGGGCAAGTTGTGATAAAATTAAATTATTTCTCCTATCTACTTATCAGATTTATATATTTTATATGTTGTTATTATCATCAAATTAAATAGTTATTATAACTATTACTATATAGTTATTATGGAAGGATGTACAGACCTGTTTTGCTATCTACTGCTCACAGAATGAAGAGTATAAGAGTTGAAAAGGGTGGTGCAAACAAGCAAGACATATACATGTGATGATAGACTGATGATAAAAGGTAGTGGAAGAAAAAATCATGTAAGCTCCACAATTAATTTTGTTACTATGGTTTCTCTGGATTTGGAGAAGATTAGCTAAAAAGAAAAAAAAAAATGGTAGGGGGAGAAAAGTTGAGAATAAGCAGGGAAAGTGTAGAAGGACATTAGAATGGACAGGGAGAGAGAAAGTGGAAGATCTGAGGGAGCAGGTGGTCCCACCTGTCATTAGAAAAGAAATTCAACCAGAGAAAGCTAGTGGAAAAATCACAGATTTCATATCTGGTCATTTTTTTGTAGCAGTCTGTTTTTTCTCTTTTTTTTTTTTTTTTTTTTTTCTCGGCCAAATTTTAGAACTCCTCTAAGCAGCTCTGGGTCAAATGACATGGTGGGGAGAAGGCAAGCAGTGTTTTATGCTCATATCTGAGATAATTTCCTGGCTGTTCTTACTGAGCCTTCTGAAGCATTGGTCTGGCTTATCCCTGCTGCATTAATCTCTTTGCATAGGTTACACCATTTGTGTGCATCTCACTTGCAAAAAAGGTCAAGTAAAACTCTTCATCACAAATAAGACATTTTGTAGCTTCCATTATTAACCTCTTTTCACCTCTTTTTTGTATGCTTCTGTCTTTCTCATTTTATACAAATAGTTACAATAGTGAATTCTAATGACAAAAAAAATTACTGAAGGAATCATACTTTTAATTTCATTTTTTACAGATACTAAATTACAATGTCTTCATTGCTGGAAATGTGTCATGCCTATCCAAGAATACTGTGTATTTGGGTTGGAGATAAGTCTAAAAGTAAATAAGAATATAGCTAGAACATTATCATGTTTAGCAAGATACATTAGCAAACAACTAGTGGGAAACAGTATAATTAAATAATGCAACTGGTTATTACTGGGTCTTTGGAAATGTGTATTGTTGCAGCTTGCAGCTTGAACACATAGAGCTTTCTACTTAATGAGCACAAAAAACATCAACAGGAGTCTAACATACAGAGGAAATTACATTTCAAAAATGAAAGGGACCATAGCAATACCCTAAAGGAGTATTAAAGTTATATGATAATATTAAAATAGAAGCTATTGCTGGCTAGATTTGTGTAGATAATGATAAATAGGAATAAAATAGAAAGCATTAGTTCTCTAGCGCTTACATCTTAGAAAACATTATGAAATTCTTGATTTAATTTCCTTTGATTTTGATCAATTGTTGACTATTTCCATACCTCATTTAACTGAATCTATTAATTATTTTGGCTTTTATTCTAAGCCAGGCCCTAGTGAATTGAGAGACGTCATGCTGTAGTATTTCTCAAGAAAATGTGCCAGAAATATAAAGAATGATCCTTTTTTGTTGTGGTATTTACTCTGCAGGAACCTATTAAACAAGTTTGTCAGTGGAGTCCCTGAAAACACAATTTTAGCAAACTATTGAATATTCACTTTGAAGCAGAGAATGCAATTTATTGTATGCTTGTAAAAGGCCTCACAAAATATTCCCTACTATCACACACAAAAGAATAATAGATTTTGTTATCTTTTAACATTTTTCACGAAGGAAGATCAGTTTTGATATTGTAATTCCAGATGTTTATGCCAGCAAACAGGACTTAAATTACTATATTCACCAAATTAAGGAAAAAAGAAATACAATTAATTCCTCACATTTTCCTTTTCAGACCTGGAATTTTTCAGTCAACTGCTTGTAATTTAAACAGCTATTAGGTATTAGTCATACAAAATATTAGAAAAAAATTCAATAATTAGCCTTAAAGAAATATGATTTGGATAAATCTCAGCTACAGTATTATGTATAAAGCTTTGATAAAGAGACGCACATGCTTAATATGCAATTCTGTACCTACTACATTCAGTTGAAAAACTTGTAGTGATCTCAGAATGACAGATTTCAGCCTGGCTGAAATTACTAGTTCAGAACACTGTTTATTAACGATGCTTCCATTTATTAATCAGTGGCTGAAAATATTGTGGTAGGTTGACCCTGGTGGGCTGCTAGACACCCACCCAGCTGCTCTCAGGACAGAGGGAGAAAATAAGGCAGAAGAGCTCATGAGCCAAGATAAAGACAGGGACATCCGTTACCAAATACCGTCATGGGCAAAACAGAATCAACTTGGGGAAGATAGTTTAATTTATGGCAAATTAAAAATACAGTAGGATGGTGAGAAACAAAGGCAAAAACTAAAAAGACCTTCCCCCTACCACCTCTTATTCCCTGGCTCAACGCCTTCATTCCTGACTCCTCTACCTCCTCCCCTCCAAGCAGAGTAGGTGGATGGGGAATGGGGGGAGGTTGCAATAAGTCCATAACAGTTCTTCTTTGCCACTCGCTCCTCCTCACACTTTTCTCCTCCTTTAGCATGTGTTCTCCATGGGCTGCAGCCCTTCAAGAAACATCCACCCGCTACAGCATGGAGTCCTCTCCATGGACTGTGGTGTTGATACCTGCTCCGGCACGGTCTTCTCCACAGGCTGCAGGGGAGTCTCTGCTCTGGCACCTGGAGCACCTCCTCCCTTTCCTTTTACTTTCACCTTGGTCTTCAGGGCTGTTTCTTTCACATCTTTTTCAGTCCTCTCAACTGCTCTACAGCAGGTTTTTTACCCTTTCCCAAACACATTTTCCCAGACATGCCACCATCTTGGCTAAGGGGCTCAGCTGTGTCCTGCAGTGGGTCTAAGGGGTTAGTTGGAACTGACTGTGTCTGGCACGGGGCAGCCCTTGGCCCCTTCTCTTCCCTGCAGCACCCCAGCTGGCAAAATCTTGCCACCTACACACAGAAAAAATAAGTATAATGGAAATTTGCAATTACTCTGAATACTTGGACTAAAAACCAGGACAATTCTATAATTCTGAAGAGTGCAATTCAATGTTGAAGAACAGATTTAATTTATGAATTTATGCTACAGTTGTAAATTAATATGAAGAACAACTTTGCATTACAAGTTTGGTTTGAAACAAAAGTTATTCTTTATACACTTACATATATATGTACCTGCACACACATATACACATACACTTATGCGTATATATGTATTTTATATGTGTATGTATATATACACATACATGTAAACATTACTGCCTTAGTTGGGATTTCTCTGTTTTCCTTACTGTGAAGTGTTAAAGATGTATTGATCTAATTCTAAAGAAAGAACATAATCTTCTAATTAAAAACATGTGAACTGTTAATTCTGTGTGTATGTCTCATGTCGTTATGTAGAAGATACATCATGATTAATTGCTGTGAGATTTAAGACTGCTTCCTTTTGAGTAACTATTACAATAAAGTTATGTCAATAAAATTTGCTTGTAACTTTCAGTTTGCACACTAAGAAGAGTATTAACTTCAGGTGTACAAGAATACTGACTAGCATGCAAAATGTTATACCTTCTCTTTCCTTTTTTTATTCAAAAACTTACAGTGATTAATGAAGCACAAAACTCGTTATGTTTTCACAATTTGGGAGACAGAAAAGTAAGAATAGAGCTCTATAAATTCTCAGTGAGAAAATTTAAATTCATCTAGTGTTTGTGAAGAGATTTTTTTTTCTTTTTCTTTTTCTGTTTATGTCTCTTTTTTTTTTCTTCACAGGAGAGTCCAGGTTACACTAAATAGATTAAATATTGTGGCATGGGTGAACAATGATTAGAACACTCCATGTAAAAATAAAGGGATCATGTATCTTTGGTGGTTTCACAGAGTCTCCTGTATGTCTGAGCCTACTGACCGAGCAGTCTGAAATAAGAAAGAGAGAGTATTCTCACTAAATTTGCAGTTGGCAAAACTGGTAGAGTTTATAAGTACATTAGAGGTTGGAACAAAAGTTTAAATTATTTTGTTGATTTGGAGAGATAGTCTTGTAGGAGAATTAAACTCAGTAATAAAAAAGCTAGGTTATTTGTCAAGTCATAACTGAATAGGAGAAATTTCTTTCAGTTAAAGTCAATAAATGAACAACACTGAGATTCATTTCTATTTTGTGATTGAATCACAATATGTGTGTAGTTGATTCTAAATCCTGTGGCACACAGGATTACTGCACACATAGATGCATGTTTACATCTCATACTCCTCTGCAAGGATCAGGTGCATAACATGCAAAAGCAAGCAAATATACGGTAGTTGTTCACTGCTCCCACATCTGCGTCTTTTGAGCTGAGGGACACAATCATTCTATGTCTGTGCCCTAAATCCAGCAAGCCCAGAGTCAATGCCTGCGCCTCTGATGGTCCACATGGTCTGCCTTCATGAGAAACATCTTTTGTACAAATAGAGAATAGAGATTAATTGGTTAAATCAAGGTAAAGAAAGATGTGAAAGTTGGAGTTAATCAAGTTGAACACAAGTCACCTGTATAATGAAGTTATGACAGGGCAAATTTCTTGCACAAGCAAAGAAGGAGACTGCACAATGCAGTGAGTAATTCTGCTATATGTACAAAGGTCTGGAAAAGCAGACCTATGAAAGACTGTTAAACAAGCATGGCTGTTCCATTGGGAGAAAAAACACTGTTGGGAGACTTGCTAACTGTTGTCAGACGTACATGTTGCAAGTGTTTATGATTTTCTGTATGTATATAAATGTATACATAGGACTGCTGTAGGACTCTTCTGCCTGCCTGATCTCTATAGGGCAAAAAATAATAAGAGCCATAACTGTAACAGTGCTCAGATAGAATCATAGAATCATAGGATCGTTTAGGTCGCAAAAGACGTCTAAGATCATCCAGTCCAACCATTAACCTAACATTACCAGGTCCACAGTAAACCAATTAAGGGTAGACTAGACTAAACCGTGTCCCAAAGTGCCACGTCTACCCGTTTTTTGAACACTTCCAGGGTTGGTGACTCCACCACCTCTCTGGGAAGCCTGTTCCAATGCTTGACCACCCTTTCTGTGAAGAAATTTTTCCTAATTTCCAGCCTAAACCTCCCCTGGCACAGCTTGAGCCCATTTCCTCTCATCCTATCGCTAGCTACATGGGAGAAGAGACCAACACCCACCTCACTACAACCTCCTTTCAGGGAGTTGTAGAGAGTGATGAGGTCTCCCCTCAGCTTCCTCTTCTCCAGGCTAAACAACCCCAGCTCCCTCAGCTGCTCCTCATCAGACTTGTGCTCCAGACCCTTCACCAGCTTTGTTGCCCTTCTTGAACACGCTCCAGCACCTCAATGTCTTTCTTGTACTGAGGGGCCCAAAACTGGACACAGTATTCCAGGTGCAGCCTCACCAGTGCCGAGTACAGGGGGACAATCACCTCCCTGCTCCTGCTGGCCACACCGTTCCTGACACAAGCCAGGATGCTGTTGGCCTTCTTGGCCACTTGGGCACACTGCTGGCTCATGTTCAGCCGGCTGTCAACCAGCACCCCCAGGTCCTTTTCGGCCAGGCAGCTTTCCAGCCACTCTTCCCCAAGCCCATAGCGTTGCATGGGGTTGTTGTGCCTGAAGTGCAGGACCCGGCACTTGGCCTTGTTGAATCTCATCCAGTTGGCCTTGGCCCGTCAATCCAGCCTGTCCAGATCCCTCTGCAGGACCATCCTACCCTCCAGCAGATTGACACTCCCACCCAGTTTGATGTCATCTGCAACATTACAGATTTTTTCATGTTCATAAAACATTACAAACCTTTTTTTTGACAGTGGGATAGAGTGCTTGATATGATCCTGAATATCAGAAATTTCTCAAGGAAACATAATTTCTAAGAATGTACAGTTCCAACTTTTGGCATCCCGAGATCCTTTATTGGCCTAAGTTTTAATGAATCTTTCACTAGGAAAGATGGGAAAGATCAAGACAATAATTATACTGCAAAATGTTAGATGAAACTTTTTAGGGTATTGCAGGAATCAACTACTTCTGGGTTTTAGTTTTAATATACAAGAGGGATATTGATTTTCTATTTCAACCTTAGAGTCCAAAAAATATTAAGGATAAATAATTAAAGTGCAGGGACAAATCATTCTGGGAGATTAAGCAGTTCAGTTACGAAAAAGGTCAGCTTCGCATAGATAATAAAGTTTTGATTACTTTTCTAAAACCAAGAGTTTTAGATGTAGAGTTACATTAAAAGAAATGCACATCTTGAAAAAAAAAATCATTTTGCCTATCTGGAAAAATATTGCAGAATATGAAACTTGACTCCCTCATCAACTAACCAACCTGTTTTCTCCGTGGCTCTGTATACAATGAAATGTTTAGACAGAAATAAAGAAAACTTTAAATGGATACTTTACATTTAGGCTTCTGTACAGGAGAGGAAAGGTGTCTACAGATTTGTGACATGTTTTTTATGTCCAAATTCCTAACAGTCAGAGGCCTTTTTAATGTCTGTTGAAATTCTTTAGAGTTATTAAAGTCACAGTCAATTATGCACACAATGTCATTAACTAACAAGACTTAGCATCTAACAGGAAAGAGTGCAAAAGCTGGCTTTACTAATCAAGAGTCTAATGGTTAGTGGGACCTTCCACAGCTGGTTCTGAGACAGAACCAACCTGAGGAGACAGAGGAAAGGCATATGTTAGGATGTGTTTATACAGACTCATAAACACTGTAGTAACAGAAATAATAATACTGCTTTTATCCAGTCCCCCACCTCCTAGAGGGAGCTATAAGGACAATATCTCAGCAAATCTTTCCCAATAAAGAGTGAGAAGACTTTTAGTTATTAGGTAGTTTCCACAGAAGAAATACAGATGCTACTGGAGACCAAAAAAACATGTAACCTCCAGAACTGTGAATGCCATACTCTTTATGCCACATTGAGGAAAAAGGTATCTTTTCTGCTTTTAAAAGTTAGACTGTGCAAATACTCCCTCCTCAGAGGGAAATAAAGGCTTTTTATCTCCATCCATAGACACAGAAGTGTCATGAGAGCACAGGAAAAAGCCACATTATTTTATATCTCCGTTTCCAGGCTTTCAACATAGTCTCCTGTTGCGTCAAGGGGGGTTGGAAGGTAACCAATTTATCATTATAAGTCCGGTTGCATTCAGTGTACTGAACTATCACGATTATGGATGCACAAATAATGTAGACACCTTTCATCTAGTTGCGTTGCATGAACCACCACAGCCACACTTGAAGTGTCTGGTCGCATTCAGTGAGGGGGGAGAGAGGCTCAGCCCGTCGACTGATCCCAGAAGTCACAGTGGTATGCGATGGTATCTTCCCTAACATCCCCTCTCTCTTAGGCTAATTAATACTATTTTTTACCTTTCAGGTGGAGCTTGAGTGACTCTAGTCATACATACTTTGTTATGGTTGGTGTAAAACTTTCTCGCTTCGTTTTAAATATATAGGCTAGGAAAAATTCAAAGCGCAAGCTCAGTGAGGAGTGGTCACACCTTAGAGGCGGGTAGGTTTTGGGATGGAGGTGTGTTTTGGTATTATAATGATATTATAATGAGCAAAGTTTACCAAAAGGACATCATTTTGTCAAAAACATGACAGATTGTTGGGCCAGGTCTCATATTATACCTTTTCCTATTGTCTCTCTTCATTCATCCATTGTTTGCCCAAGTTCTCGCAGTGTTCCATTATACTGCACTCTGTTCCTTTGGTAAGTACATCTACAATGAATTGTTTGCCATGTTCTGGAACAGTCAGGACTATACAGGGACTAACAGCAGCAGCAATAAGGCAACAAACGCTTCATCTTTTCATATCTGTAGATAGACCAAGTCTCTGGGCTTGATGGAGTGTACTGGAGAATCCAAGGGCACATGAGCTGCCCTGGCTGGGCAGAATGCTTCACATCAGTCCCATCTGGGGTGCCACACAGAGCCTAGCCGCGGTGTCTCCACACCACTCCACCCTCTGGGCAGTTCCTCTTAGAGCCAGCAAACCAAGTTCCCCTGGTGTTGCTGATGTCTAAGGTTGCAGGCCTAGGGAACTTCTGTGAAATGGATTCCTTGCATGCCAGCCACACTCCACCCTGGAAGTTTCTTCAATGCTGTTCCTTCCCTAAAATTATGAATCTAAGTTTAATCCCTAAATCACCTCCAGCAATTACTCCACATCTCTAATCCTAATGATGATCCCTACTGATGATCCCTACCAATGATCCTTAGACACAATAATTCAGTGAAATTGTTGATCTCTCTTGCAATTCCTAGGACCCTTTGCAGGGACTCAAGGCCTAGGAAGAACCTGAGAGATTATGCCTAGCATGAATTTGCCCCAGTTGGGCTCTTTAGGTGCCCTGAAGCTCATTATACATTTGCATGATGTGCTCTGTGAGATACAGGGAAAAAATATTTCAAAAAGTTCAAGTGTCTGTTGGGTAACAAGGATAACACTGTCTCTTTAACAGTTATTCCCATATTTTCCATGACTTTCATCATTACAGACAATTCTAGAAAGATGATGTCCTACTGCAATCTCTTTTGCTACTCTGTTACTCTCAAACTTCTAGTGGCTATGTGTGTCCTATCTTGCTTTAGCTCCTTTCATATTCTCCTTGCTTTTTTTGTCACACCATTATGCTTTGTACTATTTGTAGTAACTCTAGAAATATTCCACAAACATTGTCTACCTTCAATTGTATGTGCCTCTTTCTCAAACCTGCACGAACATGGGAATGCACATATGCAAGACCATGCTTACTCTGAGTCTACAGAAAATAGAGTAGTCAATAAGATGTTGCTTTTTTGGTATTAAAATTGCAGTGTCTTCTCGGTCTTACAGGGAAAGTCTCATATTCCCAAGTCAGCCTTACCTTTGTTTTTTTAAAAGATCTTTTGCTCTGTTTTCAAACAGAGCTCATTTTCAATCATTCAGATAAATGCTCATAAGTTCCAAAAAAGTGCCTACATAGATATGTTTTGTTTTTCACACACACAAATTAACACAATGTTTTCCCTTTGAAGTCTAAAATTTGAAAAATCCAAACTACCCAAAAAATTTAGGCAGTCCAACTTCTACAGATATTCATACAGCCTTCTCTTTCCCTTCATTACCCATTAAAGTATTGTATTTGTGCGTTTTCAGACTGCATAAAAAAAATGCCTTCTTTCTATGCTTGATTAGAAAGCATTGTCATAACAGGAGTGTAAACGAGTATTCAAGAAGTACAGAAAATCAGATCATTTTCCTTTCACCACAAGAGTCTTTTCAGAAAAGACTCCAGGGTAGCTATGATTTGTCTTTATTCTTGTTTAATTGAAATTTTCATGTTTTACATTGCCATTAATTTGTAGGTTAGAAGCTGAAGAAATTACTACCCCTGTGATTTACATGTCCTTATTTTCTCATCTCAAGCATCCAGACTAGATAAATCTCTCCAGAGTTTGGCTGTAGTTATCATCACTATTAGCCAAACATCTTCTCATATTCACGACAGGTTCGGAATTCACTGAATTTGCCAGTTTGGGGATTTGCAGAAAGCTATGACAAACATTTTTGGAGGAAAAAATACTTTTTAAAATGCATACCACAGGCAAATTACCAGCCTGTCTGTGGAACATGCCTGTTGATGCGTTGTGGAAGCATATGATCTCAGCAAGCTAATTTTCTTTTAATACCATCATATTTGATGTCAGAGAGAAAAAAAAGAAGGAGCAGAGAAAAAAATTCTGATAATGATAAGGAAAGGTAGCTACATATTAAATAAATTGCTCAAGTATTTTAAATACCAAAATAATAGATGCTTTAAAATTATGTATATGAACTTAATGAGATATTTTAAAGGCTTGATTTGTACAGCAGGAAAAATAGTCCAGTGCTTGTAACATAAATATTCTACCACTGTTTGCCTCTGAAGACAATGAATCTTAATGGATTTGGAGCAGTTCTAACTTTTTCCTCCAAAATCCATAACTGATAAACAATGTTACTGTCTCTGCTCCCAAGGTCTCAACATCCACTGCTACTGTGAGCAGTAACCATCTTGTGTTGGTCTTTATTCAATATTTTTTGTACCAATGTCACATGACAGAATCGTAAATGTATGACTCATTCTTCTCTCTTTGTTGGTCTTCCTTTTTACTTTCGTAACACAAGAACTATTAGCTTAAGGGGAGACAGAGGCACTAGGAAGAGTACATGTCTGGAGATGCAGTACTAATTGGTATTAAAAACTTAAATAACTGCAGTTCCTGTAGCTCATCAAAAATTAGAGAGACAGGTTGCTTTCAGTCTTGGATTTTCAAATGGAAAAGCAGAGTTTCTCCACTTCTTTATAGCTCCATAAAATTATTGGTAAAAGTCCTCTTCCTCCAAATCATACTTAATCTACTATCTTCTTCTCTGTCCTCATACACAAACAAATATCCTACATAACTTAGTTCTTCTCAATAGCTGTGGTCTCCACTATCTAGCCTCTCATATTGCATTGAATAAATATCCAAAAATCAGATAGATTTTTGTTAGAAGTCAATGAAAATGTTTCATAGTGATTATTTAGTTATTCAAGCCTTTATTTAGTTAAACAAGCATTTAAAATGTTATAAGGAATGCAAGAGTTAAAAAAAAAAATCTTGAACTTTCTTTAACTGCATAGAAGATTGGGCAGATCGGCAGAACTATAAGAATGGTTCAAACATTCATAGTACTGTAGTTTTTTTGTTAAAGAAATAAAGTCCTTTGGAATCCATAACCAAATGAAAGACAAATGACAAGAGACAGAGCTAAGTCATTGCATACATTTGTTTAAAGAAGATGGTATTGGTTTGAAAAAGTATACATATATTACCCTACAAAAGCTTTCAGTCTTTTCAAGCTATCCACACTGAAAGACTCATAGAGTGAGATATTACCTAACTTTCTGTGTTTCCCACAGTGGTATCTATGACTGAATTAGTTGCCTGGACTTCCTTTTAAAATCAATGGAGAGAAGTTAATCATCTGACCTGTCTCAGACGTCTACCTCAGGATGAGATGCATCACATCTTTCAAGTAACTCCTGTGATTTTAAAGAGAGACTAAATGACTAGCTCATATGCTAACATCTGAAGTTTGAGGAGATAAATCCCACTCCACAATCTACATGTTACTCAAAATGAACATCACAAAACAAATTCAAATGTATGGGCCTACTTGTTCATAAAAGGCTGGAACTCAGCTACAATGCTGAGATTAATATACATATTCAAGCAGTAGCATACTTATTAGACAGCTAGTACCTATCCAAAGTATTTGGAAAAATTTTGCTAGACATATTCTCCATAGTAGCATTCATAAATTTTCTCCCTCCGGTCCTAGAATAGAATATCATTATGTCAATATCATTACAATCATTATACCTACATGTTTATAAGGCAAATTAACTTGCAGTGAAACTCAAACTTATAAAATTAAATCCATGTGATTAACTTACGTGATACAAACATGTACATTGCACCAGGCAGTGCTAATAAGGATGTTTACTTCATAAGAAATCTGGCTTCTCTTTGTACTTCATAGTGACAGCTGAGCTAGCTGTGGATAAGGTCAGCTGGACACTGGAAGCTCCTTAGTACCCAACAAATTTTGCATTCTACCTGGGGTAAAACCTACCCTGGGAAAGCCAATTCAGCATGTTAGCAGAATACCAGGCTGATGTAGCTATACTGTTCTTGTACCTAAGCATGCTTTTTCAGAGTAGCACCACATCTTGCTGTATCTCCCAGCACACATCTACAGAAGCTTACTGAACAATGGTCTGCTTCAGTTTCTGTTGAAATCAAGAGGAATGGTGTCATAAATTCCTGCAGGAAGACTTTTGGGGTTCTCCATAAGTATATAGTGCAATATGCAATATATAATACAATGCAATAACAAAATACATAGCTTTGCATAGCATGTAACCTACAACAAATATTTCATATTATGATTAATAATGAAAGCATATAGAAAGGGGAGCAAGATATATGTGTGCAGAAGACAGTCACTAGAGATTATGTATTATAGTGGTTACTTCTGAAAGTTAGAACCAACAGTTCCTGTCAAAAATACGCATTTAACGAACTATTTAAAAGGCCTGAGTTCTGCATTATTGTAGACATTGCCAAGAAAAGATAAGCTTATGACAGGCATATTGAAGCCATTACAGAGGGTATTGTCAAAAGTATGACAGGCCATAACTCTTGTGGAACTCCCCTTGCATTTTAATACAGAATGCAGCAGAAGGTTTTGATGAAGTTAAATGCTTTGACATAATAAATTTGGCCTTTGAGACAAAAACAAAACATGGTTTTCAAAGTTTCCTGCTCTCTCTGGTAGCAAAATCATTAAATTACAGCACAACAATATTAGTTTCCTCTGACAGAGGATGCAGCTTATGTGATGTATTGCAAATATATAGCCTGGCTAGCATGCTAGATATTTCTCTTCATTTAAAACACTATCAGGGGTTTTTTTTTGGTATTTTCAAATAGAAAAACTTAAGTAATTATGTGTAAAGTGCTAAGATAAGTATCCAGGTATTTTGTGGACTAGTTAAGGAACTAACACTTGCTTTACTGTATCACAATATATATGACCACAATCAAAATGTATTTCCTAGTGATTAAATCTAATGGCAGTATCAGTCACAGAATCCAATATGTGCAAGTCAGGATTCCACCTGTGTGTAAATCTAATGCCATTTGCAAAGAACTTGTCAATTCATTTAGAATTCATCATCAAAATTAAGGAATATTTTTCATTTTGATGGTGTTCAGTAATGTTAACTATTGAACAATTACTGCAAATTTAGGATTTGAATGAGCTTGAAGCTCAGAAGTAGTATGTCACCCAGACTAAAACGGAGAAAAAAAGATCCTGATTCATTTCACATGACAGAACTGCACATTGAAGCCTCTGAATCTACACAGAATGAGTTGTTGTATATATAAACCCTCAGATGTGGTAAATTTGGTCAGAAAAGAAACTTAGAATGATATAGCATAGATAGGATTAAATTTCATGGTTACAAAGTGTACCTCCTAAGTTTTTATGTAAAACCAGCCCCTTATAAACATAGTACCTCTGCAGAAAAAGAAGCAGGGAAGCAATAGAGTGCTGACAGATTAGCAACATCTGAGAAAAATGCTTGGGAAAGTAGAAGGGTTTTGTAAGTACATGCAAAGGTTAATTTCCAGGCACTGGCTTAAAATAATTAAACAATTTTACCAGCAACAGAATTAAAGACCTACTAGCTATAAAGTCTTTGAAGTACTTCTCAAGCCAGTTGTCATGGACTGTCCCAGTTCTTATTCAAGCTTCTTGAATTATTTGAAGTAGAGTTTCTTAAAAAAAAAAAAAAAAAAAAAAAATTCCTATTTTAACTCAGGATCATTTAGAAAAAAATACTCAGTTTTGACATTTCTGGACTATATATGCTTTGACTTGAATAAGTCTAAAGATCTATATTTTGTGTGCAAGACATTAAACACAAAATATCATTGGCCAGCAGCCTGATTCACAAAGACTACTGTTTTAATAAGTGACTTTAAAAAAAATTAATACAATTTCACTGTAAGTGTTGCTTTTTTATTTATGAATAAGGCTCAGTCTGTAGAAATTTTTATCATTAATGTGATCAAAACCTCTCCCTTCCATTAATGTAAAGTTGTGTGACTTAACAGAAATAGAAGTTCAGACCAAAGATAACTGGGGAAGGAGAGCCACAAGAACCAAACCCATCAAGCATCACACCACCTCTTTTTTCTGTGGGGGGGGTGTGTGTGTGAATGTGACAAATTTTTTTTCATCTCTATCACAATGCTGAGCTGATTCCTTTAGCCTTTCTGATGAGCAGAAGCCATGGGCCTTTACATATCTTACAATATTTCTCCACTTTGTTAATTGGTATGAAAACCTCTTGCATTAAGAAACAAAATGAAGTCGTTGAAGTGTGAGGAAGATCTAACAATATTTTGTAATGTTCAACTTGTCTGTACATTGCTTTCCTCTTCACAGAGGAGACTGGAAAAAGCCCATGACCAAAGAGTTTTCTTCTGCTTTGGGAAGAACGTTCCAGGGAATAACTAACAAGTTTTTGCTTTTTGCAGTTTTTATTTTTCTTTCTGTAATTTAGGAAACAAACTTCATCAATGAAGTCTGCCAAAACACCCTTGGGCCACAGAGGACAGTGAGTTTGTTTTCATCACTTATGTGGATCTACTATTTCTACTAAACTTGTTCAAGTATGTCCTACTGCTTTGAATTGAGTTTAAACCAGGCAAACTTCAAAGAGATCCCCATCTCAGTCTTATAATTAACTTTGGTAACATAAATTATTGACTATGTAACTAAAATATCCCTGCAAAAGAAATAAATGAAAAAAACACTACTCTAGTACAAAAAGATGGAGCTCCTCTTTTGGCAAGTCAGCTCTGTAAATCTAGCCCACACTGGGGAGTTATCTGAGTTATCTTATGCTGCTGCCTTTTAAAATGTTCCTTCCTGTCTCTCACCTGTCTTTCCCTTATTAGAATTCTGTATGTTTTGGTTTTGTAAAAAGAATTCATATCTGAAAAACAGCTTTCTCATCAAATATGGTTGTAGCAACTTGGCTTTCCTTTCCCCTGTTTTCTGGAATTAATTTTTTCCTGTTTCCACTTCTCTTTCACCCTTCTCTTGTCTCTGACAGCCAAATTCTCTGACTGTTAATTAGTGCATCAATTATAGCGTGCAATATTTTCCCGAAAAAAATTTGGGGATGGTGGTCATCCATTCTCCATAATATTTCTCAGAAATACTCTGTGCATATTTTTAATTCCATTTATAGCTCCCTTTTAGCTTGTCATAGAGATCACGCAAACCATATTACCAATGCAGCTGACAGATGTGGCAGTTCTAATGCTTTTGCTTATCAGACACAGGTTTGTGCTTGTATACCTATTGGACACAGGTGTGTGCTTTTGCCACACTTCTTTCTGCTTTGGGGTTCTAACAATACAAGAAGGGTAAAATATTTAGCATAAAGTTAGATTACACATTAGAAATGGAAGACTATCTCCAGATTTCAATGATCAAGTTTGAAAAGATATACCTTTTATCATAGCTTGCATTGCAAAATAGTGCATACTTTGGGAATATTCCAATCAATTTGTGTCTGTGAACACAAATAAAATTCCTGAAATGAAACCTTTAAAATCTTGCTGAAATCCAGTTACTTCAGGTGCAAACATATAATTAAAAAAATTAAAAAAGGAAAACTACAAAGCCAGCAGATATCATCTAAGAGTCTTTAATTAGTGTAAATGCAATTGTCACAGCACAGAGGCATTGTATGACTTCCATAAGGTCACAGAAAATATCTTTACAGTTAGATTCCCTGCCTACTTTTCCTGACTCTCTGACCTACTCTCCAAGTCAGATATATGAAAGGTTTTGCACACTGTTTTCCTTATTCTCCAGCAATTACAGACCTGTCTGTCTGTATTTGGCTGTGACTCTTGACTGTAAAAAACAGTCGTTAAAGATGCTCCTGTTATCTTATGCATGACTCTACACATTCTCAAGAATACTTTCTAAATGCTTTCTAAAGAGTTATCCTTCCTTTATATGTACACAATGCTAAACTGCATAGCCTGTTCATTGTGAAGTGCAGATATGCCTTAAGTGAAAATGGAATTAACAAGAAAAGTGTGGGTTTATTAAAGTATCTTAACCTGCTAACAATAAGTTTATTTATATCTTCAAATCATACATTAGCCATTGATTTTTTTACCTTGCTGAGTCAAGCATATAAAATTGATTTGAAGAGTTGTATATTTTTTTACAGTCCAATCTTTCACAGACTATATTCAGAGGTAATTATCCAGTAAAGGTAATGATATCCTTTGATGATGAAACTTCTCCTCTGCAACAATGACAGCAGCATTGCCATGCTTGCTTTTTTTAAGTAAAGTAGGTAATAATCAGTTCAATAATAACATTTTAGAATTTCCCATCACTGTATAAGAGTTCTTGTCCTTGTTATTGACAAAACCAAGCAATGAACCCCCCCGCCCCCCCCCCCTCCTGTTTTCCCCAAGCTTGTATGACATTTTGCAACAATAAAATAAAATTCTTTTTTTTTGTATGTGACACACTGGAAAGATTAATTCTGTTTAATGAAAGTCATTCATTCATTTTGACTGCATTGACAGAATAAACTATTCTTTTGCTGAAAAGATGAACTTCTGCCCCACTGGAATCAATAGGCATTTGAAATTTGAATGAATTTAACTCACATGGAACAGATATTAGATTTAAATTGGAGATGGTCTATGTAATTCCATGAGTCATTTTTGCATAGGTTCATACATGAAGGGATACTATAAATTTAAGTGAAAAAAAATATTCATATAAGTTCTACCTACTGATTGCTTTATTAAACCTCCAAACTCTTTTATTGCTGTGAGGAAACAAAGCAACAACAACAACAACAACAACAACAAAAAACAAACAACCCCCCCCCCCCCCAAAACCAACAACAACAACAAAAACAAAACACAGAAATTGAGCCAAGGATTATGCATGTAGAGGATATCAGCGTACACTCTAGTGCAACAGACACTCGTGTTTACCTCCATGTGCATTGCACCTCTCATGTCTATGTAAAACCTGAACAGAATATAGAGGTTCATCATAGTTTCATGCTTAAGTG
The DNA here is from genome assembly GCF_030463565.1 of Pelecanus crispus. Taxonomy (NCBI): domain Eukaryota; kingdom Metazoa; phylum Chordata; class Aves; order Pelecaniformes; family Pelecanidae; genus Pelecanus; species Pelecanus crispus. Next base: position 111,681,831 of record NC_134644.1, read on the forward strand.
CATGAAAATAGTTCTTTTTACTTGCATAATAATTTTAAGAGTCTTCTACTCACTGTCATACACAAATGCAGGTTCATAAATATACATTATATTTGAGTAAGTGTACACATATAGCACTTTCTTCATTTCTGCTTCATGTTATGGTTTGTTTTTCTCTTTAGACCCTAAGTTTGGCTGCCCACAAACTAGAACTATCATCACAGTTGGAAAGAGTAATTCTTGTAGGTACTGCTACTTTTCTTCTGTTTCTGAGCTTTTTCTCCAGACTGTCATGCTGCAGAAGGCATCTGCCACCATAGGCCTGTTCACCTGCTAGGGCAACACAATGCATTTATTCAGTAAACTTGTGGGATTTCATCAGAACATCATCCTCATTTATGCACTTGGCTCGAATCCTGCAGCTGCATTCAGTTATTAATGAACATTTTTATCCACACATTTTGTTGGCGAAATCTAACATGAATTATTAAATTGCAAATTATGCTTTTGTAATATGGTGATGTTACTAGCTGAGGTGTTATGGAAATCTGGCAACAGTCTATATATTCCTTTCAGGCTCCTTTCTCTCTTTCCAGTTGATGACCTAGACTGTGTATGTTATGCGTGTATACATATACCTGTATGTATATGTAAGTATGTATACACACACACAATACTTCATTATGTATGCAATACTTTGTATATATACAAAGTGAGTCTGACAGAAGTGTCTTGGCCAAAATTTATAAAATTTATTCTGCTGAAGCTAAAGAGTATTAATAAATTTTATCTTCTTGGTAGAACTAAATATACTACCGTCTTTTTCAGAAGAAGCAGAGGTAGAATTTGAAGTTGTCACTATATTTTATTTTCAGTAATATTTTAATGTAAATAACTTTGTTTTGATGTAAGTTGTGTATGACAGAGAAAGTTTTACAGAGCTTTGTATGGGAGCATAGTCTTGTGTTAGAGAGGCTGAGCATAGCTGACAGCTTTAAAACTTTTAGTAACAATTTATTGACTAAAGTACCTAGAATTCTTGGCCATGATACATTAACTTGGACTGTATTATCAACTGTACCTACCTTTTAGGAGAAAGAATTGAAAACCCCCAAACTTCTTTTACTAGGTCTATCATTTTTTTTTTATTATTATTATTTAAACCATCTTAATCCCACTCGTCTGTCCACCCTCTTCTTTGCTCCTCTCCAAGCAAATACATCAGGATGTCTGGAATCTGTGCACCTTCAGTTCACAATCAGATACATTAATTTAGATAGATGTGAAGGAAGTAGCTGAAGTTTGTACATCAGAATATAAAGCTTTGCAACACTCCCTCTCTGGGTACTTTTGCTTTAGGTAACTTTTACCATAAAAGAAGATATTCTAAAAGCAGGATACACACAGGTTAAGCATGTAAAACAGTTATCTGTTGGCCAACACACGTGAAGAGCTAGGACCAGCAAGCTATACGTTCAGTGTTAATATGTATTCTGACTGCTCTCGAGACACCCGATGGATCTTTCCCAGCCAGGCAGTTGCACTTGAGGTGGGCAAGAGTCAACCTTGGGTGCTCTGTAGTGCAAGCTGATCCTGAACAACGCCAAGTTACTATCTTCTGAATCTCCCCTATTATTTATTAAGGTTTTATACCTTTTCATGTGAGCATTTTCCCTCTTGAATCTCTGAGCTCCTAACTATCTCCATCTTACCTGTTAAACTTGTTTGGTTTTATTTGTCTTATCTTGCTTGGCTTTAATTCCTGTACTTTTTGCCACTTCATCAGGAATTTTCTCCATAAAAGTAAGTCACGGTCCTATGCTGCATGACACCGGGCTTGGGTTCACAAAGAGGTGAACCCCTGGAAGCTGGGTTAAACTTTAGCACTATAAAAGCAGACATAGTACCCATTCCACCATCTTTGCTGTCTTTGGTGTAAAAGTCAGGTATGCAGATGGAAGTAAAGATTTGCAAGATGCAGTAGCTAAATATAATATTGTTCATCAGTCAAAGTATTATATTTCAGTTGCTTGCTGAAACTATTATGTTCTCTGGGGAAAACATGAATATCAGCTACCATAAAGAAACCCATCCTCTTGATACTATTGACTTTATCAGTAACATAATTAAAAACAACATTGCCATGCGGTTTCTGAATAATTATGACAATTTTTCTATAGATTATATTTGTTATTCCTCTACTCTTCTTCAAATTCAGGATTACATTCAACAGCACTTGCCATAGTAAAGTATTATCAAAGATGATCCATGTACTACATTATACTTGCATGACAAACCAAAACTTTGCAACAGAAATGCACAACGAGCTGAAGATGAGAAATCTGCCTCAAACAACTGACAATAAATTTATCTACAGCAATCTTTGTTGTCCATGCTGGACCCATACTTAGAGGCTTTGAGGTTTGGATCAGATAAGAAACCTAATTCTGAATTTGCTTACAGACCTCAGTACAGGTTGCAAGGAGAAGAAAAAAGAAAGATTGACTATTTTCAAGCTTTACAGATGTGATCCTATAAAACCAAACTCATAAGCTTTTAGAATTATGTGGGTGGTTTCTAATTATATTACTCTCAGAGCAAAACTCTTGATTTCAATATATTCAAACCTGGGCCTGTCTGAAATGTGAGACTCTTTATGAGCTTTATGATCTAGGCCCATGTAAACAGCAAATTAATCATCAAAACCATTATGGACAATGGGAACAGTTTCTAATACTTCAGAACTTCTGCTTCCCATTACAGTAGGATTCAGAACATGTGAAGAAGTGCAAAAAGTTAGCCTGAGCCATGGCCTTCAAGAAAGTACTTGGAAGACAAGGGGAAGACTTATGCTAGGTCTTATTTCTCCTTAAAATATAATGGCTACTTTACTGCTAATCCATAGCTGTTCAGACAATGAGATCCAAGCAGTGTAGGAAGATCAAAAAAGATCCCATACATGTCTATTTAATTTCTGTGCAAATAATAAATAGGGTTCCATTCTGCTAGGCAGTATGTAAAAATATAAGCTAAACAAGCAACAAGTCATGAAGACCCTGAAGTATATGAAAACATTTTTTTAAGAGAAGTGTCAGTAGAATAAAACATAAGTCTTGAGCACCCTAATTAAATTCAATTTATTTATCTCTGGTAACAACATGAGAGAGAAAGGTACAAATCCCATATCTTCAGGGAAACTATTTTATTATCACATAAAATGCCACCAAAGTTCTTGAAGAGCATCACTACGGAGAAGAAATTTGACAAGCATGTTCAAAATATTGCACCTCTCTGTTGCTCCTTCTTTACGAATGTGCAGGTTAATGATTGCTTAAAAAAAAAAAAAAACAAACAAACAGTTACCACCCAAGCATGTGAAAGTCAGCCATATTCAGTCATTGTTTGAATACTTTGACCACAGGGATAGCACAGAACTACCTTAGTAGGCAGTAAATTAGGAATTTTACCTCTCTTTTCAGTTTCTAGGCTCAGCTTCCCATATCTGGATATCCAAATGTAAAGGGAGCTATACACTTCATTTTCCCCAAAAAAAGTTTTATTAGCTGAGTCCTAAACAATTTTTTGCATCTCAGTAACCATCTTGAAAAGGTGTTACTATAAAAATAAAACCTGATTCCAATACCCATGTTGATTAACTCAAAAGTTAAAAAAGTAAAATGCTCTATCTGCATTTTCAGCTTACATTCATAACTTGACAAAGGGAAAAGCTTTACCAAAGCTGTCCTGCTGTTTGTCTCCTTACAATGTAAATATTTGAGAAAAATCACACATAGTATTTCAATTTTCTCAAAGTTCAGATTCCTTCAGTTTCTGATTTGTTTTAAACAAGTGAATCTCTGATTTCATCCTCATCTAACTAACACAAAATGACACAATCTTGTAGTTCTCATCCATCTTAACTTTTAACTGATTTCTGTGGGAGTTACAGGTGTGTAAGGGCTACATCCTTGCACCATAGCATGTCTGCAGGATCTAGCATGGGCACACTGTGATAAAATATGAAATACAGACTGTACATGCCAAAGCACCCTCCTTGTCCACTGTGCTGACAGCTTCCCTGTTGTCAGGCAGGTCCCCCAAGCAAAACAGCTACAACCCCATTTTTACCATCACTTATAATCTGCTGTTCCCTTCACCCATATAGCTCTTCAGTGAGGCCTCAGTGCTGAAGTTATCTCCCTTACTTTCACCAGAAGAGTTTTTATCATGAAGCAGGTCCTGATAACACAATATGGAGACAAGATCAATGTGGAAATAAAATGTAAGGTATTATTTATCCAAGAGATAGCAGATAATCTTTCCTCTTATTTTATAAAGGAATGATGTGACATTCTGCCATTGAATCCTAGCTGGATGAAATGTGACAGGGATAAAACAATTGTGGTTTTTTTCTATTCAGACTGGACTGATTACAGGCAGTGAAGTGAGAGAATCTAAATAATCCTCAGGCTGTTTCATATCTTTTTTTTTTGCCCCAAAACAAATCTGTTGATTTTTATGAAACACTTTGAAACTTCTGTCCCAAAGTTACTTTTATGCCCATAAAATAAGCCTTAGAACAGTAATGCAAGATGACTGTATATTTGAAATCAGAATTTATTTTTATTATATTCATTTGGTTTTTGCCCCATGCTGGGTTGACCCTGGCTGGATGCCAAGTGCCCATCAAAGTCGCTCTATCACTCCCCTTCTCACTGGACAGGGGAGAGAAAATATAATGAAAAGCTCAGGAGTCAAGATAAGGACAGGGAGAGATCGCTCAGCGATTACCATCATGGGCAAAACAGACTCAACTTGGGGAAAATCAGTTTAATTTATTACGAGTCAAATCAGAGAAGGGAAATGAGAAATAAAACCCAAATCTTAAAACACTTTCCCCCCACCCCTCCCTTCTTCCTGGGCTCAATTTTACTCAATTTTTTCTCTACTTCTTCCCCTCAATTGGCACAGGTGGACAGGGAATGGTTGTTGTGGTCAGTTCATCACACGTTGTCTCTGCCACTCCTTCCTCCTCACACTCTTCCTCTGCCCCAGCGTGGGGTCCCTCCCACAGGATACAGTTCCCACAGGCTGCAGTTCTTCACAAACTGATCCAGCATGGGTCCCTTCCATGGGGTGCAGTCCTTCAGGAGCAGACTGCTCCAGCGTGGGTCTCCCACAGGGTCACAAGTCCTGCCAGCAAACTTGCTCCAGCACAGGCTCCTCTCACCACAGGCTCACGTGTCCTGTCAGCAGCCTGCTCCCATGCACGCTTCCCATTCCTCACTCCAGCTGCAGGTTTTGTGTCCCTTTTTTTTTCCCCCTTCTTAAATATGTTATCACAGAGGCGTTACCACTGTCATTGATTGGCTTGGCCTTGGTGAGCAGTGAGTCCGTCTTTGACCCAGCTGGCATTGGGTCTATGAGACATAGCGGAAGCTTCTAGTACCTTCTCACAGAAGCTACCCCTGTAGCCCGCCCTGCCACCAAAACCTTGCCACACAAACCCAATACATGCCCACGGAGTGGAAACTGAAGCCAGGATCCTTACTCTTTTAGGATCATCATGAAAATGAACTACTTTATTAACATTTGACCATGCATTGCTTTCAGGAACGTTCAGTATACATGGTGAGCTTTCAACAAATCTCTTTCCCACACCTGCCACAGTCACTTAACACTAGAAAATCCAAAATGAAAAATCCCTCTCTGTTTATGGTTGGACTTGATGATCTTAACTTGATGAGTTAAATCCAGTTAGTAACCAGTCACAAGTGATGTTCCCCAGGGCTCAGTATTGGGGCCAGTCATGTTTAATATCTTTATCAATGATCCAGATGACAGTATTGAGTGCACCCTCAGTAAGTTTGCAGATGACACCAAACTGGGTGGGAGTGTCGATCTGCTGGAGGGTAGGATGGTCCTGCAGAGGGACCTGGACAGGTTGGACCGATGGGCTGAAGCCAATTGTATGAGGTTCAACAAGGCCAAGTGCCGGGTCCTGCACTTCAGGCACAACAACCCCATGCAGCGCTACAGGCTTGGGGAAGAGTGGCTGGAAAGATGCCTGGCTGAAAAGGACCTGGGGGTATTGGTTGACAGGTGGCTAAACATGAGCCAGCAGTGTGCCCAAGTGGCCAAGAAGGCCACCAGCATATTGGCTTGTGTCAGGAACAGTGCGGCCAGCAGGAGCAGGGAAGTGATCATGCCCTTGTACTCGGCACTGGTGAGGCTGCACGTGGAATACTATGTCCAGTTTTGGGCCCCTCAATACAAGAAAGATATTGAGCTCTTGGAGTATGTCCAGAGAAGGGCAACAAAGCTGGTGAAGGGTCTGGAGCACAAGTCTGATGAGGAGCAGCTGAGGGAACTGTGGTTGTTTAGTGTGGAGAAGAGGAGGCTGAGGGGAGACCTTATCACTCTCTACAACTACCTGAAAGGAGGTTGTAATGAGGTGGGTGTTGGTCTCTTCTCCCAAGTAGTTAGTGACAGGATGAGAGGAAATGGGCTCAAGCTGCACCAGGGGAGGTTTAGATTGGATATTAGGAAAAATTTCTTCACAGAAAGGGTGGTCAAGCATTGGAACAGGCTTCCCAGAGAGGTGGTGGAGTCACCATCCCTGGAAGTGTTCAAAAGATGGGTATATGTGGCACTTTGGGACATGGTTTAGTAGGCATGGTAGTGTTGGGTTAATGGTTGGACTGATGATCTTAGAGATACTTTACAACCTTAATGATTCCTAGTTTTTACTTTCATTAAAATATAATCCATCCACCAAGCCAGGAAACATGAAATTATGACTCTCCCCTTAATTGGTTTAGTGGTGGACTTGGTAGTGTTAGGTTAATGGTTAGACTGGATGATCTTAAAGGTCTTTCCCAACCTAAACGATTCTATGATTCTGATTAATGAAACTGATAACTGTGGCCAACTCAACAAGCACAGACTAGTCAATAGCACATTGTTGCCAACACGTTCCCAAGGGCCCAAATCCATCCCAGTCCAGAGTTTAGTCAGGAGAAAGAGAAGGCCAAGACAGACTGCTGTGACAAGTGTGCAAGTGATATCTGAAGAACAAGGAGAAGAGAGTTTGCAACAGCTTCCCCTTTAATGGGTAAACTCCTAGCACAACAGAAAAGTGCTAAGGACCCTGAAACTGCATTATAGTAGACTGACACAGAGACAGGATCCTGATATTGCCTAGGTTTATGCATTATGTTACTACTTCTGTCTGCTTGAAGCAATTGGAAAGAAATATTTCAAATTGCTTAAGTCATCTTATGAAATTTGATATTTCTGTATTAGTCCAGGGGATATCTGGCAAAGGTAAAAACAGACAAAAAAGTATCCAACAGTGGTGGTGCCCACATAGTACCCCGATGAATTATTATTTTCAGTGATGGTCAAGCAGGGAGAGCCTGCTCACAACATCTCGGTGAACAAGTCTGGATATAAGTCAGAACACGGGGCACCATTTTCTGTAGGGCCATGTCTGAGCTAAAGTATTGCTTATTTTTCACTGGACTGCATTTCTGGCCATACTTACGAACTTATTTCCTCAGCTAGAAATGAAGCACAGCTGTTCAAGCACCAAATTTAAGTCTTTAGACCTCAGAAAAATAAGATGTCCATACAAAATATGGAAAGTTTCTGGGTCTAGTGAAGCAGTAAGAACACTTCTGTGTGCACAAGAGATCAAGAGAAAGCAAAAGCTCTGTGTAGTTCCTGCCCTATACACATTTGTGGCACTGATAGTGTCTCTGTACAGCTGAACTCTCCTTTAGAAACATGTAATGACCAAAGAAAACAACAGAGGATCAGGGGAACAGGAACACTGTGAACAGTCAAATGGTAATAAAATGAAATCTGTAGGAAGAACAAGAAGAAAAGGAATAATGGCAAAGAAAAATGAACACTTTAAAAAAGAACACTGAAACCGTATATTAAAAAATGGAGGGAAAAGCTTAGGTCACCAGCAAAAGTTTTACTGAAGTTAGAAAAATGAAAAGATTACTGTTTTTCCCTAACAGAATCAAAGCAAGCATTTTGTAGAAAGTTTTGTGTTGTATTTTTTCCACAGTGAGTGAACATTGTGTAAAATTGAAATAAATTATTTAACTAAAAGCCACAATGGATACTTCAGTGCATAATACTGCCCCTACAGTTTTCTGAAGATTGCTACTTCTGCTATTCAAGACCTTTGATCATCCTTTGCCCTTATTTTCTCTAGGTAAAACTTCCAGTTGCTACTGATGGAGTTCTTCAATGATGGAAATGGAGACAACTGTTTTTAAAATGAGGCTTGTGAGCATTTGCTTTATAATAAAAAATGAGAAAAGTCAAGTAATTTTTTTTTCTTTTGCTCATTTCCCCTATATTCATCCTCTGGGTATTTCTGGGTTTTTTCCCCTCTAGTTTTAATTTCTAGTCATCTCCCGCCACATCTTCCAGATTGCAGTGTAATCTCTTCTGGACCTCTGGTCGCAAGTCCTGTCCATTTTAAGCTTATTTGTACTCTATAGTACACATAACTGACAGAAAAGCTTAGAAAGAGCATGTCTGAAACACCAGATTTAGTATGTGTACTTTTTGATGTTACTAAATAGTGCTGTCTGCAATTCTAGCATATTCAATCATGCAACTCCTTATCGACACTCCTTTCAGCTAAGATTTGATTGTGAAAATGCTCATAGCTGAATTTACTCAGAAGAGTAACACTATCAGGTTCAGTAAAACTATTCATTAAAATTAATTGATCACAGGCAATTTTCAGAAACCGGTTTTATGCAAATACAGATTATTCATGTCTTTAAAGAAACAAATTCTAATTTCTTAAATTGAACCAATGAAAATTCAAAATCAAATGTATAAAATGTCCTATTATGTTGCCTTACCTTTAGCACAAGTTTTCTTTTCAAAGAATTAACACCTTGAAGCTTCTTTCTATAGAGCCCTGATTTCTGCTCTAGCAGTTATCACATATTTTACACTATTTTGTTCCATTGAATCTTGGTGAATTTACAAAAATTTCTATTGTATTTGGACATTTTAGTGCATGACTTCTCATTTCTCGAAAGTTCTTATAAATCAGACATTTATTCATTTCACAAGTGACAACATAAATTGCAGGTTTTTTTGTGAGTTCACTTTCTGCTTAAGCTGAGTATACTGAGTTAACAGTGATCAAAATACAAAATGCCCACCACTGAGCTATATAGTATTGGGAACATTAATTTTTGTGAGATCATCCCCTCCTCTCCTCTCCTCTCCTCTCCTCTCCTCTCCTCTCCTCTCCTCTCCTCTCCTCTCCTCTCCTCTCCTCTCCTCTCCTCTCCTCTCCTCTCCTCTCCTCTCCTCTCCTCTCCTCTCCTCTCCTCTCCTCTCCTCTCCTCTCCTCTCCTCTCCTCTTTCCACTCCCATTTGCCCTTTTTCCCTCTTAATTTTGAGCAATCTTCAGTTCTGCCTGCATCTCCCTTCCTATGGCTGGGGCAGGAATCTCCTTTAACACCTGGATTTGCCTCCTACAGATAGTCCCATATAGAGCTGCTACTATATGTTATGATACAGGCACCAGTCTTGCAATTAATTCTAAACTGTGTGAATGGGAAAAAAACCATGCTATAATTCTCAGTTATTGCCCTGGTTTCAGCTGGAATAGAGTTAATTTTCTTCCTAGGAGCTGGCATAGTGCTGTGTTTTGGATTTAGTAGGAGAAGAATGCTGATAACACACTGATGGTTTAGTTGTTAAGTGCTGCTTGTGCTAGTCAAGGACTTTTCAGCTTCCCATGCTCTGCCAGGGGCACAAGAAACTGGGAGGGGGCACAGCCAGGATAGTTGATCCAAACTGCGCAAAGGGCTATTCCATACCATATGACGTCATGCTCAGTATATAAACTGGGGGAGTTGGCCGGGGAGCAGCTATTGCTGCTTGGGAACTGTCTGGGTATCAGTCGGCGGGTGGTGAGCAATTGCCTTGTGCATCACTTGCTGTGTATATTATTATTATATTGTTACTATTATCATTAGTATTTTACTTTATTTCAATTATTAAACTGTTCTTATCTCAATCCAGTAGTTTTCTCACTCTTACACCTCCGATTCTGTCCTCCATCCCACTGGGGCAAGGGGAGTGAGTGAGCGGCTGCATGGTGCTTAGTTACTGACTGGGGCTAAACCACAACAGTTATATACTTCTAAACTAAAAAAAGATAGAATACTAGATCCTTAATCCCCGCCCCCCAATATTCCTTCATCTCTTCAGTTATACAAATGGCATCCTTTGTCACTGGAATTGAGAGACATTTTCCACTATAAGAATTGATTTTCATTTATTTCAACTCCACATAATTCAAACTATTTAACTGTCTTTGAGATTCAGTGTCTGCCTGCAAAATCTTTAGAAGAAAATTATATGAAACAGCTGAAATGGTTCATTATTGCCAGAGGTATGGAGAAACAATGCAAACTTTTTCCCATTACAAACTTCTGTCAGCCTTATCTTTGACAAATTTTGATGCCTTGCCTTGTTCAAGGAACTAAACTTCAAGAAGTCACATCAGGGTCATGACGCTTCTTGTGTAATACAGAATATGTCTTCAAATAATAAACTTTTAAAATGAATTTGTTGAGACACAAGGACTTTTTTAAAAAAAGTTTTCTTTACCCTCACTGTTCCTATGGATGAGTAGTTTTCAAATGTATCCACACAGAGTAACATATCTTCACAGAGCATTTGCCATCTTCTTATAGCTCCAGTGTGTTTCTCCTAACTGCATTGAGCTTCCTCTGACACTGCTGAGTGTAACAGTAACTTACACTTTTGTAAGATGGGATAAGGTGCTTCATTTTAACTGTGCACTAGCACTTGTCTACATGGGGAATTAACGTAACATAGCTTGTGTGCTCTGAATCCCTGCCAGGTTTCCTTCCTCTTGGAGTTGTGTCCCAAACAGGGCTACAGACTGCTTAGCTCTTTGATCTAAGGTCTGTATGGTATGTCCTGAAGTTAAATTTAATGATTGCTTGTTATTTTTCTCATGGTGTTTTAGTCTTGATCAGCTCATAGGGAAAAAGGGAGATTCTGTATTATGTTGTCAAAACCCCACAAACAAACAACAGGTCTTTGTCAGATCTTTAGTCTGTATATTTTCAGAATCTGAAACCTGAGTAATGAATAAAACAACAAAACCCATAGTAGGGAAGGTATGAGAATCTGATTCCAGCTGGAGAACTGAATGTAACTTTCTCAAAGAACTAAATTTTATGAGTTTCTAACTTCTCCTTACATGACCTAGTAACCTTGATGATGTTCTTTCAATGTAAGATTCCATGCAAAAACAAGATATAACCTAGATTTTCAAATTTTCAGATTTTCCTCGAGTTTCAGAGATGGGTGTGATACTCTAACAGAAACGTATTTTATTTCCAGACTTTGGTGGGGCCTCTCTACTCCACAGGGCAGCTTTTTTTATGCTATTGTAGAAGATGTATTTGCTAAAAAACTTTTTTAAAAACACCTAAAAAATAAATCTTTGAGAGAACAGCTGTTCGAAGTCCTATGTTTTTCTCACTCTTCCAATTTCACCTTTTCTCTAAATGACACATTAGATAAATTAAAATACGGAGAAACATGTACTGCTGCTTTTTCTGCAAAGGACACTTTCAAAACCTGACATATGATTCATCATCCTCCACCACTTAGAGCTTTGCATAGTTCATAATAAATTTCCTACAGAACCAAGAGATGCTCTTTTATTTAGCGGTGTTATGAAGCTCTCTATGAAAGGGACAGCTGAGAAAAGCCATTCTTCAACTGCCGTGGTGAAGAGCTTACTCCACAAATTTTGGTTGAACACAGTAGTTTCATGTTCCACAAGGTCTCGAAGGAGTATACTATGACACAGAGTGCAGGCTGTCTCTCCACAGCAGTTTATTTTAAGAAAAATGCAATTTCACCATTATACATCCAGGGCACCATTCATTTAAGCTATCATGTGCTGTCCTGTCCGAAACAACACCCTAGGCTTTCTGTAGTCAACACAGAATTGTCTCTGAGAGTTATATCATTCTAAGACACATGCCTAAGGTAGATGATGCGCCTTTCTGCACAAGAACATCTCTCTTATTTACTCTGTAGAAGCCATAGGTGATTAAATATTTAGGCAGTTTACCTTTGGATTATTAAATGGGGGGGGGGGGGGGAGGGGGAAGAGGAAGTGTATCAGTTGTATTCCTAACTTCATTATTCAACCCTTTCCTCCATAAAGAAAAACTTAACTGTAATATTATATCTTACTGTATCCTGTAGTAAATGCCCTTCTCTGAATTTGTTTTTATTTTTTAGCTAAAGCATTAAAAGCATTTCTTTAAAAGTTACCAAGGAAAACAAGAGAACATATAATATTTTCTAAATGTTGAAGCATTAAAAATTTAGACATTCTTCATTATCCTGCATAAAAATGCATTTGCCCTCTCTTACTTACAAAATTATATACCAAAAGTAAATCAAGAAACTATTTCCTATGCACAAGTGAACAGTTGAAAAAGACAGACAAAAATTTACAAGTAACTTAATATCAATTACTTTTGAGAGAGAAAGGCGGAAAAAAATTCCTTCTCTAGCTGTATTTCTCCAATTGTTTTTGAAAATCTGTTCTATTTGAGGACATCAAGAGTATTGGAGAGAGAGGGCCATGTGCTATGGGGTTCCCCAAATCTATATTCAAGAGTGTGTTTCTTCTAAATGCTGAACAGGACATAGGACTCAAAATTAGGTGTACAAACAGTGCTCTCAAATTTTTTTATTCTGTGCAGGATCTTATGTGACACTTGTCACCTAGCATTCAGTCCTGTACTAAGCAAGGGGGAAACATATTCCCTAGCATAGGCTTTGGGAAGAAAGGCAGAGAGAAATTACTTGCCCAAAGTAATTGTTTTAAGGAAAAAAAGAGTCCTACAACAGGTTTCTGGGAAAGCCGTGTGTCCCAAGTCCTGAGTAGTACTCCTAGTAGAGTGTGTTAATGACAAACAACAAAACTTTTCTGTTTCAATGATTGAGAGATCCAGGGCACAATCACCAAAAAAAGTCTGGTGGCAGCAGAAACAACAGAGTTCTTTAGGGTTTATTTGCACTTTCATGTTCAGTGTTTGTAATCTATATTGGATTCATAATGGTAGATGTAGTGGTCCTTCCTAGGAGAGAGAAGACTGCAGCAAGTAATGCATCTCTGAGGCTGTGCTTTTTGTTATCACTCTTCCAGTATTCTTGATTTAGGGTTCATACTCAGCTCTAGCAAATCTCTGCAGAACACATACCAGAAATATAGGCTATGCTCGGGGAGAGATTATGACCCCACATAAATTGCTTTTTATATGAGAATGCTTTATATTCAAGCATTGCTCCAGGATGAAAATCCTTCCTAGCAGTTAGAAATTTAAACAGAGAAAGAAAACACAAGATATGACACCAGTCTGAGTTGTGCTCAGAGAGCTGCAAGGAAATATTATTTGGACTCTTCTGTTTTACAAGACACCTTATTTACTATAAATCAAGCTCGTTTGCTTTATTGGTGTAAATGGGTAAGAAATGCAAACATTCCCTATCATTTTTTTCTTCCCTTAGTAAATATAGCATAGTGCGATTGTTGTGTAATAGCCCACAATGGAAACCCTTTACAAGATACAGTCTAGGTTACAAATTATTGTTAGTTCTGAGCCCTGAATGCCATATTTGTTGTCAGCAAAAATAACAGCAGAGTAAATAACCTGAATGAAATGGAATGATAAACTGGTGATGGTAGGTTTCTTGCAGAAGACTGCACTACTACTGCTACTGCTGTCATTCACTGAAAGACTCCAAGAAAATCTCTAATTTAATGTACTTTGCAGGTGGGCTGTTAAAGACACATCTCCATTTAAAGATAAAGGTGCAAAACACATCAAAGGTAAGGATGCAGAAGCACAGGCATGATCACAGTATGACAAAAAACTTCCAAACATTGTCATCTTCTAAAAAAAATATTTTACTGGATTATTCTACAAAATACCCACAGAACAAAATTCTGGACTGAGTGGCAAAATTTCCTGTAACACCAGTGGCTGAAATCCTTCTAGTCTTATACTACCACTTATGATTCTTCTTCTACACTTTTATTTCTGATTTTTTTTTCCATATTAGCAAATCATAATAAAATCACAGCTACATTCTCAGGTTTCTTAAATGTAATAGTCCCTCATAATATTAAAAAAAAAATCCTGCATTTCTGCATTTTTTTTGGAAATATTAATCCTTTAAAACCAGGTTTATTGTCTCTGATGAATTTTTAAAGATCTGTGGAAATAAAATAATTAATACTTACAAAACACCTGCTTAACCATCTCACAACAGCTCAAGGGACGTGTTACATATATGCTTTGTATTTGGATTCTTGAATATTACACTGAATGTTGTTTACAGCAACCTAGCATATTTTCTCCTTGCCTCAGTCCATTCTTATTTACACTTCCACATGACAAAAAAAACCCCCAAATTTCCCTGATAGAGAGGAGAGCGGAGAATACATTTTGCTAGTGAACCAGGGATGTTAGCTTGAATCTTACTCCAAACAACAAATCAATCAACAAATGAGTGTCTGAATACCTTTCCTTGGCCCTCAAAGGTGGATGAATGTGATGCCTCCAAACTCTAGCTGCAAAACCTGTCTTGCTGTAAACATGCTAAACAAGTTTGACAATAAGTCTGTTTTTCAGATTCATTGCAGTGTTATTTTACAGAATGCTCATTCACAAAATTGTTCTCACCAATGATTAATAAATTAAAATTATTAATGTAAGTTAATCTTAAATAAGGTTAATAAATTACTTTTTGGCAATAACACGATCCTGATTGATTTTTTTTAAAAACATTGGCTAAGTAGCATTGCATAACATCTTAGGTCATAAAAAACACAGATATGTCAGTCACCATTCATAGGTCTAAGCTCACTTTCCACCTCACTTTTCACATTTTTTTAATTTTCATTTTCAATGTGTCCTACCCTCCTTAGGCACAAAGATGATTTGGTGCTTTATCTATATGGTATGACATATACCATTTTATCCAAGGCAGCTGTACATGTGAGGATGCTACATCTATAGTCCCAGGCTTCTGCCACACAAGATGATGGGAAATTTGAAAAGAAGTCTGGTAATCCTAACCCAGTGACTCATGAGATTCTGCACCATTTACAGCTTGTCAGGAAAACAGGCAGCAGCACTATGCAGATCACAGATTAAATGAACGGCAATGAATATCAGGAGAACAAGAAGGATGTTGAATCGCATCTAGGGGCTTCATTCTGAATAATTAAAAAAAAAAACCCTACTAATTAAAAATTAAAACCCCCTCAACTTTAATTACAATTAAAAAAAAAAAAAATAAAGGCTCATAAATTAAGAAATTAAACAGTTTATGACTGGTAGGACTTCAACAGACCATCCAGAAATGCTACCAAAAAGCACCAAGGGAGAATTAGAAAGTTAAATACTGGTTTCATTACACTCATATGCTCTCAAAGCTTTGACAGTATGCTAGCAACAACGTCTGCTCCGTAAAAGCCAGCTAGGCAAAGCACAGACTTTTCTTTGTAAAGTCAGTGCCACACAGCAATGCTCTTCAGAATGACATCACCATTCATACCGTGCAGTGTTTCTTCACCTGTCCAAGCATTTATTTTCATGTGAATATGTTCATAATAATTCTGCCTCAATATCTTTTTAATTATATTGGACACAGCATGAAATAGTTGTAGCACTTGAGAAGCTGAATCAAGAAACAATGTTCCATGTGGAATCACAAAACAGGAGAAAACACAAGTTTCTCAAAAATATGGACTGTGTGTATGTGTATATATATATACATTTCTAAGTAGTTTCCTGATATATCCCATTTTGTCTGTGCTCTGAACAGAAATAGATGGAATGTAAGAAATACTTCAGGTCTGCCTGAGAGCATGAAATATAAAAAATTCTAATTGTCTTCATGGGATTTTGCAGGCATGGGACATCTGGGAAACAGCAGTAAGATTAAGAGAAGCAATTGAATATTGTAAAACACCAGGTATGTTGCAAAATGAACCTGAACTCTTGCACAAAGGAAATGGACCTACACTAAAATCTTTATAACAGTCACCTTCATTAAGTTTTTAGTTCTACTGAAGAGCAGTTTTGACAAGAGTGGCAAAACCAAATCCGTCATGCCCATTCTTGCACTCAAACAATGGTTGAAATCAAATATTTAAAAGAGATGTTGGAATCTCACCATACACCTCTGATCACATGGGTCTCCAACTGATTTAAACTTAGAGCATAAAGTGCTACAACGATAATATTTTTT
Organism: Pelecanus crispus; assembly: GCF_030463565.1. Lineage (NCBI taxonomy): Eukaryota > Metazoa > Chordata > Aves > Pelecaniformes > Pelecanidae > Pelecanus > Pelecanus crispus. The sequence goes on from NC_134644.1 coordinate 111,698,184, forward strand.
CCTATTTGTAACCGGTTTAAACAACATACTTGTATCTGTAGAAGTTTCTGACCTCTACACTAAATGGCGCTAAAAAGATTCACAGCAAAGAGTCTCAAGTCTAGCTAGACATCAAATGAAAAAAAAATTTGGTTTGGGCTCTTTGCCATTATGAAAAAATCCACACTGTGCAACTAAAGCAACAAAGAGTCACTTTGTCTTAATGAAAAAATATATCTTTCTCTCTCCTCCCTCTTCAAGTGCTTGGCACCATTAAAATGGTTTCACTGTGATATACTGCACAGGCTCAAATTTGCCGACTACAGATATCTTTTCAGGACTGTCATATTAGTTAAGAAAAAGAATCAACCTTTCAGAAAACTATTTTTTTTCCTACTGATAACATTCAGTTATTAAGAATGCTTAAAAGTCAATAGCATTATTCACATGAGTAAGTATGGCAGAATTCTTTCATTCTGGAATTATTTATCTATGTGATGAACATTTTATATTTTGGAATATCACAGTCACCAACCAAAGGATTTCAGACCTTATATCAAATATTGCACTGAACTTTTTTTTCCCATAAGAAAAGGGTAGTAGGAGGAAGAGTTATAGCCCAAATAATTAACAGGATAAATATTGTCTTTTTCCATTAGGGAAAAAAAAAGTATTGAATTTTTTTATATTTTAATTATACATAAACACCTGAAAAATTAAATATGATTCAATTTCAGGACATTTCCTTCCTTTTGCACCATCACCGCACTTTAGCCAAAGGAAGAGGGAGAAGTGCATCACACGAAGGATATGGCTTGCTCACAGGGAAAGAGAAACAAGCTGCAATACCTGCTGTGGAAGTCAAGAATATCCAAGAACAAAAAATTATGTCATTCAGAAAAGTCAGTTGATAGCACAGTGTCAGAATAGGGTATTTGAGGGCATCTTTTTCAGCAAAGAGTTTCAACATTCAGTTCTTTCATCCAAACTTAAGACAATAGAAATGTTTAAACATCAGAACTTCTTAGAGGAGAAAAAAAAGTCCAAGTACAAAAGTAAAATTAAAATGAAAAAAGATACAGGCAAAAAAGAAAGGAAGAAAGAAAAAATAGAAGGGAGGTGATTCTGCCCCTCTACTCTGCTCTGGTGCGACCTCACCTGGAGTACTGTGTCCAGCTCTGGGGCCCTCAGCACAAGAAGGACATGGACCTGTTGGAGCGGGTCCAGAGGAGGGCCACCAAAATGATCCGAGGGCTGGAGCACCTCTCCTATGAGGCCAGGCTGAGGGAGTTGGGGTTGTTCAGCCTGGAGAAGAGAAGGCTGCGAGGAGACCTTATTGCGACCTTCCAGTACTTAAAGGGGGCCTACAGGAAAGATGGGGAGAATCTTTTTAACAAGGCCTGTTGTGACAGGACAAGGAATAATGGATTTAAACTAAAGAACAATAGATTTAGACTAGACATTAGAAAGACATTTTTTACAATGAGGGTGATGAAGCACTGGAACAGGTTGCCCAGAGAGGTAGTGGAGGCCCCATCCCTAGAAACATTCAAGGTCAGGTTGGCTGGGGCTCTGAGCAACCTGATCTAGTTAAAGCTGTCCCTGCTCACTGCAGGGGGTTTGGGCTAGATGACCTCTAAAGGTCCCTTCCAACCCAAAGCATTCTATGATTCTATGAAATATACACAGTTGGTACAAAAAGAAAGGTTTATATTTCATATATCACAGGCTCTGGCAATTGAAAGGTTTCTAAGAGGGAGGGGTTTGGGTTTTTAATAGGAATAATTACCCAAGTGCCCTTAATTACAATAACAAAATATCAACCCTATTGCTTTTGCAAAAATGCTCTGGCACTTTGTTTGCTATTCTACATTTAACTGATACTGTTTAGTTCAAAATGTCTCTGCTGAGGTTACATAAATTATTCTTCAGCAAGGTAGAAAACTGTCATTTCTAATTTTATTTAACTAATGTTTTTTAATATTAAGGCAATTTAATTCAGAATATTAGCTGCCATTCTGAATTTCCATGTTTATTGTTGGGACGATACTTAATATTTACTTATCACTATTTCATTAATGGACTTTTTTGTATTTCAGTCATATTGAACATTAAAGACTGTATTTATTTCATTTTAGCACACTGAATATCTCATAGAGAATTCTCACAATGCTACCTAGGACACAGATAAATTCGGTAATGTAGCTTTATGGATTTTGCAGTTTGAATAAAAAACCAATTTGTTTAAATAAAAAAAGATTCTAAACCTGAAGTCTTATTACTTTACAGATTCATACTTAGTATCTGATTTAAATGAAAGCTTTATGATATTTACTATGTGTCATCCAAAATAATGCAGTATGATAGAGCCTGATTTTCCTTCAGATACTGGGTGTATATTAATGTAAATCCAGTATCTTCTACAGAGTTGCTTCTGATTTACTTTTAGTAATCAGACCTAGTGAATGTAGATGGCTTGACAAAAGCTTTCTTAACACTGAGTTATCATAGGAATTATGGGCATTAAGTAAGATCTAACTAGAGGAAAATTCAGTTGTTGAAAATAATTTTTAGTGGTGCGAAAGGATTCATTTACTGACCTAAATAACATGTCACACAATGCAAGGAATTGTAAAAATTCTTGTTCATTTCTGAAGTCAAATATTTCCATAAAATTCTTCACACCATCTAGAGTTTATTTTCTTTAACTTTACCAACAGCTTCTATCCATGCCTGCCAGGAGTTAAACTGCTTTCAAAACATACATAAGCTATATGTGTTTTCCATCTATAGCTCTCTCTTTCATTTCCCTATTTATTTCATACAACAGGTAGACTGATGATGTTAGTGTTTTTCATATTGCTTTGAACTGGCTAGGTTCCATAATTAGAGGACTTGACTGGGGATCATGCAATCTTAATGTAGAATATAACTCAGCTCAGTATAAACATGGTAAGAGTAATCTACATATTTTAAGCTTATATCCAAAGGATAAAGGGAAATCCTATTTGTTTCAATTTAGTTTCAAACTGTATGTGACCATTCAGACCTATATGTAATTCAAAGGCACTTCAAGAACAGAAGAAAGCACCAGAGGCAAAATCATGAATTCTAATTAGGTTATTAATGATGTACAGACTTATGAAAATCATTTTACCCTTTCAAAAGTATACAATAATATTTGAACTAGAATTTTAAACATTGCTCTCCTACAGACCTTGTTGTTATTAATTGACAAAGCAAACTGCTTCAGAAATGAGTGCTCAAAGAAAAATTGCGTGTGTTATCGCCAGCTTGACCAAAAATAACCTTGCCAAGGGGTAGTTCAGTGTAGTTTCACAAGCTTTAGGTTAGTAATCATCTACATGCTGCACAGAAAGAACAATTATTAGCTGCAAGCTAGAAAAACATGCATGCCATCTACCTGAAACACATTTCCCAGATTATGATCTATTCTATTAATACTGTCAATGACAGAACAAAAATAAAATATTACAGTGTGAAAGTGAGTAGATGATCCAGTGCTCTAATTACAGAAAATAACATATTTGCCCTTCCCTTCCCCAGGGCAGACAGATGTGGCAGCTCTGAATGCAAGGACATTGTTTTGACCCCTTTTTTGACAGAAGTGCAGTGTGGTCTAGAAGTTGTAATTTGTGATCTTGCAAAAGAGAGAAGCCAAAGTGATGCAGATGTCTGGAGTAATGATAAGTCCTTGAGTCTTTAAGGACTCCCATATGGGAGTAAAATGTTCACAATTATTTTTTGAGTAATAATTGTTTGTTTTCTACACAAGGTGGAAAAATCATCCTAGTTACTTAAGCAACAGAAGTTCGAAGATGGTAATAATATCTTTTATTAGATCAGCTGACTGGGGGGAGAAAAAAAAAACTTTTATGTGGCCAAAGCTAGCTTCAAGTCTTAAAAAAAAAAAACAAACAAAAAACCAAAACACACCCACAAAATCAAATACAAAGTAGTTAATCAATAATTTTTGTGTAATTTTGACAGAATGGATTGATGTGTATGCTGATAAGCATCAGTCTTCTGAATAAGAGCTTTACTCCTCTATGAATTATTTAGTTCCCACTCCCAAAATTTTAGTTCTCCTATTTTTCTTGAACTGACAAGTTCCAAGCTAAACAAGCTGGATGAAGGGATAGTAAAAATGGTCTAAAACTGGTCAAAAGGGCTCTTGATGAGTAGGGAATTGGTCTCCATGCATTTAAAATACCTAGAAACTCCTAAAATCTGAACCGATTGTTTGGATTATTTTGGAGCAAACCAAGAACACCAAGTAACAAAAGCTGGAACTCCCATGGAAGGCAATAAATTGTTTTCATTCTGAAGACTGCTAAATGTCACAAAGGCATTTCCAAGAGGTGTAATAAAAAAATATTGCTTTCATTATGTACCTCTTACAGCCCCTTCCTTCATCCACTAAATGCTACAACAAACTAAAACAAGTTAGTATCAATAATTGTCTAAGCTGTTACAAACAAGCTGTTTTCATCTCTATTTTGTAAGGTAATTTCATTGCAACTTTGAGCAAGTCATATATATTTTGTCATTCCCTTGCAATTCTTCTGTAGAAGTAAATAATAATGAAAAATTTAATACTTGCTGTACAAGGGAAATGAGCTAATGTTTATGAATTCTTTTGAGAAATTTGTATGAAAAGTGTTGGATGACTGAAAAAAAAAAAACAAAAAAAAAAAACCCCAAGAACAAAATTACCCTGAGTGCATGGTGGCTCAGAATCACTTGGGTTTCACTACTGAAAGACACTTAATACTACTGGTGCTCACTTCAGTGGAGTTTATTTCATGTTTGGAAAGTTAGCTTGAGGTGCACATTCATGCTCTATCACTTGGTAGTTCTGTATAAATTGAGCTGTAGTATAAATCTGCATTGTAAGTGGCAGTCTAAAATCTAAACACACCTTATGGTGCTGCGTGTCTGGTATATGGTGCTCCGTGTATGATTATATATTCACTTATAGACCAATCATTTTTATTCTGCCCACTATATTTTATCACATGCTTATAAGTTGTCTATTCTGCAGGTTGCAAAATGAAAGCTTCTAGAGTATGAAATACATTCAGGAGCTAGTATAGAATGAGATCTGTAAATATTCAGACAAAAGTATAATTATAAAGGTGTTCTGTAATTATACATGATTATACATTATATATAAGGGTATTAAAGGTGGGGTTTTTTTGTCTTGTTTGTGTAAGAACTCATTCTTCATGAACAGCTTAAGAATAACAGTACATACCAGCGTGGCAACAGCACTTGTGTCTTTCAAAAAGAGTCTGCATTAACTTCTGACAATTGAAGTTTTGCTGCTGCTGCTGCTCTTCTTAAAAGTGGTACTGGGTCTGAATGTTCTTTTGCACAAAAGGTCGATGGAGTTAGAAGACACTGTCCCTCTTTGCAGGAAATAAATCAGGGTCATCTACAATAATACCTCTCCAAGTCACTCTTGGGACAGTAATAATCAAATTTGACCAAGTAGCAGAAAGCAGTCATACTGAAGAATAAAAAAAGGAATATGCTCCTTCCTTCTTAAATTATACTATTTGGTTAAATATACCTCATCATTTAGCTAATTTGGTACCACAGTAGGGTGAATTGTCACCCGGAAAAACCCAAAACCATGTTCTCTTTGTCCTTTTCTTTAGTGATCTTGTGTGCATTTTCTCCTCCTCTCTGCCTTTGGTCCCTAAGACACAAAACTTAGGATGAGAAAACAAATAATAAACATGGAGACAATAAGCAAGATAAGTAAGAGGGAACTCTGACAGTATATCTGGCCTTTGGAAAACAGCAGCTAGGGTTCCTCATGAGAAAAAATGCTTTCAAAAGCATTTTTAAACTCAAGGACCCCTCATTCACAGCTGTAGCCCATAGCTTACAAATCTGTTAAATTGTGCACATATAATGAAAATTAAACCAACAGATAACATCTTAATTTCACACTCCTGTTCTGCTGCTCCTGTAAGTCACAAGGAAGCAGAGATGCATCATTGCTTCCCTTGCTCCAGAACAGAAACTGTGCCACCTGCTGCTGATGGGCTAAATGTCCTCTCCTGCTGGTAGCTTTGTCAGTGTAAGGAGACAGTGGTGCTGTACTCCAGTGTTTTGCTGTTAGTGGAAACATTGCCCTTTCCTGCCGTGCATCCATGCTTATTTGAAGTTTGCCTATATTGTGCAAAACACCATGTGCAGTTGTATCATATAACCAAACACCCATACCTTTAATGACAGTATATAGGTTTATCCCCCTAATACTGCTTGAGAGATGAGTCCTGTGCAGCAAAAAATGGACAAAATGGAAGAAGAATTGACACAAGATTTCCTGTCAGAATGTTTCTTTTTCCATCAGTGATAAGACACTTTGGCTTTGCAGACTCACTCTATGCATGTACAGCAAGTACATTTTCACGTGTGCAAAGACAGTTATTAAAACAAGCAGAGTGAGTGCTTTCAAGACTTATACAGCTATATAACCATCAATATTCATTATTTAACACACAACAAAAGGAAAGAAAACAATTTTATCATCCCTACCAGTTCTAGTAACTCTTAAATGTTTGAAAAGTGGTAAACAGTTTTGCAGTGGCAATGGATTTTTAAGCCAGCCAACAGAAGTGAGAAAGCCAGAGAACTGTAGTGGACTTTCAGATGCTTTAATTATAGAAAACATGGACCAGGACTGCAGCCGCAGAAGAGACAATGAGCAATAACAACTGTGCTTTTCAAATTATAGCAAGTGTGATTAGACTACATAAATATACTGGTCAAGCAGTGCTGGGTCGATCATAAAAAATGAATTTTTAAATTAAGCCTATTATGAATGTACAAGACCAGAGTGGGTATTACCAGTGCTTTATTTATTTCTTTATACAAGGCCTTGTTTTATGACATAGAAACACGGCAGTGGAGGACAGCTGGTTTTGCCTAGTGCCGCACTCAGAGGTCAGCATGAAGCTTCTGACCAACTTCAGTGAATATTAGACTGAGCTCATAGTGCTTTCTTCTTCAGCTCTCGTGCTGCAGTGACGTTCCCACTGGAGTCACAGAGAACAATGCACAAGCGCAGACAGAATACAGATTGAAGTACTGGACCATAAAGTGAGTGTTGACAGCAGTTTCTAGATTTTTCCAAAATGAAAGGTTTATTGTAGACATTCCTGAATACCAGAAATACCTTATCCCCTTGAGAACTAAAGCATACCATGCAACATACCTATCTGGATGGAAGAAATTGCAACTCTTCTGTCCTCTAAAGTTATGAAATATCTAGATTTCTCAGAATGAAGTCTACTGATCGGACCAAGTAGTCAGCCATCACTTCCACACACCCCCCCCGCCCCCAACCGCCCCCTGGGAATAATGAAATGAAGAATGGAAGAATGGAAAGAAAATGAGATATATGGAAGATCATGGAAAATGGAAGACTAAAGAATGACAAAAAGTCTGAAGCATCTCAACATCAAAGTGACTAAACATTTTTGGCAAGGCAGTTCTCATTTATAAAACTAAAAGCAGAAATCGGAACACTTCTTTCTCATGGGCAGCTTTGGAATTTTTAATCACAAAAGAAATCAAGTTGTAATAAAAACTAGTTGAATATGTCACTGACTATGTTGGTTTAGAGTTGCTTCCCTTTATCTTTAAACATGTATACTAATACCTAAGGAAGTCTCTGACATACCGATTTAAAGGAATATCCAGAATTATAGTTAGAATAGACATTTAAAGGACGCTTCAGATTTTATGGGGAAGTTTAAGGAGGTACCCACATTCTTTGTCTAGATTTCCATTCAGTGATTGGCATACCTGGTGGCACTAACACCTATTGCAGATGTACTCATTACTAGTATTTGTAGAATTGGGACAGGGAGGGGGGAGGGAGAGGAGGTGTGTTGCTTTGTTTTGTTTTAGTTTTCTTTTGTTTTGTTTTAACATTAGGGGAAAAAAAACCCCATCATGCTACAGTACTCTAACAATCTAAGATGTATTTTACTATTAAAGAAAAGCCACAAATCAAAGTAATGTCTCCTGAGCAAAAATTAAATTCAGGATTGGACCCAGTTTAAAGATTTTGTTCAGAGTTTCCCTAAGGAATGGTATGACATGAGCATGATGATTCCTTCTAAAAAATAAAAAATGAAATTTACCATTCCTATTTTAGACCAGGGTTCTACCAAACATTTTACTGGTTACTGCCAATGCAGAAAAAATATCAGCTTCTGCAGTTTCAGACAAATCAAACCAAGGCATACAAGAATTCATGATAAAATAGTCAAACTAATTAAAGTATTTCTGGAAATAAGTACTGGTCAGCTTAAATCAAGGCCCAGAGCCCAGACAATACACAGGTAAGTATCATCAAAAAGTAAATTCATAGTATTCACTTAGGGGATTTATTGAAAAGCTGCCTAGATACAATTGGAAACACTGGGGACATGGACAGAGTTATGTTTTGACAGCTAAAATTCTACCCAGGTGCTATACTCACAAAAAGCATTAGCCTAAATCCCACCTATTCCCTATTTTGAAATCGTGAATGTCATATTCCTTATTTAACTTCTAACAAGATCTGGAAATGTGAACATGACAGGCCTTTTCCACCTGATCTGAAAGAGTGGAGGTAATGAAGGTTTTTAAACAGTCACTAGAAAAATAAATGGGAACACTGGTCACTCCCCTCCTAATCACCAAGCAAAACTATCTTTCTACTCAGTGAGAACATAGTCTCTCTCTGTCTGTGTCCGGTCAAACAAGCATTTAAATTTCTATTGGAAGTGGCAGTTCTTCAAGGAAGAAATGAGAGCTGCTCCACCACCCAATTCCCTGTAGTTTTGCTAGGCAGAAGATATGAATCTGAATCCATGCTGGACAGGCAGCCTTTGAATCTGGCCCACCTGCACCATCGGTGGCTATTAAAAGTCACAGAACTACTGGTGAAATGGTTGAAACTCCTGCTATCATTGTCATGAAAGAAAATTGCTTAGAAACCTTCAGGAAGGGGTTCATATCAAGTAATACAAATCTCTGTAAAGCTGAATAGATCACGAGACAGGGCTTACCTTAGAAAACCAACTGGTCATAATAGCAGTTTTCATTTTGCAGCTGTATAAATAGGGTTTCTAATCCTTCTCCATCATCAGAAAGACACAATTTTTTTTTTATGTGGATTGGGGCCCATGTTCTGGTCGTGGGTATGATACAAACACCTGAATGGACTCAAGTTCTTACTGGATCTGCATAAACAGGAGCAGGATCTGGCCTTTAAATTTATTAACCTAAATGCCTAGTTTAGTGAAATGAAATGTCTTTATGACATTCAATTGGGTCAAGGAGAAGAACAATTAACAGATGCTTAATTTATCCTTGCATAATGAACAAAGTTCTTTTCAAAAGTCAATAAAATTTCAATTTAAAGAAATTTACTAGATACCATTATAAGCCTCCCAGGTGAAGCTTTAACGGAATAGGCACTATGACAATTGAAACTTTAGGATTCAAGACATGACTGGTAGAAAGTTTTTCCTTTCTTCAATATCTTCACCATTTCTTCACCTCCTGCTACCATATTTAATTGTTAAGTCTTCCATGTACCCCTATTTCTTGACCATTCCCAAATCCAGATTGTCATGGAAGAGCACAATAAAGGCAGAAAATGAGAAGAGTATTCCATGACAAAATTACATGCCATATGAAGGAAAATGTGAATTAGTGATCTGAGAAAATGCCACTGCTGTACACAAATGCATTAGCATAGCCACAAAGAATGTGAGACTTTTTGTTTTGTTTTGTACTCTACCTGTCTGAATAGTATACAAATGAGAATTTTAAGTTTACTGAGAATGCACTCTACCAAAAAATACATATTCTTAAAAATCATAGCTTTAGCTTCTCATTGACCCAGTTTAATGAACTGGATGACAGACCAAGAAATTGTTCTCATATTTTTCTTGTGCGGCTCTTACAGTACTAATTGTTGGAATTATCCACCCTTGCTTGCTCATTTGCACAAAACTGAACCGGTATGAACAACACATGCAATAAAATTATGGATAAGTTCTCCATTTGAACCTTCACCAGGCACTGTCAAGAAACCTTTAGAAGAGCACCTTTGTCATCATGCTCTGAACTTTCCCTTAACTCAGCACATAGTAAACTTAGACCATTTACTTCCTTGGCTTCTGTGTTAGAAAATAGATATAAGAATTATCTCTTTCCTGCAGAAGCTTCTCTGCAAGTTGTTACATGAATCTCCTCTCAGTCTCCCTGCAGACATCCTGTCTTTGTGAGCCAGCACAAAGTGTTTCCCAGACCCTGTGTATTAATGACCTAGAAAAGGAGTGCACTGACCTTCGTTTAAACTTGGCGACAAGATGTTTTCAGATACACTCGTCCCTACCTATACTAAAAAAAGAACACAGTTTCTAAACTCAGTGGGTGGAGGGCTGATAGGTGACCGAGCTGCGGCTCTGAGCCATCAGAGGTGTCACTGAGGTGTAGGCAGGTGCTCTGCGGGTCTATGCTGAGGACTCACACAGCTGAACCACCTTTGCTGCCCAATTGAAGCAGGACTGATACACTTCAAATGAGACCAGTGAAGAGCTGTGCCATCGCAGGGTTTTGGTCAGAGATACCGTGGTAAAAATACTTGCGCGTCTTATAAAAACTTTGCCAGTCTCTTTTAAGCACAAACACACAGAATGACAGGTGCTCAGGCTATGCTACCCAACACTTCTGCTACAGTCTGGACATGGGAGGAACGGGATGAAAATATTTTGCAAAATTATTGAAGTCTGTGGCATCACAATTATCCTGGAGACCAGGCATAAAAGTATAGATTGCTTTCAAGCCACACTAATGCTGAAGTTTTAACCTGGCTTGAAGAGAGTCAAGTTATAGGATAAACAGATACAGCTTGCAGAATCAGTACCTTACCAGAGGTTGTGTGACTCTCCAGCTGTTTGGCCCATTGCTGTAAGACCACCTATATTTCATGAAACATTTTCTTAACAAAATCCATTTGGAAGGGGTTTTTACTCCACCTTCCTCACTTCTATTTTAGAAGCCTGGACTAAGCACATATTTTTCTCGTTTCATGTCTTAGGAGATCTTTAATTTGCAGTAAATACTTTGAAAAAATATATATTTTTCATTATCTGGCAAGCTTTCTTTTTGTAAAGCGTATTCAGACAAAGTGGGACAGATGTTGATTTCTTTTCCCCCCAGCTGCAAAAAACAAAAATTAAAAACTTGTTAAACTATTGCATAGGTAAAACCAGACTCTGTCTGTAGGAAGTTAAATATCTCCTTCACATTCTCTAACTTCTTCTAAGTGCTTTTATTAGCACCCTTTTTTCCTAATAAATATTCTCGTGTGTGATTTAGAGTTTTGGGGGATGCAGAGTTAATATTTACAAGAAAAATAAAGGAATAAAGCAACCTTTCTTTTTTCTTGTAATAGAGACTTTGGGGTGGGGGGAGAAAACAAAAGGGAACAGAAAAACACTGAAGTAGAGCACCTATATTTTTGCTCACAGAACGTTGCTCCTCTAAAGACAAGAAACTTCAGTACTTGCCCTTTGTTTTTTTATGACAGCTAAGTTTAACAAAAGTAAATTCTGATGTAATTGTATAAGAGTCCACACATGCATAGAGATGTTGAGAAAATCATAACCAACATGAATTAAATAATCTGAGGCTGTTACCATAAGCATTCTGAATTTTTCTTCATTTGCTTCTGTCAGTGATTCCACTTTGTTGAAATCCTAGCAACATATCAAAAGCTGGTGATCATAAGGGAAGGTACACATTTTCAGAGTATGCCGTCCGAGCCATCTCGCTATAGACTAATTTGAAGAGAATCAACTTCTGCTTTAATTTTGTAATTAAGGACAGATTATTTCAGAGGGGTTGCTGACAATAAAACTATCCTACTGTTGTATGGAATATGGTAAACTGGTTGGTTTGTGCACCAAATCTGTCTTTCACCCAAATGTTCTTTGATGTCCTGTTAAAACCAGCATAGCAGGTCACACAACTCAAGCAAGAAGATGTGATAGGAAAGAAACTCTACTTTCTACATGCAGGAAGGTTAACAAGTGATAAAATCTTCAAATCTTGGTAACATTTCTTCCATTTTCCTTTATCCCTCTGGCAGAACATTTTCCTAATTGCAGTGTACAGACTGGTTGTTGCACTGTAAGCCCTACCCAATAGAGTTCTCTGTAAATAATTAAATTCTTGTACTACGTATCGTCTTCTGGATGATCTTTCACCTCTCTCCTTTCCTTCCTAGGAATGAACCCATAGGTTTTTGTTACCCTTCCCAAAAACATAATTAAACACTGGGAGAATTGCATATGCAATTTGGGAGCAAGTTTCTTGCTCAAAGTGAGAAAGTTTAAAAACCCACAAAATGCCGCTTCTCTTTCAGACTCCGGGAAGGACGCTAACTAGTGCAATAGTCCCTAACTGCAGCTTTTCTGAATCACTGTTAAAGTATAGTTCTGAGCTGATGTACTATCTCAGCTGTAGTTTGGTGTTAAAATCTTCATGACAATGTATGGGAGACCAAGGACTAAAACTCTGGGGAACGACTGTTCTTGGTCTTTCTGATCTAGTGCATCATTTCTGCCCAACTCAGACTGTTTCTTTGTCCCTGCCTCTCATATTGCACTTCTAATGATTTCTCTTGCCCATATTCTATCTACCTGAAGGCTCTTATTCTGAAATGCTGGACCAATTCCTCCTCTCTTCTTTTGTTGACTTCATATCAGAAGAAATTAACGGCATGAGGGAGGACAATAGCCTCAGCAGTTAAGAAAATCCTATCAAAAGTAATTTCTGTCTTTGGATTTGACCATGCTCAGCACAAAGGGATCATGGAGGACTTGGCCTTCAGGTTCTAATATTAATTTCTGAAAGTTTTGGCAATTAATGACTTATGTTATATTTCTCCACAACAGAAATCCCTGGACTCCTGCAACTCTCAGGTTTGATGTTAAAAGTATTAATTCAAACCACAGAGTATTATTTTTTTTCTCAGTGGAATACTGAGAAAACAGCACCCCTTTCATCTGTGTACATTTGCATTTAAAAAAAAGAAAAAAGAAAGAAAAAAGCCAAATAATTCATTGGAAAGACAATACAATGAAAGCAAACCAAGTAGAAGCGAGATTTGGAGCAGTTTACCTTCTATTTTTCTTCCTGGTTGCAGCCAAAAATATTACATTAAGCAAACTTTCTTAAAGGATTAATTACTGGCTTTGATAGCATAAATGTTCAAATGCTGATGAAGGATAAATATCACATCTACATATTTAAGGTCTACAGAGGTACTGAACACATTCAAGGAGCAGCTTCTTCCCATTTACCTTCACAGAGCTGTTGCTTGGATTCACTGTTTCTTAATCACACTCAGGTATAACTATAATAGCAGCTGTACATACAGCCTGCTTGTGCAAGATTCATACTGCATGGAGTTTCTAGGACTTTTTTTCTCTGGTAAATGTTAAGATGTGTCACATTATTTGTATATAGAGAAATTAACACCTTCTCAAAAAGCCACAAGGTAGAACAGCTTCTCTACTTCAGCAAATTCAGCCCATTCATTCAACAAATATTAAACATGGCTAAGTGCTGTTGTGCAGCACACAGTACTGTTTTAGAGCACTGATGTTACCCTTTCTTAATAGGGGGCTCCAACAGGTAATCACAAACTCAGGAATTTTAGCTTACCACCTCCCATTTTGGAAGCCTCCAGGCTCATTGCTTTCCTTGCTTTCAGGTTTGCCTTCATTTTCTGTGCAGCTGAAGCCTCTGCCAAGTTCTCTCATCCTCAGAGTCTCCTGGGCAACACACAGAAAATGTGTTTGTCTCATTTCTTTTCTCAGTGAGTAAACTCATGTCCTGTACACTTTGAAAACAGCACTTACTAGAGCTCTAGTTTGCCAGAGCACTCTGGAGGTCAAGAAATGAGTAGGAAACAGAAACAACTCTTTTCTGCAGTGAAGCTTTACTCTATCCTTTTATAGTTGCAAGCAGATCTTTGAATGGTGTTATGGCCAGTAGATCAAGAAGAAGAAAAGTGTCCCTCTCTCTCACCTCCATGTGATCATTTACAACCACATCAGTAAGGAGCCAAAAATGGACTGTGCACATTTAGCCCAACCAGATTTTTAACTTTTTTCTTTTAAATCAAGAACACCATCATTGCACAGGCTGATGTAGGACAAAAGTTCAATACACGGGACTTTTTCACGCTGAAATGTACCAAAGGAGAGGTGCTCTTCTTTATGAAAAGTGTTAAATATCTGGTAAAAAAGATGATAGCATGTGGTTTAACAAAGAGACATTTTCAAAGGGAAATAATTCTTACTTTAATTATTCTAGGCATTTCTGATATTTCTTAGATAAGATAAAGAGAAAGAATTAATACTTCAAAAAGGGGGGACTTCAAAAAGTAATTATCTATTAAAGGTAGCTGCTCCACTACAAAAGATTTTCCTCTAATAGATGCATCCTGAGGTAGATGGTTTTCAACATTACAGAATCTCTGAATGATGGGGATCAGGACATCAGGTAGATAACAGAAAAGATGCCTTCATGATTTAAACTTTAAAATTGTGTTATGCAGATCTGTGTTTAAATAGAAAATAAATGCAACACTCAAGCTAGTTTATCAATTTACCATATCTGAATAGCATAATCCCATTGAATCTAAACTGCTAGGAAGCTGAAATAATCCATCAATTTCCATGAAATTCCGTGGAAACTGGGGAAACCTAGTACTCTTTAGTAACAAGAAAGTTTTAATAACAATCAATCCCAGTAGTATTCTATATGTATTGTAGTTTTGTCTATTACCCTAACAAGATAAAATATGAGCTGGTTTGCAAATGAGTAGGTGCATTAATAAGTGTCCACATTAATCTGCAAAAGGTAACATTTGATTTCCTATTTCCTGAGGTTTTACGCTCAGCACATATTGATTTGTGGAGCATATATTGATTTGTGGAGTTGGTGGCCAAAATATTGTTCTCATTTCTTGCTTTATGTATCCTTATTTACCAAAAGCAAAAATAAACTCATTAAGTGTTCTGTTGAGATCAGTCCAGAGGCCATATTTAATATTCTTGGTCTACTCTTGTACTTTGTTTATTTAATTAAAACCCTTTCAAAAAAAGCCCCAAAACCAAAAACCAAAAAAGACAAAAAAACACAAAAAAACCCTTCCAACCAAACTACCCCCCAAAAGACAATTGCTGACAAGATACTAATTTATTCAAAGAAGGCACTCTAAAAAGTTTCCATAATATTTTCAATATCATACTTATTTCAGATAAGTGTTTTACTAATGTAAGAATAAGTAAATTGAAGAATAAGTATTTAACAAGCCAGACTTAGGTATATTAGATGAAGTAGAAATAATCCTGAGGAAAGGAGCTTTAAAATAACTTTCCCCAAAAGAAAAAATTCTTTCTAACCACTTTATTTTTGTTTCCCTTTAATGACAAACAAGCAAGGTAGTATCAAAAAAGTGAGTTGATCATATGACCCATTTTCTAGGTAAATTCTAACTCAAAAAGATACATACAGCTACAAATACACAGTTATCCTTTAATCATTAAAAAAAAATCTGAATTAATGTAAATTGCTTCATCTTCTGCCCTGATTTTATGTTGCTACCCACTACCATGCCACATCCCTAGAAGGAAAACCACACCAAGCTTATTGCCCTACTGAGGCAAAAGTTGTGCTCCAGGATAACTGTTGTGCTTCTCTGTACCACCAGTGATTGATAGCTTTGCCCTATGCAGTGACTTTGTGCATAAAAGTGCATGTGATCATCACAAGTCATTGTACCAAATGCTTCTTGTAATGTCAAACAGAAATCTGGTACTCCAGTGGATACATTTTGAAGGAGCCCACAGAGCTCTGAGAGTACTAAGCATCCAGCAAGAAAAAAAAAAATAACAGAGGCCTGGGATTGGATGCCGAAATGTAAATCGTTCACTAGTCACTTATGCATATTTCAGTAGTGTAAATACACGTATTTAATGTACATATATGTCTATATGCAAGGGCATAGATGTGCAAAAGAAACCTGCAGTCATTATACATTTGATTTACTATTTGACATGTTTTTAATTTTAGATATAAAAATGGCTTCTAGTCAGCAAGTCATTTTTACTACTTGCTGTGAGAAGATAGGAATATTGCTTTCTTCTCTATTTGACAGCATTTATAGTTTGCTCAAAGCTATCAGATAGAATTTGAACTTCGGACAAGGTAGCTTTTATTTTACAACCCAAAATCTAAACTCTGAAAGAAAGAATGATCCTTTTTCTTTTTTCTTCCCCCGCTCCCCCCCTCCCCCCCCCCCCCCGCTCCGGAGTGAAATACACCATGAGTTTAATATGGTATTAGTAAGGAACTGAAAATTGTGGATTTGTGATACTGATTTCTTTCCACTTTGGTTGCATCCTGTAAAAGAGATATATTTTTACTGAAGATTTAGAACAGATGAACCATTTAATGCCAGTGTAATCAGGGTGAATGATAACTCCTAACAGTGGTGCTACCTGTGTCTTCAATAGTAGTGCGACTGTTTTAAGACATCTGCGGTTTTCTTGTAGCTTATCAATCTAATGTCACTAAAGGCAAAGTCTCCTATATAATAGGAAATACTATCACTCGGTTTTAGTTTATTCCACAGAATTTACTGTGCCATTGTAAATACATTTAATAAGGGGTTGACAAATAAGAAAATCTTACATGACATTTTTACCATCTATTTAAAGTCATGAATCCATTTAATCGGGTACATTATATCACATTGGTTTTAGCAAAAACAAGACATTTACTATTGCAAGATAGCTTACTGGAATTAATAAACAAATGAACTTGTCATTTAACAATATTCCATAGCAAAATAATTATTTTTTCAGGTCGAAATCATAAATTCCATTGTTTTCAGTGTATTGTTTTTCTTATACTGAATACCCTGTGTGTAGTACTTAACATAATACATCTAAAACAGCAATATAACAGTGCTGGTCTCAGGAATGCACTAGACATTACTGGTGCAGAAAACAAATATACCACCACCACCTTAAATCTATGGCAAAAAAAATGAGACCAACATCCTGAAAATTGTAGGTCTTCTATTTGAAGTATAGAGATTAGTGTGCTTCTGAGAACACTAGTACTCCAACAGGACAGGACCAAACCATGTTTTCTCCCTTGTTTATTAAAACAATTACTTCCATCATGTCTATTTTCTTAGTCTGATTTGGCAACCCCTATTCCCATTGCTCTTTAAAACTTCACGTAGAGCTCCCTTTAATATGATTGTTAGAAAAGCAAACACATTTCCATGAAACAGTGGAAATGCTGTCACCTTTCTAGAAAACTTTAACAAAGGTGCATTTTTCCACCAATTTGGAGAAGAAATACATGTAAACACAAGTAAAACATCCATCCAATAAGTCTTCAGGATACCATAAATAACCAAGCAGTACCTGATGTTAAGCACTAATAGTTTGTGTTTTGCTTTTTTCTAATTTTAAGAGAACAGAATTATATGCCTAATGAAGATGACCAAACTGTAGATTTATCAGGAAGCTGATCATTTTGGAAAAAAAGCAAGAGGTAAAATTAAAATTTTTATTTTAAAATGTTAATTACTTTTCTTCCTTGTCTACATAATGTTCACTTAAACTTGAGTATGCAAAACTCAGTGAGAACAAAACAAATTGGGTTTTTAGAGATGTTATTTTGTTTCTGTAGGTGTTTTTAATAATTTCATAGAAAATGATCAGAAAGATCTCACACAAAAGTCTTAAAACCTATGTGGGATAGAGGACTGTTAAACTGTTTGAACATAAATGATGTCTCAAGTATGGAGGTTACTTCCCTCTCAGATAAGCAGTAGTAACAGCAGAAATTCTGATTCCAGTGCAAAGTGATACATTGCCAGTAGGGATGTTGTATTTTGGCTGCATGTCTATCTCTAGGAACTTCATAACTCACGACACAGAAGGGAATATTTCTGACATGAATATTAAGGTCTAGTTACATACCAAAGTATAAATGTACTTTGATATACTGTTCATATCAATGCTAATTGTAATTTTATTAACCATAGCCAGTATGAATCTTACAGCAGCAAAAGGCAGTGATGCCAACAGTATAAAGAAAGTCCTTACAGTGTATTGAATTCCTCCTAGAAATCAAAGCTCCTTGTTTCAGTTCCTGTTCTAATAAGAAGCTAGCTTTGTACAGTCAAAGCCCTCTGATGTACAGACTTTAAGGACATGGTGGAAGCACAGCCACCTCAAAGGTTTAGGGACCACATCACTGTCCCTGAAGAAGAAGAGAAGTTCTTGTCTTGCCTTTAATACACAGTTCCTTACCTGCGTAATGGAGGAGAGAGAAAATAATAATTTTAAAAATTCCTACTTTTCATTGTAGGATAGTAATTCTATCATCTCCCCTCAATCTCACTGCTTCTTTTGGAGCCCATCCAAACCATTCAAATTCACCTTGTCATTCAGCATCTCTACCTTACATGATGATCTGCTAGCCAAGGACATCCTTCTACTTCTAAAATACATGAGGGAAGTGTTTTCGTCTGTGGTGGGTTGACTTCTGCCCACAGCTCAGTCCCACACAGCCTGTTGCTCAATCCCCTTCAGTGGGATGGGGAAGACAATCAGAAAAGCAAAAGTGAGAAAACTCATGGACCAAGATAAAGACAGTTTAATAGGTAAAACAAAGCTGCACAGGTAAGCAAAGCAAAATAAGGAATTAATTGACTACTTCCAATCGGGAGGCAGGTGTTCAGCCATTTCCAGGAAAGCAGGGCTTCATCACATGTAACAGCTACTTGGAAGACAAACACCATAACTCCAAACATCCCCCTTTCCTCCCTCTTTCCCCCAGCTTTTATTCCTGAGCATGATATCATATGACTTGGGATATATATTAAATATATATATAAAAATATATAATCTTGTTAAACATATGAAGGCTTTTTAATTTCAACTCCAGTTCCAGCATTTTGCTTAGATCTCTGGAAAACTTTATTTCTAAGGGACTGTATATATAGCTCCTTACAAGAATCTGGTACTACAGAATATCCAGATAAATTTCACCCCTTTGAAATACAGTCTTGAGCTTCTCTTGAGAAGTCATTTCTCTCAAAGCCACAATAAGGCAACACAGATATGAAGAAATAAATTCAGAGTAGCTGCAGCTGAGGTTTTGAAGCTCAGAGCATTACCCACTTTCTTCAGAGATAAACTGGGAAAATTAAATAATATAATTTAAAAATTGATTAAACAGCTGATATTCCCAGAAGTAATGCTGTGATCACACACTGCTTAGCTGTCCAAGCTGTCCTTTCATCCACAGTAGACACAGAGGTGTATTAGTACCTCAATATTTTAGTAACATTTTTACTTGCAGGAATTAACTAATATTAGTAAATTTGCACCACGATGTAGCAAGGTATAGTTTAATCTGCTTCAATCAGCTAAGCACACCTGTGGGAGAGGAGCTTTTTCTTGTTTTTCTTTCAGTAACCATTTAGGAAGATTCAGTTGGCAAATTCCTTGTGATTCAATCACTTAAGGAGGCTGTTCACACCTCTGATTTCTACTGCCCTCTCTTTATGTCTCTCTACATAATATTTGAATTGAGTTTTGTTTGTTTGCTTGTTTTAATATTGCAGAGTGTCAGGGGTGGTTTTGAATTGTGACGTACTTGTATAGATTATTGCAAAGTGGAAGATCATTATTTGGAAGCTTCTTGACTTTCATTAACTGTCAGTAAAATTAAGTTTGCAGATCACTCAAACACTTTTCCAGGCGCTTTCTTCTTGTTGCTGGTACGTACTGATGTTGCCCTACCTGCACAGTGCAGCAATGTAGACAGACACACAGTCTCTAAATGAATATATCTATTTTGTGACCATCTAGGCCTGAACAGAAGACACTTCACACTTAGCTAGCTGATCCAACCATACACTACTCCACACAAAGGAATGCACTCTAAAGATGTAGAGATAATTTTTGGTAAATGTTGCAAGATACACAGTAGAAAAAATATGACTACTTAGATTTATAACTTTTTGTCTCATTTCTAGTTTTAAGCAGCTTTGCTGAACTCTTTTGTTAGTGATTTTTTGTTTGTTTCTCTCCTTGCTGTACACCTATGGGGTCCTGTACTAAGCACACATGCAGTGATATATGTAAGTAGCTGTTTTCATGGGCTTCTGTCCTACTGGTACAAGATACCTGGGTAACAGAGGTATAGGATAAATACATGTGCACTACAGTTAGTTGTCAGTTGTTTAGGAAATTAAAGCTTGACCTGGAGAAAAAAAAAAATGTTTCCCCTTAAAAGAGTTGTACTGTACAAGTTCCATTATAGATGGAAAATTTCTTACACAGTTCTAATGACAAGCTGTTACACTAATTCAAAGAAACACTGAAAAAACCCGTAACTGTAAGTTGTAGGCTGGTAGCAAATCTAACTTTTGTCATTATTTTTGCATTACAGAAAAACCAAAACATGGCACATTTTAAAAAGATTTATCTGGTACTTCAATTTCATGTATGTAGAACAATGGACACAATCAGGGATAAATATCTTGTTTTACTTTGGGCTGTTTTTTTTTTTCTTGTGATCATTTTCATCCCATTAGCTTCTCTTTTTCCTGATGTGATTTAGCTTTCAAACAGTAAGTCTTCAGATACAGACATTTGTGTTGGGAAACTGGCCTTTAACCATATGAACCTTTACATTTCTATTAGACTTAAAAACAAGAGAAACTTCCGAGAACTCCCAAATGTTAAGACAAAGCATAAGAAATGCTATGGTTTTTAGAAGAAAAAGCATTTATGCTTATTTTAAACAAAGAATAAAGCTATAGTATTACCAGTTTCCCCATCTACTTTTCAGCGTCATGTCTACATTAAGGAATAATCAAAAACTAATGAAAAAAAAAATCTACTTAGTATAACTAGGGCCGAATTGGGCCAAGTTATTAAAGTTCTATACAGCATTTCTGGAAAAAACACACAATGTTCCAGTCCTTTCCCTCTTGCTGGTATTCCACAAGGACAGGCAGTTTAAAGTATGTGCTGCAACATCACCTGAAGTTTGAAATTTTAACTAATTTAGTAAAATGCATGGTTATCTCATCTTTTCTCATTGTTTTGTCGACTTATATCCAATTGTTTATAGTGAGAATGGTCATTTAAATGACTACTTTAAATTGTCAGTTGCCGTAAAAATTCTTTTTGAAATACCTAATTGAAATATTTGGGGAGGGTCTTTAACGCTTCACTGTGTTAAGTAGGTCTGTACAAACTAGCTAGAGAAGGTGAATTATTTTTCAGGGGTTTGCAGTATTTTTCAGATAAAGTGCTCAGAAAAATTTTGCAATAACCAAGTATTTTAGAATCATTTTACACTGACCTGTGTTGGCAGCCTTGAGAGTCTTTTTCTGATTTATTTTTAAAAGCAATTTGTTTCCTGCTGCAAATAGATGAGAGCGCATTCCAGAGAGAAACTTCCTTTAACCTCGTAAATAGAAATGAGATGAGATATTGTTTCAATCACCACTTAAACTCATCGTGGGGGTGGACACGATGTGGTTATTGTCTGCTTGACCTGGAACTGTTTCTCTAGAAGATTGAAAACAAGTGCACTACTAAAAGCCATATGTTACACCAGGCATCAGCAGCAGCCACGCTCACAGAGGGTCCCTTCAAACAATCCTATATGGTGACAACAACCCTGCTGCTTCTCTCTTATCCAGCAGTGCTCATCTGAACCATCTCAGCTGGAATCATGGAAGTTGTAATGGGGTGAATTGAGAGGGGTAAAAGCTAGGGTATATAACAAGGGAGACAATTTTTTTAGCTACCATTTTTCTTCTGATTAACAGAGCTTTACATTTTGATACTGTAAAGCTGTGTTCCCATGAAGACTGCTGCTCACCTCTGTATGTCTGCCAGGTATATCTTCTCAGAAGTATATCTATATCAAGCTTTCTTATCCTTCTTACTGTTCCTTTCTTAAAATGAAGGCAGAACTGAACATAGACCACAAAGGTTTATACCTCAAGTTTGTAATATTTAGTGTTTTCCTAAAGACACAGTCACTGATGCTAGGTATAGCATGAGAAACACTTGTGAAGAAATTTGTTGAGAAGTGTGTTTGCTGAGAGTAAAAGATGGAGGGAAAGGCTCCCAGACCTTCACATGGAAAAAATTTCCTTATGACACCACATGAGGAGAGCAAATACACCTGGGAAAAAACTCCTGAAATATATTTATGCACATTAATAAAAGCTGTAGCAGTATTTGTCATAGTTCAATTTTTGTATGAAAATTAATATACTTCAAATAAAAATGAGGTAGAAATGCAAAATGGTCTGGCCAGTGGGCTGAAGCCCACTGATACAGCAAGAGAGGAAGGAGTTTGCTCACTGAGCATGAGGAGGAAAGGGAGGCAGTGTGAAGGGTGAGGAAAGAAAGAGAAAAATCAAGGTCCAAGCACTTGAAAAACTGAAGTTCTCTGAACTGGACAAGTGAGAGAGAGGGCACGCCCACCAGTGTAAGGCCAAGGCTGTCTGTACCTTGCCTTGCTGAGGTTGCTCACAGATTTGGAGCCCATGCTCTTCAAGGTGTCCAGGCCTCATGCCATTCTCAAGGGTCTAGACCAACAAATCCTGCTAACTAAAATCAAAACAAAGCTTCTGCAAGGCAAATAGAGCACACAGCCTACAGAAAACTTACGAAAATGCCCAAAACACATGTCAGTTATGGGAGATGCAGAAGGCACCCATGTGCTTTCTCAGACTCAGTCATCTGATTCAAGGCAGCCAAGCAGCAACAAATCATGGCCATGACCCAACTGGCTTGTTACAAACCAAAGCTGTTAGTCATACACTCTCAGCTCTCCTTCTTCATTGTCAATATGTTGTCACTTGAAGTTGTTGTTGTTGTTCTTTTACTTTCATACCCAGGCTCTACATATGAGTAAATGTATTTAGATATGCTGAGCAGAAAAACAAAAATACATGAAGAAAAGGAGAAAGTGTCAACTCTACCAAGTTATAATTAATTTTTCATACTCCAGTCCGTAAGATGTGCCTACAATAGAAAATATCTTTCAAATAAATTAAGCATTATAGATAATATACCACCTGTAGATAAAAGATGATTAAAGAAAATTATATTATAATTAAGATCACAATAAAATACTATTCAAGAGTTCTTTCCTTGCCCTTCAGTAGATCCATGTTTTATGACATTTTACTAACAATCTTACATCTGAGCTAAAAAAGTAAAATTTCATTGACCTTTCTGTTTAATGACTGAAATTTTTGCAATTTTACCTATTCAATTTTGTTCAGTCATTGAAGGGCAAAAATAGGTTATTTAATAATAATTTTCTTTTGTCATGAACTCTAGAATGGTGATTTCTTACACAAGCACAACAGAAAGGCTCTGTCTGTTGCATTGTGTGACAGCTATTTTCACTAACAGGTTTATTACCTGTATAACTTGTTTAATGAGTGAAGGATATAGCCAGCTACATTTATGAAAATGACATTTCTGCCAAACTTCAGTATTGTATGGAAAATACATAAACCAACAAAAGATCCTAATATTGATTTGGAATTAACAAACAATTAAAAAAAATAGTTCTGCCAGGATTTTTTGTGGTTATGAGTTTTTTCATTCAAGGTCTTACACTCTAGGGAGAGAATATGGTCATAGAATCACAGTGAAGTGGAAGTTCCCCAGGAACTTTGAGTTATTCAGCTGGTTCAATGTGCACGTCAAGAAAACCAAAATACTGTTGAAGGGTCTCCTTCATACATATCTGATAAGATTTCCAAGTAATTGGAAATTATCCTACTTGGAAAGAAAAAGCAAATATTTGGGGTTTACACAAGAAAGGAATTTTGCTTATTTTTTCCAACTATATCAATTGTATAATTAAACGTTACCTCTGTCTATAAGTTTTTTCTCTCATATCCCTAAAATCAAAGTGGTTAAATCACGAGAAACAAAAATAGTGCTTTTATTCTCCAGAAAAAAACCTTCTTCTGTTCCAAAGAAACAAGCAGGGCTATGAGAGAATAGATACAGACCTGTGTAAAGTTGTTAACAACATGAAATCTTTGAAGCTGGAAATACAAGATGAGAAAACAATTGAAAGAAACTGCATTCAAGGCAAAGCAAAAACTTCATAATTTGATTATGATGACATTTACATGAGAAACATGGATAAAAAAGTAGACTCCTAAACATATTTGAAGCATCTTCTAGTAAAACTGCTGTTCAAAGTCAACTCACACTTAACTATTATCTTACCACTGACTGATAGTTTAAGAAACAGCAAAGCATAAGAAATAGTTCAGGCAGGAATGCCTTGGAAATAACAGAGCAGGAGAGAAAAATTGCCTGCTTTTACTACAGTGACCTAGAAAATGGAAGTTTAGTTCCTGAATGTGATCACTTAAAACACTACTTTCTAGAAACAAAAGAATCATTCTCTATGTCCAACTTCAAGGATAAAGACTGACAACATGGATTCTACATTTCTTATCACTAAAATTGTTTTACAAACTTTCTTTAATATGATGGTAAAAAACTGCAGTGTTAAACTAGACCTTTTTTGAAGCTGAAAATGATTAAAAATTTCTTATGCATCTCTGTGATATAAATAACACTAAATTATTTGTCTCTGATGGCTATGAGTTTGATATACTTCAAGAAATAGTTTTCAGATGTGATTTGCAACTTCCCTAGGAAGTTATCAAGAAGGTATCTTTCTTAATTAGTCAAATAAATGTGTCTCTTGCTAAAATGCAATGTACTTCACAAAGCAAAACATAACCTCAATAATCTAAAAGTTATGCTATTTCCTGTGCTAGAGCAGCACTGTTCTCAGGACTTACAAAATCCTTCAGATGTCCATGTCCTGATCTCCTACAGCTACCCAGGTGGATGGACCCTGCATCCTACTTGTACAGATGTTGAGATGAGCAGCTGTTCATTCTCCAGCTTGCTCTTGAGTCCATCTCTGGCAACACTATGGGGCTTTAACCTCTGAGAGTACAGCAGATGAGCATACAGCAAGCAAATGTGGGCTGAAAGGCTGCATGAACCACCGCAAAACAGCTACTGATGGCAACATAAATGTTGATATCCCCAGAAAGGCAATTGTGACTACTTGTCCTGGAAGATGACTTCCAAGTTCTGAGACCAGAAATGGCCAGCACTGATGATGATAACCCATATGAACTGCTTGCCAGGGTATTCGAGGCCATGGATTAATGCAGTACTCTTGTTAATTTTTATAAATGTCAGCTCTTCAGGGTGACACTGAAAGACGATATGTGGCCCAAAGGTATCTGGTAAAACTGAGCATACTATGTATCTACATTTAGGAGGGAAACAAAAAAAAAAGACATTGCAGATAGCAATGGGAGGAAGACCAGATGGTGCATAGCCTTGCAGGCCTCAGTTACTCATGGTGAAAACCATGGTGGACGTTCTGACATATTTTGCAGCAGATCTGTACTTCAGGCATCTTCAAAAGGACAGTGACACACTGGACTGGAACTGGAGTGCAGAAATCGGTGACTGTCACCTCAGCACCAGTGCAAATGCAAGAGCATGAAGTCAGAACAAGAGTATCTTTGAATTAGCAAACCATTATTGATCATCCCAATATGGACGAAAATCTAATTGTACAAAAGGTATTCTAATACAAACCTACAGCTGTTAAGAGTGATAATTATCTCACCACCGGTAGGTTCCAGCAACTCAACTATACTTATGTATATCAAGGATATCTGAGATGCAGCTGGCACTGGCACTGGCTGAACTGAAGTCTAAGCATACATTAGTCACTGTAGAACCATGGCACTACCATCCCAGGTATTTCCAGCACCCGTTGACATACTTTTGATAAATCAGACACTAACAGGAGTGAAGCCAAAGGGAAATGGGCATAGGGTTATCCTCCAGGTAAACATGACTTCATGGTGTAGTACAGGATGATTGTGACTGTTCTCTCTGTCAGTTCTGTTGATTGAGACATTAAGAATGATCAGTAAGGTCTGACAAGAAGCAGAGTGCTTATCCTTATACATCTTATGATAAACCCTTTGGTGGCAAGACACAGACTGGGCTTAGATGAGAGCAGAAAAGAATCAACATGACTTTGAAAAAGCAGTGTGGTTTGTGAACTCGCAGAGGACAGGAAAAGAAAGTGATGTAAAACTGTAGTTAGATCAAAGGAAGAGGTGTCAGTCCTATGTCCATGCACACTGGTACAGTCATTATGCTTATCCAGCTGTTCAGAGAAGATAAAGAGCTCACTTATACTTTGAGAAATTTGCAGTTTAGTGAAATATTTGGAGAACACCTTGAGATGGCTTACAGTCGGATAAGTGTACCCCAAATATACAGTAGCTGTACTGTTCAGCAAGATTTTTAGGGTTGTTTTACACTGAAAAATTGATCCTGAAGCATAAGGCAAATTACAATTTTTTTCAAACTAAGCAATAATAAGTATTCATTTTTAACCAACTGTTCACTGTAGCCCACAACAATATCACACTTATTTTTTTGATACAACATTTCTTTTCAAATACATCAAGCATTGTCTCTTAATAAGCATTATGTAGGGTGCAAATATATTGAAATCTAGGTTAATTTTAAATTTGTTAGGTTGAATTAAATAAGACTTAAAATTGCAATACCAATGTTGATTGCAACATTGCTGCAATAGTGCCAAGAGATGCAAAGCATACAACTAAATAACCTGAATTTGCAAGACTGATTTTGAATTAATTGATTTATAAACAGATTGAAATATATTTATAACAGATCTTTCAAAACTGTATTGCCAATGATATGTATCAATCTGGCATTCGCTCTAAAATGGCTAAGTGTTGCTTTTCAAACTTTGAATGAATGGGGCCCAGTGGAGCGATTAGTCAGAAACTAACCTTTTTGATAACAAAGTGAAATCAGAAAATAGGCAATAAGTTAGTGTTCAAGTAAATTGAAATAGTTCTCTAAATACAGACACTTGCAAAATTGCACCTATCTTGCAGAATAATATCTAATTTAACACAGTTACTAAAGATAAATGATTTTTCCTGATCAAATTATATCAGGATGAATAATTTTATACTATATAATTGGTAAGCTGGATAATTCAATAAGCCCATTTGCTATGGTTGACTTCCTTTCACAAGTAGAAATTCTGTAATGAGGAAGGCAGTTTTGTCAAAAACAGCTGTCAAATGGCAGTAGCATAATAAAAAAAGCCCATTAATCAGAAAATTAATTAAACATTCTGTGTATGTAAAACCTGCTGCATACTGAGAAAATGTGAATGGCCTGACAACAGCATTTGTAACCATTTATTCATTGGAGAATTGTAGGAAACAACCCATGCATTACAGCAATATACAAATAGAGCTATTCTACAGGAAAAAAAAAGATATAATTTCTAAGGTCAATTGGCTAGAAAAATAATAGAAATAAATTAAAACATTTCTATTCCTTTTCTTCCTAATGTCTATATAAATACTGTAGGGTACCATTACTCTTGTCTTGTCTGAAGTGAAGAGTAGTCCTAGCAAAGAAGACCAGAGCAAAATGCAGTTGTAACATGGGTGGTGGGTATCAGACCACTGGCATCTCTCAGAACCAAGTAGTATTGTAGGATGACCTGGGACCAAGGTATTTTACATCATTTGACACTGAATGAGTTACACAATAGTTTTGGATGCTTCTGAAAATAGTTTCCAAAGTTTCGTCACATTTGTTAAATTGGTTGTTCTATTATTGACATTTAAGCTGGATAATACTTATTGAAGGCTCCATTTTGAAAGCAATGTGTTAATTTTCCTCAAGCTGGGTAATACCTTAAAGCTCAAGCTGACATGGTGGGCTTTTATGACACTGAGAATCTGGATAAACAAACATTTGGGGGTGATCTTATAAACCGATGATGGTAAACACTAAGATAAATATTAGTCTATATACACCGATCTGAAAAAAAAGTGGGGTAATAATCTTAAATCTAATATGGATTTAAGATTTAAGATTATTAACTCAAACAAAGAGTTGGGTATGTGGTGTGTTGAATAGATGTATTTTATATAACTTAGTACTGAACAGTAAAATTTTCTCCCTAAGGGGAACATCACATTATTTGGGAATGAATTTGGAATTTTGAGGTGTTTGTTCCTTTGCTTTTGATAGAATAAATCTTCAATGGATGTGCTGCACATCCATTTTGTATTGTAATAAAATTTGCCCTAATTTTCTGGGCTACATAATCACAGAGGATTAGAAACAAGAGTTCCAAAGGCTTCTAATAAATTTAGACCCCCTCTCACTCTGAAAATTATTGACAGCCGAACAGGTAATGGCCCTAAGCACTTTCCTTATATCTGCATAACTGAGTTTGAAATACATGAGAGAAGGAAACTTCGTGGCCTCATGTGCATGCTTGCTACTTTTAAATTTAGCATAATTACTTCTTTTTATTTCACATTCCTTGTTTCCTTTTTGAGGCAGCATTGAGCAAGGACAGGACGATATGGCTGGGAGAAGCCCCAGGTCCATGGTCCTTATTGACTGGAAATGCACTCTGACTTTAGGAAAGCACTGATTCTTTCCAATAGAGTACATTTGAGATTCCCATTCTTTTCAGCACCAGATGTTCTTTTCCGTACCATGTATCTGATTTGCAGTAACAAGAAAATTTCTGTTTGTAGTGCTATGTCTGGTTGGATAGATAGAATGCCTAAGTTATTTTCTGTGTTGCAGAGCTAAACAAAGTAATCCATAGTACCACCTACAGAAAAGATTAAATCAGAGTTACATGGAACAGGTTAAATTTCAAATTTAAATTATTTTTTTCCCTCCACATTTTTTTAAGGGAAATAATTTATTCATGGGTAGTTAGTGCTTGAAGAGTCCATATATACTTCCTCCATGCAGGTGAAGATCATGCTGAAACAACCTGAAGTCAACTCTTAGTTTCTATAGACCATTTTATTATTACTGCAGTATCAGAACAATAGGAAACTGAAATGAATAAATTATGGAAAAAAGCCATTGTGGAGGCAACACAGCAAACAAACTGCATTAATGAGCAATAGCTTTTGTGAATGTGTTCCATTTGCAATATTTTAAAACTGTGTCTCCAGCTGCAGAAATAGAGTGTTGAACTGAAGCCATGAAAACCACTGAATCATTCATTAGCTTGCCAGAGGTAGAGGGTAGTTAGATGGCACAGTGGTTTAATGTAGAAACTTTTCAAGCTGGAGGTGAGTTATGTCTAGATTTAGGTCACAAGTGAGATACATTCAGTGGTAGCAGCTTGATTTCTGTGGATAATTTGTCACCTGAACAGATATATTTATGATTGGAAATCTGTTCCAACATGAAAAAAGACAAGCAGCGCAAAAATACTGGAATCGGGATTAAGAGGTTATGTAGACAAGGATTCAATGTGATTGCCTACGTGATGACTAGCTCTCTCTAAAAACAATTGCTCCATTCACATTCTTTAAAAAAGACAAAACACAGTCTTCCTCACAAAATACATAAACATTTAAATTTTTTTTAAAATATCACTAAAATCAGAATAAAATTTATAGAAATTATTACATACAAGCACAATTTTATGTGAAGCAGGTAAATGAATCTCCAAATTTTACAACTTTTGGGGTAATCAAAATTTAGACATTTAGTCTGTAAAATAAGAATAACACCTAACTGAATACATAAGTGTCCATGTACAGCATAAGAAATTACCTGTACAGACTGAGATATGATTAGGAAACTTCTGTTGATGCCATCTAGAAGATGAGTAGAGTACAGACTTTTTGTTACACAGGTATTCTTTGCTTCAAGGCTAAAATAAATGAAGATGTGCTGCTGGAAAGCCAATGAAGTGAACTCATGCTGCTCTCAATTGTTGTTGCCATAGGCTAGAAGGTGACCGTGTGGCATCTGTGTGTGTGCTCAGGGTGTGCATGGTGTGGTACATGTGCATAAGAAAAGAAGGTGGGTATATGGAGCTGAGAAAATAGGAAACTAATGGCCATCAAGAATAGTGTATGCCTCTTGTTGCTCAAATGTTGGTCTTTTATCTTTTCCATCTCCTCAAGGAAGTCCAGCTTGCTCCACAGAAGTGAGAAGGAATACTTTGATGTATCATTTGTAGACTGGAGCATAAGATATGACATTCAGCTTCAGAAATAGGGAGTTTGAAGTCATAGGTCTAGGTTAGCTGAAGCATTTGCTTCCAGGACACTTAATAGAGTGATACATTGTTCCAAAGAACTTATACTCTGAAAGCAGAACCAGCAGAATCAACACAAAGCATTCTGTAGGCTGCACCAGAATGTATTGAAAAATACCAGTTATTGTGCAGTGTTATAAGCTTTTGTTTTTGTTAGATTTCTCAGGACAACACTCTGCAATTAACCTGTAAAGTTGTGATACTCTATTCAGAGGAAATTTTGTTCTATGTCATTATTATCCTTTAATTCACCATAGAGGAGATTAGAAAATCTTAGGCTTTCGTTTGCATCACTTCAATGTTTATTATTCTATATTCAAAGGCAACCCCCTGCTTTATAACATCCTTGTACTTATCTCCAACCATTTAACAATCTTCTTGGGAGCTTTGAATGGCATCTAGAGTAACACTAAGTTTTACAGATTAGAAGTTTTGCCAACTAATTTTGTAACTGTGAGTTTATGAGCCCAAGGCACATTCTTTATTAATTTATTTGGGAAGTTTGCAATTGGATTAAACTGTTGGTTGCAAGTTTGTAAAAGAAACATCCTTCTAGGTAGTATGCTTTTCTGATGGATTCCTGGCATGAAGTAGATATTTTTATATATTCACTTACAAGCTGCATCAGCATAATATCTTACTAAAAAAAAAAAAAAAAAATCAATATAGAGAACAAAAGTAAAGAATCCATGGGATACCTCTTTTATGCCTCTCTCCCTTATGTTTGAGGCACCATTTTGGAAAATAAAATGAGCTCTCAGGGTTCTTAGCAAGTTCAAAAGTGCAGAATAAAAGCAACATTTACTTTTTAAATACACCACAATGCACACAATTAATTTTTTTCCTTGTCCATCTATTTATTATCATGGTTACTCATACAATGAACTAGATAGGAGCTTTCATTTAGGCCACCTCAGTGGTCACTTTTAAGTATATTCCTAATCTATCAATTCTGAATTGCTTTCTGAACAACTCATTGACATTGTTGGGAAAATAGATGTTTATTTAGGAAGCTAAAACATGTGCTCTAAATGCAATAGATGAACACCTGTATTAGTACTTAGAAGGTATGAAAGTTAATGGATGTGTTATACATACACTGCTTTTTAAAATATGAAACACTTCCTTTCCCTGCCATCTTCCACCTTTAAGTTGTTAAGCACTCTTCCAAATGGTAAAAAAGAAAGGGAAAATACCTCTCCATTTTCAATTTCAAGACATCTCTTTCTTGATAGTGGGCTTATCTAAGGTGCCTCAATGGTTTAACAAAACTTAAACACAATTTATGTTTTTCTTAGAAACCGATTGCTTTACAGTTCTAGGAGTACTGAAATCTTAATTAAATGCATAATTAAAATACTGGTTTGGAGTTTCATAAACTATCTGCCTAACTGTCACTGCTGAAAGTGTTATAACACCATTCTATATATCTATTAAAGGGTTTTGAAACATTTGGAGAAAAGAAATGCTCTTGTAAGGAGTTAGCTTTTCATATTATAATGGTGTTAGTAAGACACAACAAAGTGACATGTAAATAAAAAGTATTGCAAAGAATATGGAAAAATAATTAATTAAAACTGCCTTGACAATCTTAATTTTGGAACTCCTTAACCTCTGATTACTTATTTTAGCAACTTTAATTTTCCCATAGCAAATAGATGATGGATAGAGTTCTGTAATGTAGTCTAAAATAGTTGTAGATGAAGTAGAAGAGTTTTGATACAGAATTATTAAGACATGCTTACAATATTGTCTCAAAAGAAGAGAAAAATATTCCCGATATACCATGTTTGTCTCTATCACACCTGCCATTTTGTCCCGACTGCATGCATAACTGTATTTCAAAATGCCAAATCTTTCATGCTAATCCAGAATGAGCATTAACTGGGAAAAACTGGTCCCTTTCCTCTCTGAGATCCAAGTTAGAATCTCTGTTTGGAGAGATTCTCACAGGGGCAGCACATTACCCACAGTGGAGCAGGCAGGGCAAAAAGATAAATCAACCATAGTCAATCTTTCAGCCTGAAGCAACAGGCATCCATCAAGGTTGCAGGTCAGCTCCAGATTTACAAAACCAGACAGCAACGTTTTGTCTGAGAGAAGCTAAGCTAGTGTTTGAGAGAGGTTGGGCAAAGTACTCCTTTGCTTTTAGACTATATCCATTGTATAATCATCATCCCTTCCCCTCAAACCCACCATTTTCTCTGCTAAGTAACAGTGGCTAGAGGGCAGGCAATGCTGCTCAGCTGCACAGGGAAATGAAATGGGGGATGGCTGAGGACCTATACTGTTGTGGGACTGCATTGTTTCTCCAAATATTTGCAGACAGCCTTCAGAAAAGGAGACACTCTAACAGCCAGTGGTCAGGGCATTTCTCTGCTTCTTCCACATCCTAGCAAAACTCTACATGAAGGCATGAAGAGCACCCCTTCTGATGTACCAAGACAATCTCCATCCTTCCTGCTGCAACTTGGTCTGCCTAAACCACGGCTACTTCCACACCCACCATGACCCATCTCTGCTTCTTCTCTTTAGGATGCAAACTGGGCAGCATGCAGAGAAAACAACCTCCTGTGTTTTGCAGCCCTTCTACCTGTGGAGGTTTCCCACAGCAACAAGCACAATTTACAGCACTATTGGGGAAAAGTGACACAGCAGGGCTGTTGAATGTGAGGTCGCTGCTGACATGGCAACCTGTTTGTTCAGCAACAGTGGGAAAGCAGCCTTGTGAGGTTCATTGAGCACATCACTAAGCCCAGTGCTTTGTCAGCCATGGCTGGAAGCCTCACTGTCAGGGCTCAGAGGCCAGGATACAAATTGATTAGCAGGACCATGAGCAGAGCCACAGCTCTGCTTATGGAGATAGCAGGTTTTGGCTTCATCAAGGATCTGGTGGTTGGATCCCACAGGAAGCCATTCCCAAAGGGGCCACAAAAGGGGCCACATGCAGCTACTCCCCCTGCAAGAACACTCTTCTCAAAGTACAGGAACAAGCCATTCACATGCTCAACATGGCTGATGCAGGTGGCAGAAGGCTTCCTGACACAACAGGGAACTCTTCACCAAGCTCCAGCGCCAGAAAGAAGCCTGCTGAAGAAGAGCTGGATTGGCCTGCAGCATTTGCGTGATAAGTTCACCCTAAGTAAACCTTGGCTGGGAGGCATTTTGCCAGGAATGACATACAGTGAAAAGGAACTTGCCATTCCAGAGACCTTGCAGAAAGCTGGAGACACCTGTGCACAGATTGCACGTGCTATGGGGATGAAATGGGGGAAGTAAGCAAGAAGCTCCAACCGTCTTCACAAGCTATGTGACCTAGAGCCAGGAGGTGTTTTGGGGGGTTTATTTTCTCATGAAGAAAGACCTTCAGGGAAGGGCATCAGGGCAGGTGACACCTGGCACAGAGCCAGAGACACCTTTGCTCAGCTTCCACGGTCTACTTAGCTGGTACTTTGGGAATGCAGCAAGAGAAAGTGCAGCAAATAGGGGCTCTGGTAGGGATGCAGCTGTCAGCAGTACAGCTCACTTGACAGGACATGTGTAGGGGTGTATTCTTCGCTGGGTGAAAAACTGGTTGGATTACCAGGCCCAAAGAGTTGTGGTGAATGAAGTTAAATACAGTTGGTGGCCAGTCACAAGTAGTGTTCCCCAGGACTCAGTATTGGGGTCAGTTCTGTTTAATCTCTTTATCAACAATCTGGACAAGGGGATCAAGTTCACCCTCAGTAAGTTGACAAACGGCACCAAGCTGGGTGGGAGCGTTGATCTACTTGAGGGTAGAAAGGCTCTAACAAGGGATCTGGACAGGATGGATCGATGGGCTGAGGCCAATTGTATGAGGTTCAACAAGGCTAAGTGTTGAGTCCTGCACTTGGGTCACAACAACCCCATGCAACTCTACAGGCTTGGGGAAGAGTGGCTGGAAAGCTGCCTGGCCAAAAAGGATCTGGGGGTGTTGGTCCACAGCCAGCTTAATATGAGCTGACAGTGTGCCCCGGTGGCCAAGAAGGCCAACAGCATCCTGGCTTGTATCAGGAATAGTGTGGCCTGCAGGAGTAGGGAAGTGATCGTGCGCCTGTACTCAGCACTGGTGAGGCTGCACCTTGAATACTGTGTTCAGTTTTGGGCCTCTCACTCCAAGAAGGACATTGAGTTGCTGGATCATGTTCAGAGAAGGGCAATAAAGCTGGTGAAGTGTCTGTGAACCAGTCTGATGAGAAGCATCTGAGGGAACTGGGATTGTTTAGCCTGGAGGAGAGGAGGCTGAGGGGAGACCTTATCACTCTCTATGACTACCTGAAAAGAGGTTGTAGTGAGGTGGGTGTTGATCTCTTCTCCCAAGTAACAATCAATAGGACAAGAGGAAACACCCTCAAGTTGCGCCAGGGGAGGTTTAGATTGGACATTAGGAAAAATTTATTCATGGAAAGGGTAGTCAAGCACTGGAACAGGCTGCCCAGGGATGTGGTTGAGTCCCCATCCCTGGAGGTACTTGAAAGACATGCAGATGTGACATTTAGGGACATGGTTCAGTGGTGGACTTGGCAGTGTTATGTTCACGGTTGGACTTAATGATCTTAAGGAACTTTTCCAACATAAATGATTCTATGATTGTATGATTCCATGAATGTCTTTGTAAATGGCCTTGATGATGGGACTGAATTCACACTCACCAGGTTTGTGGATGACACTGAAGTGGCAGGACAGGCAGATGAGGTGGAAGGAAGGGTCAGCATGCAGAGAGACTACAGCAGGCCAGATAATTGTGCCAACAAGATTTGTCTGAGGTATTAGAGAAACACAAGCCCTGCACACGTAGAACAGAAAAATCCCAAGAAGCAGCACAGGCTGGGATCTGGCTGAATGGGGTCTCTTATCACTTGACAACAATCATTTGATTAGTGAGAAAAAGAAGTAGCTGCCATATTTCTATATTGTGACTTTCACCTATCTAATCTCCTTTCCAAGCCACCACTCATGTAGTCTCCCTCACACCATTTAGGGCAGATGAAAAGACCAGAGAAGCTCTGGTGCCGTGAGAGACCCTGAACCTGTGACTATGTGCAAGATGCACGTGTGCTGCTGTGCAGTTCTTTTTCCGGAGATGTCCTCTCCAATTCATTGATGCTCAGTCACACGCCCATCAGTGACTCAGGCATAAGCCCCAAGTCCCTAAGGCAGATGTACATCAACTGTTTTTCACCAGGAGAAGTGACATCAATTCCCTGTTGGAGACTGTTGAGAGATACAAAGGGACAGAAGAGACCAAACTCTGATCTGTGTGAGAGAAAGATGGTATGTGTATCCTTGTCATGAAGGTGCTTTTAGACTGCCTTGTTTTAGACTACTGCTGTCCTGGTTAGTGGGAGAAAAGAGCTAAGGGTGAGGAGTGAAAGGAGACCGTCACAAACTAATGTTGAAGATGTTCTTATTCATAGGGAAAGAAGAGATGGAGAGATGAAGAGAGGGGACAGGACAAAAGGTATATAAAGAAAGCAAGAAGTGGAAAATGGAGAAAATCTGTAACTATAATCTCTTGTTCATACTCAGTTTTATATTATCCTTTTTAAATTTTTCTCTCTTCCCA
This sequence comes from Pelecanus crispus, assembly GCF_030463565.1. Lineage (NCBI taxonomy): Eukaryota > Metazoa > Chordata > Aves > Pelecaniformes > Pelecanidae > Pelecanus > Pelecanus crispus. Next base: position 111,734,152 of record NC_134644.1, read on the forward strand.
TTGACATACCTAATTATTGACACTGGAAAGAAAGCAAAGACAGGTGTATTGTTTTGGATGGCTTTTCATGTGCATAGTCAGGTCACACAATAAGTGTATCTGTCGCTTTCATTTAAAATGGAGCCCTTAAAGATTTAAGAAGAAAAAATGAATTCCATGAAGAAATAGAACTCAGAAGTTCAAGATAGGTTTTAAGCCTTGACGAAGGAAGAGGCTGAAATTCCGCAGGGATAACAGAGCACTTGGTTTCCTAAAGTTTTATTTTTGAAGTTTCTTAGGAAAAAAGAAGGAAAAAAAGACCCAGTAAAAGATAATTTGTTCATCATATACAACCTGTTAAATTGTAACTAATTCTGGTTCTATTAAGAATACATACTTAGCATATCTCTGGAGTACTGTCCAAACATGCTTCCTCATAGAAAAAGACAAAGGGTTAAACCAGTTCACTTTAAAACACTTGGAAAAGCAGAAACTAAGAATTTTAAAGAATTATGTTCAAATAGAAAAGAAAAAAAAAGAAGATGGAAAGAAAAAAAAAGCTCACAAAAACTTGTGCACTGGAAGCATATGCAGTTTCATATTAATGAAGGCATATGTTATGTACTGCCTTGAGTTCCCTTAACCACAGAACGTTGCATAACCACTGTCAGGAGATTTAAAAGACTTCTATTAATTTGTGATGGCAGCAATTAGCAAAGAGGGTGTTAATACTGGTGCTCAAGCTGTCAATTTCTAGCTATTTTTCATTTGGATTCTTTGTAAACTGTCGCTGTTGTTTTCACAAGGATATCACTGTATCTAGGAAGAAAACAAAAATATTCTTGCTGGTATGAGATATTCACTAGAGAGCTGAAATTTGTGTTAGGGACAGCTAAGGTTATTTTGCCCAGGATAAAATCAATACTATATATAAATCAGTACATACAGAAAAATTAGGAGGTGCTTGTTTGCTAAAATGCATTTTTATCTGAGCCCACCTCATTTATTGCCTGTTAGATGCTGATGTATGTGCTCTATGTAATTTGACAAAGTGAATAGCATTAATTCTTTCTGTTTAGTAGATCTTAGTGAAATATATTTGCTTTAACATCTTTTCATAAGGAAAAGCCAATTAGTCAGAATTGAAAACTGTTTTAATGAAAACATGCTATTTAGTGTCTTTGAGAAGGTTTCTCTGGTCAAAGACTGAGTTTGTGGTCCAGGAAATGCAGTAACTTGAAGCTACACAACCTGAAGCTGAGAATAAAGCTCAGTAGCTGAGTTGACAACATTTCTATGTCCTACTTCAGGGTTAGTGACTCATCACATTCTAAAGAACATGGTGGAGGCCAAGAAAGAGTACAGAACAACATTACCATTATACAAGGTAACAATGAAGCACTCTTGTTATTTTCCATTACAGGTGATGCTCTGGAGAGGATAGTATAGACCTCAGTCTCCTTAAAGTTCTGCTGGATATGGCATCCAAGATCAGGGAGCTGTAGTAATGCCCAGCTAAATACCTGGCCATTTAACTTACTAGATTTAGTCATCCTATTATGGAATGTCCGTGGTTTTGAGATAACTACTCATTTGACAGAATTACAGTATGGTTCCATATCCTGAATCACTGGTGGTGTTTTGAAATAATTTACTACTTCAGACATCTATTGTAAATATAGCAGCCTATATTTTAAAAAAAATTGTGTCACAAAGGTCTGCGAATCTTTTATGTACTGTAAACATATGGAACTGAAGAAGCACATCCCCTTCTGGAATTAGAGGGCAGCAGCTGAACTGTGTGAACTATGTTGCATAATGCTAAAAGGAAAGTAAATTTTTCCAAGGAGAGCAGAGTAAATTCTGTCAGCTACAAAGAATGGCTATGGGATCTTTTTTATGACCACATAAAATAAAAAATCATAGAGGTCTTATTTGAAAGACCCATAACACAGTAAACTGCATGCTATTAGGTTTTTTTTCTGCCTCAGTTAAATTGCTAGGTTAAACTGGCAGTATCAGAAATTGAACTTTTGATTCTGTGGGACATATTTCAAGCTTAGCATAAAAAATACAGTGATCTGTCCCAGTTAGATCTCCAGGTTTCACTGCTTGATAGCATTAGGTAAACAATATGTGCTGAATTGAAAAGAGCCCCTATCACCTGCAATGGTTTTCACAATCTGTATTTAAACATTCTGTGCCTACAGTATTCTAAGATAAGCAGAAATAATATTTCTTGGGTTTTGTGGGCTTTTTTTCCCCCACTGGCAAAATGCAATAACTCCAATGCTCAGTTTTAACTATCACTAAAAATGCCTTTTACTCCTCTGTGATCATCAGCTGCATAGCTAATGACAGCAGGAAATTCTGAATAACTGTAGAGTAGGAGGACAGCTGGGGACAGGCAGCTAAATCAAACAAATAAAAATTAAATTGTGGAGCTCATTGCCAATGGATGTTGTGGAAAACAAAAGAATAATGTGTTTTAAAAGACTTTAAACAAATGGAGGATGGTCTATCAGTAACTATTAAACATGTTGGTCCAGATGTATTGTGTAGTTCAGAAAATTCCTGAAGTATTTTTTGCTGATCAGAAATAATAGAGAAAGGTTTCAAATAATTCCCTGTTTATTAAAATTGTCCCTAAATACCTGCCTTTGGCCACCACCAGAAGAAAGATAGTAAGTGGTCAAAGAAGGACCTTTAGTGTACTAGAGACTCTGAAAGTACTTATATTCACTCCCTGGGCCAGATTCTCTGAGGGAGAACACCCATAACACAGCAGCTGATCTCTTGACATGTACTGCTGTAGCAACTGGGAATGCACCTCTTCTTACAGCTCTTTGCCTCCTTCTTTTACCTGCAGCCCAGAAAGGGGAAGGAGACAGTCCCAGCATTGATGGAGGGGATGGTTCTCTGCTGTGTCACGGAATATAGCAGAGACAAGCTCACAGACCTGCAGGATGTTAGTACTATACTGTGTAGTACTGTTGTATATAGTATTACACTATATGCAGTATTGAAATAGTATTTGGAGCCAGGGATTCCTAAAGAAACAATGGTGCTGTGATGGGATTTTGCCACTGTTGCTCTGGGTGGTGCATAGGAATATGAGTCTGAACATCCTTCTGTCCCCAGAGTACAGTAGAAAACGGTAAAGAGTAGGATGTCTCTCAGAGATCCATCTTTGTTAAAACAGTGCTTGGGGCATACTGACAAATGATATAAATTTGTTGATGAACCCATGTGCCATTCTTACACAGATGTCATGCAGGGATTCAAAACTGTCCATCCTGCACCTCAGAGCACAGCGTTTGTAGACATGTTTTAATTCTGTAACTTTAGATATCAGTGTACTGAAACTCGATATGGTAGGGGGCATGCCCTTTGCATAGCTGAAGTACCTCTTGCTGTGCCAGAAGCTGGCCTGGGCGCGCTAATGTTAGCTTCAACAATCATATCTATGAGGAACTGGACATCCTGGATTGCAATGCAGACCTGCCCACACATAGCTAGGGGGCCAAAGCAGCTGAAAACTGTCAATTAATCTTCACAGAAACATTTTGAATGTAACATACCAAAAACCCCCATGCAGATACTGTTTTACATGCTTAATTAACTTAATTTACTTCAGAGGGCACCTTACAGCAGCCCTTTGGTGGCTGTGGGGAGGCTTTTGAGAAGACAGAGATGGGCTCTTGACACCAGTGCACCATGAGAGGACAAGAAATAACTGCCATGAACTGGAGTAAGGGAGGTTCTCACTGATATAAGGAAAAGCTTTTTCTCCCTGGGGACAGCCCAGTAGTGGGACAGGTTGCCCAGAGAGGCTGTGTAGTCTCCAGCTGTGGAGGTTTTCAACACCTAATGGGACAAAGTCCTGAGCAACCAGGTGTGACCTCAGAGCTGGCCTTGCTATGAGCTGGAGGTTGTACTGGAGACTCCTGAGCTCCCTTCCAGCTGGAATTATCCTATGATCTTATGATCCTATAGGTATAGCCATTTCAAACTCGGTGACATTCACATTCAAATTCACAACTGAATTCGTTCAAACTTTGTTCTTAGTGAGATCAGTCAGACTCTAATTTTAGCTGACTTTTTCAACCTTTCTTTCTGCAAAGAAAGAAAGGAAAAGAACACACTGAATTTGGTGTTGATATGAGAAATTCAAGTAATGATTCTACAATTCCATCTCTCTGAAAAGAAATCTTTGCTTTTGGTAGTAGTTGCAAAAAAGGTGGCAGGCCAAATGTAGCTCCTGAATGACTCCTGTCCAGAGCACAAAACTGTCTGGGAAATGTAAGGCAATCAGGTTTTGCTCAATGTAAGCATAGATTTTCAAGTCAACACTCAAGGTGCATACTCAGATCTGTGTCCAGGAGCTTGTAGACTAATATATCTGTTTTCTGCAAGGTTCTGTCCAGGATTACAGTCTCAGAAGCACTGCAAGTCACTGAGAATTTCAAAACACTCGGTGATGTTTTGCATACCTACAAATACCTTTTTTTCTTTTTTTAAAGAATTCATAGAATCATAGAATCATAGAATCATAGAATCATCTAGGTTGGAAAAGACCTTTAAGATCATCCAGTCCAACCATTAACCTACACTACCAAGCCCACTCTAGACTAATCAAGGGTAGACCAGACTAAACCATGTCCCGAAGTGCCACATCTACCCGTTTTTTAAACGCCTCCAGGGATGGTGACTCCACCACCTCTCTGGGCAGCCTGTTCCAATGCCTGACCACCCTTTCCGTAAAGAAATTTTTCCTAATTTCCAGTCTAAACCTCCCCTGGCGCAGCTTAAGCCCATTTCCTCTTGTCCTATCGCTAGCTACTTGTGAGAAGAGACCAACACCCACCTCACTACAACCTCCTTTCAGGTAGTTGTAGAGAGCGATAAGGTCTCCCCTCAGCCTCCTCTTTTCCAGGCTAAACAACCCCAGTTCCCTCAGCCGCTCCTCATAAGACTTGTTCTCCAAACCCTTCACCAGCTTCGTTGCCCGCCTCTGAACACGCTCCAGCACCTCAATGTCTTTCTTGTAGTGAGGGGCCCAAAACTGGACACAGTATTCCAGGTGCGGCCTCACCAGCGCCGAGTACAGGGGGACAATCACCTCCCTGCTCCTGCTGGCCACAGCATTCCTGATACAAGCCAGGATGCTGTTGGCCTTCTTGGCCACCTGGGCACACTGCTGGCTCATGTTCAGCCGGCTATCTACTAACACCCCCAGGTCCTTTTCGGCCAGGCAGCTTTCCAGCCACTCCTCCCCAAGCCTGTAGCGTTGCATGGGGTTGTTGTGACCGAAGTGCAGGACCCGGCACTTGGCCTTGTTGAACCTCATCCAGTTGGCCACGGCCCATCGATCCAGCCTGTCCAGGTCCCTCTGCAGGGCCATCCTACCCTCGAGCAGATCGACACTCCCACCCAATTTGGTGTCGTCTGCAAACTTACTGAGGGTGCACTCGATCCCCTCATCCAGATCATTGATAAAGATATTGAACAAGACTGGCCCTAAAACAGAGCCCTGGGGAACACCGCTCGTGACCGGCCGCCAACTGGACTTAACACCATTTATCACTACTCTCTGGGCTCGGCCACCCAACCAGTTCTTTACCCAGCGAAGAGTATGCCTGTCTAAGCCGTAAGCTGCCAGCTTCCCGAGGAGGATATTATGGGAGACGGTGTCAAAAGCTTTGCTAAAGTCGAGGTAGATGACATCCACAGCCTTTCCATCATCTACCAGGCGGGTCACCAGGTCATAGAAGGAGATCAGGTTGGTCAAGCAGGACCTGCCTTTTGTGAACCCATGCTGGCTGGGCCTGATCCCCTGGTTGACCTGTACTTGCCTGTGGAGTTCGCTCAAGATGAACCTCTCCATAATCTTCCCCGGCACCGAGGTCAGGCTGACAGGCCTGTAGTTCCCCGGGTCAAGGAGAAACTCTCACAAAAATAAAAATTAAAAAAAAGTCCCCAAAACAATAACAAACAAACAAAAAAACCCTCAAAATGCTCTATTGAAAAAGGTATACTCCACACAGAGCCTGCCGAAATACAACAAAAAATGAAAGTTGCTTCTGCCACCAGATATATTAAACTTTGAGTATAGAAAAAGAGACTTTTTCAGATAAAAATGCTGATCACATTGACAAAACCAAGAATCATATCTAGATTATTCACTGTATTTTGAAACATTGTATTTCTACTTTTTATCTATTACTCACAATTTCTTACTTGTTAAAATGTTTTTGGTTTTAATGTTACTATTACTCTGTTGTTCCCTTTGTCCCATGCATTTGAAAATGTACTCTTTAATATCCAATATTAATGCTTATTGATGCCAATGAAGGTAACTTTCTGGAAAATGTGGTCTCTATTTCCTATTAGAGTGGTAAAGAAAAACAGTGGGAAAGGTTTGTGGCAGGTTTGCAAATTACCATTATTTTATATATATTAATAAAATGCAGGGACAGGTGTCCTGGGAAAAGTACAGGGAAATGGCCCGGGTTTGTAGGGAGGAGGTCAGGAAGACCAAGGCGCAGCTGGAGCTGAATTATGCAAGGGATGTAAAGAATAACACGAAGGGCTTCTACAGGTATGTTAACCAGAAAAGGAAGGTTAAAGAAAGCGTACCCACCCTGATGAACAAGAATGGTGACTTAGTATCAACAGACAAGGAGAAAGCAGAGGTACTCAACAACTTCTTTGCCTCGGTCTTCACCGGCAACCTCTCTCCTCGCCCCTCCTGACTCAATGGACAGCAAGATGGGGAGCAGGGGTGTAAAGCCCCTCCCACTGTAAGGGAAGATCAGGTTTGAGACCACCTGAGGAACCTCAATGTACACAAGTCTATGGACCTGATGAGATGCATCCCAGAGTCCTGAGGGAATTGGCTGATGTAGTTGCCAAGCCACTCTCCATGATATTTGAAAAGTCATGGCAGTCCGGTGAAGTCCCTGCGGACTGGAAAAAGGGAAACATTCTGCCATTTTAAAAAGGGCAGAAAGGAGGACCTTGGGAACTACCGACCTGTCAGCCTCACCTCTGTGCCTGGGAAGATTGTGGAACAGATCCTCCTAGAACCTAGCTCAAGCACATGGAAGACAGGGAGGTGATTCAAGACAGCCAGCACAGATTCACCAAGGGCAAGTCCTGCCTGACCAACCTAGTGCCTTTCTATGAAGAAGTGACTAGATCAGTGGACAAGGGAAAAGCAATGCATGTCATCTACTTGGATTTCTGTAAAGCGTTCAACACAGTCCCCCACAACATCCTTCTCTCTAAAGGAATATGGAGGAATGAGGAATATGGACTTGACGGGTGGACTGTTCGGTAGATAAGGAATTGGCTGGATGGTCACATCCAGAGGGTCATGGTCAATGGCTTGATGTCCACATGGAGACCGGTGACAAGTGGGGTCCCTCAGGCGTCTGTACTCAGGCCAGTGCCGTTTAATATCTTCATCAATGACATAGACAGTGGGATCGAGTGCACCCTCACCAAGTTTGCAGATGACACCAAGCTGAGTGGTGTGGTTGACACACCAGAAGGACGAGATGTCATCCAAAGGGATCTGGACAAGCTGGAGAGGTGTGTCTGTGTGAACATCATGAGGTTCAACAAGGCCAAGTGCAAGGTTCTGCACCTAGGTCAGGGCAACCCCCAATATCAATACAGGCTGGGGGATGAAGGGATAGGGAGCAGCCCTGCAGAGAAGGACTTGGGTGTGCTGGTGGATGAAAAGCTGCACATGAGCCGGCAATGTGCGCTTGCAGCCCAGAAAACCAACGGAATCCTGGGCTGCATCAAAAGCAGCGTGGCCAGCAGATTGAGGGAGGTGATTCTGCCCCTCTACTCTACTCTGGTAAGACCTCACCTGGAGTACTGCATCCAGCTCCGGAGCCCTCAGCACAAGAAGGACATGGACCTGTTGGAGCGGGTCCAAAGGAGGGCCACAAAGATGATCTGAGGGCTGGAACACCTCTCCTATGAGGCCAGGCTGAGGGAGTTGGGGTTGTTCAGCCTAGAGAAAAGAAGGCTGCGGGGAGACCTTATTGCGGCCTTCCAGTACTTAAAGGGGGCCTACAGGAAAGATGGGGAGAATCTTTTTAGCAAGGCCTGTTGTGACAGGACAAGGAATAACGGATTTAAACTAAAGAAGAATAGGCTAGACATTAGAAAGACATTTTTTACAATGAGGGTGGTCAAGCACTGGAACAGGTTGCCCAGAGAGGTAGTGGAGGCCCCATCCCTGGCAACATTCAAGGTCAGGTTGGCTGGGGCTCTGAGCAACCTGATCTGGTTAAAGCTGTCCCTGCTCACTGCAGGGGGGTTGGGCTAGATGACCTCTAGAGGTCCCTTCCAACCCAAAGCATTCTATGATTCTATGAAAACAGGTGGAATGATTCCAGTTCTTTGTAATTTATTTGATATAATTTGCACACAGGCAATGTGCACACCCATGGACCCTTTGCCACAATTTGGAAAATTAAATAACTTCTGTTTGCTTTTGAAAATGTATTTGGATTTTCATTTTGATTTTTTGTTGTCATTTCACTTTATCTGACAGTAATTTGCTTCAATTCTTATTGTCCACCATTTTAAAAATGGAAAAGTTCTGCAGAAAACATGATCTCCTTATCCATCGAATAGCTATCTGATGCACAGAGAGTAAGGAACTCAAGCAATATATCAACAGTAGAAAATCTATTGCTGTAAGAAAGAGTCTGCAGCCCAGTTTCAGGAGGAAGAACTTTTATTTAAAAGGACAGGTGTTCCTGGAATTCAGGCTGATAGGATACACCTATCCTTTGACAAGAAAAACATTCTTTTGTAAAAGGAGAGCACTCACTTAGCTAGCATTCAAATAAGAATATATAATCAGCAGAATGTCTGGAAAAGAAAGAGTATCATCCCTCTTAAATTTTGTGGTAAAGCTCCTACAACGTATCAAGTGTAACATCTCTGGTTTTGTAATTCATAGAATCATAGAACCATTTAAGTTGGAAAAGACCTTTAAGATCATCCAGTCCAACCATTAACCTAACATTACCAAGTCCACACTAAACCAATCAAGGGTAGACTAGACTAAACCATGTCCCAAAGTGCCACATCTACCCGTTTTTTGAATGCTTCCAGGGATGGTGGCTCCACCACCTCTCTGGGCAGCCTCTTACAATGCTTGACTACTCTCTCCATAAAGAAATTTTTCCTAATTTCCAGTCTAAACCTCCCCTGGCGCAGCTTGAGCCCATTTCCTCTCGTCCTATCGCTAACTACATGGGAGAAGAGACCAACACCCACCTCACTACAACCTCCTTTCAGGGAGTTGTAGAGAGCGATAAGGTCTCCCCTCAGCCTCCTCTTCTCCAGACCAAACAACCCCAGTTCCCTCAGCTGCTCCTCATAAGGCCTGTGCTCCAGACCCTTCACCAGCCTTGTTGCCCTTCTCTGAACACACTCCAGCAACTCAGTGTCCTTCTTGTACTGAGGGGCCCAAAACTGGACACAGTAGTTGAGGTGTTACCTCATGAGCGCCGAGTACAGGGGGACAATCACCTCCCTGCTCCTGCTGGCCACAGCATTCCTGATACAAGCCAGGATGCTGTTGGCCTTCTTGGCCACCTGGGCACACTGCTGGCTCATGTTCAGCCGGCTATCTACTAACACCCCCAGGTCCTTTTCGGCCAGGCAGCTTTCCAGCCACTCCTCCCCAAGCCTGTAGCGTTGCATGGGGTTGTTGTGACCGAAGTGCAGGACCCGGCACTTGGCCTTGTTAAACCTCATCCAGTTGGCCTCGGCCCATCGATCCAGCCTGTCCAGGTCCCTCTGCAGGACCATCCTACCCTCCAGCAGATCGACACTCCCGCCCAACTTGGTGTCGTCTGCAAACTTACTGAGGGTGCACTCAATCCTTTCATCCAGGTTGTTGATAAAGATATTAAACAAGGCTGGCCCCACAACTGAGCCCTGGGGGACACCATTTGTGACTAGTCGCCAACTGGACTTAACTCCATTCACCACGACTTTCTGGGCTCGGCCACCCAACCAGTTTTTTACCCAGCGAAGACTATGCCCGTCCAAGCCATGAGCTTCCAGCTTCCCAAGGAGAATATTGTGGGAGACGGTGACAAAAGCTTTGCTAAAGTCCAGGTAAATGACATTCACAGCCTTTCCATGTTTTCTTTCATGTTTTCCTATGCTATTCTTATTAATATTATTATTGGTTCTAATCTAGATTCTCAGTAATTGCAGTGTAACTGGATGACTGGAAATACAATAGTTATGATTCACAATATGTCATGGCCTTTCTGTGAAGCAGCAGGATATTTAAATTATGATATCTATTTTATCTCCATTATTCTAAAATATATTTTGTATTTAAATATGACAGCAATATCTGTTAGATGTACCTCATTCATCTCAATGTAATGTGTACTTCCGCTGTAATGACCTACTCAAACATTATGATGGAAAAAGTGTGGATGTTTTTACATAAAGATACAAAATGCCAAGGTCATAAGTTGATGCATTAAAATTTCTATTACTATGATTATACACTCCTTTAAAAATGCATAATATGCCAAAACACATGTATATAAACATTCCCTATGTTCATTACAGTCTGGCTTCTGTTTCATACATTGTTCTTTTCTGAAATCCTGAATTTCAAAATTTCTTTCATAACTGAGTATTAATCCTAACTTCACTAACCTGGCTACTAAAGTCCCACCTTTGACCAAAGAACAATATCAACTGTAGAAATCTACCCATTTATCCACTGCCTCAGCCAGGTTAACCAAGCATAGCTGTCCTTTGAAGAAAAAGGAGGAAAAAAAAAAAAAAAGAACAAACCACACCAATAAACTTATATGTCTGAAACACCAATTAGAATGCACTGGTATTTTTCAAAATTTAATTAAATATGAAAAGTGTTACTTTCTCTAATTCTAAAGGAAATTTTCACAAAAGGAAGACTTTTTTTTTATCCCAAGGTATACAGCAGATAAAAATGTTTTTAATTTCTAAAATTAACATCAAGAACATTTAGAATTTACATCATCTTCAAGTTGCAGCCTGTCTTTATTACCACCAGACTAGGAGAATAATCTAAATGTACAAAGATCTTCTGATCAGGACAAATCCTGATAAACATTTAGCCTTTCTTTAAAAAATGTTCTTCATAGCATCTAAGAACACTTGCCCATTGCAGCTATACATTAAAATTCCATGCCATCAAAGGTAGTACTTTTGTTGTTGTTGCTGTCCATGGGGTTGTCAACAAAAAAGACACATAATTGACTAAAACCTAGCTTTACTGGACTCAGTCCATCAAGGAATGCTTTTATTGCTGCTTTTTCATTTACTCAAAGTAACTGCTTCCTGACCTGTCATTTTCTTGATCTTCTCCCAGACTGTGTAGAGCATAGAAGAAAAAGAATAAAAACTATAGCAGTAGAACAAATGGAATAGCACTGAGCAGTGCTATTAAGCTTCAGTATCTTTTCTGGGGTGGGATGTACCACGAGTGGGATATTTGCTGATTTAGGGAGACAAATTGAGTAGCTATAAATTACAAAGAAGAAAAAGAGGGTTGAGATACTAGGTATTCAGAAAGAAGAAGAGGTGAAAAAAGGTAAAATAAAAGCAAAGCCCCACATAACTAGAAACAGAAAACATTGTTTGTTAATTCAATTTTAAAAATAATCTAACAAAGAAGTCATAGTCCTGTCTTCAAGATAACTGCAGAGATGACTGAAAATGGCTATTTAATTCTTAGCATGATTTAGACTAATTCATTTGCATCTTATAATTTTACACAGCTCTTTTGTAGTTCAGCACTTTCTGTCTTTAGCTGTTCAAGCTGTTGCCATGTATGACTGATATAACACTGAACTATGGGCACTCAGAGTGTGAATCAATACTTAAATTGCCCTGTTAGTGGATGAAACATCTGGCATAACATATTTTTATGGGAAAGTGAAGGTGAAAACTACTTTTACATTTTTTGGAACTATCCTCCACCTTATTTAGTCAGTTTGGGATTTAGATTGAGCTAAAAGTACCATATTTTGTGAAGAAGCATTGAACTATGCATTTCAGAATAAAGAAAATTAATCTAGACCTCTTGTTAGCACTTGTAGGCAACTGATGATAAATCTTAAATTGAGAAGGGGTTATAAAATCTCTGCCACAAACTGCAAACCTCTGACACTCTTTGTGGTAGAAAATACTGAGAGACACAAATTACGTTATATTACAAAGCAGAATAGGAAAATCAAATATTTTAAAAGGTTTTAGTTCCCTGTAGCAGAAGAAACCTTGTTAGATGGTGCTCGTAGACAGTAAACTATGCTACCGCAACTCTATTGCTGAGTGTATTATATAAATAAGAAAGCATCTTGTATTTTGCATTCTTCAAACAGCCACCTAAGCGATTATTACATCTAGCTATACGTTTCTGAGGGTTTGTTTTCTGGTTGTTGTTTTTTCACACGAACACACACACACTCACAAAAAAAAGGAAAACTTTCCTGCTTATACGTAATTTTACCTGTGGCTGAGTGTCTGGGAATTTCTGCCTGACATTGAGGCAAGCACTGCCTATTCAGTGATCTTCAGTCATTTACTTTACACAGGACAGTGGTTTCTTGCTCCCACTGAGCTTTTATGGCACCTGGCTGCCTTAGAAATGACAGAACTCTTCCGACTTATCCAGAAGTAACTTGCTTGGAAGGCAGACTTGCCCAGTGACAGGAATTCAGGGAAAAGCTGAGACCCTCACTACCAGGCTGAAGACAGAAAGCAAAGCTATGACAGAGTAGATATTGGAAGCAGAGATCATGGGCTTGAAACTAAAGAGTAATGCAGTAGAAAGACACTAGAAACAGGATCTTTGATTGATTGGTAGGATAGAAACCATGGGCATGGACCAAACATCCCTCCTGAAACATACCAAAGCATTTTTAAAAAACCCAAAGGACTGTGTATATCAAGATCATCACAACCTCCTCTACACTTAGGTAAATAAAACACATGGTAACCAACCCTCCAGACAGATCTATTGAATTGATCATGGAAGAGGTCGCCTTGGAAGGCCCAGAATTTAAGAGCTCTTGTTCCAGGTTTATCCAATAGAAAAAAGGGTATGAACCTTCTGTGTGTTCTTCTGAGTCCCTGCATTAGATACCTACAGTTACATGGTGTAAATCTTTCTCCCACAGTATTTCTCTTTCCATGCTTCATTTCTGTAAATGGTTTTGTTACTAATTCTGTAGTCACTCTTAGATTTTTTTTTTTTTTAATAACCCATTATTACAGTAACAACTTCCCATATGGTAAGACTATGACCCTGGCACTGTGGAGGACAGCAGAGGTATAGTCTCCCGGTGGTGATCAAGATGTATGAAAACAGGGTAAGTGAGGAAGCTCAAGTTAGCCTTATGCTGCACCACCCTTTCTTACACTTTATTTAGATTTATTTAGATTTCTCAAAGTTGAGGTTAGAAAAGCAGAACTGCAGAATTTGGACAACAGTTTCTCACAGTTCAGCATTTTGAGACCATTCTGTACTTCATGCCTAAAACTGTTTACCTTTAATTACAGGCTCCCACTGGTGAAAATTAAGGGTCATCACTCAGCAGTTTAATTGCAGACAAGGTCCAAAGAGACTACTATCACTTAAAAGAATAACAGAAACAACAAAAATTAAACTCAGCTTGAAATTTGGCATCCATCCCAAGCATGGGATGTAAATCAATTAGCTTGGATGGATTGTGAAAAGCACCATTTGTCTAGATTTATTACGTACTACTTCGGGCAACTTCTTGATAAATTCACACTTAAAGGTGTTAGTCCTTATTCATATTCTTACCCTCCCCATGTGATTCACAGTTTTAAAGATTAAACTTTAAAGACTTTAACAGTGGAAATAGTTACTGTGGGCAGACTGAAATTTATTCCAATGGTTAATTCATGGCTTATGTATCACTTCATTCCTACTTAAATCTTAAAAATTATACGACATGTAGAAAACAGTGATGTATCTTCCACTTTATTGGTTGTTCTGGCATTTGTATTCCCAATACTCTATGAATTATTATTTAAAGATCACCACTGATTTCTGATATCTTTGTAGAATCAAGTGACAGAAGAAGAAAAAATTCTGTTCCTGGCAAACCCTGTGGCACACTACCACTGAGTAAATGTGCTAAAGAGTAAGTGTGGCAAATTGAAAGAAAGGGTGGATAGTGATGTAACTCCATCTTCAAATAATGTGCTCGTCAATGACACCTCTCAACAGAAACAGTCACACACGTAGTGCTATGTATGTAATTCAGAGTTTGTAGGCAAGAAGTTCAGGTTTGCATTATTTTTTGATCTCTGAATATTCTGGAGGTTTCATGGTTATTAAATGTAGTGCGTTTTTACACTGTCATAGCCTTCTGTATGTGATTAGCTATGGTTTTAATTTTTTTTCATCCTATTTTATTTAATTAGAACCAGTGTTTACATTATTTCCATATTTTAATGAACATTCATTTGCAAAATAAACCATTTTCAAAAAACTCCTGAAATATCAGGAGTTACTTGTTTTGGATTCATAGTCAGAGATGTTTTCAACAGCTCTTTAAAATCATTATGACAATTACCATCACTGCATTACTAGCTAATTGGATTGAACTGATCCTTTGCAAATTGAGACAGCAAATTTTTTTTCACAGCAGATATCATTAGCTAGGAGCAGAAGTGATTCAATACTAGCCTAGAATCTGATATTCTGGTACATTTTTAAAAAAGACTTTTTATGTATTCACAGTTGCTTGTGGATGCTCCAATGACTCACCACCACTGGAGCAGAATGATGAGTGTCATGACAGTGCAAGCACATAGTGTGTTTTTTAGTCCATACCTGAACAAGGTGATTCTGGAGGGACTTATTGGTGATAGTTCACCAGAGAACCTTTTAGATATTGAAATAATTAGTATTTGGTTTCATATCAAATATCTCTGTCATCTTGGAGAAATTAAATGTAACTATACAAGAAGGTTTGTGGACATGATAAACACAACCAAACAGTCTAAAATGAGATTTTCTAAAGGTTTTCTAATCTTCCCTACTCTGGTCAGGAAAACTATGTTAGAAAACATTCTGGCACACTGAATTTTAATGACATTAAATAAACCCAAAGGCCAGGATCACAGCACCTCCATGTAAAGTGCTGTTTGGTAAAACAACATACAGGATCAGCTCTGTGTGCTCTCCTAAGGCCACTGGATAGTCAACTCATTAACATGTAATTTAAATTCTTGCAAAACTAGCCTGTTTCATGACCATACACTGTAATAATTTACTATTAATATCGCTCTTGAACATCAAGTTATTTTTATTCTTGTTGTTTCTTTGACTGTTACAGTTAGCAGCATGCAGAAGAATATGCAAACCCATACACATCACCAGTTTTAGGCACCTTCACCTAGTATTTCCCTGTAACTTTATACAGTTCTTTAGGTCTTGTGCTAAAATTCACATGCATCTTTCAAGTAGTTTAATAGAACCAGATAGCTGGTTTGCAGAGACATTCCAAAAGCCAAAGAGATTAAATCTATATTACTTTCTGTCTCCTTGCTCTCTCTTGCAAGTGTTTTCCTTTACTGTCCACTAATGCTTTTTTATGCATATCAAAATGTGTAAAGGCAATGGGCATGAACTGAAACACAGAAGGTTCCATCTGAACATTGAGAAACACTTTTTCACTGTAAGGGTGACTGAGCACTGGAAACAGAGTTTGTAGGGTGTCTATCATTGGAGATATTCAAAAGCCATCTGGACAAGGTCCTGGGTAACCAGCTGTCGTGGTTTAGCCCCAACCAGCAACTAAGCACCACGCAGCCACTCATTCACTCCCCCTACCCCAATGGGATGGGGGAGAGAATCAGAGGAGTAAGAGTGAGAAACACTCCTGGGTTGTGTCATGGTTTAGCCCCAGCCAGCAACTAAGCACCACACAGCTGCTCGCTCACTCCCCCTGCCCTGATGGGATAGGGGAGAGAATCAGAGGAGTAAGAGTGAAAAAAACCACTCCTGGGTTGAGATAAGAACAGTTTAATAATTGAAATAAGGTAAAATGATAATAATAATAACAATAATATAATGATAATAATAATAACAATATACAAAGCAAGTGATGCACAATGCGATTGCTCACCACCCGACGACCGATACCCAGACAGTTCCCGAGCAGCGATCGCTGCTCCCTGGCCAACCCCCCCAGTTTATATACTGAGCATGATGTCATATGATATGGAATAGCCCTTTGGCCGGTTTGGATCAACTATTCTGGCTGTGCCCCCTCCCAGTTTCTTGTGCACCTGGTAGAGCATGGGAAGCTGAAAAGTCCTTGACCAGCATAAGCAGTACTCAGCAACAACTAAACCATCAGCGTGTTATCAACATTCTTCTCATCCTAAATCCAAAACACAGCACTATGCCTGCTACTAGGAAGAAAATTATCTGTATTCCAGATGAAACCAGGACACCAGCTATGGTGCTTGAGCAGGGGGGTTGGACAAAATGACATCCAGACATCCTTTCCAACCTCAGCTATTCTGTAGTTCTGTGAAATAGCTATAAGCGTCTCAAACCAGAGAAATATAGACAAGACAATGATTAACAAGAGGATAAAGCAAACCAAAACACCTGAAATCCTACAGAAAACAGCAGCCACATGGAAAATGTTCAAGCAAGATTGTGTTCTCTTGCTGTGAAAGTAAAGTCATGTTCATAGTCTTCAAAAGTAAGGTATATTTTTTGATACTAATGGATGTAACTCATTCAACTTAAGGTACCATGTTTAACTGAGGAAAAACAAATCAGTTCTCAGATTCTTTTATTAAGATTCCTAAACTGAACTAATTTTTTGTAAGAATCATTTCCATAAACAAAATTAAAGAGGACAACATATTTTAAAATTTTACAACATATTTTAAGTTTTGGATTCAAATATGCAATTTCAGAGAGCTTGAGTCCTAATACATGAGTAGATTGTATGTGGATAACAGATCCAACACTGAGAAAAAAGACTTCAGAAAATTATTGCCCTGAATATAGAAGAAACAAAAATAATGTCACGTGGTTGGTTTCAATAAAGATAAAAAATATTATAAATTATGTATAAAAAAATAAAAGTAGCATTTAAAAATAAGTGAAAGACCTCTCACAGAGTACTAAATAGAGGTTAGATAATTTTGCAAGAGATGAAAATGCACAAGTGCAGACACAAACCAATCTAAACAGTCTTCTTTGAATAAAATTGCCATATATACAGAAAACTGCACACAAAGGTTTTAGGTACCATTTAGAAATTAATCATAAGTAGTTATAGAGGTAGGAAGCAACAATAATGAAGAGAGTTACAGTAATCTAGAGAATCAAAGTGATTTCTTCATGAACTGGAAAATAAAACTTGGCTCTGTGGAACACAGAGACATATCACAGCTCAGAAGCCTTCTGCACACCCTGGGGCTCATCCCACTTGTGCTGGTATTCCACCTCCTCAAGAAGGGTGTTTCCAAACTTCCATCACCTGCCAATGCTCGTACAAAATTGCTGGCCATGAAGAACTGTCTCCCGGTACAAGATCATTCAGAAGTCTTCCTGCCAGTCTTTGGGGACACTGTTCACTAACCATGGAATAAAAATTATGTCATTATTATTAGCAGTGCTAATTATGCATCTGTAAATAATAATAAAGATACTGATGCACTGATACCTGGTATTAGTCATACACTTTACTTTTCTATTATCTTAAAAAAATGCCTCCTTGTCTCATGGACTGTTAGGTTTTTACTAAGACATCATCAATAGGATGTGAAACTTGAGCAGTCAGAATTGTTTCCTAAGCACCAGCTACAAGATGCTCAGCTCCTTTGATTAAAAACTGTATACTCAAATAAGTTACTATAATGTAGAAACTTTTGAACCTTTGTCTCAGAACTCAAAGGCTGACAGCTGTGCCACATAAATCACTCTTTCTTTCCTCCTGACCATTTTGGCACAGTTTCTTCAATGGAATTACTGTCTTAGGGTAGGGTTGCTTCTTTATTTACCTGACATATCAAAATTAACCAAGTAAAATTTTATTTCTCAAACTTTGCAAAATGCGAGACTGTTCACTAAGAGATTTTTTTTTTTCCTTACTGAAGAATTTATCCTATAACTGTTATGTCCTCAAAAATAGGTTATTAGTGATGGGAGAGGTACAGACTTTACAAGTGGTCAAAATTCAGAATTTTCTTCTTTTTAAAAAATTGAACTTTTCAAAATTTATTTTTATTCTCTATCAAAAATTAAAAGTTTAGAAACAACGTTTTGTAAAAGAAAAACTCTACAAAAAGTCATCTCGGATTAACTAAATTGAACAGTTCTTCTCTGATTACCCTGAAAATCCTTCCAGTTTCCATGTTTTATTGTATTGTTTATGTAGCAAAATACATTTCACAATGCAAAGTGGTTTTTGAGAGAATAAATGTTATAACTATGGAATTTTAACCATTAATCTTTTCTTAGTAAAGTTTAAAGGACAAGGACTATCTCCTGGTATGGCATTCACTGATGTTGTAATAGCTGAATGGATCAAAGACTATAGCCCTCCCTCTTAAATTTTAATTATATCTTTACTTCTGTTAGAACAAAAATGACCCCTTAGCTCCTTATGTGCCTTTTTTCTAATACTTTAGTATTTGAAGAGCCCCTTTAATTCTTAACATTATGGATTTTGAGCTTCATTTTTTCTTTTGCTTCCTTTTCCCTCAATGCTTTCTCTTTTCCTTCTCCACGTACCTGTTTCTCTCTTGCATCTTCCAGCTACAGTCACAGTGACTTGCAAAATTTCCTACGAGAAAGTAATATGGGATCAGATATAAAAATATTTTCACATGTGTATAATATACATGTATATAGTATATATACATATAAAGTTAATATATGTCACTTGCAGGCCAACGTCTTAGTATCTGTCATCTGCTGTTTTGTAGGTGAGATATTTTTAAGAATTTTTTTGTGTCCTATAAAATGCTTGAACATTAGAAGTTTCCTTGTTTATGCAGTGCTTACTGTATTTTGCATTCCATTCAAGCTTCAAGGCAGTAAGTTACACCGCTGATATTAGGTCAGACCATATATACCAGCAATTTTTGCACTATTCATCTTGTTCCATTGCAGGCTGAATCCATGGAATTTGATTGAGTTACTGCTAAGCATGGAAGTGCAGAATAAGAACAAAACCTTTCCTCTGCATCTTTCTTAAAAAAACAGCAACTAATTCTTCATTGTTTAATTACATTAATTTCCCAGCCTTAAATTAATATTTAGAAGTCTTCTGTTTCTGATTTTCATTATATAATCTATAATTTATTGCTGACAGTATTTTAAGTAAGAATAAGATTTTGATTCATTTTTGTTCTTGGTTTTATAAGAGTTTACCATTATAAATGGAAAGGACTGTATTATTTTACTTCATCTTTTACAAGCAATCTATAGAACTATCAGTCAATTACTAAACTTTAATTGCTTTCCAACACAATGTGCAAAAGTCTATATTAAATCATTTTAAAGACCTTCATATTTCCCTCTGACAGTTACTTCTTATCGGTGAAATATATCTATCCAATCAAGATCTTTTTATTATTTTGCATACCACTAGGGAAAACACAATTTTGCTATCTGATCCTTCAAATACTTATGCCAAAATCCTGACGTTAATCACAGGAAGTAAAAAAACGGAATAAATATTTACAAAAAGTTCTAGTGAAAATATTCATATTAAAGGAAGTTGCAGGCCTTAAACTATGATACTTCTTTATTGCTGAAAAAGAGAAATGACACTCTGAGGAGTATGATGCTTGAATGATTGATCAATATTGTTGGTTTGCCTCAAGTGGCTTAATGGGGCTAATGTCCCATTCACATAGTATAGGGAAAAATGCAATAAATATGCATTTCATTGGTAGGTGTTGGATAACCCTGAAAACTTACTCCTGTATGAGATACCTTTGTTGTTCTGTCTTAGAAATATAAAATCTGCAGAAACTTGTACTACAATACCCTGTCTACTATAGTTTTTGGAAGCTCTAAGTTCTCATCTGTAGCTTTAAGTTCTCATCAGTGCAGTCACTTCTACTCAAATAGTATGTTGTGAATTTCATTCCATACACATCTCAAAGAGATGTCTGTGAATATAAAATAACTAATATCCTTTTGTGCTTTCAGACAGAGACAATGTAAATGAAGTTTTAAAGTTCCTTGAAAATACATTTTTTATCATTAAACTTTTTTCCTCTTCCAAATATCTCATTTTGTTTTACTGTAAATATTTTTCTTTGACTAATGCCCTAATTATTTTATTCTCTAGGGTTTTGATTTTTTAGTTCAGTGATATCCTTGAGTTTTACTTTTTTTATTTCTAAAATCAATCACCCCTATTTTTCTTGTCAGTCATTTTCTGTATCACTGATGAATTTGTATATATTTCTTTTGTCTTTATATCTTGTTCCATTGTTCTTATTTCTTATCTAACTGAAGAAGAACAAAAAAAAAAAAATTACATTTTTGTTACATATTATATAACATCTTTCATTTTCAGGGATAACATTTGATGCAAAGTCACCAGCAATGTTCATATTTTGATCCAGTGATTGTCATGTCTAAATATACTGTTTATAGAATATGAAAAGTGGAATATTAACTGGAATTGCAGTCAATATTTGTCTAACTACTCCACACAACTGCATTTAATCTCACTGTGTAGTGTTTGGTTTAATAAATAATTAAAAAAAAAAAAAAAAGAAAAGATATCTTTACCTATTTTTCTTCTGTCTAGACTATCCATCCTATTCCCCCTTTGAAATGACAACTTGATTCCTAAAGCTGTATCTTGTACTGACCATTTTGACAGAATAATATTTCAAATATTTTGGTAGTTATGTAGTCATTCATTTAGAGGTAAGGTAAAAAAAGAATTATGTTACTGTTTATATTTTCTAATATTTTTGCTGAATGTAACAGAAAAAGTACTCCTATGAATAGCTGTGTAATTTTTTTTAAACCATAAGTCCAAAAATAAAGATTACCCCAGTTTTTACATCATCACATACTGAATGGCGCTTAGATTGTCTGTCTCTGAATGGCAGTAGCTACATTTCACTCTGCTGATATATGTGGTTCCAAAGAAACTAGTTTAAGATCAGCAAGTGTTTTGAATATGATAATTCAGGAGAATGATTTCTGCAACCTGCAACATGTTATATATGGTTGATACAGTTGTTTTGTTGGTTGTTTGTTTTTAAATTAAAGTCCTAATTCTGCATTCAGGCACTGAAATAAAGTTCTTGGGTTTTCAAGATGTGCTAAGAATCCATGTTTCTTTATTCTGAAAGACACTTTCCATTATTTTACCAATAAAAAAGAGGATGGTTTCTTGTACAGGGTATTCTGAACAGTTCCTACATAACTTTGAAACTCTTTTATTAAATACTGCAATAGATATCTAGCTTATATTTAGTGAAGGTATATATTATCTTACTCTGTCTCTTTCTTTTGTTTTGTTTTTCCTTAGACAGCTTGACTTACACCATGGTCTTACACCATGAAAAGGAGATTGTTGCTGCAGTACAGAATGAAGAACATACAGAGCAGATAGGTCTATATATACACAAATTCAATCTATCATTCTTCTCAAGTTTTCCATGCAACTCAAATGTTAGCATTATAAATTTAACACATGTGCCCCTATTTTCTTGATTCTAAGTGAATGCAAAACAAAAAAAAAGAAATGGATAGCCAAAAATTAGACTTACAAAGGGAACATAAATATCACTTAGGAGATAACTTACGTGTCCATTTATATAGGGAACCTGAGAAGCAGCTGTTTAAGACAGAGGATTTTACTCAGACTTCTTTTGTTATCCAATACTGGATAAGTGCTGGAAATCATATGCAGCCAAGTGTCATTTTATTCACCAGATATCATGGCAGTGCTCTCTTGGGTTCTTTCTAAATAGTCTTAGAGCAATATAAGGGTAGCAGGTTTTGTGAAGTATAGAAATATCTGGGCTAGCTCTAGATGCACCTTTTGAAATATTCTAAGGAATGTAATCCCATCAGGAGAGACTTTTTGTTGACCTAATTTATACTACAAGAAAGCTAGAGCTCATTCTTAGCTGAACCAGCTGAACTATGATATCCGGTGCTGAAATCATCAAACCCTCTAGAGCTAAGTTCTCAAAGACTTACAAGATTTTATTTACCTTATCTAACAATGTATTTCTTAACACTAGACAAAGAGAGTCAATGAAGATAACCAGGCCACAATCCATTCTACATATTTTCCCAGTAATTATTTTATTTCTTACCAATATTTTTTTTTTTTTTTTTTTTGGTGGGGGGGGAAGTGTTTTGTTTGGGTGGTTCCCTTTAATAAATGGGAAAATCTGGAACTAACAATACAAACATCTTTATATGTTCTACAACCCCAAGTATTTCAGACCCATATTATTTTGGCCTGTTATGTTTGGGGGTACTACCAAAATCCCAGACTTTTTGCTCCTGTTTTCAGTGCTTGCTTAGTATGTAAAATATGAGTGGTTTTTTTTTTTCTTCCTCCTGTTCTGCTGTCTCCATGCACTGTTTTGTACAAGCGCTTGCTTTTCCAGCTGGTATTGTAAACATCACCATCCTGCATATGTTAAAAAATGAGCAGCCTGCTCTTTCCACTCTTGAAACTCAGAGTAGCAGAAGCAGATTGGCATTGTTTTTTGACATGCACAGCATACTTTACTGCAAGATGTCATATTTCCCCAAAGGTGTACTCAGAATGTCAAGAAACTTGGACCAGACACAACAAGATCATAAATATGCTACAGAGAACACATCAGGATATTTATATAGGATTATCATCAGGTATCAGACTAATACTGTTTCATCACATGCTCTCTGTGGAATAGGATTTGATGGTTACATACTTATGATAATACGAATTTTATCTCTATTTTAATACCACTGCTTTTCAAAAATTCCAAAAATAAACAGTACTTTTATTTTTTAATATATTTTAGGTTTAAAAAAAAAAAAACTTAGTTAAGAAAAGATTGCAATTGCAAAGTTTTCTATGATCATATATGTAACTTATTTCACTTCATACTAGTAGTGTGGATATTCACATTGTACTGGGAACACTAAAACCAGAGTCAGAGACAGTCTGTATCTTAAAAACTCTGAGTCTGAATTAATTTAATATTGAAAAATAGTGGTTTACATTTATAACCATCTGAGGAAAAAAAGTACTACCTTATAAATATAATTTACGTACAAATTTTACAATGTGTTAATTTAAAAACACAGGCTAAAAAAATAAAAAACTCATTTTGTTTTGATCCAATTCCCTCTTCCCCAAAAACCTAGTAGTACAAAATGTAATGAAGAGTTTTATATTTTACTTAGGCCACAACCTTATTAACTCCCCTGGGAACTATTTCCAATAACGTACACAGTGCAAGCCATGATTCCTACTTTAATGGTTCCTATCTTGTGGACAGCTTCCATTCTAATAAATCTCCATCCAGGAAAACTCAGAAAAAGAAGAGAGAACCTGCTGCGAGCCAAGGCTACAATATTTTGATCACACAGCTGGTCTCCAACTACTGCGACCCATAAATGCAACCCTGAAAAAAAGGATAAAATGAAACAATTTAGCACATATAAACCATTGATTTACCTTCTGCAGGTGGAACTTTTATATCTCTGTATGCTTTCAGATGTCACCATTGATGACCTTAACTTACCAGGAGATTCTTAACAATACATGACTGTAAACAGCATTGTCATGGACTGACACCCCTTTCCTGTAGTAACTCCCTCCCTGTGAAAAGGCAAGCTCTGGGTACTAGCAGATACTGTTAGAAGCAAATCTGTACTGCAGTAGCTTTGCACAACTCAGTTTTCCTGTACTCCTGCAGCTCTTGTCCTCTCTTACTTTGTGTTCAGAGACTGATGGTACAGATGTTACATCTGGGCTTTCCACTGCAGGTTTTTGCACTCCCCAGCCACAGTGTACCCTTTTCTACCCATACCCTGTGTAGAAACCTCTACTTCAGGAGCCATGGTATCACAGATTGTACAATCACGTTCTGCAACATCTCAGTCTGGCCCTAAAATAGAATTCAATGAATTTCTCCATGCCTCAGTATCCACCTAAATGGTGCAGGAACTGAGTGGTTTATACTAGTAGTCATTAGAAAAAAAATCAAATTGCAAAAGCCTAACTCTGCCACACAACTTCCTTTAATGACTTCCAGCACCAGCTCTCTAATTTTGCTCACTTCCTAGCCTGAGCCAAACATCGTGTGAGCTATATACAACCTTCAACTCTATGTATTGTGCATCGCTTTACAAAAACCCCCAATCTCTAGAATAAGCATACCCTTCAGTTACTCTCTCAGCCCTGCCTTCCTCTTTATTGGTCCACTGATTGAGTTTTTCCTCAACATCTGTGATCAATATTTAAACAGACCATATGACCTGTGTCTGACTACCCTGGGCCTTTCCCACAAGTAAGCAAAGACCACTTATTTTTCTTTAAGGATTTTATAACTACCTGTCTTTTGACAGACCCCTGGCTGCTGCTGCATCATCCATGCCTAAGTTGCTTTTCCTTGGTAAAGGAAAGTCAGTTTATTTCCAACTGGATATTTCTAAAGATATGGATGAAATTCATTCTGCCACAGAAACAGCTGAGTGAAGCAGCGACTCCTGGTTAAGACTGTATCTTATCACACTGAATATGTTGTTATGGACTTGCTCAGCACAGGAGGCCTTCCGGCAGTGGTGCTTGACATCAAACCTGAATTTTGTTTCTGAATTTGGTCAAAAGTAGCTGCATTGCATTCCGGGTCCTGGTATATTCCTTTGGCTGTTGCCTCCAGGGACTAGAGACTGCCAGTTGTTTATGGACTGGTTGATAATATTGTTATTCAACAATATATGTTTCTTACTAAGAAAGCAGCACACCGTATTTCTGAACATTGGCACAGCTTTGCCATCCTCCAATACTCTCAGATGGAGGAGGGACCTGTCTTATTCCTCAAGGCTCACCCATCCATCCCTCAGTTTACAAAGGCAGAGAGTTATGTGTTTTGGGAAAAAGCCCAGACAGTCACCCTATTTCCCTGGCAAAGCGTGAGTTTATTTGTGAGATAAGAAAGCCCTCCGCCAGCTTTCACACACTGCAGTCAGGCTTGCACTGCCCTCCACGCCAGCTGGCTCCCTGTGTGAAGCCCTTCCTCACACTCAGTCATGAGCTCACTACAAGGCAGAAAGGTTGGAGGCAAAGCACAGCCAAGGTGAAAAAAATCTTCTGCTTCTCCAGCCACATGCTTCCCTTCTCACCTCTACAGGGAAAACCTTTACGCTGGGGGGAGAAAAACTCACCCTTGATGTCTGACCTGGGCGCTATTGCTAACTGGCCATCTTAATTTCTCTTCCGTGCTTTCCCCTGTGGTTATTATGGGATAATTTCAGCAACAATCCCTCATAACCCTGATAACTCTGAAGGTTTTTTGGGACATGGACCTCACAAAGCCACGGAGCTGCACGTAATCACACCACAGGTCTCTGCAAGCCTTTGGGGGATGCTTAAGCTTGGGATGACAGGATGTACCTGTCCTCCCACTGCGCAGGAGGATCAAAGGCTTATCTTGGTCTCAGTCATACCTGCCCAGTCATATACTTTCTAAGCACCTGTCTCCCTATCTTCAGATGATGGAGCCTTTAAAGGAGATACTTACTTTCCTCTAGTTCTGACAAAGACCTTTGAGACTTTGATTGAATGGAAGCTGTACTCAGAATGCTAAGAAATTGAAAACTTAAAAAAAAAATCATGTATGTGATTTGAAATAATTGTGTCTATCAAAGAAAGGCAAGCACATACTTCTAACAACAAAGCACAGAGTAAATACAGGATGGACTACTGCCACCTCTTGGCTATCTACAGTATTTTAAAAAGTATTTTTAAAAATAATATTAAGAAATGTTCATGTTAAGAATGTTAAACATCAAAAAAGTAGCCTTTCCAAATATTTTTCTGATGATATCAAAACAGGAAATGGGTAGCATCTCAGCAAAAAGAACAGTTGTGTAACATGGTAAGACAGAATGTCAGTAGTGCTACTGAGCTGGCTGCAGCATCTCAGTGAAAATCTCAGCTGAACCAGCCACATCTGGACTTTTATTCATGTGAAACCAGAAACTTGAAAAATTAGAAAATCTCATTTCATAAAAGTCACTTCTTTTTTGTCAGATTCCATTCTCAGTGTAGTTTACAACCATTTTTCAGAATGTCTGTTAGTGATTACAAGCCTTAGAAACCTAGAAGTCTAGTTTTACAGCCACATTTTTATCCTGTGTGTGTAAAATGAGCATTGAGCGGCTCAGTATTTTATTCTTCTCTGACTAAGTCACAATTAAAACCACCATTATTCAATTTGAACACACAACCAAATGCCTGACAAATGTAAGTTAGATGCAAGATATTAAAATGCAAGCTGAAGATTCTCAATTTTTCATGTACTCAATAGGTCATCAGGGAATAGAATTCTGCAGTATTTTCCATATATTACAATTTTACAGAGCAAGAAGAATAGCAATTAAGTCACAAAATGCTCTATCAATACATTCATTGCACCGACAAAGGTACCAGAGATCCATACCAAAACCAGATACATTTAAAATCATTTTACAATTAGCAATATTGCCTCTACAAGACTGATACCTAAATATCGATACTAGCATTGTTTAGATTATGGCATTTTGTCCCTCATCAAAACATTACTTAAAAATAGAACACTTCATCAAATTATTTCTAACATTTTGTCACTTCACAAAAAAACCCCACCAAACCTGTAAAACTATTCCAACTTCTGCCAACTAAAAAATGAATGCATTTTGGATGTGTAAGAAGGAATATTTAAGGAAAAGCTACATACTTTCCCTATGGCTGATGAAAATTTACTGAGGTTTTCATTGTTACTTTTTCATCCAAAATCTGGAGGAAAAAGAAAAAAAAAAAAAAAAAGAAATAAAGAGAAAACAGATATTTCAGGTGGCATTTCTATTTTGAAGACAACTTTTTTTTTTTTAAATTAACACAAATTTTTCAATCATTTATAGGTACTTGTGTCACAATCCATAAAGAGTTATAGGACAAGAACTACAAGGGACCTAAGTAAATAAATATAGTCAGACATTGCTTATTGTATCCTTTTCTAGCAAACCTTGAAAGAACTAGTTTGATTCAAGAGCTAAACTTCCATCAAGTTTCTCTTGTGAACAGATAAGGGCTATTCTAAAACTAAATAATTGTCATTGTTTTATGGTAAAATATAAGGACATTTTCCCTTTAAATAGTTTAGATGCCTTGTAGTGGAAAATCCTGTTTAATATCAGGAATTGGCAGAATTTAATAGAATATCAGGCATATATGTCACACTGTAGGTGTGTCTGTAAAGTTAACATATGAATTTTGAGCCCAGAGGGGTCTGTGTGAACTACTCATATTCAAATGGTACCAGAAGCTTCTCAGACTTTCAACTCCCCTTCATTCTGTGGGCATCCACAATGATGTCAAGTACACAAATTATTGAGAGTATATCTTTCATTATGCCTTGGCTTGCAAACCACAGAGAGAAGCTGACAAGCTAATGGCATACAACCCTCTCAAAACTACCTTAAGAGGTTGGAGGGGAAGAAGAGAAAAGAAAACGAAGGAGAGAGCAAGAGAGAAAGCAAAACACAGAAAAGTAAAAACCTCCTCCAAGTGACCAGCTTGGAAGAGAAGCAACAGCAGACTCCAGATGAATACTGTCTCTCAGGCATCCTTCCCAGTCTAGCAGGCAATTTCTCCCATACACTTTTTGCTTAGTAGCTATACATTTTTCAGTAGGACCCACTCAAACTGCCCACTAGGTCTTCTACTTGTCCATGATGCTATTATTGGAGCATGCTTGACCGGATGCAGGTGTTGCACACTGATTGATTCATTCAGAGGCTTCAGGGCTGGCAAAGACACCAGAAGTTGTCCCCATATTGGACAGAGCCAGTTCCAGCTGGCTCCAAAACAGACCCACCTCTGGTCAAAGGTGAGCCCATCAACATTGCTGGTAGCACACTCTGTGACAGTAGTTATCACTCTGTGATAACATATTTAAGAAGGGGTAAAAAAAGCTGCTCAACAGCAGCTGGGAGAGAGGAGTGAGAAAATGTGAGAAACAACCCTGCAGACACCAAGGTCAGTGAAGAAGGAGTGGGAGGACGTGCTGCAGATGCTGGAGCAGAGATTCCCCTGCAACCCACGGTGAAGACCATGGTGAGGCAAGCTGTCCCCCTGCAGTCCATGGAGGTCCACAGTGGAGCAGATATTCACATTGCAGCCCACGAAGGACCCCATACCTATGGTTAAGACCATAGTGACACAGGTTGTCCCCTTGCAGCCCATGGAGGTACATGGTGAAGGAGATATCCATGTTGCAGCCCATGGAGGACTCCATGCTGGAGCAGGTGGATGTGCCTTAAAGGAAGCTGCAGCCCCTAGGGAGCCCATGCTGGAGCAGGCTCCTGGCAGGACGTGCAGCCCATGGAGAGGAGCCCACACAGAAGCAGGTTTTCTGGCAGGACTTGTGGCCCTGTGGGGGACCCATGCTGGAACAATCCGTTCATGAAGGACTATACCTCACGGAAAGGACCCATGCTGGAGCGGTTCTTGAACAACTTCAGCCTGTGGGAAGGATCCATGTTGGAGATATTGGTGATAGACTGAATCTCATGGGTGGGACCCCATGCTGGAGCAGGGAAACATTATGAGGAAGGAGTGGCAGAGGGAAGTTGTTATGGACTGACTGCAACCCCCATTCCCCATCCCCCTGTGCCACTCAGGTGGAGGAAGTAGAAGAGTTGGGAGTGAATTTGAGCCTGGGAAGAAGGGAGGGCTAGGGGGAGGTGTTTTAAGATTTGTTTTTATTTATTTTTATCCTTCTCTGATTAATTGGAAATAAATTAAATTAATTTCCCTGAGAAGAATCTGTTTTACCAATGACAGTAATTGGTAAGTGATCTGCCTATCCTTATCTCTACCAATGACAGTTTTGTCGTATATTCTTTCACTGCCCTGTTGAAACAGGGGAGTGATAGAGCAGCTTGGTGGGCACCTGGTGGCCAGCCAAGGCTAACCTACCACAAAGGCTGAGGCACTAAGGCACTCTGCAACATGGAATCATAGGATCATTTTGGTTGGAAAAGACCCTTAAGATCATTGATTCGAACCATTAACCTAACACCACCAAGTTCACCACTAAACCATGTCCCTAAGCACCATGTCTACACATCTTCTAAACACCTCCAGGGATGGTGACTCAACCACTTCCCTGGGCAGCCTGCTCCAGTGCCTGATAACCCTTTCAGTGAAAAAATTTTTCCTAATATCCAGTCTAAACCTCCCCTGGCACAACTTGAGGCCACTTTCTCTTGTCTTATTGCCTGCTACTTGGGAGAAGAGACAGACACCATAGTCCAGTCTTCCCCTTCCATCCTTTCACAACTCATTCATATATGTAAGTTTATCATCTAACATAGCAAAAGTGTGATGACAAGCAGAGCAATGGTGTCTTGACTGGACTGCCCACATTGTGAGGTGTAGACATGCTCATGGGGAGTCCTTACTTTCTGCTTACTCACTTTGGGTCATTCTACTTCTGACTTAATGATTTGTATCCACGAGAAAGAAAATTATTTTTTCTTTTCTTGTCCAGTTAATAACAAAGGAATAATTTTGCCTGTCCATTTTACATATGATTATTAAATTTCTTTAAATACAATAATAAGAATTGTCTGCATTTAGGGAGTATTTCTGAGAGAGAAAGAGAAAGAAGAAGAAGAAGAAGAAGAAGAAGAAGAAGAAGAAGAAGAAGAAGAAGAAGAAGAAGAAGAGGAAGAAGAAATTTTCCAGATCCTTTTGCAAATGCATTATTATAGGAAAGACATTCTGAAACAACTGTACAGTCCCTAAAGTAATGCTAGACAGACCTTGGAATAAGCATGCAAGGCTTTTAATGTTATATGTAAAAAAGGGTAGTCCTTGAAACATCAGTGGGCAAATCTAGCTACAACCTCTGGGTATTAAATTGCTAACAATATGCAATTGTACAACATCCTTATGCTTCTCAGCAAGATAATCTTAATTACCTATTTTCTCCTTTTTATTTTTTTTCTTTGCCCTTCCAGAACCTGACACAGAAAGTTACTCTGTTTCTGCGTAACTGCTTTTCAAAGAAAATTCTAGCAAAAAGGTAGCATTGTTTTCCAAAAAATACAAGGAAAATAGCATACAAATAAGATGGGGTTTCCTTAGAGTTCTTTTGACGTTGTATTTTTTAATATATATGTACAATACTTTTTTCTTTCCTGCAAGATGACGATTTCACTTGCACTGCATATATGGTGAATCTCTCATTTTTAACTTGTTATTCTGTCTGTGTCACCTGAAATCTCTGGTCATCGCCACTTGCTTCTCACTTTAGTCAATACCACTTTGCTGCCGTTATCAGCTTTGGGTATTTTCTTTCTTTTAATTTTCATGTATGTAATGGTGTTACTTGAAAGTGAAGGTGTAGATTCTTTTAGGCTGCCCTGAGGTGCCTCACTTTCAGATGATGTTGATGCTTGCCTTCTGTACTTGCTGACTACACTTGGCTCCTTTCATTATTTTCTGTTTCTTGTCTCCTAGTGAGCAACAATGTGATGAACTTAGAGATAGCCACTAAATGAAGCACAGCAAAAGAGATTCCCAAAGAAAGAATTGCTGGAGAGCCAGTCAAGCTCTAATGGCAGAACTGGAGACCAATTAAACAAAACATAAAATACAAAAAGAAACATGTCATTAGAAAAAGGAAGAAAGCAAAGAAGACAACCTTAATATTCCTATAACGTTAAATATTAGGCATTCACTTAAATGAGCCCACATATGATGATTCTGTGTTTTCTTTCTTATTATTGGACCTATTCCATAAACTGACAAAAACCAGTCTGTATTTACACACTAAAACTGATCATTTATTAACGTTCTAGGTTTTATAAAAGATTATTCACAATTAACTTTCTTTATGTCATTTTTATATATTCAAATATAGTTTTTACATTTATGTATTTCTGTATTATTATGTATTACTGTAAATCAGAAGTAGTTTTATGGGAAAGTATTCAAAAATTAAATGTCATTCTTCATGCTTTCTGGCAGACAGCTCTTATTTATATTGCTCAAATCCCAAGGACCTTGTTTGCTTTTTAGTCTAACACACCTCTAGCAACAAATAAGTGGAAATAAATTCTTATTCTGGTTTTAAGATTGGTTTTATGAGAAAGAAACAAAAATTCCTCAGATTAGAAAATAATAAGAATTTTCTTATTTCAGAAAACATAAAACAGGTCCATTATTTTTCATTACTTTTTCATCATATTAAATAAAATTAAAATGTAATAAAAATGTTTGAATTGACCTAAATCCTGGGTTTAATAGTGAAAAAAATGGATTAAAATGTTAATCACAAATACGAGCAGCAACAGATTTTAGGTATTTTTCTATTTTCAGAAAGAAAACACTTTTTTAAAATGTTGAGAGGCATTTGGCGGTAAGAATAAAGACTCCAGCAGCTATTTTCTGAATTTAGTTTCTCAGAAGCAACTAAACTTAATGTATGCAGGTACTGTAAGCCCTTCTTCATTTGTTCACTTCTGCTCATCCTCCCTTTTGGATAGGATAAACATTGTAACTACAGAAAAATCATGTCTATATAATAAATAAAAAATAATTCATACTAAATTTTGGAGTCAAATAGAAAAAATATTTTGTATCAAATGAGTAAAATATATTGCTTTCTAGAATTCTTGCTTTGAATTTTAATCAAGTAATATTTGTGAAGTATTTTGAACTCTGTCTTGTGTAAATACTTAACGTTGTTACTTAAAAATGATAAAGTGGTGCTACAATCTAGATCACCATTAACTTTAGACATGAACAGAACATTATTTAAATGGCCATGTAATACCATATATTATTAATACAGGATTTTGACTAATGAATGAAATAGCTCATGTATTTTAATTTCATGTAATTTAAGTAATCTCCCTCTCAAAAAAGTCTGACAGAACAAAGCAAAAACAAGACAAAATCCAGAATCACCCAAATCAGAAAAACAAAGTCTTTAAAGATCTATTCTGATCAAGTACCAGTTGCAGTCATAAGTATTTTCTAACTCATATAAGGCTTTTTTTCTCTGCTACTTACAAATATTAACACACTGAAATTCTAAGATTAAAGGGCTAAATATTTGAAAATATTTTGTTACTCATATTAATACATAAAACTCTATTCTATTCTTTACTATTCAATTATGTATACTACCCTAGATCCATGGATGAGCTATCTATCCATTGTCCTTGCCAAGTGGCTGGTGTCTTGGTAAAATTCCAACATGTTTAATTGTAATTTGAAAAATAAATATTACCCCATCATTTTGAACTGAAAATGTCATTCTCCTTCTCTTGTGCCAGAGATATTTGTGTTTTTCTATACTGTTTAGCTCTATTTATCCCTAGAAGTAGATGCATTTCACCACTCAATTAAATATTTTCTGTGTATGCTACAGAAATGGCACAAGCTGATTTAGGGAAAACATTTTGAAATGAAAATTATAGCTAAACAGAAGATAGATAGGCAGATGATTAGATAGAAAGAGAAGTGTTTTTCATGCTGAATTTAAAGTGCAAAGACTGACACTGAAAACACAACTGAATAAAGTGTATAATACGGTTGTTACTGAACAAAGATGGATTTGTTTAAAAGTCAGAATTCAGCTCTTTCATACATTGCAAATATATGTTTGTTGATTTCATTTGCTGTGTATGTTCACAGCTCTTTTGTATGTAATACATATTGGTTTGGCAGTAGAAATGTGTCCGTACAGCATAAGAAGACAATTTCACTTTAATTTTTCATACCATGAGTTTGTCCCAGGAATCATCTAGGGCTTCACAAGAAACTGTAGGTTCAAACTTGGGATTTACCTGACATACTCACTTTTGTATTTAATGAGTGTTATCTGGAGTTTTGTGCTTGCCTCTTACAAAATGTCCTTACCTTTTCTTCCCAAGACACCTTTGGATGCAACTTTATAGTGATTTTCTCTTCCTCTCTCCTTTGTGACGACATCTGTGTTTGGGAGAAACCCTCACATTACAAGTAGTGCTGATTCTGAACCGATCAATTGCAATTCAAGAGATTTAGCACTGTACAGCTTTAAAAGTACCAGAGCAGGTGCAGAATCTATAAATTTCTGCTTTTCACAAGTTAGTTTGCAGATACAGTCATGCATAGTGCAGCAGCCTTGCTTATGAGACATGACAGCACTAGTGAGAGCGCTAGGTTTTGTTAGTTGCAGCGCTCTAGTGATCCTGTCAAACCTCAGCTAGTCTTAGTGCTATTGGTGCTCTTAATGAATGAAGCTAAATGTTAATCCTTGCTCATTTCCAAGGAAGTTCTGCCACCTACCAGCTGAAAATGCATGACCGTGCCATCACAATTCATTCAAAAGATGAGACTGGTAGCAGTAAAAGCAGATGAACACTTAGCTATAAGATTGTTGTAAAATTAATCTTCACTGATATAAAAAATGGGTTGTTTGGGATTTTTGCTGTGCTTTGTGGAGTATTACAAAAATATACTGTCTTGGGAAAAAAAGATTTGTTTTTAATAGGTATGAGAGCAGCTGATTGAACAGTACCTTCTAGCTGTTTTCACCATCAGGTATTGCTTCCTTATTCTTTCTAAGGTATTTTCTATAAAGAACAAAATGTTATTGGCTAGTGTTAAGATAGAATTCTTCATTAATCACTTCCCTTACATTTGGGATGTGTGTGTAAAGAAACCCAGGACTGTGCCCTCAGGTTAGCCTTTCACAGCTTTTTGTACTCCCTCTGCACAGGTATAAGTGAGTGTTTAACGTGTATGTCAGAACAGGTTGCTGACCTCTGTGTTGAACATCCTCCTTTAAAAATACAAATGAGTCTACCAAATTCATGCATACTTTTTATGTAAAGGATAGTGAATCAAGTTCTTAATTAGTTTATGGATTTTATTAGCTACAGTAAAATATTTCTTTTAGCTGTGGCATAAGAAAAAATAAAGTGATTCAAAATAAATGCCTATGCATTCTTTTAATATTTTCATTTGTTTAAATCAATTGAGGCATAATGTAGCTATGAACCAACACACATACCTTGTAAATTGCTAGTAAATAAACATCTTTTCAACAACTTCTACCAGAACCCACGCTCGTGAACTAGCAAAGCCATGAGCCACATGTTCATGAGCAACACTGCTATTGAATGGGGAAATGCATGTTCGGTAACTTCTGTAGTAGCATCCAAACATTTCATTAAACTGCCAAAAGGATATTCCAGCCACTAGAATACTGTAGTCCTGCTGTGTATCCTCCAGACTAGAACTTCAGCAAGGGAAAATACGGAGCGCTGTTAACAAGTGGAATAGCTGGCAGCAGGTGCCAACCAAAGACCCTGAAATGAGGACTCGTCCTCTCAGAAAGTCTACCTTGTCTGTGCATAGACCTGCTGACAGCAGTTGGTGATTTAAAAAAAAAACAAAAGAACCCACAACAAAAACCAAGCAAATTTACCTGTTTGATATCAGTCACTGAGAAGTGGAATAAACCCCATACTATTTAAATAAGAAGTGTCCCCGCTTGTGCTTTACCTCCGTTTGCCTCTGTCTGCACTGCCTGCTCCCTGCCTGCCCTCTGAGGCACACCGCACAACAAGCATCTGGTGGGCCAAAGAGCCCGACCGCCTGCCTAGCCTTTAATTAAACAAAAAATTTTCACTGACTTTACTACCATTTCTGCTATAACAAAACCCACAGGATTTACAACTACATCTTCTGCTGAATTTACTATTTCTTAATAAATAAAGAAAAAATGGCTTGTGTTTTAATAACTCATCTGTATTTATTAAATTCTTTTGCTGTTTTGACTAGCAGAGTCCTCCTTAATAATCATCTCTGAAGACAATATCAGGGGTTAATAGCTATAAAATGAAGACAACAGACCTACCCATAATGGAAGCAATAAAAAAGGATTGTACTGAACAGAAATTGCTGCTTTTTTTCCTTGTCCAATCTAGCAAAAAGTAGGCCCCTGCATTTCATTTCCTTTGCCATTAACATAAATCAACTTGAGCTTAATTGGGAGGAGTCAAGAATCTTATTATTAAAATAGATCTAAATGAATAGCATATAGACAGTGGTAATAATGTGAGACAGTATTTCAGGTGCATTTACTGACAGCATAACATCCCTCTGGGCATAAATTATTGGGAACACATCTTTTAAAGCACACTGAGATTCAAAGAATGCATGCAGATGCCTATTGCTTAAGACTAAATTTAATCACCTCCTGCTTGTGACCATTTGGCAGCTTCAGGAAAGTTTTCTCCAGAACCAGCTCTCTGAAGCCAAACTAATAAAGTGCTAATTAAAGAAAGTACATGGAAGACATGAACACTAGGAGCCTGGAGTAATTGGCTACAAAAAAGACAGAGCTGAAACACGTCACTCTCTCTGCTGCTCCTGATTAGGCTCTAATTCAAATACCAATATTTCACTGCACGTCAAGGTGCTTTGGGAAAGATCTCAGGCTTTCTCCATAGAGTGGAGGGTCTGCTACAAACAGTGATACAAATGCTTAAGAAAAAAAATCTATATTTAATCCTATGCTACCATCAGGATAACATTTGTGGCAGTCTGGACAGTGCACAGAAAGCTTTTCTTTTCATTCCACAGTGGTGAGTCAAAGATCAGAGAGGAATGAAGGAAAACCACCATTAAAAAAAAAAAAAAAAAAAAAAAGAAAAAGGGAAAAAAAAAAAGGTAGGCTCTGGAATCGAAACCATCTCCCAAGCCTGTCACAACTGAGCAGTAATTAATCTGAAGAGCCTTTCATCTGCCTTGCAGGCAAGCTGGAAAGGACACCTACTGGCACTTTCCTGAAGAAATGGGCAACACAGAAGTGAAAGTCACTTCCTTTATTTTATTTGAAATGGGTTTTATTGTTGATTTCCTCTTGAGTATCATAAACTTAACTTTGATTGTGTGAGCTGATGTACAATTTCATGCTTGTTGCTGTTGCTGCTGTAGGTCAATATCATTTCCTGCTTTTCCTGAGAACAAATCCATTCTCTCATCAGTTTATATTATCAGTATTTAATAGCCAGAAAAGATATTTTTGAGGTAAATTTATTCCATGTGTGAAACAGGAAATTACGCAACTAACTGGGCAACTACTCACTTTATGATTCACTAGAGCTGATAATTTAAAGGAAAATGTTTTATATATCAATAACCGTACTACGTTCATACTTTAACACACTATCAAGCTACTTACTCATATACATGGCCATCCACTTAGGCATATGAATTTAACAAGATAAGGACCCCTGTTCAACAAAGCACTTAAGCGTATAATTAATCCCACATCTGCTCAACAAACCTAAGTCAATATATGTATAATTTGAAGAGCATTCCCATGCTACACAAAAGATGATAAAAATAAGATAATTCTTAATTTTCTGAGTTAGGAAGCATTGTTGTTTTTAAGGTTTTTCAATTAATTATTTTAAATAAAATACTGTAAATTAGGAAGATATCACAAGAAAAAAATGCACACTTGTAAAGTTATGTGAATTATATCTTGTTATGTTAGGTATAAATTGTACTTTCCTAGTTTAATCATAAATACTTTTAGACCAAATAATACGCTTTTTTCTTTAAATTGGAAATCCTGAATCCGAACTGCATCTCAGAAAATATACAAAACCTCCTCTGTCTGTCAATAACATATGATAAATCATACTCACAACCATTAAGAAAACATTAACAGGAGAAGAGGGCTTTTGAATGATTCTAGAAGGCATTTGGCAGTTTATTTTAATATTTTCTATGGTTACTTTATAGTAGTTCAAGTTTGATTTCAAAATCAAGTATTTCTCAAGTATTAAAATCTTAATTATATTTCTTTCTTCTGACAGAAAGAAAGAGTTAAAGCTATTAAAATATATGGAAAGGCTCTTTAAAATATATATATTGAAAATTAATGAGTGGCCATTGCAAGCCACAAAAATTTTCTTCAATTTTATGGTCTGAGAGTGTTACTTACGTTCATGTTTGTATTTAAATAAAGACAGGATCCTTAGAAGACAGTTTCCATACCAAAAGACAAAAGAAGTCAAAACCACACATTTTGAACCTTACAAAATATCATCTTTGAGTGAACTCTAATGGTTGCCATGACTCATCTAATGGAGCTGACTGATAATTAATTCAATCTTAAGGATAAACAAGAACAATTTCATGAATGCCACTGTTCACAAAACTAGGCAAACATTCATAACTCTCACTAAATAGTTTTGGATGAGATGGGGAGACGTGATTCATCATGATAGCATACCCTGTAAGTATCTACTGGAACGTTCAGAAGATCTAGATATATTTGTGTTTCATTGACCTGGGTCTAATTCTCTTCTGTATTTCCTAATCCTAATCCTTCTGTATTTAGTGCAAAATACATAAGCATTAATTACTATTGCAGATCCAAAATGAGTGCCCTAAACTAGCATCCCAAGGAGCTTTTTACAATCTTATTCTCTCAGTACATTATACTTAAATAGTTCCTGACTTTAAAATAGATATTAATACTGCAACAGAGAGGTAATCCCCACTGCCATGGTGATAACTTGTTGCTGTATGAAACAAGTCTTTTCATCTAGGAAGCTGGTCTGACGTCCCCTCACCATGCTCTTTCTAGTCCAAACACAAAGAGGCTGATGGGAGTGTGCAATAAGAGAGGAGCGGAGGAAACGAGACTTGTCTTTCACTGTAGTGCTGTCTTAACTTGCTTAATGCAGGTGGTAAAGCCCCTGTGTATTAATCAGAAAGTGGGATTCTCCTGTGAGAGCTGAATTAGGTTTAACAAGAAAGTTTGACAGATCCCACCTAAAAAGCCTGAATATCCTGATAGTGAGGGTACTCTTCTGGGAAGTGGGAAACATGAGTGTAAATTGCTTCAGGCAGAGGAGGGAATTGAATCTGGATCCCAGACTGAGAAGCAGTAACAAAATACCTCAGTCTTTCAATAATCAATTTTTTTGCCTTCTTCTTCAGATGTTTAAAATATAGCTTGACATTCGGTAATATGCTGCATGAAGATTAGAAAGAAGTTTTCAACAGGAAGGAACCCCCAAAACTGTTAGCAGTTTCATTGAAACTAATTGCTTCTCAGCTTTTCACTTTGGCAAGGGAGTAAAAAATTTATTCCTCTCTCAGCTTGAAGCATAAGAGTTAACACATTTATAAAGTCTATTTTAGCCACACCTCAAATATTTTCTTCAGAAAGGTTATGAAGAAAAAGGAAGGCAAATATAGTTTAAAACCTAGAAATACGAGAGCAAAATACATTTTGACACACTGCAGCCAGTGAGGTGAATCCTGATGAAAAGGTTTTTCATCCACTCTGTGCATAGATTATATTTTTTAGGAATGTATTTCCTGCTCTTTACAAGACATACTTCTTCACGTTTGTAATGCTGACCTCACAATTACCAGAACACTTCAACACTAAGAAGGAGGATGTGAGCAACTCTCAAGCACTATCTCCCATTGTGTAATGGCCTGTTTTGGTGGTGGTCTCAAAATAAAATGTTATTGCAGGAGTGTGAATGTTGAATGTTAATAGATGATCATTAATCCCTGCTCACTGCAGGGGGGGTTGAGCTAGATGACCTCTCAAGGTCCCTTCCAACCCAAAGCATTCTATGATTCTATGATCATTACACTATTCCTTTTATCAGGCCAAGGCTAGCACTTACCTTCACTTCTCTATAGTCATAATAAATGTGGGGTTTAAAACAAGCAGCCTTTTAACTATTTCTCTGTTATTGTTTTGCCCTTCTGGCTCCTTATTTAGCTACTGCTGAACCACAGCCATCCAGCTGCATTATAGCCACTCTAGAGATTAGGCCAAGCTTGGTATTCCCTTGACATACAAAACTTTGTAATAGTTTACCTTTATAAATTACAATAAGAAAGAGAAAATAAAGCCAAGATGAGAATAAGAAAGCTATCGGTATTCTTAAGAATTATGTGAAGCATATAATAAGGTCATGCTTACTGGGTTACAGTAATCACCGTGTAAAGAGAGGGTAGAATTTTTTTTCTCCAAAAGAAAAATGAAGACTACTCCAACCTTATTTCACTGAAGTTCCCAAAGAAAGTGTGCTCTGCCTTTCTGTCCCTTTTCCACCCCCTGAATTTACATGTGAAATATCAGGAAAAATTGGAGAAAACACAGGAGACATATCATTGTTCTTATCATAGTTAATGTTATAAGTCCCATGGACTTTGGTGGGAGGAGAGGCACATCCATTAAAATCAAATGGTATCTTCAAAATTACTTTTTATTTCAAACCAAGACATTTATTAAAGCGTGATAATTTAATGATATATTCACCTAGATAATAAAAAAAATTCACCATGAATAGTAAAAATAATGCCTATCTATGTACCTGCAAACTAGATTTTAAAACTATGCTAGTATACACAAATGCATTTCTGGCATCACAGTCAAGGCTGGATACAGAATAGGTTTGGTAATTTATCCCATATTTTTATATAATAAATATGAACAGCAGAATTAGATTAGACCTAGAAAACATTCAGGTTTTAAAAATACCTGGGATTTTTAGTGTGTCTAAAATACAGGGAATAAAAATATTGCTCAAAATATTTACATGTGCAGTTATTGAGTCACTTATGTGAAATTTCTTGTCATTTTTGAACCTTTAAATTGTTATTGATGCATGAATAATGCATTTCAAACTAGTCATGAAGCAATTTGGACATGCTATGACAGTCAGCTTCATGATTTTGTTCCCTTCTCCTTTTTGACATCTTACTTTTAGTAATAATGATAAGACTGGAAACCTTTTTTTTGCACACCATCGTTATTTCTTCTGCCATAAAATTCAACTGACTGCAGCAGAATTAGCCTTCAGATTACTTAACTCTGTGGTCTTTAATCCGTTTCACAAAAGATGTCCCCCCATCACCCTTTATTTTTGTTGTGCATACTACAGTATGAATTATGCTTATGAGCTCCAGACTGTAGATGTGCCATCACCTTTTTTGACCTATTTTCTGGACTAAAGTTTTGCACAGACCTTCTTTTCATTTCAATAGTATATCTAGATGTGAAATGAAGTAATCGTTTGGGTCAAGATATTTAGTGCCAAAATTTTGTGTCAGGTTTCTATAATGGTATTATACATAGAAATTTAGAGCATCTGTGCTGTGACATGCGTGTGAAAGATGGCTATTGTATCGCATAAATATAATGTTGGCTCACAATGGCAATGTTAGTCTGTAGTATGGATGCTAATGCCATACTCAATGGAATACAAGACTCACAGTGGCTTTAAAGAGAGCATACACAGGAGCATGTATAGTTTTCATTAGGTTTCATACTAATTTCAGTTGACATATAATTGAAGTATGTATCACTTTAAAGTAGAATTGAAACCTTACGTATCATCACTAGTGCAATTTCAAATATAATTCTTATATGATACTGATAATAAGACATAATTCAATTACTATTAAAGTAATTATTTGTAACCTCTTGGGCTTTGAGAAGAAATTATTTCTCTACATGAGGATTACCTGCAGTGCAGTTAAAGTGAAATATAAATGAAAAATATTATGCCACCTTTAATAATCAATTATCAGTCTCAAAGTGGAAAGAGAAATGTTCCTTTCCAGAAGCCAGAAGGCAGGTGTTCACTTAGCTAATCCTTTCAGTGTTTAATTTCCCTGATTTATGTTATGTTATTTCTTTACATCTGCTTTATTCCCCATTCTCTTTTTCCATTCCCTATATTCCCAGTGTAGTACTCATGCCTATGCCCTTTGTGAAGCTTCTGTTCCTCCTCAAGTAGAGAATTTTACCCAGTAGACAGTGTGTGCAAAACTTTCAATTATTTAATTCTTTACAAGACCACTATTGTGTGATGCAGGATATGGAAGCACAGGGATTTCTTGTTTGTGTTCTTTCTAGAACTATCCGAATTGAAAGATCTGCAAAATGCAACATATTTTCCTATATTTTTATCAGTCTCCATCAGAGGTAATCCACATTGGGTGTGAAATGTTGCACACCCTCCCCTGCATACAATATACCTCAATATCTGTTTCTTCGTTTTGCTTCCAGGCAACACCTAACTTCACTTCTTGGAATATCTTTAATAACAACAACGAGCAAATACTCCAACTTCTCAACAATTTCATGTTGCTACTCAACATTCATGTGACATTGCCCTGGAAGCCCTTAAATGAACCAATTAAATTAGATATAATCACTGTAAACCTCTGTAAAATATTGACACATACACAGCAATTAAATCTTTTAGCAAAGAAAAATACAAAGACTTAATGAAGCAGTTCACTCATATGGAAATGAGAGTTCCATGACTGAACAGCAGAAACATTTGACAAACGTGCTGATGTGGATCAGGCTGGGGAGATACTGAAGATGAAATTAATTTTAGAGACAGGAATATGCCTACTGGTGGCCAGGTTAAACAACTCCTTTGTCACATGAAGTTTTGCAAGGAAAAGGAGTTTAGTTGGGATTTAAAAAGACAGATTTGTCTCTAAGGTAGGAGAAACTATAGGAACGGTAGGAGGTGGCTGGGGGTAACTACAAGTGCATTATATTATCTAATTGTTCGTTTAAACTTACTGGAGTGGGAAGCCAGTTTGTAATGACGGAACAGAGGAGAGCTGCAGGAAGACCCAGCTGCAACACTGCTACCAGGACAGGTGCTCCTTCATTTCAACCTAAGAGTAGCAACCATTTCCTCCCAGTCCAGAAACCTCCTTACCCCCAACATCCAGTGCTGAACTCCTTCAGCCCTTCTAGAAATGTGTGCCCAGGTTTCCTCTGCAAACAGCACTAATTCTGGTGAGATGCTGTCCTGGTTTCGGCTGGAGTAGAGTTGATTTTCTTCCCAGTAGGAGGCATAGTCCTGTGTTTTGGATTTAGGATGAGAAGAATGCTGATAACACACTGATGGTTTAGTTGTTGCTGAGTACTGCTTATGCTAGTCAAG
This sequence comes from Pelecanus crispus, assembly GCF_030463565.1. Classification (NCBI taxonomy): domain Eukaryota; kingdom Metazoa; phylum Chordata; class Aves; order Pelecaniformes; family Pelecanidae; genus Pelecanus; species Pelecanus crispus. The sequence continues at coordinate 111,776,465 of NC_134644.1, forward strand.
GACTTTTCAGCTTCCCATGCTCTGCCAGGTGCACAAGAAACTGGGAGGGGGCACAGCCAGAATAGTTGATCCAAACTGACCAAAGGGCTATTCCATACCATATGACGTCATGCTCAGTATAGAAACTGGGGGGGGTTGGCCGGGGAGCAGCGATCGCTGCTTGGGAACTGTCTGGGTATCGGTCGGCGGGTGGTGAGCAATCGCATTGTGCATCACTTGCTTTGTATATTATTATTATTGTTGTTGTTGTTGTTGTTGTTGTTGTTGTTGTTGTTATTATTATTATTATTATATTGTTTTTATCATCATTACTATTTTACTTTATTTCAATTATTAAATAGTTGTTACCTCAACCCAGGAGCGTTTCTCACTCTTACTCCTCTGATTCTCTCCCCCATCCCATCAGGGTAGGGGGAATGAGCGAGCGGCTGCGTGGTGCTTAGTTGCTGGCTGGGGCTAAACCACGACAGATGCACAATTGCACAAGTAACTGGCTTACTATGTGCAAGGAAAGACATAATTTCTTTTTTTTTTTTTCCCCCCACAGAAAGATGACAAGACTCTACTTTCACTGTATAAAAAGTCTTCTCAAGAATTGGCCTTGAAGAAAAGGCCTGAACTAGACTGTCATCCTCAACTATTGCAAGTAATTACTTCATATAATTCTCTTAATAAAAGGTCATCCAAAACCATCTCAAAAGTGGGTTACTTTCTTGCCCTCACTATGCTGTTTGGAAAATAATTAAAGAATTTCATTGACTGGATATTTAGATATCATCCTGTAAATGTATTCATGACCAGTTTAGAGTAATGTATTCTTGTTCCAGCACAGTTCTTTAGTTTATATAACTCTTTTTCTCTGATGTTTGCTCCCCTGAGGTATTTATAGAAAGCTGTCAGCTGGGTGAATTCAGTCAAATACCTTTAGTCTCTGCCAATAAGATTAATTCTTTATCACCACCTCAGATCATCCTAGGAGCCTTTTTCTGCATTGGTTCCTGTATGAATTTATCTTTCTGGAGCACCAGATATACACTGTACACTGGTGTTTAGTACAATGCCCTTAAATACTTCCCTACTTTTATTGGAAAAAATTTGCTTGATATATCCTAAGGTTGCATTAGCTTGGAAATACCCAACTGCTGCTTTAGGAAACTGTAGAAGAAATACTGGCATTAATAATTCATGCATTCATTATAAATGTACTGACCATAATGGAATATTTTAGTATTAATGCTGATATCCATAAGATTGCTCTCTATTGAACCAAGGGCATCTGTTAAAGTATCCATGAAATGAAAAGTCATTCAGTCTGAAATTCAAGCATTCAGTCTCTCAAATGCTTCTCCAAACCCTAACTTTAACCTTCATCCTCAGTTCTGCTCCCTGCTTATGTGGGATTGAGCACATGATTTAGCTGCTCAACCCCTCTGCTTTCAATAGGACTGATTTCACAGTAATGCATTGCTTAACATCAGTGTCAAGTCAAAGTCAGTCTTTCTTATTGAAATGGAAGACTGAATTTTCTACCAGTCTCTACAGGACTGAGTAACTTTTCTCTTTGTAATGTTTCCATACTGGAAGCACTGACAAAATTAGCAAATGAAAACAGCAAGTAATTGGGCAATATAGTTCAAGAGCACTTGAAGCAGTGGCAGCTTTTGAGGCAGCATGGAGAATTTCTGTCTCTTTTTTCCCAAGACCAGGGTAGATTTTGGGACAATGATAGCTCTCATTACAATTTAAAGTCTAACATTTGCCAAGCAGAACGGTTTCTCATGGGCCATGTCAGAAACTGACATGCAGCATGCTCCAGTGATGTCCACTCTGGCAAGGAAAATTATAAAGAGCTGGCTGTAGCCTACAACTAACACTTAAAGAGAAATCTCTCGTCATGCTAGAGCAGCACTCTGTGCTCTTTTCACTTAAGTAACCAAGGATCAGAACCAATATATCAACTAGAATGAGTTCCTATGAAAATTATACCTCTATTCTATTCTATTCTATTCTATTCTATCACTTCAGGTTCATTCATTTCAAAATACCTTGTCATTAAAAAAGAAAAATAAATAAACACTTGGTATGCATGAAGGTCTCCTGCATCCTCAACAGAAATGTACTAAGCACATAATCCTTTGTGCGATTCTCAGCAAACATAGGGGATTCCAGGCAAAGCTAGAAATAGAAGAATTAATATTCTAACACTTAGTAACCTTAGCAGTTGTAACTCACTGACTAATTTGCACTGTAGTGATGAACCAGTAGAGCTGATGCAACAGGAAGGCTCCCTGTGAAAAAACATCCCAGACCTCCATTTCCATGGGGCTCAGGTAACAGGAGTGTCCATACACTTTATTTCTGTGCTGAGACTAAACGTCTTGATATTCGCTGACAAACAGCAAGTCCCAATGAAGCAACCAATACTTGCTTCTGTAAAATACATGCACATGAATGCTACAGCTTTTGGTGTTTCAGCTGTTACTTGAAGGCAGCATGTGTACTCTCATAGCAGCAGGCTAAAGAGACAGGTATTTACATCAAATACATTTATAACTGAAACTAGGTTGGACTGACTTCTCATTCTTTTATTTGTGTGCTAATTTACAACACTGTTCAAAACTGATATAGGAAATCTGAGTGGTAAATTCACTATTTACTTTTCACTCTCAGAAACAAAATGCACAAGGATATAATAAGTCAGACCACAGGCTGGCTTAATGTATCCAAAATTATCCCATTCATGATTCATTTAAAGTAATAACTTTCCAGGTTAATGAAGATGAAGTCGCTGTTAAATAATTTTGGTTGTGGCAAAAGGAAAGTCCGTTCAGGTGTCCTACTCTTCAGTGTGAAAGTATACGAGAGCTCTGTTTCTATGCTATCTTTGATAAAAAGGTTGCCTAGTTACCTTTTTTAAAACTTGTAGGACACTTGTAGTATAACTGAAGGACTCATCTCTCTCTCTTAACCAATACATATACATGCCCATGTATAAGCAGCCCATCTATATTTTACCAAGTATGTATGGAAATATGTCCTTATTTATTTCCTACTTACCTGTGAAAATTTAAGGAGATTCTCTATATTCAGCTCTCAAGCAGTATTTTACAAGTGTTTCAGATATTGTTTCCTGAATTGAAACTTTACAAAATACTTATACCTTTTACCTAAGAAAATGGAAAATACACGGAATTTTCATGATGAGCAATTTGATCATGCAGTACAGAAAACTGCTAAGAAAGCAAGCAAAATATTGTCACCTCTCAGAGGTTGGTACTATATCATGTAAAACTGCTGCAAAATTATTAACAAAGCATTTCTTCCTGTTTCCACAGAACAGGCTGTTTCAAAAAAAAAAAAAAAAAAAGGGAAAAAAAAAAAGCATTAATAATATTTGAGACACACTGAAAAAGAGGTAATGACCTTTCTTTACAGATGAATAAAACTATACTGTGAAGGGAAGAATGGTGATGCTGTGTCAGCTGGCCTTCCTTTAGGTCATCTATTGAGCCTCTGGAGAACACAATGAAGAAAATGACTAAAAAAGACTGAGAACAACCTGAGAAAGCCTTGAAAACAATCAGCCTCAGGTAACAGAGTCGAAAAGTCAGGTTTGGACTTCATCACTGATTTTTGGTCTGGTAACTGGTAGCAGTTGCTATGGTAGCACATCTGCCTAGCACTCCCTCCCCTCATCCCCACCCCATCCCACCTCCCCCCGGAAAGAGGAAAGGCATAATATCAGATAGAAGATAATAAAGAAAAAAGCACTCAAGAAGACAATGAAACATTCTGTAATCTTCACTCTACAAGGTTTTATGTAAAATAGCTACTGCAGGATTTCTTCCAGTTATTACTCCCTAAGGTAAAGGTCTAAATGCAGAGTTTTGCAATTAAGAGAGAGTATATTCCAGGATAACTATGCCTTCCACTTTGTATAGATGTTCTGTATTGCTAAGGAAATGAAAGTGTATTGGCAGGCTTCTGAAAAAACACAGAAAAGTCTTGCTTAATTTTCTTGGAGTTCTGCAAATTAGGTCACTTAGTCCAACATTTTAAATACAGCTTTAAGAACTTGAAGGTTATATTCTCATTAGTATAAATGGAATTCTTAAGCCAAAACTTATTTAGAAAATGTAGTCTCTACTTACCATTTCCTTGGTTTCTAATACAGAATATAATCTTTATTCTTATGTGAGATCTTATTTATTTTTTCATTTTAGAAAAGAGAAAAAAAATCAAAGAAAATCTATAAAGGCATTGAGACATATATGTTTTCTTTTGCCCCTCAGGAAAGTAATTTTCCAAACATAAATCTAAAACAAATTCTTGGAATCTCAAGTTTAAGCTTTTCTCCTGCAATATGACATCTTCTGGTTCATGTCCTGTAATAAAGCTATATTTCAGTTCCATATTACTGTAACTTGCTTAATCTTTTTGCCTACATATTCATATATAGAAAAAAATCACTACCATTCATTTTTAAAATTTCAATCCATCTTTTTTTTAAATATTTTGTGTAATAGATCATGTGTTGTTCAACTGGAACCCTAGATTAATGATTGAATCATAATTTTAGTCAAGACAGGGTTTTTTGCAAAAAACATTATTGGTATCATCTCATGCACTCCATTAACATGCGTAGACTTAGAAAAAATTATCTTGAAAATTTTTACTTGCTTGTCTGAGCTGGATGCCTGACTAGTTTTTCCTCATGAAGGTCCAGATTTCTACTCTCATGTAGCTGAGACATTGCTTCTTGCAAAATCAGCCCTGTAGAACAGGTGTCCCACAGAGCCGTCTAGCACAGGAAGATTTGCAGGGCAGCTCCTGCTCTGCTGCTGCGGCTACTGCTGAGACAGTTGGTTTTCCATTGGTTTAAGGATCTGGCCAAAGGAATGCTTCATGGCAGCATCTGAGAGAAGAATTTGCCCCACTTATATAAAGGGAAAAGCCACCCCTTCTCTCCTTACAGAATAAAAACAATTTGAAAGGAAAGAAAAAGTAAATACCACACATGTAATTTTTATAAGGTTTACCATCTGCCAGTGTAAATCTCTGATGAACCATCCTATGTAACTATGTAGCAACTAAACAGTTTCCAATGATAGATTGCCCTAATGTCTGTGTAACGTCTAGCTTTTCCAAAAATATTGTTGCTATACAAATATGAGGCTCTTTTTAATTTCTCTGAGTAGAGGGAACTCCAACCAACTCTATCTGGATAATAGGAGACTTTAAAGAATTCTGTCTTTGCAACAGAGAAACATCCATGTGGATGGGGTTTTTTTCTTTAAAAGATAATATTAGGATCTAATTTTAATATCTTTAATCTTGATATTCCATCTTCCAAAATGGAAAACTCAAAGCAAGTCATATACTAACAAAATGAAGTTCAGCTCCTTAAGCATTTTTAAATTTTATATTTTTAAAAGATCCTGATTGCTTTGGAAGCTACTGTTTTTAAAAAAGAGAAATTTCTCAAAATGTTCAGCTATTAAAAGTAATAAAAATATAAGAGACTTAAAGGGCATCTTTGACTGTTTATGCTTCATAAGACTCATGATCTTCTGATTTATTTTTTCCCAGAGTCAGGAAAAATAATGGCATTCTTGAAATTGTAGATCTGAAATATATATCTAAAACCAATCACCATCTGAAGATAGTGAAGACTAGCAGTGAGCAGCAATATGTCAAAACAGAAATAGTTTAATTATCTTAATCATGAAAATAAACAAAACGCTTTTGGTTTTGGGAGAAAAGTTATTTTAATTGCTTTCCCATACTGTTTGAAACTGCCAAAGTTTTGCATCTTTGTTGTTGTGGTTCAGTGTGTATTTGAGTGAATGACAAAATAAACAGGGAACTGAAATTCATGTATCACTTATGATTTGGGGATTTTGCCACCTTTGAGTCTCTGCAAATTCATGTTCACTTAAGAATAAAATGTAAACCTTTTTAAAATGTAGCTTTAGAGCTGATAAGGCTTGCTGAAAAAAAATCTGCTAAGCAGCCTTTGGGGAATGTGATTGCAGGATGGGTAGCCATACCTAAACATAGCTAACTGTGGTTTCACTGTTCACACAGGACGTACATGGCCGTCGGCACTCACAAATCTCTACTTCATACTGTGTCTTTGTTGGTATTGTTTCTCAGATATCTAGCTCTGAGAATATGTCTAAGCATGCTGTGGTTTCAACTCGGTCTGCCCTGGGATTTTAAATTCTGCACTGCAGCTCTGCTAAGGGAATTTCAATGAGTCCCTTTTGGTTCAGGGGACTCCATCAATATAACTCTCATGTTTCGACTGAGATCCTCAGCCTGAAAGCACCAGTTTGAAAGCCACATACAGTTTTCGTATGTTTTTGCTAATTATCTGCTTGGCACAGTTGAAAACAAGACAGAAAATGTCCTTTTGCCATTGTATGACATCTTTACAAGCTACAAGCACTGTGTGTACTTTTGTTCCTGGCATCTCAGGAAAGATAAAGTCGAGCTAAAGAAAATGTAGAGAAGGGCAAATATAATTAATGTGGAAATGTGGAATGTGGAAAAACTCCCTTACCAGGAGAGAATAAAAGGAGCGTTTGGGCATCTTCCATCTGGAAAGAAGACTGAAGGGGCACCTAATCAAAATTTGCAAAGTCAGGAATGTAGTGAATAAGGTTTATGCAGAACTGACTTTCATCAAAACTTGCAATATTGCAATTAGAGTAAAACAATACAACTAGTAGAGATTCAATTTAAAACAAATAAAATACAGCACTTTTTCATATACAGGGCAGGGAATTTCTGGAAATTCCTGGCACAGGGGTCACAGCAGCAGACAGTATCAGCAGGATAGGGAAAAGATGAGACAAACCATGGACAACAGCTCCATAAATAGATAGTAGAAGAAGGGGATAGTCCTTGCAATGTCCTTAGTCAAGTGATCAAAGGTGCTGTGGAGCTTGAGGATCAGTGGAGCTTAGAAAGGGACCAAGCTTGCGTGGTCTTCTTAAACACCCTCTGCTATTGCCACTGTCAGCGACAGACTTGTAGGGTAGAGGTGTATTGTTCTCTCATTTCTGTTATTCTTGTACCCCACTCTGCAGAAGTCTTGAGTGAAATCAAGCATCACAGTCCTAAGTAATATAAGAAAAAATGAGAGAAAGAAAACAAGCTCTCTGATCCAAGCTAGTGGAACAGGAGAACAGAGGATGGAGTTATAGGCAAGGATTAAACATTAGGCCAATATCAAAGCTAATAATTTTCTTTTTTTTTCCTCCTGGGCTCATTGCTCCACTGACAACATCCTACTGTCTGTGCAAGTGAGGACACACAACTCTCAGTGGCACAAAGTGCCACAGAGTAGCTTTAGCAGCCCTCAGGTAGAGCATGAAATGGGCACAGAATGGTATTTTAACTTTTGGGAGGTTTGGGAGTTTGTTTAGTTTCATTATTTCCATAGAACCCTACCAAACTATTTCTCTGCTTTTCTCTGCTCTTTTTTTTTTTTTTTTTCATGAAACATTTTGGTACAATTTTTGTTCAGTCCTTAAAAAGCAAGGAAAAGCTATTTTCTTCCAAATTTCTTGTTGAAAAGTGTTGTGGAAATCAAAGTATAATCATTCCAATTTTGGTATTACTTGCTTCTGAATAGAAACAGTATCAAAAGATAATACGAGAGGGGGCAGGAAAACCGCAGATCTACACAAAGATCTATCTGTTTAGTGATACAGACAGGAAGAAGAGGGACATGAAAACAGAGGGTTATGAGGAACAAATAACTGATACATTACAGATATGGATGATGGTTGAAAGTGGATAACTGACTTAAAGTGGGATATTTCTCTACATCATTGTCCTGGTTTCGGCTGGGGTAGAGTTAATTTTCTTCCTAGTAGCTGGCATAGTGCTGTGGTTTGGATTTAGGATGAGAAGAATGTTGATAACACACTGATGGTTTAGTTGTTGCTGAACAGTGCTTACAGTAAGTCAAGGACTTTTCAGCTTCTCATACTGTCCTGCCAGTGAGGTGGCTGGAGGTGTACAAGAAACTGGAAGGGGACACAATCAGGACAGCTGACCCAAACTGGCCAAAGAGATATTCCATACCATATGACATCATGCTTGTTGTGGTTTAACCTGGCAGACAGCTAAACACCACACAGCCGTTCACTCACTCCCCACCTCCCCAGTGGGATGGGGGACACAACTGGGAAAATTTGTGGGTTGAGATAAATAAAGTTTAATAGGACAGAAAAGGAAGGGACAATAATAATGATTATAATAATATACAAAATAAGTGATGCACAATGCAATTGCTCACCACCTGCTGACCGATACCCAGACAGTTCCCGAGCAGCAATCACAGCCTCCTGGCTGACTCCCCCAGTTTCTATACTGAGCATGATGTCATATGGTATGGAATAGCCCTTTGGTCAGTTTGGGTCAACTACCTTGGCTATGCCCCCTCCCAGTCTGTGCCCCTGGCAGAGCATGGGAAGCTGAAAAAGTCCTTGACTAGCATAAGCAGTACTCAGCAACAACTAAAACATCAGTGTGTTATCAACATTCTTCTCCTACTAAATCCAAAACACAGCACTGTGCCTGCTACTAGGAAGAAAATTAACTCTATCCCAGCTGAAACCAGGACAATGCCAAACAACAAAACTGGGGGAGTTGGCCAGGGGGGTCAGCTTTGGAAGTGGTTGGGCATCAGTCAGTGGATGATGATCAGTTGCATTGTGCATCACTTGTTTTGTATATTTTTTTAATTGTTATTATTATTTTCCTTTCCTTTTCTGTCCTATGAATTTGTCTTTATCTCAACCCACAACTTTTACCTTTTTTCTGATTCTCTCCCCCATTCCACTGGGCGGGGGGGGGGTGAAAGGCTGTGCAGTGTTTAGCTGCCTGCTGGGTTAAACCACAACACTCATGTACTAATGTAAGCTTAGAAATAAGTAGGTGCAATTATTAAAAACATGGAAAGTAAATCCATAGAGAGACACGAGTAGGTGAGAAAAAAGAAAACAAGTAAGAAAGGAAGTGACTGAACAGAATCATGCCAAATGCACAAAGCTTCAAAGAACAGAAACAAAACTTCTTCCTTTTGATATATGAGCATATTAAGAAACTGCAGTAAAAGGAAGCAAAAACAAACAAATTTCATCAAGGAAAATCTTGTTTTCATAAAATACGTAATGAAATCCATATCAGAATGTTTTTTTTTCTAGAATTATAGTTTTAAATTGTACTTCAACCTTTATTCCCCCTCAGAAAAGCAAACAAAAATAAAGCAGAAAAATTATAATAAAAAACTCAGTTCCAAAAAATATATCTTAAAAAGAATCTAAACCGCAGGCAAGTTTTCAGAGAGACATTTATGGAGCTACAAAAAAAAAAAATTAAAAAAAATAAAAATTTTAGAGATCCACTAAAAAAGGGTTACAGAAAAGATTTAAGCTTCATACATAATGGAGTGCCATTCACGATGTCACAGTTCCTTTGTGAAAAAGCTACTTCCCACTTGTTCACGTTGAGTATTCTTGCTGCTTCCTCTGAAGGGTTTAGGACTGCCAGAGGTAGGAGACTTGCCTAGATTGACAACCTATATGATCACATACCACAGTGATTTGAGACAGCCAGAATGGCTTCACCATGGATACGTCTTGCCTGACCAAACCTAGGGGCCTTCTATGATGGAGTGACTACATCAGTAGACAAGACAAGAACTACGGACGTCATCTATCTGGACTTCTGTAAGGCCTTTGACATGGTCCCACACAACATCCTTCTCTCTACATTGGACATGTATGGGTTTGATGGATGGACCATTCAGTGGATGAGGAATTGGTTGGATGGTCATATCCAAAGGGTAGTAGTCAACGGCTCAATGTCCAGATGCAGATGAGCAACAGGTGGTGTCCCTCAGGGGTCCATACTGGGACCAGTGCTGTTTAATACCTTCATCAATGACAGAGTGCACCCTCATCAAGTTTGCAGCCAACACCATGCTGAGTGGTGTGGTTGACACACCTGAGGGCCGGGATGCCATTCAGAGGGACCTGGACAAGCTTAAGAAGGGGGCCCATGTGAACATCCTAAAGTTCAACAAGGCCAAATGCAAGGTCCTGCACCTGGGTTAGGGCAACCCGCGATATCAATACAGGCTGGGGGATGAAGGGATTGAGAGCAGCCCTGCGGAGAAGGACTTGCGGGTACTGGTGGATGAAAAGCTGGACATGAGATGGCAATATGCACTCACAGCCAGAAAGCCAACCATATCCTGGGTTGCATCTTGGTATTGTTTAAAAAAAAAAAGGCTCTTCCAGTACAAATGATTATGTGATTCTATGATATTTTACTTTGTTTTGAACACATATATTGCAAAGTCAGCATACCTTGTCATATATTTTTAGAGAAAGAAAATAATTACCACAAATTCAAGTATAATTCTGATTTGGAAAGGTCTGAGACCAAGAGAAATATTTTATGTTTAACTTTGTTTTATTCCAGACTATTAAAAAAGCAGATGGGGATTTTTCAATAATAATAATAATAATAAAAAAAATTCAATAAATTGGACAACTGTTCCATTAGAAAAAAAAAAAAAAATCTAAGAAAATCAATGCAGGTGAAGGCAAAATAAACAAACAAAAAAAAATCGCTGGAATCTTTCATCTGATGTGATAAAAAAATGTCATACTACTTCAAATGCATCTTCTGCAGTTCTGCAAATTTCCAGTAGACAAAGCATCTTTCTCCATGCAGTACTAGCCATCCACTGCTCTGACTGGAATAGTGCCGAGCTTGTAAAGTTGTTTGTCTGACTCTAAACAATCTATAAAAGGCAAAGAAATTATGTTTACATCAAGAATGCCAACCGGGCCAACTGAAGCCCTGAAAACTTGCTGGAAATCTTTATTAAATGAATCATATGATAAAGTCATTGTTCATCTTAAACTGTAAAGAAAAAATGTACATATTTATGCTGTACAGAAATGAACAAACCTTAGCCTCAATAACCTTATGTTAGAAAAAGAAAACATATTCTTTTGGGAATTATAATTTTGAAACAAACTAAGGAATGGAATGTATTAAAACAGGATTTTTAAATCTTTTTTTTTTTTTTTTGTTAATTATAGTGATAGTTTCTTTAGTTATCCAAAATGTAATCTGTACACCTCCTTGAAATGTACGTTAGAGTTGCCAAAACTGGAATGCAATAGTAGAGTCATTTTACAGGTTTAATGTAATTATTGGATAGAGGGTTTTTTAGCAGAAAGTATTTAAATTCTAACTGTATTATTCTTAAAATTAAAAATGATTGTCTCAGGCAATGACATTTTAGATATTAGCCAAAGAAGTTCCATATCATGTGCTTGTACACGTACTTAAACATACTGGTAAAATGCTACATTTTGTTTAGTTCATTTGGACAACTGCTACTTTTAATTAGCTGTAAAGGCATGCACAGTCCAAAGCAAAACAGTGGCAAAGCAATAAATGAAGGTATGTTCATAATGTGGTATTTTTAAACTAAAGAAGATAAATTATATTACCATGAATCTATGTCTTAATTTTATTTAAGTTTCATTCATCTACATATTATCAGACAAAGGTGTGTGAGTAGGGGGGAGAACTTCCTACATTTCAGAAAGATGTAATTAAAAATTTATTAGTTATTAAGGAATGGTTGGCTTGTAATGTACCCAATTCTCCTTTAATCTGCCTATTAGCTTCACATGTTTTATTAATAATTTTTCCAAATGTACTAAATACAGATGAAGCACAGTTGTAAGTCATGATTGCTATTTTTAAGATGGACAAGGAACAAAACCATCTCTTTAAAATTCTCAGATTTTCTTTGAAGTTTGTGTTAACTTTTCTCATAATTCTTGCTGCACAAAATGCTTTTCTCCCTCACCAGGTTGTCTGGTTGTTAGGTAGCAATAATGGTACAACTGTTGAACACTTTGCAAACTGAAATACAGACCACGTAAACTTTAATGTGTGTTTAGTTTGGTTTGTTTTCTGTTTTCACCTCTCTTTTCCACTATTTCCTGCACCACTGTGAAACTTAATAAAAAATACTTCATACATCTCCTTACAGAAAAGCTTTTCTCTGTGTCTATAATATTTTCCGATCAGATATATGTGAAATACAACCTACTTTATTTTCCTCCTTTAGAATCAGTTTTACTAAGTAATTTAGAACTGGCCTACTTAATATGGAGATTTCACATTCTTAATAAAGTTATACAGAAATGTTAGGATATTTTAACACAACTCAATACATCAATTTTAACTGTAAAGTAGAAAGAAACATTAACACATATTCATTTGCATAGAATAAAGGGTAAGAAAATATGGTAGTTTGGTTTTGAAGTAGTCAAGAGACAAGTCTTTAAAGGTTGGCATTTCCAGATTTTTCTCAATTAACATAGAAACAAAGCATTCTAAATTAGCAAGCCAAGGAAAAACTTGTTATTATTAAATGCAGAGCTCTGTCAATACAGTGTTTGAAAGCATTAACTTCAGCTGTGACACTCATGGTTGATACAAGTGCAAGTGGGAAGAGAATCACCTTCATTGACTTCAGCAGAACTGTAACTGGGAACCTAACCCATGTTTTTAGACAATTTTTGATCAACCCATATATATATATGTCCTGTAGGCATCAGAACTGTTGCATTTTTTATGCAGGAAGTGCTGAGGTCAACTTCAACTTATCTAAAGTTGACTAATGGGGTGCTATATTGAAATCACTTAAGTCAGTGATACAAGGAAAATATAGAACTACAGTTCACAATTATTTGGATTTTTTAATTTGTGACCCACCAGGATGGCTTACCCATGTGTGTAGTTCCATTTGTACCCTAAGGTAAGTACAGGTCAAGAATATACTTTTTAGGATTTGGAATTTAAATACTTTTTTTTTTTTTTAAACAATACCAAGGCACTGAAATTCTCTTTTCTTTAAAAGTCATCAGCAGGAATATCTGGCCAAACTTATACCCTGGTACATTGTTATTATTTTTGTTTTCAGTAGTGTTCTCATTACATTTGCTCACAGCACTTCTTTTAATCACCTCACGGAAGATCTCAGGAGTCCAAGCCTCTGTCATTAAAGGATTTACAATTTCAGCAGCTGATGTTGTTTTGCACTGCTACAGCTCTTCTCTGAGGAGCCACAAAAATACTTGGCAACTCCTAATTAAGCTTTGCATTATACCCACAAAATGGTTCTACTCTTAATTTATCGATGGAGAACACAAGGTACTGAGAGGTTAAATGACATCTTATGAAAGCCAGTCAAGGACAGCAGTGTTACAGTACTGCCCACCGTAGGTGCTTCAACAACCCACACCACCGCCCCCACAGATCAGTCACCCAATTTGTGCTGCCTGGTTCCTGGCCCCTTCTGCACAATTATCATCGTGAGTCTAATCACTTTTTAATACATTTCTAACATTACCTTTTTCTAACGCATTTGATGGAATGAGGCCAGGGAGCGAGGACATTGACAGATCAGTCCCCCCAGGGGAGGACCACAAGAAGTAGCTGTAGGGACAGAGGGCAGTAATGTTACTCAGGGCCAGTCGGGAAAGCAAATGTACGCAAACCAAATCCAAGAAACTTTGCCTCCTCCTACTGCAGTCTGCTACTTGTGTGAACTCTGTGTCACTAATGTTGGATTGTTATTGTCACCATAACTTTCCAGGTAGTCCTGTATAGTGACTGCAGACGAAGGGGATAAGTGTGTGTGTGTGTATATAAAAATTGTTATCTTAATGTTAATTTGAAAAAAAGAACACAAAAAAAAAACCCCAAACCTAAATTCTACTTTCACTATCCTCTTTTTTTCCCCCCAAAAAAAGCTTACATTTTGTAAACATAATGAACTACAATTGGTAGTAAATTCTGTATTTTGGTTTGTTTACCTCTGAGCTGCTTAATACTATTATTTACAAAACTGCTTAAGCATAAAAACCCTAGTCATCTGAAAGACTAAGTAAAATACTTTTCCACCAACTGATTCCTGAGTAAGTTTTTAAAAAGCAAACCCAGTTTGACAGCTGTGAAAACTGCAGTCATGTAAGTCTGCATAATTCAAGTCCCACACATTTGCAGAAACTCATAGTGAAAGGCAATAAAACTAGAAGCTAGATTTCTAAAGTAAATGAAAGCCTTATTGAATACAGAGAATGCCCTTTAATTTGTTACATGTGTTTAGAAAGACGAATGGAATACGACACTATTTGGAAAATAGTAGTTATAGGAATAGTATAGGTGGTTTATTTTGCGGTCTTTTCTGAGCTAACAGAAGGTGCCCAGACCATTGGAAAAGCTGTGCATTTTTTGTCCTTGGAGATGGAATTATCTCTCAGTTTGGAGTTTGACTAGCAACTTCCAGACAACCTCCTGGAGCTTCTTTCAACCTAAGTTGTTCTATAAATATTCACTTTATGACAATGTTAGCTGTGAGCCTGCACACAGAGGTTGAAGTTTACAAATAAATGCATCCATACAAAATCATATATATACTTTTCTTCATGTCCATTTCCCTTTTGCAATTTTTAGGACAGCGATCAAATCAAGACCAAGCCAAGATGAGTATATTGACTACCTTAGGTCAGAAAATTCCTCTAGAGACTAAGCAGCCTTCACTGAGTAACAGAGCTGATCTGTAGACATTATTTCTATCCCTGTTCTGTCAAGTACCAGACTACTCAGTGTTTTTATATCACCTATGACAGATTTCTTTCTCTGACATTTCAGGATCCTCAAATATCTGTAGTATGCTATGGGAGCTGTGTTTTTATCATTGGAAATCACATTTTGTGTAGCTGATAAATTTTAAGTTCCAGGTATTAGAATGTAGAGTACTTTTCATGAATTAATGAGCAGTATGTTTAATAATATAGTTAATGGTAGCTTAGCATGGCAAAACATTAATTTGAATACCAAACAATGAAGCAATAACTGCCTTTTTGCTGCCGGGAGCCACTGCTTGAACAAAACTGTCAGACTATCTTACTTTATGTCATGTGTCAGAGTTCGTATTTGTCACATTCACTGTGACAGCGAAAACACAATCCTTCATGAAATAAAAATCTGGGTTGCTATACAGCCCTTCAGATAATCTGATAATATAGCATTAACTGGACTCTACAGTTGTGATTTTTTTCCCAGAAATTTCAAAATAAGTATTATATACTCTTTTAGGGAATTCCTAGAGACTTTTCTTCGTGTCTTGTTTCCGGTGTCCTAGTAAATCCTAAACACTGAAGTACCTCTTAACTACCAAAGATCTTCACAGTGCAACGTGGTTGTATAATGTATTCTTCCGCATCCTCAAAGAAAAGTCTAGAGATAAAGTAAGCGCTGAAGAAAAACTGTTAGTAGTACTACATGGAAGACTGAACTATGATGAAATTGTTTTAGGGAGAGGAAATAAAGTAAATAATTGAGCTGGTGTTAGCAATTTTTAGTGTTGTGAATACATAATTCAAAAGAAGGACTGAAATTATTAATTAACTTTGTATAGGGCTTAAGAACAAATTTTGCTTTGTAATAACCAGAAAAATTCTGACTAATTTTTAATTCTGGAAGGAAATGCTTATTCATTGAAAACAAAGACATTTGCTGGAGATTCTCACTTTCCCTAGAAATTTGGCTCACTGAATTTTCATTACATGCATTTAAATATTAAAATTGAAATTTTGTGTATCAAAATTATGAAAACCAAATAGTTGATCTCAAATAACATTTTATTCATTCTTTTGTTTCAGTTGCCATCATTGTGGCATTTCACCCAGATATATGTTGAGATACATCTTCTTAATGAAAAATTTGATGGAAAGGAAAACTAAATTTAATTTCATGCTGATAGAGATGTTTCAGCACTTCAGGAGAGGATGCCTATGTTTCAGTGAGAAATAGCTTGACCTAATGTTATTTCCTCGAGCCATAAATTCTCTTTCTTTTCTCCTAAAGAGAAAAAAAAAAAAAAAAAAAAATCTATCTTTGTTGCAACCAGGACTATCAAAAACATTCAGAAAATAGTCTAAAACAGACTGAGTTAAAGAGACCTGATGGTTCATAAAATATATCTCTAGTTCATGAAGATTAAGGCTAGTTAATTAAGCCAATATATCTTCCCAACATTTTGTCACTTTACTGGGTCCCTCTAAAGATCCTTAGTGTCTTCTGAAGCAGCAGCTCTTCCAAATAATTTTGCATGATTTGACAAATTTTGCTACTTCATAGTTTGGCTGCAGTTGCAGATCACTGAAATAAATACAGGGCATTTTGGTAGTGTGGATTAGGTAGGGGTCCAAAGCCCTGCCACTTTCTCAGGGTGAGCACCACAGCATACTCCTGTAGCCCTTGGCAAGCCCGACATTACACTGTGAAGAAGAAATATTTCTCACCATCAACAGGCTCCCTTGTTAATTGAAGTGCCTGTTTTGACATATTTTATCACAGATTTAATGGGCCAGAGAATCTTGCCCTACATCTGGTGTATCCCTTCCCCTCGGTTTTGTAAGTTTGCTATGGGGAAAAGGGTAATCAAGAATGTCTGGAGAGACTGAGCTGACCTAATGAACATATGTCTGAGTTAATGAATATTTCCATGGACTCTGTCAGTGCACTTCCTAAGGCAATTGTAGGCACTGAATGGCTGTCATTTTCTGAGCTGCAAACTTGTTCAGCTAGCTTGCCTCAGCAGTAAGTCACTTCAGTCAGTGTTGCTATTAATAACTGCACTTAAAGGAGCTCTAATTTTGCTAGGGGTTCAAGCTTTTGTTAGGGGCAGAATGCTGCACTGATTGATTACTTAGATCCATAACTGCATGCTGCTAAGTGAGAGTGAGTGGTCTGATTTCTTTCCTATTTCATTTATTTCCTTAAATCTCCTGAAGTCATGCAGCTGAAAGGAGAGAAGTTGGAAGAATATATGTATCATGAGGTGTTGTGTTAGGAACAGGTTTGCCTATACTGAGGGATTGTCTGTCTCCTTTCTCCTCTGTCTGGGTTAGCTCTTATTTCCATTCTAACTCTGGCTATGCAGCCTTATGAAATATCTACCCATTTTCTGCCTTGAATAACATCACAAGGTTTTATTTTTGTGTTTGAGTATGGGGGAGGGTGTGAGGGTCCACCAACTTGTCAGCAAGCATATATCTGTTCTGGTAGTATCTGGGGTATTTTTGCAACATGATGTGCCAGCTTTGCTATCCTTTATGTAAGCAAAAGGACAGCTTACCTCACTAAAGTAGTCACAGTGGTATATGGTTATTTTAGTTAAACTGTAAATTATTTTAATTAAGCTCTATGGCTTTCTCATCACAGCAGACCACTCATTCTTTGGGATCGTATGAACACAGCCAGCCTGAAACAGCACACAGTGAGTATTCAGAAATCCCCAGAGAATGAAGAGTCAGCTCTACCATCTTCTCCTTCTTTGCTGAGATAATGGCATGCTCTTTCACAGCAGTGGGCTTTTTTTGTTTGTTTGGTTGGTTTTTTCCTTCTAACTAAACAACAAAAGATGAGCTACAATTTTTCTTTCAACAAAAAAAAAAAAACCAATAAATCATTTTACCAGCCAACTAATGTAATGTAACTGACTGACTGACTGGTAAAAAGGCAATTGCAATTCAGTGGAGATAAATGTAGAATTATGCACTCAGGGAAAAAAAATCCTAATTCTACATAAAACATGAATGGCTATAAGCTGCCTGTTCCTACCCAGTGATGGGGTTATAACTGATAGTTTTGTGAAAATGACAGCTTAGTGTTCTGTAGCAATCCAAGAAGCAAAAAGTATTAGGAATTTTTAGGGAAGGAAGAGAGAACAAATCTGAAGACCTCTTTACTTCTTCGTGCAAATTGACAGTGCAACCAGTCCTTCAACACTGTGTGCAGCTCCAGTTGCAACAGGAGTGTCTATAGAGGGATATTGTGTCTCCCTCAAAGGGGATATAGAGCAGTTGCGAAAAGTACAGAAACAAGCAACATCAAGAGTTTCCACAGAAGAATAGATGGATTTGATGGGTGGACTGTTCGGTGGATAAGGAATTGGTTGGATGGTTGCATCCAGAGGGTCATGGTCAATGGCTCGATGTCCAAATGGAGACCGGTGACAAGTGGAGTCCCTCAGGGGTCCGTACTGGGACCAGTGTTATTTAACATCTCCATCAGTGACATAGACAGTGGGATTGAGTCCACCCTCAGCAAATTTGCAGATGACACCAAGCTGAGTGGTGTGGTTGACACACCAGAAGGACAAGATGTCATCCAAAGGGACCTGGACAAGCTGGAGAAGTGGGCCTGTGTGAACCTCATAAGGTTCAACAAGGCCAAGTGCAAGGTCCTGCACCTGGGACGGGGCAACCCCCGGTATGAGTACAGGCTGGGGGATGAAGAGATTGAGAGCAGCCCTGCGGAGAAGGACTTGGGGGTACTGGTAGATGAAAAGCTGGACATAAACCAACAATGTGTGCTTGCAGCCCAGAAAGCCAACTGTATCCTGGGCTGCATCAAAAGAAGCGTGGCCAGCAGGTCGAGGGAGGTGATTCTGCCCCTCTACTCTGCTCTGGTGAGACCTCACCTGGAGTACTGCATCCAGCTCTGGGGCCCTCAGCACAAGAAGGACATGGACCTGCTGGAGTGGGTCCAGAGGAGGCCACAAAAATGATCCGAGGGCTGGAGCACCTCTCCTATGAGGCCAGGCTGAGGGAGTTGGGGTTGTTCAGCCTGGAGAAGAGAAGGCTGCAAGGAGACCTTATTGCGGCCTTTCAGTACTTAAAGGGGGCCTGTAGGAAGGATGGGGGCAATCTTTTTAGCAAGGCCTGTTGTGACAGGACAAGGAGTAATGGTTTTAAACTAAAGAAGAATAGATTTAGACTGGATATAAGGAAGAAATTTTTTACAATGAGGGTGGTGAAGCACTGGAACAGGTTGCCCAGAGAGGTAGTGGAGCCCCCATCCCTAGAAACATTCAGGGTCAGGTTGGATGGGGCTCTGAGCAACCTGCTCTAGTTAAAGCTGTCCCTGCTCACTGCAGGGGGGTTGGGCTAGATGATCTCTAAAGGTCCCTTCCAACCCAAAGCATTCTATGATTCTATAATTCTGTGAGTCTAAGAAACAACCACAGTGAAGTTTCTTCTTTACAGAAAAAAGATGCTGAGAGGGGTATGATACAGGTCTCTAAAACTGTAGGCATAGAGAAGGTAAGTAAGTAATGATTGGTCATCTTTCCTGTGACATGAGTTAGAGACATCTTTTTAAAAAGTAGGTGTCATAGTTCATATAGGTTCAAAAAGCAACAGGACAAATATATGGAAGAAAAATACACCCAAGCCTAAAAAAATACAAAATCACTCTATCTAGCCCTGGAAGTCCAGAAGCTGCATATTTGCTGTCAGGTATCCTGGGGAACTGCACGCCTGATTTATCCCTTTCTCTGGGCATGTGTTCTTGTCCACTGTCAGAATCAGATTACTGAGCTACATGTACATTTGTTCTGACCTGATGTAGGATTGCTTCAATAAAAATGAAAAATATGTACATTTTTTCTGTAAAATATCTAGTCCAATTTATGAGCTTTTCCTTCTATTTTTTCTTTCTTCCGTTTAAGGAGATCTCACTGAATGAATTGCAATGAATAATATGAATAACATATAATACATATATAACCATCTCTCAAATAAGACTAAAGATAGACACGTTTTTCTACAAATACTAAAGGCTGCATTCCTTCTGTCCCATATAGTTCTCCTGGTTGAACCTTTGAGAGAAAATTCCCTGGCAAGCCATAGCTTGCATTGTTCAGCCCTTCAGCCACCATGAGGGACTGGAAGGGCTGTTACTCTGCAATGCTATACTTGTGACTCTAGTGGAGAAGTGCTGGCGGTTCCTGATCGTTCTGTGTACTCTGTCCTTCACAGGACTGCCCTGTACCCCAGAGCACCCCTTTGTAGGGCTGTTGCAGTTTCAGGCTATCTATTTGCACAAGGGATTATATGTACTCCCTACCTTCTCCTCACAAACCCTCACAGGATGCTTCGTAAACACTCGTCTTCATGTATCTGGCATGTTACATCAGAAACTAGACAGAATACTCACTCTTCTCATTTACTGGATTGATCCAGTTGACATACCAGCACCGAAGCACCAGAGAGGAAAATGGTCCATTGCTGGTCAACAGTACCAGGTAAGCACAACTGAGTACTCATGCGGAACTGCCCATGAGTTTCCTATATTTACTATTTCTCTTCCTAAAGAAAAAGAGAGAAATTGCCGTTCTGTACTCATGTCAGATCAAACTTCTTGGGTGACTCAAAAGAATAATCATAATATTGTCACATAAGTTGCCTACAAGAACTTCAGTTAGTTTTTAGTAAAGAAGACATGAAGGAAACAAACCTCTTTTTGCTTTTCCTTGTTTCTGTGCTGTAGAGATGATTCCTGAACATCAATTAGCACAGACAAAATTTCTCAGAGGATTTTGGATTAAGCACTGTAAAGTCAATTTATTGCAATGTGCATTTAGCTCAGTTTGTTGTCTTTGCACAGATAACCAGCAAGCTTATGAGCTTTCAGGAAGTAGGTGCAAAAAAAGAAATTTATCGTTATGTTTATGCTGACTGTAGTTCTTGCTATTGCTCTGTCCCTTTGGAAGTCTGGAAATGTGATTTATTTTCTGTCTGGTGTCAATACTGATCATAGCAGGCAGGCATCTCTTTCACAAAAGCCACCCCTCAGCTGGCACTAATCACTCTTCTCATTGGCAAAGTCAGCACAAAGGCCAAGGACTGAATGGAAATGAAGCCCCAACCTCTGTCTGGTCACTCCTGGTCAGGGCTGAGGTATATGGAAGGATTATTACCTCAGCTGCATGGTACTTGTTCTGTGGATAAACTAAGAATTTCAATCTTCCAGGCTGTCAATCCAAAAACTTTTATGGCCTCTATTTCCTTTTAAAAATGAAAGGAAGAAAGAAAGGAGAGAAAAAGAAAGAAAAAATATTTATTGACTGTGCTTCTAGTAGCAGTAAAACCATTCTAGCTGTACATGTCATGATCTATTTGCTTTTAGCTATAAAAATAGAGTAGTGGAAATATATGCGATGAAATACTGTAAACTGTTGCAATTTCAGTTTTGCATCTTAAACCACTATGTAATTATCTCCCAGCATATTTACCATTGCCGCTCAGTATGTATACTTCTTGATAAAGCAACGTGGTTTTGCTCACATTCAAAATAGCTGGGAAAATAAGCACAAATGCAAAAATGGTATGTACACACGTTTGAAATAAGGTATTATTTCTTTCCTGCAGTCTTTAAGTTTATCATTGCAATAATTATATTGCCTAGTTTTATTAAACCATTCCTTTTAATACATATAAGAGCTCAACATAAAATTTCCACAAGAGAAAAAGGTAAGAAATTATATGCATATGCACAGTTTAACCCTGTCTGACAAAATGAAAAAAAAAAAAAAGTCAAAGTAGACCTAAGTATTCTTTTGCACATGTGAGAATTCAAAATACAGTACTGTGTGCTTCTCAAGTGCAGACTTAACTAGTATAAAGTTGCAAATCCTGTTTCAAAATAAAATGAAAACAAACCGGTGAATTTAAATGCTGAGAAAAATGTCATGGGAAGAGGAAATCACCTTCTTGTTCTCTGTAGATTTTTGAAATTTAAACATTTTTTTATCACATTAAAAAATACATGGAAAAAATTTTCAGGTAAGGAAGCAGTTATTGGAATGCTACGAGAATGACCCAATCTAAGGAAGTAAAAGTAGATAGTCTTCTGGAATCCTGCATTGGCTACTAGCAAAATACCTAAACCATGAGTTCACAAACAAGAAAAGTCAAACTGATGTTGATGGCAGTACTTAGGCCTAGGAGCACAGAGCCCTCTGCAGAAACAGACCTAGTAGCAGTAAAATTATGAAGAGAAATGAAGAGCTTTCATCAAACAAATGAACCACCTGAAGAGAAACAAAGTATAATTAAATGTTTCAAACAATGCATTTTTAAACCTTTTTAACAAGCTCATATATTTACTGTAATCAGTATGCCTAACAGGCAGTTTCTATTGTCTCACAGAGCCATATCCTGCCAATCATATTAGAAAACTTATGTTTTTATAACTCACAAGGAATTCAGATAAAACATCATTTTGAAGGATATATTCTATTCGACACCATCTTTCATAGACCTTATAGGAAATATTCCTACCATCAGTTGAAGAACTTCAGCAGTAATAAAAAATAAGTTTATATTTGAGACTGTTCTATATGCTTCAGTTTTTGTCTCCCTGAAGCCTCATTTATGTTCTGATTTTCCAGGCGGATGGAATGGCAATTAATATCAATTTTTTATTGAATAGAACTTAGCTGCCACATTGTATAGGTACCTCTGTGTTACTAATCATCTGGATGTTTTCATCTGGCAGAAGACATAAAATAACTGTTTTCCTTTTTTCATTTGCCCATTTGACGACCAGTGAACAAGGAACATTTTGGCTGTGTTAAATTCATCAATATTCTTGCCATTCAGTGTTAGAATTCATGTCAAATCAGACACAGAAACACAAGTGAATTCAAGAGTTTAGCCAGAGTCCAAATGGATTGCTGTGATTGTGAATATGCAAAATTAGAGCTGTTATTGGAAACATATACAATCTTCTACTCCAAGGTTTAAAATGTATTTTACATAATAAATATTAGAAGAAGAATCTGCTGTGTTTTCTCAAGAAAGTGATAATGGACTAAGCAAGCCTCAAATCTAATTCAATATGGCTATTCTAGTTAAAATATTTATTATTCTTAATTTGCACATCCACTACAGTCTTGCTGTAAAAATGTTAATAAATTATCTGTTTAAAAAGAAGATGACATGACAGTGATTCATTTTCATAGAATTATAGAATCATAGAATGCTTTGGGTTGGAAGGGACCTTTAGAGGTCATCCAGCCCAACCCCCCTGCAGTGAGCAGGGACAGCTTTAACTAGAGCAGGTTGCTCAGAGCCCGAGCCAACCTGACCTTGAATGTTGCCAGGGATGGGGCCTCTACCACCTCTCTGGGCAACCTGTTCCAGTGCTTCACCACCCTCATTGTAAAAAATTTCTTTCTAATGTCTAGTCTAACTCTATTCTTCTTTAGTTTAAATCCATTATTCCTTGTCCTGTCACAACAGGCCTTGTTAAAAAGATTCTCCCCATCTTTCCTGTAGGCCCTCTTAAGTACTGGACGGAATTTTTTAGTTATTATTTTCATAATGATTGTCTTTGTTGAAGAAACAATGAAGGAATCCTTCTTAGAGTCTGGATTGGGATATTGTTGGTTAAATATTTGTCCGCTGTGTGTCAACAAGGTTTGGGAATACAGTCTTCTTCCTACTGCTCTGTGTTGCAGCCTGTGTCTTCACTTCTCAAGACCTCTGCTATCATACTAGGCCTGTCTTTCTCTGGGTTACATCAGTGCGTTAGAGTTGTAAAACCATGGTAGTACTGAAGATGGACATTATGTTGGAAGGGAACTATTGAGATCTAGTCCAACCCTCTGCTCAAGCAGGATCACCTAAAGCAGGTTGTGCAGGATGGTGTCCAGTCAGGCTTTGAATATCTCCAAGAATGGATACTCCACAACCTCTCTGCACAACATAACAACGTTTTACCACCATCACAGTAAAATATTGTTTTCCTGCGTTCAGATAGAATTTCTGGTGTTTTAACTACTGCCCGTTGCCTCTTGTCCTGCCACCAGCACTACTGAGAAGAGCCTGGCTCTCTGTTTTTCATACCCTTTGTCCTGGTTCCAGCTGGGATAGAGTTAATTTTATTCTTAGTAGCTGACATAATGCTGTGTTTTAGAGTTAGTTTGACAATAAGGATGATACCACACTGATGGTTTAGTTGTTGCTAAGTACTGTTTATGCTAGTCAAGGACTTTTCAGCTTCCCATGCTCTGCCAGGGGCACAAAAAGCTGGGATTGCACATAGCCAGGACAGCTGACCCAAACTGACCAGAGGGCTATTCCATACCATATGATGTCATGCTCAGTATAGAAACTGGGGGGAGCTGGCTAGGGGGCAGCAATCGCTGCTTGGGAACTGTCTGGGTATCGGTCAGCAGGTGGTGAGCAATTGCATTGTGCATCACTTGTTTTGTATATTATTATTACTATTATTATTATATTGTTATTACTACTACTACTTTACTTTATTTTATTTCAATTATTAAACTGTTGTTATCTCAACTCAGGAGTTTTTCTCACTCTTACCCTTTTGATTCTCTCCCCCATCCCATCAGAGTAGGGGGAGTGAGTGAGTGGCTGCATGGTGCTCAGTTGCTGGCCGGGGTTAAACCACAACACCACCCGTAAGATATTTATATAGATTGATAAGATCCCCCTGAGCCTCCTCTGTTCAAGGCCAAAGAGTCCCAGCTCTCAGCTTCTCTTCATATTTGTTCGAGTCCCTTAATCATCTTTGTGGCCCTGCTCTGCACTCATTACAGTAAGTCCATATCTTTCTTGTATGGAAGAACCCAGAACTGGACCCAGGACTCCAGACATGGCCTCACCAGTACTGAGCAGAGAGGAAGGATCACTTCATTTGACCTGCTGGCAATGGTCTTCCTAATGCATCCCAGGATACTGTTGGCCTTTTTTTTGCCACAAGGGCACATTGCTGACTTGTGGCCACCTTGTCCACCAGGATCACCAGGTCCTTCTTGATAAAGCTGTTTTCCAGCCGATCAGCCTCTAGCATGTACTAATGCATGAGGCTATTTCTGCCCAGGGGAAGAACTTTGCATTTCTTCATGTTGAACTGCACAAAGTTCCTTTCAGCCTATTTTTCCAGCCTGTCCAGGTTCTTCTGAAAGGCATCAAAACCCTTTGGTGCATCAGACACTTCTCCCAGTTTTGTATCACCTGTGAACCTGCTTGAGGATGCACTCTGTCCCAGTGTCCAGGTCAGTAATGAGGACAGTATTAATTTATTAAGATAATTGACCCCTGGGCTATACCACTAGTGACTGGCTTCCAGCTGGACCTTATGTCACTTATCACAACCCTCTGGACCTGGTTGTTCAGCCAGTTTTTAATCCACTCCATTGTCCATTTATCTAACCAATACTTTGTCAGATTATCTGCAAGGATTTTAGGGGAGACACCGTCATGCTTTTCTAAAGTACAGGTAAAAAATATCACCACTCATCCACCAAGCTAGTCATCTCATTGTAGAAGGTTGTCATGTTATTCAGACATAATTTCCCTTTGATAAAGCCATGCTGACTATTACCCGTCAGCTTCATTTACTTAGAAATGCTTTCCAGGAGGATTTTCTCCATCACCTTCCCAGGGTGATGATGTGAGTTGGGACTGACTG
Organism: Pelecanus crispus; assembly: GCF_030463565.1. NCBI lineage: Eukaryota > Metazoa > Chordata > Aves > Pelecaniformes > Pelecanidae > Pelecanus > Pelecanus crispus. Next base: position 111,801,875 of record NC_134644.1, read on the forward strand.
TCCTTTAGTTCCCCAGATCTTCCTTCTCACCCTTTTTGAAGATAGGAGTGATATTTGCCCTCTTCCAGCGTCCACAAAACTCTCCCAGTTGTCATGACTGTTCAAGGATCTTCTCAACTGGCATTGCAGTGACATCAGCCTCCTCCCTCAGCACTCACGGGTGCAACCCAACAGGCCCCATGGACTTAAGTATATCTGGTTTGTTTAAGTGCTCCCTAAACTATTCATCCTCCACCAGGGTAAGTCTGCCTTGTTCCAGCTTTTCTGTCTGGTCTCAGGAGCCTGGGGTTCCGGAAGACTGATTTTGCTGGTAAAGACTGAGGTAAAGAAGGTAACCAGTGCCTCAGACTTTCCATGGCTTTTGTTGCAATCACACTGCCTCATTCAGCAGCAGGCCCTCATTTTCCCCAGTCTTCTTTTGGCCATTTATGTACTTATAGTATCCTTTGTTATTGCCCTTCACATCCTTTACCAGATTCAACTCCAGGTCATCCTTGGCTTTTCTACCCCTATCCCTGCAAGATCAGACGGTAACTCCAGACTCCTCCTGGGTGACCTTCCTCCTTCCACATAAAGCAATGATATAATTGAGTTTCCCAGCTATCACAATTAAAAGAAAGAAAACTGGAGTATTATGGCAGAACCTCTGTGTTTTATTAACTTACTCTTTAATATTTGTCTAACATTGAAGAAGCATGAAGTATCTTTATTGCCCCAGGGGAAGAAAAAGTCTTTCCTGAGCTGAACAACAGACACAAATTGTCATGATTAGATCACACAGTTCAGTGCTCAAAGAACAGCAGGTCAGTTCTCTAAACTATTTTAGCTGAATATTCCTTCATATGCTTTGTTTACCCAGAGGTGAAGTACAGCATTTACCTGAAACTTTCAGCTGGTGTAAATTAAGGTAGCTACACTGAAATCAGTGACCCAATTACTTCAGTAAAGCAATATTGCTGAACGTGAGGATTTACTAAAACACACTACTTTTTTCAGTCTTGTGTAATAACTGAAAAGAAAAACAAAATGCTCTCAAGATATTTTGAGATTACTGCTACCACCTGACCAAACAGTAGAGCTCTTCTGAAACTTAGAATATGTCATTTCACTGTATTTCAGCAGCCTGACATTGCACAAAAAAAAACTTTAATGAAATGAACACAAAATTATTAAGAGAAATTTTGAATTTTAATTTTCAAACTTACTGTAGAAATAGCAGTTTAGTGTGTATTGTGTGACACAATGCATTTTTGCTGTCATGGGAAACAATGTAGGGACATTATAAATTCTCATTTATATTTTTAATTTTATTGTTAAAATTATTAAGTATAGACTTATGATTTGGCATAGATTGAAATGTCCTATCATTTTTTAGACTGAAAGGAATTTTCTAGACCAAACAATCTGAGTTATAATGACTGAGTGTTTTGAACAAGGAGAAATGCAATCACTATTTATATATTACAACAAATATTATTTTCAACATTTCTGAGAAAGACAAAGATGAATCCAGGATAACAGAAGAAAGAAATATATCCAATTGCCTCATTAATAAAGACAATTAATTATTTTTATGCTGTGATATTTTACTGTTTCTAAAATATACATTAATTACATTTAATGTTTAAACTGTATAAAGATTGTATCGGAATAGCAACAGTTTAAACTTATGTCCCATGTCATGTTTTCTCATGACAACAAATTATTTCAGATCATATTTTAAATGGTTTTAAAGCACCACAGCACCAGTTTGTCATCTAGGAAAAGTGAAAACAAATTTCAGGTTGGCAACGGATTAACTGACTGGCACATCCATGGATAATACTGCCATCAGTAATACTTTTCTATCAGCTAGTACTACTGTGGAGTTTCCATGGAAGACTGTCCTTAACAGTGCAAGAACTGAGAAGGAAGCAGATGAATCTTGGAATTTTGGCAATGCAAGTGTGAAGAGGTAGCCACCGAACATTCCTGATCCCCTTGCCAGAGTTTTGGCAGAATGGCAATAAATTCCACCGGTCAAAAAGTCAATTAAGCCATCTGCAATGAGAACCTGGGACAGCTTAAGGTTATACAAAATGAAATACTGGTGCTATATTTAATGACATACTAGTAGTCTTCTTGGGGTTTTTTTAAGATTCAATAAAAGACTTCAGAATATCAGGCAACATTTTTGAAGAAGACATGGAAAATGGCTAAAGCATCTATAAAAGTACCTATTTATTTATTTGTTTGTTTGTTTGTTCATTTATTTTTAAAAAGGAAAAGATTGTCAGGAAATATTTTTTTTTTTTATTAACAATCTTTCTGGAATTTGTTAAAAAATGTCCAAATGTCCAACTACTTATTCAAGTAGTTCTGTTCTTGTTAAGCACTTAAAGAGCTGCTTCTACAGCTAGTACAAAAGATAAAAGAAATTGCACTTAAAACTGGTGGTTGGCCTCCATGAGCTCTCATCTATTCCTCTGTTGTATTGCAAAGATTCTTTTTCCTCTACTTCCTTTTAAAAAAATCTTGAATGTGCACTTTGCAACTGCAAATGTTTCCAACATTTTTAACATGATGATGAAATCATTTTTGCAACAGTCAGCTCAAGAAACCATAAGGGAAAACAGCTTGATGAAACACAGCTTTTTTTTCCTCCAAACCTAATCTACAATTAATTTATTTATAATTCTTTTATTTAAAGTAAATAGTAAGATATTTTTTCCTTGTGCTAGTTTCAATATAATAGCAAAAGCTTTTTCTCAGTTCTGTTAGAACAATTATCCTAATAAATGTTTCTAGCTACAAGCTGAAATAACTTCTTCACACATATATAAAAGCCATTAAGAACATGCTCAAACACATGATAACATGCTGTAATTTTCACTTGCAAACAACTTGGTTCTAAAAGCAATTATACACTTATTTCATTTTTATATATATATGAGTAAGTCCATTTGCAAACAGTTTGATTCTGAATGCAGTTCTACCCTTATTTAATTAGATGAACTACTTGAATTGCCTGGAAGAGGATAAATAGATAATCCTAATATTTTAAATTCTATTCTTTATTCTGTGAGACAAAAGACAATAATAACCTAGTGTACTAGAATAAACATGTATTTTGTCCCCTGGGTTCACTAGACAAGACACAGGATACATACAGAGAGACTGACAGAGCTATACACTTGCCCTCAGCAGAATATTGCCTGGATTTTGTCATCTACTGTACAACATTACTGAAGCTTTAGAATTACTAGAGGTGGCATTAAAATGTAAAATTCAGTTCTGCACCTATGAATCTGACTTCACTACTCATGTTGAATGTTCAACAAGTTGTACTTTAAAGAGTTTTCTTTCTCAATTGTAATTTAATCAGAAGATTAAATGACTCTTTACATTTACAAAGAAAAAAAATAATCATCTAGATTCGTCCTTAATTTATGTCTTTCTGCTGTGTTACCTGAGTCTTTCAATAGTATACACAACAAAACACACAACAATAGCAAGGCACAGTGAGATGATTTAGGAATAGAATTTGGACTCGTCTAAATTACTTTGGTTTTACGAGTTTAATTCTGGCTTCTTTAGCCTTTGTAAATACTTTTGGGGTAGCTGCACTTCATGAATTTGTCAGATTCCTATTTCAATGACAGTACTATCTTGTTGATGTAATTTCCCAGATGCTACAGAAGTTATTTCTGATTTACATTAATATTAGTTTAGTAAGAATAAGTGCCACAGCTATTCTGGAAGTCTATTCTGAAATGACTCATGCCTGTCAGCTAATTATGTCCTTGAAGGCTTATATTTTTAACATAATAAGCACTAAAGCATGCATTTATAAAAATATATATTTATGTTTATTTTTTTTTTAATTCTTAAATTACAGAAGCTTGCTCAGGTACTTGCAGATTATTGACTGCTGCTATTCCTCTTTTCTTTAGTTCCCACAGAAATATAGAATGAATTTTAACAATAAATGGTTATTATGATAAAAGGAAACCTAGTGTAAGCTTTTCCTTAAAATTATTTGCCATGAGAGAGAAGGCAATAGAAAATAATGTGATAACAAACAATTCTTTAGTCATAAGAGGAGGACTCCATTACCTTCTAGATGTTACCTATCATTACATCAATGATTAAAAACATTTCTACAGAATGCATAATGTACTTAACTCTTTCTTTGGGGGGTTATTTTAAAAACACATCCCCAGTAAAGATAAGCAAATATCACTGGAACCAGAAAAAGCATGGACAGAGACTCTGGTGTGCACTACAGCTGAAGAGCAGTTTGTGAAAGGTGGTGTCCCCACACAGAAGAAGACACAGCTGTTGCTCTGAGATAGTAACCCAGGCACAAGACTGAGAAAATGGGAAAAAGCCTTCTATAGCCTAAACTTTTACCATTTTCAATGTACCAAAAGTTACCTCTGAAAAGTTGGGTGATACCTCAGTTCTGTACAAAACTCTCTGGAATTTATAAATGTAGAAAAAAAGTTGTAAGATTTTATTAACATTCCCCAAGTTACCAGAGAGGCTCATCAAGCTTCTTAAGTCCTTTTTTAAAGTCCTTATGAATTGGCCATCATTCCATGGGCATTTTTTAGAAAGAATTGTTTAGATTTTTCTCAAGTTACTTCATTTTTTTTTCTGAAACCTATGGTACAGCAGATATGGCAACTAATAAAAGGTTCATGGGACGCTGTTACCAGTGACTGCACATTTAGGTGACAATAGAAATTTAGTAGGATACAACCTGACCCTGCAACTGAGATCCCAATTTTCATACAGGGACTCACTGGCCTAAAGAGTATTTCCAACAGGCATCTTTTTCTCATGTCCCCTTTCTGCAATTTATTTGCTTTCACATAACCAGCTAAAAATGATGGCCTCTCTAGGTTTAGAACATTATACAGCTTTTCCAAAAAATACATGCAAGCAGTTGAGGCCTTCTGTGCCTCCATTTTCACAAGCATCTATAGCATAGGAACAGCTCAATTTTCATCTTATCATTTGTCCTGACATATTTGTTCGAAATAATTCCTGGCAGCTTGACAATACTGGCAGACCGGCGCTTGGCAGCATTGGTTTTCATTTCCAGTCCCTTGGAACAGATTGAAATGTAAGTGCCACATGTCCAATCACGTAGTCTTTAATGGTTATTTAAATGAGCCCTTTGAGGTAAGAAGGTATTTGTAATGACTACATATTCACGTAGACACAGATGTAATCAGGATCCTAAAAATACAATCTACTTATCTATCTGAATCAGAAGGGCTGACCATGGAGAATTTTTTTTTTTTTTTTACTACAGTAATCTGAGCAATATTCAGTTATATTAGTTTCTGGAGAAAAAGAAATTTATAAAAAAACATTGCTTTTTTTATACAAAATTATAAGTTCACAAACAATTATCATCATCTTGATTCTACCTACAAACAGGATAAAAAGTGTCTCTTGAGAGTACTTGCAGAAGATGACTGACTTACCAAATTTCTTCTGCAGGCAAAAAATAATAATCTTTGCATCATCGTCATCACAAAAAAAAAGAGAAAAAAAGAAAAAAAGCAATATTCAAGAATAATAAACACAGAAAGTTTTATGAAAATGTATCTTGCTTAAACTCAAAGGATGGTTTTATCCAGAAATGTGTTCAAACTGCTTAAAGGTCCTATTTCTCACCATCTATTGCAGTATTCATCAAATAATTAGAGCATAAATTCATTTATTTTTCATTATACATTTCTTTCATTATACATTTCTTGTATATGTCAAAAACATGCTCTGATTCCAGTTAAAGGCAAGGAAAACCTATTGTTTAACATTTAAGAGCCACACTAGACTTTAAAACTCACAACTATAACAACCATATCAAACACAAAATACACACCTAAGAAAAAGCACAGGTACAGTAAGTAGTATTCTTTGTGCTGTAAGAATGTGAATAATCAACTAAAGAATCTCATAGACAGCCACTGTTTCCTATAGATTAATAAAGTTTCATCTTTGGATCTGAATCATCAAAGCTCCAGGACAAAGCATCAGGGCTCCAGGAATGCTGTAATACGGATGTTCAAAATCACAGCTTTTTAGAGATTGCATACTGAGGAAAACAAATCATTGAGGTGTTTTTCAACACCTTGACCAGAATCTCTAAAGGATCTGTAGCAAAGGGTACTACTTGCTTTAATGGGTTCTGAATTCAGCCTTAGGGGCTGGCATTTGGAAATCTTTTCTTCTCCCGACTCTGCCAAACTGTCCTTCGGGACTGAAGTATATTACAGGGATTGTTTTCTGAGCATGATACCCAGGCCTCTGATATAGCTGGATGCTTAGATTTCTTTGTCCTCTCATGTGTTCAGTCACAAGACAAATTGTTGAGGAATAGCCATTTGTCACAGCTGTTACGGTACTGGAGGCACCAGCTCTAAGGATATCTCAGTGTTCCCACTACCCCCATCTCTACAAGCAGTGCTGTCAGACACCACATGGTGGCATTGATGCTCCCTGGCTCCTCAGCCCTACAACTCACATGTGATTAACAAGCCCTACAACCAAGGGTCCTCATGTGCCACCACCAGTCTCAGAACTTGCGTTTGCCCTCTGGAGCATGGAGATCACACTTCTGACTCCCCTGACTATGGTCCTTTTCATGTAGATCCAACTGCAGAGCCACAGGTACCAGATCAGAGCTTTTTTAATAAGCAGCTTCTTCCAACACAAAATCAGTGACAATTTTATCACGGTCTTAGGGCAGAAAGCATGTTTCTTCCACACAGACCTATGATCTGATTGTTTTCAATACACAGTGTGTGGGAGTTTCATCCCACGCATCTGTCCAGAGAGCATCAATGGAAATGCTTTGGTGCCTACTACCTCCTAAAACAGCTGTCATTTTTTTGGGTGGGGGAGTTCCTCTGTGATTATTTTCCATAGTTGCCTTTATTATTAAATTTAAAGTCAGTGGCCATTTATTTTGAGATACTAAGGTATTTTCTGATTTCCCAGAAGTGATGTAAACAAGTGAGGCATATCTTTCATATTTATCTCTAAATCCATAAATTAGAAAACACCTTTTACAATACCTTTTCAACTTTTCTGTATTAGAAAATGGAAATAGCTTAAGAGCTTCATACACTTTCCTGATAGCTCCCTGAGGTTTCTTTGTCTTGATTAGGCAGTCTTCATAATCTACCTGTCAAACAGAAGGTGATTGCTTCTTTTTTGCTTTCCAATGCAATACCAGCACCAAGTGATTATCGATATGATCTGATCTTAGTAACAGAAATAATTTCCACTTCTGTTGTGGCTTGATGACTCATTGTCAATTAGCAGTTGTGCCCTTCCTTATCAGTGCAGTAACTTTGCTTGCAAAGCTTATTTTGAGATGTTATGTTAACCTTGGATACAGATATCAAGTTTTAGGCCATAACGTTGCATATTGCCTCTTCCTGGTACTTTCTACTGTTTTCCTAATTGATTCATTGACATATTTAGATTAGCTCTATACATAGACAGAACCACTTGCTGAAACAATTTGTCCACATCTTTTACCCATAAATAAATTTTGTTACTGTTAACTGGGTTATCCAGATTTTCTTCAGCACTAAATACACTCTTCTGCACTTGCAAGCTATGGAAGTTTTCTCTTGACTGTTTGAAATTTCTTACATTTCTCTTGAATATTACTGAATAATTCATTATGTTTTATTACTATTAAAGCAAGGGAAGGGGTGGTTTCAACTAAAAATATGTTCTTTTAGATCCTCTACAGCTTTTTAAGTTATCTGGTTTCCATCCCTTCCTTAAATATTTCTTCCTTGTTTTCTAATGTTGTTTTTGTGAATGATAGCTTTAGGTTTCATTGCTGTAAGGTCTATAACTTAAGTATCCTCTGGCACGGAAACTGCTGTTTCCGAGCAAATAATTGGAACAGATTTACTGTGATTGCCATCACTCTTTAGGCAGTAGCTGATACCAGCTGGAAAGTCTCTGGGTCAGAGTTGTGTGTTCAAATGGGAGCTTTTCAAACTTTTCTCCTAGTTTAACACAGCTTTGAGAATTTAATATGGGATTTTGATATCCAACTGTTGTCTGATCTACTACTTGTGTTAATCTGGTCTTTTTCTTTGCTTTTAAGCCTGAGAGCACCAGCTTCTGTTTTCACATTTGTGATGTTTTCAGAAGTAAATAATTAGTTATTTTTTTTATTAATTTAGTCATAAGTTGATAGAATCTTTCCATATTTTTTTTTTACTTCCATTTTCATGTGGGAGCTATTGTCACTGACCAAGATGTCTTGGTGTTAATGCCCTACAGGTAAGGAAAGTTTATATTAATAAATTGTACTCAGCTTAATTATAGGGCCTGGAAATGAGGAAGCCTTGGGAGAAGGAAACTGAAAAAACTATAGCTACCAAGCACTGAAAGAGGAACTTTTTTTGTAGGTTTGGATAGTCCTGTGCAATATAGAACTTCCTTTCTTTTGTCTTAGTTCTAAAGAAGAAAAAAAGAAATAGAAATCATAAATGGTAAAGAAGTTGTGCTTAAGGAATCCAACAGATTGATACCAAGAAAGGAAGTAACTTGTAAAGCAGAGATTCAGGGATTTAATGAAGAAACAATTACCCAGCTGGTAGAAAGGATGAAATCATACTAAAATCAGTTGTACTGTGCTATTTACCCACATTCTAAACAGTAAAACAAAAGGTTAATAAACAGTAAATAAGCTGTCTTGTTCCAGACAATTCAGATCAGATTCATAAGATGCATATATTCACAAAACTAACATGTATAATCCTATAGCTTCATTTTTCTGTCTTGCTAAGCTCCTTTTCAGAAACATTGATCACCTAACAGTTGAAATTTCTATTTATATTTTTCCATTGTAGAAGTAAGTAATCTATTTTTTAAAACCACAGTTTTAAAAAGTAGGGCTACATACAGATAGATATTGCTTGGAATTACTTTATGAGAAATGAGGTTTGCCTGTAACTCTGACAATTATGTCCCCTGATTACAGCACACTGAACTTTTTCTGCCAACAATCTGTTTGAAAGTCCTTGAATAGTAGACCTGATCACTTACTTGCCATTTCATATTTAGATTAAATGAAAACTGAGCTTGGGCTGTGCTTGAAACTTGTAATTTATTATATGAAAGCTTTGAGCTTTGATAGTCAAAGAACCTTGCCCTTCTGTTGGCAGGGTTATAAAAGTAATAGGAATGTATATTTCCAGGATTTACTTTATTTTGAGTGATTAAAGTTGAATTACAAATGCATAACATAAATTGCAAGTGATAGTTACATTAACATAACACTATTCTTTCCTGTAGTCTAATGGGCTGTTTAAGAAAATATGATGAGCAAATAAATCAAAAATATTGGAAAAAATCTTCTCTCTCCCTCTTATCTAGAGATCTAGAGTTACATTTCTCTCTTTGTTTTGTAAATAAATAAATTCTCCTTTGCTCTCTTTTTACTAAATTAAAAAAAAAAAAAAAGAAATCTCTCTGAGGTCCAACTGAGGTCCAAATAATCTATTCCTATTGAAAACAATAGGAGTTCTACATTTTAAACTAATTGGTCTTGGTCCTCCCAAGGAGATAAAAGATGAAGAACCCACAGCAAAACCACAGTTTATTGGAGCTACAGAGCTCTCTGGATTTTTTTTTTTTTCCATTTGATGCATTTAATTTTTCTTCCTCCCCAACCCCACCCAGGCTTTAGCAATCTAAATTAGCTAAGCACAGCAATTACAGAGAGCCTGAAGTGCCAGACTATGAATGTTAGTGTAGGTACAGACATGTGACTAATTGGATGAAGATCTCCATTACATCTTGCATCAGATGAGCCATTCCAGTCTGGAAATTACAGAGTGTTATTGGTCAGCTCTGTGAACTCAGGCATTTCAATCAGAACATATGTCTGTATGCAAGAATCCTAGACAGTTGTTAATATCCCTGCAATAAGGACAACACAAAATTAAATAAATGCTGTTTAATAATAGCATACAATGACTGATACAGTCTCCTGAAAAAATTCCTGAGATTTGAAAACTAAGCATGATTTTTGGAGAGGGACTTTGTGAACTGAAAGTATTTTAGCAAATATTTTTGTACATTTTTAGATGGAATCTTTGGGGGGGATTTCAGGTATGGATGAAAAAGTAAAGATTGTGGGAGAGAGGAAGACTGCACCTAATAATGCAGAAAATGTAAGCCATTTTCATAGAATCATAGAATCGTTTAGGTTGGAAAAGACCTTTAAGATCATCAAGTCCAACCAGCAACCTAACACTGCCAAGTCCACCACTAAACCAGTTAAGGGGAGAGTGATAATTAATTTCATGTTTCCTGGCTTGGTGGATGGATTATTTTTTTATGAAAGTAAAAAGTAGGAATCATTAAAGTTGGAAAGGACCTCTAAGATCATCAGTTCAACCATCAACCCAACACCACCATGCCTACTAAACCATGTCCCAGAGTGCCACGTCTACACGTCTTTTGAACACCTCCAGGGATGGTGACTCCACCACCTCTCTGGGCAGCTTGTTCCAATGCTTGTCTACTCTCTCCATAAAGAAATTTTTCCTAATATCCAATCTAAACCTCCCCTGGCGCAGCTTGAGCCCATTTCCTCTCATCCTATCGCTAACTACACGGGAGAAGAAACCAACACCCACCTCACTACAACCTCCTTTCAGGGAGTTGTAGAGAGCGATAAGGTCTCCCCTCAGCCTCCTCTTTTCCAGGCTAAACAACCCCAGTTCCCTCAGCCGCTCCTCATAAGGCCTGTGCTCCAGACCCTTCACCAGCTTCATTGCCCTTCTCTGAACACGCTCCAGCACCTCAATGTCCTCCTTGTATTCAGGGGCCCAAAACTGGACACAGTATTCCAGGTGCGGTCTCACCAGTGCCGAGTACAAGGGCATGATCATTTCCTGGCTCCTGCTGGCCACACTATTCCTGATACAAGCCAAGATGCTGTTGGCCTTCTTGGCCACCTGGGCACACTGCTGGCTCATGCTCAGCCAGCTGTCTACAAACACCCCCAGGTCCTTTTCAGCTGGGCAGCTTTCCAGCCACTCTTCCCCAAGCCTGTAGTGTTGCATGGGGTTGTTGTGACCCAAGTGCAGGACCCGGCACTTGGCCTTGTTAAACCTCATACAGTTGGCCTTGGCCCATCGATCCAGCCTGTCCAGGTCCCTCTGCAGGGTCTTCCTACCCTCAAGCAGATCGACACTCCCACTCAACTTGGTGTCATCTGCAAACTTCCTGAGGGCTCACTCAATCCTTTCATCCAGGTTGTTGATAAAGATATTAAACAAGGCTGGCCCCAAAACTGAGCTCTGGGGAACACCATTTGTGACCAGTCACCAACTGGATTTAACTCCCACTGGATTTTAAAACAATACAGTAAATTTTGAAGAAAAACCTCTAAATAATTATTGTTTAATTTACAAAAAATAAGTCAATGACATATTTTGTTCATAAGAAAGATGGAACAGAGACTAAGAGGGACACCTTTAGCTAACAGGAAAAATACATACACTATCTAGCAATAGAGGCAAGTTCATCTCAAATGAAGTGAGTTTTAGGTTCTTTCCAGCTTATGCCAGATTCTGGAAGAGATCTTCTTTTTTATTTCTAGGTATTATATTACTAATTTTGTAGTTGTTTTGTCTTCTTGAACTTTGGATACAGGAGTAACTTCACTAATAATATTTTGATTATGTCAAATAAATCTGAAGTTTGAGCTGTTTGGATCCTCTCTTCACAATGTGTTCATGATTACTTATTCAAGTATAGTTTATTCAGCAGTATCCACAAATGAAGAACAGCCTTTAAATATCAGTGGTCATTTTCAGCATTCTTAGGTTTGAATAGGTGAAGTTTAGATCAAATTTCTAAATGAACAAACAGAAAAAGAAACTGAAAGAGAAAAACCTTTAACTCAAGTACCTCAAAATTAAAGCTATTTTAGAAACAGCTCAAAATAGTAATTTTAAGCTTGTGTTTAATTTCAGCTGCATTTTTTTTACTTTTTTGTGTTATTTGTGTTTAAGTTGAACTTAAGAAAACAATGAACTTGTAAAAAAGCAATACACATGAAAGCCATACATTATATAGTCATGCTACCTTTTTAATAAACTGATTTTTGAAGTGCAAGAACTGCTCTGCGCTAGGAAATAGGAATGAGAAAAGCTCAAGAAGTAATGGAAAGCCATTCAGCTTCACAGTCTTGTGTCTTTACAATGCTTGGCTTCTTATGTTTTGTTTTGATTTTTTTTTTCTTTTTCTGTCTGTGTACAGTGAGCTACATGCAAAAAAGGCTCATTACTATTTCACTCTAATCTGAAAAAAGGAAGCATCACTCACATTACAATTCTCTGATAAATTTCTTTTAATCAAGTAAAGAGAAATTTCACCAACCCTACAGAATATGCATATTATTCTACCCACATATAGAAAAGCTCTATTAAAATTCACTCTATCAACACTTTTTTTTTCTATAAAGAATGATGAACACACATTCTTCAGCAAGTACTGCTGCTTAATGAACAAAGGCAGAAATTTGTCAACTGAAGGTGTGATAACTAGGAACAGTCAGATTAAGATTCTCTACTTTGTATAAATTTTCAGGAAAAAATAAGTTCTTCATGAAGAATGTTTTTCTTTCTCATTGTTTCTTTCTAATAATCTTCATTTATTGCAAACAGGAATAGAAGATATGCAGAAAGAAGGGAAAGCTTAAAAGAGTGTTTCTATTTGCATGTGTACAGTTCTTAAAGTATGCCAAAAGATCATGAAGAATTTCAGGGCTTTCATGAAGGTATTCAACGGGTGCTTAGAGAGATCCATGGATTGTTTTCAAAGCTTTGTGCTCTGACAACTCAAAAAGGTCACAAAATCAGCTTCTAGAACCCTTCTTCTAAAGCAATATTTGGAAACAAAAATCTCCTGTCAGCATTTTCTGGATGGCAGATGGTTGAAATTGTTATAATCTTTAATACTCATTGTCTAAATTTGTGATCTTTTAAGAACTCCAGCCCTCTTTTTATACTTTTTTGTATGCTCTTCAGTGCCTCACCATTTCTTACTCTTCATACTTCATAACACAATTTACTTTCATGAGAATGAAAGAACTGCCATACTGCATTAAATCAAAGTTTTACCCAACTTAGTATCCCATGTCTGACAGTGTCAATTAGTGTATGCTTAAGGAAAAGTACAGGAAACGAGGCAAGTACAACATGATTTTCCCTGGCCAAATCTTTACAATAGGATTATCTGTAGTACAAGATCAGTAACAATATTGTAACACTCTTACAGTCCATCTCCCCTAGAAGCTAACCATCAGTTTTCTTATTCACTTCAGAAGAGCAGTAACTTTTAAAGTGAAACCAGCACCTCATTAAAAACTCTAGAAATATTATTTAGGAAAAAGTTACCTGTCATAAGTAATCTTTAATTTTCTTCTTTCATGTTTCACTATTCAATAAACCTCTATTCAAGTAGCAGATTATTTAACAATAAATCATGTAAAGATGAAGCTGTTACCTCTGAAATTTAGCCAGGGAAAAACTGCTAAATGAGATAAAGCTAACCTAGCTACTTAAATCCTGATTCTGAATTCACAACTGTAAATCTGCAGCTGTTCCATCAGTAGTTAGCTGAATTAAATAAAAGAGTTCACCCATTTCAAACATATGCAATACATATTTCTCACTGTTTAATCTGATCCACTTTTTATTAACTGGCACTGGTTATTAAACTCTTATATAAAACAGACTTAAATTCAAATGCAGTGTTGTTCTCCATTTGGAATGAGTCTGTAATTTCTTTTCAGCTATGAGTATTCCTAGATGCAGCAGTATGAAACTTTGATTTCATGAGATGACAGAATTATTTTACTCCATTTTGCAATGAAACCTCCAAATATTAAAGCTCTCAGAAGCAAATGCTGAAAACACATTATATTTCATATTGATTAAACATGGAATATAAACAATGCTGAAATATTTTGTTTCATTTTTGAGGCTTTTGTTATGTTACAGAAAATCAAAGCAATAAATTTATGTGTTTCAATCCAGCTTAAATGGGGTATTTTCTTCTCCTTTTCTGTTTCTCGTTGTCTAATAGAAAACATCGCATTTAGAGTTCAACTGCTCATTCCTATCTAAGTCCTACAAAGCTGGAGTCTGCTGTCCTTTACCACCCCATACAGAAGGAAACCATTACTTCAGTCAGTGGCAAAAGTGTCAGAACAGGGATGTGGAGGGTAAACAGGCATGGCTATTTGAGCAAAAGTGGCAAGGGATAACAGAGTTAGGAACTAAGACTGCAGACTAAATGAACAAGAAGCTTGGTTAGGAAGTAAGGCACAGAGAGGGTTTCAGCTCATTTTGCAAACTGTCCAACAGCCTCTGAACAAATACTTGGGGATTGTAAGTTTGTTTCAGTCAAAGTCGTCTTTCTCTTGCAGCAGACAGTGACTGTCTATCTTGGGAATGATTTCCTGATTGCTTTTAAAAAGACTCTTCTGCGGTGAGGCAATAGCTCATTGCAATGAGCTTATTCAGCTTGAGAAAACTTGTATGCAAGGTTTAGAAAATCTTTGATGGAAATACTAAATTCCAGGAGATAAATGAAAACACAGTGAAAACCAGTGTGAGCTGAAAAAAAGGCAGTTCATACTGATGCGTAAGTGGATATCTTTCCTTAAAATAAAATCAGATATTCTAGACAAAGGGAAAGCACTGAAACCAATGATTAGGTTTGTCTTAAATCTGGCTAAAGAATTGAATATCTAATTAAGATTCTTAGTCAGTGCTATCTTAATTGACTAATACATCATTCTGTTAACACTAATGGTAGATTAAATACGCTTGATCGATATTCAAACAATGAATTGTGGTTAATTGACATTGATCTTAATGGGCATTACCTTAAAATACTAGCTGATGTACATCCACAGCTGTAGGGATTACATATTACAATATTAAATTTAAAGATATCATCTGCAAGAAGCATTAGTAATAGTTAGTGAGCTTTCCTTATATATGAAGAGGAATTGCAACCAGTCATCCCAGAAAAGAAAATTAAATTATCCCCTTACAAATAATATATTATTTTTCTCATTACATTGTTTTTCCTTTTCTGTTGAAGTGACTACTCTTAACAATTAAAGACTTCTAAATCATAATTTGCCAACTTTGTTGAATTATGCTAAAATGCAAAATGAATTAATTGAATTAATTAAGAAAAACAAATGTAGTAAAATGCAAACAAGTACAGAAAAAAGAAAGAGGTAGACTAAGGAATTGAGATCAGACATCCAATTGTTGGATGCAGAAGACTTAATGTCCTGCGGAATTAATGGAAGTTAGAGCCATTCAGATTGGGATTTCCAAAAGGGGCTAGCAGCTATTAATATCTGTTTTCTAGCTGCTTGAGAAGAGTCAGCTTCAAGAGGAAAAATACTCAAAGGATGATTCCTGCATTTTCTGAAAGCCCCATCACTAGTTATTTCCTAGTTAGGAAAAGAAGGACAAAAAAATCATTAATTTCTATTTTAAATTTTGGCCTTGTTTCATTGCAGATGGCTACCAGAATCATGGCCTGAGAAGTTATCTGGCATTTATGTATACCCTGTTTTTCTTAGAGTTCACCATTATTTTGATTAGGTTTTTAAATCAAGTTTAACCACTTACGTTCATGTGCTTATGAATTCTTCTGTGTATATATGTACACATATAGATATGCTAGGACTGATTAACTTGGTGAACAAATCGGGTCGTGTGTTTCAGGGGACATCTCAAAAGGGTCTCACAAAATAAGTGATAGTCCTAACAAAAAGATCACCGGTACTGAAAATTAAAATTAAGAGCACTGTTCAATTTGCAAAGCATGTCTTCTAATAAGAAATCAGTGAATAGAAAACAACAACTATACAAGAATTGTACCTGGAGTGGCTTGGTAAGGCCAAAATATTTGACTAAATTAACTCCACTTTAATAAGAGTAGGATAAATTCATCTTTTGGAATACAGCGAGGCAAAACTGCTGAAATAAATAGAAGTCTTGCTGGCATAACTGAAAGGAGACATTAGCAGAGCATCATTTGATATATTGAGAATTCAGTAGGCATTAGAGTTCACTGGTTTTAATTCTTCCCTGAAACACTGAGACCTCAATTCATAGTCCACTGAAGTTAATGGAAGGCTTCACAGAAATTCCATATAGCAGCTCAGCAGTTTCAGCTCCCTCTTATATGGCAAAGAACATATTATCTTGATTTTTATTATTTTTCTTTCTGTCACCTATTGTCATAGCAACTTCAGCCCAGCAGTAGGTTACTAGGCAGTAAAATGGCAGACCAAAGTTTGACCTGCCATTTTGCCACAAATTTTTGACACAATTTGCCACAATGTCAC
The DNA here is from genome assembly GCF_030463565.1 of Pelecanus crispus. Classification (NCBI taxonomy): domain Eukaryota; kingdom Metazoa; phylum Chordata; class Aves; order Pelecaniformes; family Pelecanidae; genus Pelecanus; species Pelecanus crispus. Next base: position 111,818,301 of record NC_134644.1, read on the forward strand.
CTCTGGCAAGCCAATTTGGTTCATTTTCATTCAAATTCACAAAGTCATCTATGCATCAGATTTTCAGTTGACTGCAGTGGGAAACAGGCTCCTAAATGTCTCTGTAGATCTGTCTTCAGTATAGCTGTTATGCCTGTACTCTGTGCAGCTCAAGTCTGAACTCACATCAAAGTCTTTCTAATATTCACATTGCATTTGTTTTGGCTCTCAGCTGTAGACTCCATCAACTGGTCTTACAACCAAATAAAAACTTGAGCTCTAAAGAAGTTTTAGACAGTTGTGACATTTGAGTCTTACCTCTGCAGTTAGTACGAATAGGGGTGAGGTATGTGCACCTAAAGTGGGTTCATCTCCATTCCTTCAAATATCCTGTCAGTCTGATACAGGCGCTACATACCTTCTCTCCTCTACTCTCACAGGATTTTATGCCCTGCTTTGTTGTTAAGCCCTATTAATTTGGGTTCATTTTATTTTGAGGTTTCTTGAGGAAGTAGGGTTGATGAAATATTGAGCCTATCTCGTTGAAATCAATTTCTAAACTAATGAGCTTGAATTCTACCTGCATGAAAACTCATATTGTCAGAGATGTCCCTGGCACCTGATACCCAGGAAAGGACAACCTGGGAGCATTATGTTGTTTTATTAATATAATCATATACTGATGGCCTAAGGAGACTGGGAAGGAGAGCCATGTTTCATGGATGCATAGATGCCACCTTTTAGCACAGACCATCAAAAGCGTCTCGTGATATATGAAGCTCTGAACCCACTGTTACTCATATATTTAGAAGAGTATAAGGACACATCAGCTGTGTTAATTTGACTGAACACACAGGTAGGTGCAGATCTTCATCTATGTTAAAATGTCAGCTGATCTTTTCATAGATATTAATGATACAAGAGAAGGATTATCTCAGATCTATAAGGTGGGCACAACTGTGTTGAGGTGTCTGGCTCAGAAACCCAAACCTCAGCTCAAGAAAAGCCACTAAAGGTTGCACAAACTCTTAGCGAGAGTGAGGAACACAAGGAAGTAGACACATAAGCGCACATGCACACGTGCGTGCACACACACACCCCTTATCTTGTTGGGCATGTGAGGAGAAGAGATTACTAAAATAATGGGAGTTACAAATACCTAAGACGGATGGTATCTCAGGACAGTTAAAGCAACAATTAAAAGAAATGTAACAGAGCGTCAGTTCTAGATACACTCTGAAAAGCTATGAATGGTGTTGCAGAGCTATAGTTAATGAAAAGGGACTCAAAACTGGCTATAGCTTGTTTTGTACCCTGCAGTATGATAAATATGGACACTGGTGGACCACCTAAAGCAGTGAATTACAATGGTAAAGGCTCTCAGGTCAGCTCTTTATAGGGAAATTGCACTAACAAACAAAATAAAAAATAAACTTGCATGCACCATATGCATGTAATAAAAAAGACAGAGGGAGCAAAACCCATTCTGAGACAACTCTTTTCTGTGATTTTATTTTTCGGATGAAAACAGTATCAAATCTTGCAAATTGCACAGGTAAACTATAGTGAAGAGAACGATGTTGTTTCAACCATTCATGGCTGATTTGATTTGACCTAGTCTCAGGTAAGCCTTGGTGTTAAGATTAAAAGTGTTGAAAACACTAAAGAATCCAGGACTCTGATTTCAGAGTCTCAAAATTGTAAATATTTAGAAGGAATTTGTGCAGTGGAATATTCCCAGCATTGGTCTTTCAGGCATGTATATTAAAGTATTGCGAAAGAAGAGTTCATGAAAGAAAGTGACAACCTAAAGTGCTTAGGTTTATTCTTGGCAAATCTTGGTGAACTTTTCCATTAAACTGTTCATTGGAGACCATAAGTATGACGTTCTTCAGAATAAAATATAACCCAAAATGCACCTACCCTTCTACACTGGCAAATTCACTTTGGCAGAAAACAGTGTTATATTGCTATTAAGACCTGGACCCTGAATCAAGAAGTGAGAGCAGGGAGTCTATGTATAAAAAAAAGTCATAAATTATCAGATATCGGTATTACACAGTAGCACACCATTCCCATTATTTTATGCAGAATTGCTGAAATGAAATGTGACTTGTATTCACTGTCATTTATTTCACTCACTGCATATCTTCAGTGCTCCCAAAACTTGTTAAAAAAAAGGTAGAAAAGAAATATCAACACGTCTGTGCTTATCAGTTACAGTAAATCTATGCCGTATCATAGTACAGAAAGGAACTGTCTTAGCAGTTAAATTTCTGTTAATAAATGTTGTCTGACAATACAGAGGACAGGGGTGTTACCTCTATATGACATATTTTACTCAGAAATGTTGAATGAGAAGGGAACACAAGTCATTATATCATAATTTTGGAGACAGATCAGATCTCCATCTTGCTAAGGAGCTATTACAGTAAGTATGATAATTTCTCTGTTTACCTATCTGCAGTTTCCAATATTATCATCCTCCATAGTCAGGGTATTTTATTTATTTCAATAAGATGATAAAAATTGCCCTGACTATGTTCAGGCTGCTGTTCAGAGCTGTAAATACTGCTTATGTTTCTGGTTTTTCCTTATTATTCCTATCATTATAGAAAAAGCTACTAAAGTAGGAAAGGAGAATGTGGATAGCAATACTAAGCATAGACACCAGTTTTCTTTGGCTTGCCTGTGAAGCAAGGCTGACTCACAGCTGAATTCTGCAGAGAAAAAAAAAAAAAAAAAAAAGGAAAGTAAAAAAAAGGTTATTTCAACTTATCCTGCCTTTCATTGTTATGTTGCATAAGTGGTATGCCAGCAGGGTAGGCGAAACAGGAGAGAAAGAGAATGGCCTGTACAGTGAGAAAAGTGGGACAAGAGTAGAAAAAAATAGGAATGTAGGGAGTTTTCTGATATGCAAAGAAAGTTCGTTAAAGAAATCTTAAGGTTTCAGAAGTTAGTGCTCTGGTTTCAGGAAAAGTGAAAGTGAAGGAAATCTACTCTTTTAAATCTATTTAATTTTGCATATTCTTTCCATGACAGACTCTTTTATTACATAATGCTGCACTATTTTTGAGAAACTATCATTACTCTCTTTTCAAATATAAATACAAAGAATATGTCATATCCTGTACAGTTTTATATATATTCTGGCACTGGGGCCTTTATGTAGATTTTATTATTTGACACATTTTTATCTGAGGCACAGACCATTTGGTCTAGTTATTGTTTTCTGGATTTCATAAAGCTGTATCTACTGCAAGGTGTATACAACAAACTGGTTTAAACACACTTTGTTTCCAGGAGTATTTTTCTTAACACCATATTAATTCATATAAAAAGACCTTTGCCATGTCACAAACCCGGCACAATTTGGATTTTTTGTCAAAATGACATCATAGCTGATTTTCAGTTGTGTGATTTGAAGGGAAAAAAAAGTCTGCTACTGACCTATTTATGACTTGGGATGGGCCTTAATTTCAACATCTAAAATTTAGTCAGGTCATCCAGGCTAGATATCTAGCGATATCTGTAAGCATAAAGAAAATATAATAATGGTGTCACCACTGAATATGATGATCTGTCTCTTGGACAGACCTTTTTCTATTGAGTATAAAACAAGCTGAAATAACTGGTGTAGCTAAGACACCTAAATAAAGTTAAGAGGAGTGAATTTTATGTTTGGCATTTGCTTTGTTGCACATCTGACTCTATTCTCCAGCTACTGTTTAGTAGTAGTTCACACTTTCACACTGCAGTCAAGAGTTGGTCTATCCTACTTACAGTCAGCAACAGCGTTCAGACACAACAGAGAGATCCAAGGGGAATGATTTTTCTTAACCTTTGCTTAGTCAAGTGCATATGTAGAGTTTCATTTCATTATTTATCAAGAAAAGTTTTAAAAAACAAAATAATCATACTGAACTGAACACAGAATTTCCCTTGCATCTCTGATTTATTTTTCCTACAGTTAGCACAGTGTCCTCCATGTGGTGAAATCTACTTTCATTAAGCATCAATCTGCTTCATAATGGAAGAAGAAAGATAAGAGGAAAAGTGTTCTTATTTTTAAAAGCAGCTTTTTTCTCCCTTACTTTTTATGATTAATGGTTTTATGGTTTCAAAATATTCACCTGTTAAGAACTCTGAAGTCCCAATAACTTTGAGCTGAACAGAGGACATGACCCTCACAGACCAAGAACAAAATACAGGATTTTTTTTCGCGCTTCTGTTTTACTGACTGTGATAGAGTAGAAAGTATTTAACTTGCTCCTACTGCAGAAGTCATTCTGTTGGGAATTGGACTACACCCTCCACTAAAGTAGTGTCTGTACATTGTTTTGTAAATGTGAAGTGTTTGCCATCCTGAAAATCAGGCTTAAAAAAAAACACAAACAGGATCAGCCCCTCAAAATTATGTGAAAGGGGAAAAAGTACAAACAAGAAAAGTCCAAGAGAACTCAAAACTGCTTAAACTCAAAAGAAATGTCTAATTCACCTTTCTTATTTGGGATGAAATTAAATGAAGAAAAAAACATTCAGAAGGCACAAAAAAATTATTGATGATATGGTGGGCGATAATAGTTTTTTCTGCTATCAACAGAGCTGTACTTTGGGGGGGGGGGAGGGAAGAAAGAAAGAAAAAAAAAAGGAAAAAGGAAAAAGCAAAAGCAAAAAGAAAATAGAAAGAAGAAATTAGACTAGAGTCTGGAGATATTAAAAACTTAAAAAATACAGCAGAAAGCTCCATTTCTAAACAATGTGTGTTGTCGTAGGAGCTCAGGATTCACTTACAAGTACAAATTTGAGTTGTTTGGCTTGCCGCCTTCTTAGGAGTTGATAACAACTTTATTTAATTGAATTGAGCACCACATCAAATCCAGCCCTTCAAACACTTTTGAGCTTCAAGTTCAGCTCCAAATACTGTTGTCTGGCCTTATTGCAGATAAGTTATATTAGTCATTATATTTATTATAGTATTAACCCTCAGAATTAGTTGCAGAGCACAAATATTGAGGAGCACCTAATCCCCATCCAAAAAAATTTTGAGAGAGACTCAGTTTGAAGATGGAGCTATGACAAATAAGCAGACAAAATGATGAGGTATCTGTTTTTTCACTTTAATAGTGCTCTGTTTTGGTTTTGGTTTTGGTTTTGTTTTTTTTTTCTTGTTAGGAAGCTACAATGATTTGAGAGGTATGACTTCAATGGAAATGGAAAATAGCAACCCTGACCCCAAAACAGGCACTTCACACTGAGAGCTGCTCCCAAATGAACAAAGCAATTCCTGCTGATTTCAGAAAGAAATTCACAAATCCAGGTGAGGGTGAAATCTAGGATCATGTTTCACCATAATGAGAGTTACGGCTAGTGATTCTAACAAAAAATTATGAGGATAATGAGCAAGCAACAAAATATTATTCATTTCTAAAAACACCTTAGCCATTGGGCAGAACACAAAATGTGGACTCAAACATTTAACAAAGATGTATTTTGTACACACACAGATAAATAATAATTTGAAAATAAGATTAATATATTCCTAAATTACATCCTTCAGGCAATATAATAATAAAAACAAAACAAACACAACACCCCTCACCCCCACCCCCCAAAACAAGGGTCTATGCTAAATCATTCTGTATACAGCACCTTTTCTTTTAACCAAATAGGGCAACAGACCTTGGAGCTGAGACAACTTCATGACATTGAAAGTATTTCTGCTTTTGAACTGGTGTTATAAAAGACCAGTTCTCTAAGCAGAGAAATAGAACAAAACTTTTCTTTTCTTTTCTTTTCTTTTCTTTTCTTTTCTTTTCTTTTCTTTTCTTTTCTTTTCTTTTCTTTTCTTTTCTTTTCTTTTCTTTTCTTTTCTTTTCTTTTCTTTTCTTTTCTTTTCTCTTCTTTTCTCTTCTTTTCTCTTCTTTTCTCTTCTTTTCTTTTCTTTTCTTTTCTCTCCTCTCCTCTCCTCTCCTCTCCTCTCCTCTCCTCTCCTCTCCTCTCCTCTCCTCTCCTCTCCTCTCCTCTCCTCTCCTCTCCTCTCCTCTCCTCTCCTCTTCTTTTTTTTCCCAAGTGACAAAGTTTCCCCACACTCTACCTCAAAAGAGTACATACCAGATTGTCCAGACCAGACTAAGCAAGTGATGGTATCTGTTCATTTTAGCACAAGTTCATTACAGAGAGTCTAACTACAAAGTTTGAAAATGGATAGTCATAGAGAATTTCTTCTTTCTAGCTTTTTGTCTTATTCTTTCAGTCTTTTAACCTCAGTTTCAAGTGATCACTTTTCACCTTCCTAAAGCCCTTTCAGTATTCTCTGCTTTAATTTTTCTTTCCAGCTAGTATATTTCCTTCCTAGCAACTTTCCCTTGTTTCCCATTAAAAGTTACCAAAAAAATTCTACCTAATCTGCTTGGAATTAAATGAAACCTGTAAACTCGACCTTTCTCTCTCAACCTCTCTCTCTCACAAAAAAAAAAAGTATACTTGAATAATTCTTGGGAATTTAATAGCATTTTTTTCTTTCTAAAAAAAAAAAAATTGTCATTTAATTTAAATAGCTCTTTCTTTGTGATCAAATCCATCATTTCAGAATGCTGTTTGCAAGAAATGTTGCTGGTTGCATCCCAGACTGAGATCTTTGTAAATTTCCTCATATATGGATCAGTCATAACTGAGTCTAAGTGTGGAGTTGCGTACAAAGACAGTAATAGGAAGGATCAATCTATTTACAGTCTCACTGTGTAGGCAACTTGATATTGTTCATGGCTGCTTCATGATTGACCATGCAAATAGTATAGATTTTCTCTGTATTATCATTGTCATGTGACTGGCCCAGTGTTAAAAAAAGACACAAAAGTTTTGCCAGTGGGCTTAGTGCCACTGAATTAATATGAAATGAGTAAAATAACTAGAAGTGACTTCAGCATTGACCAGTCTTTTATGAATTTCTCCCTTTGATTATGTCTTGGAATAGAACCAGAAAAACAAACAGGCTGTTGTAGTGTACAAAGAAATTAAAAAGGAATCATTATGCATTAAATAAATGAAACCTACACTTGAGGCAGAGATAATGCCAGAGACAGGTTATTTACCTAATGTGATAAATCCTGTGGGCTTAATTCTGCATATAGTTGTACTTTGGTAATTCTGAAATAGAGCCACTGAGTTTCTGAGTTTATACTGAGTTTCTTAAAATGTATGTTGGGAGCAGTTTTGGGTGTTCAGGTGTCTGGTGTATTAGAACTCAATTTTGTGTTTCTCAGAGATGGTCAGAAAAGATCAGTGGGAGATCTCTTTGCCACATAATTCTTTCCTAATATACAACATCTATTTTCCTCATACTATACAGCCTCAAGTTCACCTAAAAAGTGAAGCATTCCAGTCCATCATTCCTCACAGAATGGCTGGAATATTCTTTTAATCCTTTAGTCACATCACATGGTTGATTTTCTTCATAATACCTAATGCAAATGATAATTTCTCCTGTCCTAAGAATATAAGCCGCAAAAGGAATTAAAGTGTCTTTAGAGAACCATCAGAATGCTCTAAGAGCATTTCACTCCTCTGCAACTGCTGTATGTAGCTAATTTCCTCTCACAAAACAAAAGAAACATGTTAAGGGGATGCTTCCTCTGACAGACTCTGGGGCCAGGGATATCTCCTGCCTGGTCACTGGAGCCCAGCCTGTCCCAAGACAATGGAAGCAGCTGATGCTTTCCCTGTTGAACCTGTTTGCAGGTTCAGACAGCAGCAGAGTTGAGCATGTAACCCAGACACACACACACACACACACAGAGGACATAGATACATCCAGCTGCCCAGATGGCCACAGACAAGGTGCTGCCTTCAACAGCACCCACATGTAACATGACCAGGAATCACATAAAACATAGACATATAGACATACAGACAGCCAGGTCCCCTTCCTCCTCTTCAACTCGTCAGAACTGAAGGTCACTAGTGCAGTCATGGACATGACACTCTCTAGGCTCCCAAGCACATGCACATTTGCAGGTCCCCCAAGTACTGGCACAGCCTCTTTGCCTGGTACCTCTACCTGGATTCCAGGTGATCTTACTCGCCCAGTGGCTCTCTTACCCACCAGCTGGTCCACCTTGAAGTTTGCTAGTGAATTGCACAGAGTGTACTGACCAGTCCCAGTTTAGACATGACCAGCCCCTTTTATATGCCTTTTTGTTTAATTTCCTCTTTGTTCCTCCCCATCCCTTCCCCCTAAATGTTCCTTCAGAAGTTTTCTGTAGTCCCACAGGCTGCTCTTGAATGTCCCAAATCCTCATGTTCCTCTTGTTTCCCCCTTCATATCAGTACAAGGTCCAGGTCGGCCCTCTCCAATGCCGTGCTTGCAGTTTCTTGGTGGCCCAACAATTACCAGCTGGAGGCTTCTAGTCCTTGGAATTTTCTCTGTTATCCCTGTCTACCATTTGTGTCTCTGTGCTTTCATTTATCATTTCCCCCTTTACTTTCACTACCCTTTTGCATTGAAAATGTCCCTGATTGGATGACCTTAATGATACAGATGCTCTCACCTTCCATGTACCCTTACAAAGTGGGGTGAGTCTAGCCAAGCAGCTAGTCCCCATGTATAGCCCATGCAATTCCAAGGTCCAGCTGGCTATTCTAAAGACATCAAAAAAGCAAGATATTGAGAACACCAAAGTTTCCATTCCTTCGGCTGTCATGAAAAGGAAGCAGAATATTTATTACATTGTAGAAAAGGCAAGTTTCTTTATGACACGAGAAACTTCTGGAGAATTCTCCAAGGACATTTTCCTTATCAACCAAGAACTCTCTGGTAAAACATAAGGACAATGTATAGTGCTGAAACAAGACCATTATTCTGACATATTTGATACAGTTCTAAGTTTTTGTGGTAGTGTTCTTGTTTTTAAACTGGATAAATGCCCTACGGTATACAGTAATGCATAATTGATAAGCACATGTGAATAGTCATAGCAGAAACAAGTGGACTCTTCACTACAGAGCACTTTTTGTCTATATCTTATGAGGTAAAGAAATATTAAATTTCCCTGTATGAATCACTTTCTAAAAATAGCTTCATACCTAAAAGAAGAACAGCTGAAGCAGTACAAACTTTAACTTAAGGGCCATATCAAACACAATGTATATCACAGAGCAAAATTATCTTTTTTAAAAAAAACAACTTATTTGAATATTTTCCTGTGTTACTTGTTTCACACACAGAGATAAGGGAATGGCACAGGAGAAAAAAAAATAACCCCATAGATAAGATCCTTGAACACAAGCAATCTGTTTATTAAATAGCAGAAAAGGTTCAATACAGTATGGAGTCTAAAAGCTTGCTACTAATATAAAAGGAAATGAGATATAAATGTGATTAGGGTTTCCTACTGTTTTTTCTTCAATTTTTATTTCATTGTATAGTAGCAATTATTTTTAAGAAGTGTTATTAAATTTCTGATAAGAGTTCATGGTTGTCCTAAATCAACCTCATCAGGGGTCTTCACTTAAATGTGTGCAAGACTCAGTTTATCAGGTGTCTCAGGGCTGGATTTACAGTTAACAATATTTTTTAGTGGAAAGGAGGTTCAGATGCAGGTAGAACAGCTCAGAAATAGCTACAAGATAGGACAAGTGCAACAACCACCGGTAGTCTGTTGTTTAACAAATATAAAAATGCATGCTCTGATTAATCTCTTTACTGTAACTTGTTTATTCTATGATCCCTTGACTTCTATGACTTCTATGACTTCCCCAGACTTGATTAGGCTCAGGCCAGCACATCGAAGCAGGCAGCAACCACACCCACAGGTCATCAGTCCAGAGACAGCCCTGGAGGCACAGAAGGTGTTGCAAAGTGAAAAGGATCCTGCATTTGGGGGAGGAGAGATGCAGGACAGCCTGGGCATGCTGTGCCCCTAGAAGAGTAGATGAGCATGGACAACATTTGTAGAGCAGAGAAAAGGTTGATAACAGGATGAGCTGGGCCCATGGGTGATTAACTGGTCATCAGAAGTGAAAAGGAAACACACAAGCAAGGAGGAAATTATGCTATAAGTTGGGCAGAGGTTACTAGCATCCCTATTGAGTTCTTATAATCTACTCCCATAAATGGAAAAATAGCTGCGTTTTAGGACTATGGTCTGTGGCAGAATATCTTCTTGCAGTGGTTTGAGTGAAAGGAAGAAAGTCCTGTCAGGATGCTTTCAGCGTATGACATGACATGTGCCTGAGTGTTTTGTCTATAAAGAGAATAAAGTCGTGAGGGAAGTTGAGCAGAAAATGCTGAAGGTGGAAAGGTCTGTCCAATGGAGCACTGACTGAGCCAGGTACACATGGCAATGTATGAGCCTGAAGCAGGGTATTTGGCCTTGTATCCCAAGTGCCATTGGCTGAATACTCTGACACCATCTCTGAGGAATAGCTCCTGTAACCCTCAGAGTGTGGGCGTAATGCAAAGCAAGCTGTAATGATGCTGACCCATTTGGCATAGAGGAAACGTTACCAAAACCCAGTCTATTCACAGAAATCAGAGTCTTGCTGATTGGACAGCATATCCTGGCAGTAAGTCCAATTTGAAATTTAGTGATATACAGTAAGAATTAGCATGATTCAGAAAAAAACATTCTTGGTGAACTAAAAGGTCCTGCTGTGGCCTGTAGCAAAGCCATCTAGGATACCTAAGTACCCTGGGCTTAATATGGCTGGAAGATGGAAGAAACAAGGGAGATCTGGAGAAGAGCTATGGCTTAATCTGCAGACACTCAAGGAGTCAACCTGGGGCAATGCTCATTAGAGACTCCACAAATCCAGTCTCAGGGTTTCCAACAGGTACTCTGATAAAACTGAGATCCCTTGAAACAAAGACTATGTGACCAGCCAAGGAAAGAATACGTGAGAGTACTTACACAGGAACTCATTTAGGGTTATACTGACAACCCTGAACCTGGAATTTCCTAACTAAAGTTCAACCTAAATAGTGGTGTTTATTATAGGCACCCAGTTGTTTCTCTTATCCTTGTCCGAAATTCTTGCCCAAGGATTTTCCTAAAAATAAGAAAGAGATTCAAGGGTAAAGTGTCCCATGAGATTCCTTTTTCCAACTTAGATGTCTATGAGGTGAAGGAAAACAAAAAATACACTGGGACTTGGAACAGTGGAGCTAGTCTTTCTTCTAACCCATATGCTTTAGACAGTTTATGAGTAGCTGGGCTTGCTTGACCTCAGTGAAATATCTGCTGCTTACAGTTTGGAAATATCCTTAGTCTAGCTTTGACTTACAGCATTGGTGCAACATTTCAGCAGAATATCAGCATTTTCACTGAAGATCACAAGTGAGGAAAATGGTCATCTCTAAAATTTTTCAACTCAGTTAAATCTGTGCACTATTTCTTAGAACAAAAGAACAGCTCTACTGTGGGTAGCCAGAGTCATACTAGAAAGAGCGAGCTACTGCTTGTCATATGGAAAAGTTAAGTGAATCCTTTAGGGTGGAAAACAAGAGACAAAATTGTTATAGAGGTCTGTACCAACTTCCTTATAATGAAGAAAAGGAACTTATAAATAGCGACAAGAAAACAGCTGTAGACAAATGACCCAAAGTTTCATTTATCTAAAATCTAAGCAAAACACTTCACATTTATCTTATAATAATTATTTTTCATACTGCTGTACTTTGTGCCAGGTGGAACTTCAGTGCCAGGCTGCCCTGAAGTTATTTTTAAACTAACCAGCACTAGCAGGAACAGCAGCACTGAAATCTTCACAAAGAAATAGGTTTTCACTTGTTTTACAGCCCAGTTTGGCAGGTTTAAATGTGAAAGCAGTCATTCATGAGTTAGAGTTTTGAGGGTATGTCTTTCCGACACAGCCAGCGCTGAACAAAACTGATAACCAGGGCATGTACAGTCATGAGCAGTAACAAATATCAGCCTGGGAAGAGTGCCATGTTAACATTTGTCTACTGCTCCAGCACTGGAGCTGGGCTCTTTCCAACTATTTTTGCTGCACTGGGTATGTCATATACATGAACTGGCCCATCAGTCACATGAAAATTTAATGTAAACTCCATTTTGTAATTTTTCCATAGTTTGTTGCTGTTGTTTGGTGCTTCTCCTCCTATTCCCCAATCCTGAAGTTGGAAAATTTCATGATAATGTCAATTTTCACCTCTTGAAACACCAGTTATTGAACCTCCTGTTTGCTCAAGAAGGTTACACAGAGGCAGATAAAAAGAAGTTAAACTCATTCTTTGGTTTAAAAAAAAAAAAATCTAATTATTTTAGGTTGATTTCATAATTTTCAAGAAGGCATTTTAAAACATTTAAATGTCTAGCTAGATTTAGCAGCATTGTTCCTAACCAAGTTATCAGACTAATTCTGTGTTTAAATGTCAATTTCCTACCTTAATATGTAGATATTTGTTGATGATGTTGTTGTTGCTGAAATGGCCTTGGTTTTCACAAATCCTGGAGTCATATTATTTTTTATACAGCTAAATCTGTAGCAAAAACTTAAAAGCTGCTATTGACAAAGTTTATAATCAACCTAATGCTATTGAAGGTCATTTTAGACATTCTGATCATGAAGTTCTGAATTATGCCCCCAGAGGACCCCTAGAGAGTATGGATAGTTAAGGGGAAAAGTCACAAAGAATAAATCAAAGCAAAGCAAAAGTAAAAACCTGAAGTTAAGGAAGCATGGAAAGGCTAAGCCTAGAGACAAATGAAAAAGGATGTGGCAGGAAGGAATTCTGCAGTAAAAAAAAAAACAAAACAAAACAAAACAAAAAAAAACAAAAAACAAAAAAACCCACGAGAAAATAGAGATGTAGAAAAGAAAGTAGTATGGCATATTGCTAGGATAGAGTACAAAGTGTAGTATGATTCTTTCAGAAGACTCCTTTGTACTGTCTTGAATCTTATAGTGAGACCTTTTAGGGCTTCTCAGTTATGGAAACACCAGTTGTGCATTTACAGGTAAAGCTGAATCCCATTTTGTGCTTCACTCAAGAAATCAGCCTCCTTGTTAAAGACAAAGAACTTAACATACCATCCACAAACTAACAACACATAGACTTTGAAAAGAACTGAATTTTCCTTTTTGTGAACTAAGAGGTGTAAAAAACAGGAATGAGAGAAAAATCAACACTTCAATAGTAATTTACCAGTTAAAAAACCCAGGGGTTTTTGGAACGTGTTTTTACACAATTAAATTTTCCTTGTTGTTACTTAAACTTTTGTTTTGAACTTTCATCTTTGCTCTGAATTTAACTATAAGTTTCCCCTAAATTTTAAATTCTCTGGATTTGATGTCACTCTGGTGACTATTGCCATTAGGATACTAACATTTGTAGTAGTGATACCAGTGATAGTAGTAAGTAGTAGTAATAGTAATGGTAATAATAATATCTAAATATTTTTACAACTGAGACCCAAAACAAAAAACCCCAATTTTTTAACATCTTTAGTCTTCAAATACTAGTAAAATACCCAAATTTAATAAAGTGAAGTAGTTAGGTGTCATTTAAAGAGTTCATACCACTGTGTTCCCTTTTGTCAGAAGCTAGGACTGACTATGGCATCATGAAGAATAAAACAGTTTAATAACACCACCAAACCTAAGCAATGAAAAAAAAAAAAAAAACAAACCCAAAAAACACAAGTGAAGCCATAACACTGATTTAAAATGATGAAGCACCTAGATTTATTTTTGCATTTCTCTTTTTATGTTTCTGCTCAAGCATTTTCACATTTACACCACACAGGAAGACTGCAGTCTTTTTTATTACTGAAGAGAGCTGAAATTGTCATCACAGAGTTCTTGGGGGGGCAGGGGGGTATAAAAAGACATCAAAATTACTGAGAAAATTGACAATATAACAGGTTAGGCCACTGCATCTGTTGGATAGCTAGAAATATTCAGTGTTTTGTAGCTGTAATCTAAAGCTACTTGTCTGTTGGAGGACCGTGAGGGAAGCACTGACACATGGGCTCAGAGGCATCACGGTGCTCTCACCTCAGCCAGGAACCTGGAACTGGTTGCAGCCTGTGCTGCCTGCAACCTTTGTACCTAGCAAGTACACTTCAAAGGCTGGAGGCCAAACCGTAGTGACCTCCCTTCTCTGCTTTCAGAGCTGTGGGAGGGAGTGTTGCTCCTGGATTCGAGCATTTCATTTCTTTGGCGTTTAGCACCGACTGAACCATATTAGCCTGAGCAGAGAAGGCCAGTGCAGCATAGCCTATTCTTGTCAGATAAACTGAGGCCTTTCCTCAACTTGCTCCATGCTCCAGTACACTGTCACACCAACCTGATTCCAAATCCTTTCTGACTGATGGCAGCTATTCTGCTGAACTGTCAGAGCTGGAGTTTCTGCCCTTTTTTCTGCCTCCTTTCTCCTGAGCCATCTGTCCACCCACACCTTGCCCATATGCCACATCATACAGAGCTGTGATACTCTTGTGCTGCAGTACCTGTATCTTCTCTCATTCCAGAACTGCTTCTCTTCTGCTGTTTCTATTCTTTAACAGATTTCCAGGAAAACTGAGTCATCTGATTTTTGCCATTTTTTTTACCTTGTTTAATCCATTCCATGTCAATACACAGAACAGGTATAATGTTGGCAAACATATGCAGTACAGGTGAATCATACTAGATCTAAATGTAGCTGTCTGTAATACTCAGAAACAAATGATCTCTGTGGTTCTTGTAATAAGTGTGTGTTCCTCTGTATCATTCTGCCTGGTAGCAGCAAGAAGAAACAGTGCTCCCTATCATAGTGTCTCATATATAATCCCTTGACAGTAACAAGCTGTAAACTTGAAAAGGCAAATTTCCTTCCTTACCAGTAATATTCACTAAGTCTTATGGCTTTTGCTTTTGCATTTAATTTGTTTCTTATAAACTAGTGTTCAAGTATATTCGTATCCTTTAGAGGGAGATTAGTTTGAAAGCCAGGCTCATCAGCAAGACCAGAGAACTAGTTTACATGCCCAGGGCTAGGAAGCCTGGAAGGCAGGTACGTGAAATCAGTGATGCATGGGAACCAGAGATCCTGGGTATGTCATCGCAAAGCCTAGCTGACAAGGAGATTCAAAAGATGAACTTTCAAGTGATAGACAGTCACAATGATGTACATCACTACATTGATATCTCATAATAAGATAAAGGTAAATCCATGATTGGAAAGGTCTTCCATGATTGGAAACCCATGCTGAAATTACCAAAGTAAAAAGACTTCTGATGCCTTCAATTACAGGCTTAGGCATTGGCCCTGAAAAGTCTCTGTGATTGTAACGGTTGCTTCACAAGGGGAAAATAATAATAAGAAAAAAAGATGAAGGGGGTATGATATTGTCCAAAAGAAATAAAGCAAAATACCTCAACCTGAGCATCTGAATAATATCTGGAGTGATAGATAGGTTTCAGTGTAGGACTAGGAAAAGGATTGGGAGCGGAAATCTTTTTTACAATATCTGCTGTCATTTGACTCAATTAATAGCTAGGACGGAAACTGGAGGCTCAAGGGACCACCATGAAAATGTGGATAAAATGTCTCATTCATCTGGCAATGCTTCTCATCAAGAAGATTTTAGTGCATTGATATACCCATAAAAAAGAATATTGCATTTTTTAAGCCTGCATTGCATCTGATGGGATGAAAATTTAAGGAACAGCAGCAATGATTAACATCTCTCTAAGCCACTTTTCATTATGTATCTTCCACATGAAATTGTGTGAATGAAATAGATTTTTATGAACTGTATAAAACTGTACAGAACTGTACAACTAATCTAATGACCACGTGCTCAATAGATGGCAATTCCCATCTCAAGCACTCTCTTCTATTTCTGGTTTTAATTATTTTTCAAGAAGAGAGAGGATGCAAGGGAATCAGTGAAGGTGGCATTTCTGCTTATACTCACACACTTCTGTTTCTAAAAGAGACACTAGACCATTGAGACCTGAAAGCCAAATGTAAGTCAAGGGAGAATAAAATGCCTCCTTTTTGATTATTTCTTCTGAAGATAATTTCTTCTGAAGTAATGATGGGGCTGTTAGACTTAATTCTTTCGTGCTGTAGAATTGCAGCTTTCCCATCAGTGCTCGCATCGTGATTAATTTTACTTTTACTATTAAATCTGGAGGGAGGCAGGTTTACTTCTCAAATGTTAAAAAAGATTAATATAAAAGATGTTTTTCTATAATGAAAGTCAAGTAGCATTCAGTGGTGAATAGATTTCTGTGCAGAGAGGTGTGGTGTCAAAGCAGGGAATTGTACACTTGGACCAAACTTACGCCAGGTTTCATATTCTATTTAAATGAGTACTGCTAGCCACCCATGAAGCACACTTACCTGTACCTAGAGGTGCAGAGTATTCTTGTTGAATATGCATTTGCTTGCATTTGCAGTTGTATATAAAAATCACACTGTATCCCAAAGGTCAGACACTTTTTTCACCGTATCATATGAGTGCACATTTGAACTACTTAACAGGGCTGGGCTGGGCTGTCCCTAGGTCCTCAGAGCTGCCCTGCTCCTGACATGAAGAAAGGGTGGACCAGTCTCTTCATCTGTTTGGTCGCTGGCTACAGAGAGGCTCCGTTATGATGGAATGCCTGAAATGTAGATGCACGATTCTGAAATGCAGACTGCAGTGCTACCTTCAGTGGCTGTGCCTGCCAGACTGAGGAAGGTTGGCAATGGGGAGAACCTAAAGAAGCTTCCCGGCCCTTATATTTCCTGCACAAGACCAAAGGCTAAATGCAATCACTGTGCAAATGAAATCTTGAGGTTACTAGTAACTATAGTGAGATAATTCAATTAAGAAAAACAGATTAAGAGGTAAGGCTTTACCTTTGCAATACACACCAAGAGAGGGGTGTGGTGTATGAACCTGCGCATACTGATGTTTGAAGGTTTCTGCACAGAGAGTTCTTCATTCATTTCTCATTCTTTGAGCTGGCAATGCACAGCCTGGCTCATAATGTGCATGTTTCTGGTATGCAGGGCAGTGAAAAACAGTTTTCAGTGAGTTTTCAGTAAGCATAAAAGTGTTGTTTAGAAACACTTTTTGAAGACATTTCTAAACAAAAAATACAGTCATACATTTGGAAAACCACCTTAAAGTGTTTCTCTACCACAGTTCGTTCTTGCAAACAAAAGCACTCACACAATGCAGAGTTAGTTTTTAAAAGTTTCAGTGTCATCTTCATTTTATATGAGATGCTTCTCATGAGGACATCTTTAAAAAACACTCTATCAATCTCTGTCAGTTTCTCAGAGCAGTCATTAGTGAAATGTCACCTTCTAAGTTCTTCACACTGGGAGTTTAGACAGCTTCAGCTTTTGAAATAAAAACTTAAGATAACATAATTAGTACACAGTTAAATTCACTTAAAGGGAGAATCATTGCAGAAGAGAGACAAATAAATATGTTAAATTACTGTAAAATTGGGGGGGGGGGAAGTGTTTTGGTTTCTCTGAACAAATTCAATATTTGACTATTTCACTTTCCTAGTGGCCACCTTTAAACTTCTGCTGAATTTTAAGTAGATAGTCCCAGATACTGTAGTGTCTGAGATCTCTGTTCTCCCTGTAAGGCATTTTTTTTGTAATTAACCAAGAGGTTCTGGTATAAGGTTCTTATGAAAGGGAACAGGCCTCAGAGAGAAAGATTTTCCAGTGAAAATGTAATCAGGAGTTTTTGATTGAGAAGGTGTCTAGGGGAGAACATCACCAAGACAGATTCTGGATTTTCAGCCAACAGCTGGTAAAAACACCTAGATAGTTCTGAGGCACAGAGCCTGAAGACCAGGAATAAATGGATATTCTAACCAATGAGAGATACTTAACTGATTTTCACACTCCCTTATAGACTTTGGATTCTGTAGTCATCCGTACAAAAGATGGAAATTATTCCCAGCTCAGCTAGCATAGAGTCAGATGGCTAAGGAATGTTTCAGACAGTGAAACCAGTGTGTTGTGAGTTTCTGTAGTTGAGGAAGGGCCTGCAATATCCTGAATCAGCTTTTGAACACGTGCTTGACGTGTCCTCTATCATACAAAAAGCAGAAATACCACCTCACCATCACTTTTCTCTAAAGAGAAAGAAAACCAACACAAAGGTATTTCTTCATACAGCTGGGGAACGAAGTCCTATTAATATGTTAGATAGGTGCTAAATACACTTAGTAGCCTGATGTCTTCAAAGCACTTGGGCACAGCTCTATTGTATCGCTGGAGTGCTAAAGAGTGCAACTTGAAGGCAAATGTTTGGGCAAGAACAGCTATATAAGTATATGCATGTATATTGAAGATGTTTATAGCAAAGGGGATGTGCCTGCTATGAGAAGCTACTTCCAGGATTAACAGTCCCGGGGAACTGGTCTTTCATGTCACATCTTTATACTTAAGAATGTAAAGCTGTTCTTGCTATGTGCCTATGTGCTTTTGTGAATCTGACTGATATAATATGCAGTAATGGGCGGTATCAGATGAAGATTAAAAGAAGGCACCTCTGTATTTAAGAGGAAAATCTGTACTGAAGTTAATGAAATGAGAGTTTCAGTTTTAAACTTTCAAGTCTCTGATATTATAGAATTCTTTATTTTCTCTGTAACTGAGCTTTCAAGGATTAACTTCTCCAATTTCATAATGTCTTATATTTTTACCTCTTTTGTTTCTTTTTAAACTGAAATTTTGATGAAGCTGATTAAGTCGTCAACTTTGCTAGGTACTGGGAAGAGCTATTGTACAGAAATTAATAATAGATATGATGACACCTAGTGGTGCTGGAAAATACTTAAAATGCAATGCAGTTTAAATCCCCCCATTTAAAGCAACTGAAAAGGTTGTCTATTTGTGGTTATTCTTCACTCATTTGAATATACAGAAGTGCAGTGGTTTGAAATTTTCTTTCTGCATTTTCATTTTATTAGGGAGAAAACATTAAAGAAAATATTGTTCTCAGTACAGAAAATAAAATGCTTTTCTTGAGATTCCTGTTTGCCACCAGGTCGCATTGACCTCTCAGAGTTCTACAGAAAAACAGTTATCACCATATGTAGCTTTATCTCACTGATGAGATATAAAGGCTTAACTGTCTGTCTTTCCAAAGGAAGTTAGTTCCACTGTGATAAATAAAGATTACAGAATTTCCTCTTTTCTTATAAGTTACATTACAGGAGACAAAAAGGCTTGGCAAGTGAATCCAAAGTTATTTTTATTTTTGCAACTTTAATTTCCATAATATTATCTTTGAATGTGATCAGACTATTTGGTGCTTACAGTGTCTGCATGAACATGTATCTAATATTCAATTTCCCCAGTTTATCAAGGAAGTAATTAATAGATATTATCAGAAACAATCTGATATCACTTTTATATAGCCAATGGTCTAAAATGTAAAAGCAATTATCAAATTAATCAACACTTAATCATTTAGGATTTACAGATATCTCTTAACACTGAACACATGTAACTCCATGTAGCAAGTAGCCACTGAATCATGCAAGAAAATTTAAATTACCTTAGCATCTCTACCTCTGTAGCCTAAGGACTCTGACAACTCTATATTCTTGTTTTTCCCAAGAGTCTCTTGCAAATGAAAATGACCAAAAAGAAAGCCTCCCTTCCTCGCTGTTCTACGATTTGATAGTAACACCTCTGTCTTAGTAGGTACCTTAGATACCTTACTTTGCTAAGTCCTACTTTCTCTTTCCATGTGCCATACACAGTTCTTTAGTCTCAAAGATAGCTGTGCTTTGTCAAGAGTAATAACAACAAAAAAAGGGAAAATCAAGTCATTGAGGCAGAAGGTTAGAGGTTACTAATCAAACAATGGAATTAAGAACTAGCTAGAAAATAGATAAAGGAGAGATGAGTAATTCCTATTTATGGAGATTTGCTGGATTTTATGTAATCAGGAGGTGAGCATGCATATATAAATAAATAATAAACACCCTCTTTGCACACTGCATTTTTCAGTAGACAGTAGATAATAAATCTGAATTCATCTCCATCCTAAAACCTGTAGAAAACAAATTTTCTAAAAAAAGTATGGAGGAAGGTACTACATAATAATCTCTTAGTGTACCAGTTCTGATGTGGATTTTTGAGTGTGACAAGACATACACCATACTATTCACAGGATGGTGCCACAGGATCATACAGCCCAGGCAAAAGGTGATGCTACTGTGCATTGCCATCATCTTGGCTTTTGTTGTTTACAGAGTACAAATCATTAGCTGCAGTTTTCTCCTGTAGGCAAAGATACTTTTAACTGTCTTGAATTTTCCCATACATGTCCATGATACAAAAGAGAGAAAAAGACACATGAATATCATAAACATTTGCAGAGACAAAAAGTGACACTGTCAAAAAAGGCAGAATTTGGCTCCTTTGTCCTTTAAGTTTATATAAGAGCTATCTTTCCAGCAAGAAGAAATACAGCAATTTTAAACATGGAGAAAAAGACACATGGGAACATTTTTGGTTTTTAAAAAAGACATATCTGCTCTTTAAAACTCCTTCTGTTTATTTGAATTATGGGTGTATACTCTCTATACTCCGGTATAGAGACACTTACCAAGGAAGTCTTATGATTAATTATAAATTGAAGTAACTTACTAACCCTTTGTTCAGGGTAAGAATTTTACCCAGTAGTAAAGACAAAACCAACTCACCTCCTCCAGTCTCTGGTTGTCAATTGATCATGCAGAGGTAATATATTTATGGAAGAACATCTTTCTGTACCGTGAAAACTGCAAAGAAGCAAGAGTTATCTGTTTAAAACACCAATAACAAGAGTTAAGAGTCTAAAACACAGCACCATATGGACTGCTATGAAGAAATTTAATTCCACCTCAGCCAGACCCAGTCCAGTGCTAGTAGTAGGGGTTGCTTCAGGAATATGACAGAAGGCATGAGGAGCACTATGGATGGACCAGCAGTCCATTGCAACAGGAAGATGCATAATGCAGCGTAAGAGAATAGTTCCTTCCAGAAAGCATTTACAATCTGAGCCTTAATCATAAGTCACGAATCCTAGCGTGGTGAATGTGTCTCAGAGTTACAAAGGAAAACCAGGTAGCCTTTGTGTTATTGGGGAACAATACATTCTTATGAGCCTAATAGCAAGAGCCACTTGTTTATACATTAATAGCTCACCTAGATTTTCATACGAGATAAGTATATGCAGCTAGACTAAATTAACTCATTACAATGATTAATGTTAAAGGAAAATGAACAGATACACTATACCAGTGCCTGTATTTTGAGAGTGCAGAGGTGTCATAATCTGTAAGTGTCAACAGGTAGCATACTTCATAGAAGACTTTGGAAAAAGAAAGCCTAAAGTCCTGAACAGACACTTTAATGGATGCAGCATGCTCTAGTTTCTGTGACCAGCAAGCTGGGGAAAAAAAAGTTTAAATCTCTTATGTGTGTCTATCTATAGATATCAATATAAATATGGATATGGCTGTAGATATAGTTAGGCAGTACTGGCATTGATTATTTAATAATAAAAGAAAAAAAACATCTTTTCAGACTTATCATCCAATAACCTCTCCAAAAAAAGAGACAGAAGACCTCACACATCTAATTCTTTTAATGAACTATGGGGAGTACTGACAGGCTGGCCTTTTTCCACTGTCACAGAGCACAGACTGAACTGATAGATGCTTTTCATATTTAACTTCCATGACTCATCATGTAGAAGGACAGGATGCAAGATAACACAACAGTATAAAAATTAAAGCCAAAACTTTAGATTTACAAGAAGAAATCCAGTAGACTGACTGGAATTTAGCTATCAAAGCTCCAGGTTGAGAAAGTAAAAATTATGTGTTTAGCTATAAATATTTTGATCTCTCCATTGAATTACGTTAGTCATATGCTTATTTTGTTTAGTCAAACCTGGCATGGTATAGTAAACTTGGAGCAGTAAGACCTCTTAAAATTAAGTCTTTTGTCACTTAACATACAAAACCTGAATTATTTATCATGTTAACTAACATGTCTGTTATTAACAGATCAATGAATGACATTGCAAACAGGGGATACTCAGGTAAATTGCTTCATTATTATAACTAATTTCCCAAGGCATCAAATAAGTAAGTTCTAATTACAGATGGTTTCAAAGTTTTAAGTTGCAGCTTAATAAATAACGCTGGTAGGACCCATTGATGATTTCACAAGCAATAGGAAAAATAAAATCACTTTGTACTTAATGAGAGTAGATTTCATTTCAAAAGATTAAACTAAAGACAGCCATACTGGTTTTCAATATATTAATATTAATAATTATAATCTATGAATTACATTGTCTTTTGAACTGTTAACTCCATATTCTAAATGTATTTATTTCACTGAAGGAAATAGAGGCAGGCTTTTCAAAGACATTCATTTAGGAATACAAAATGTTCAGCTGGAAACTCATTTGTTTACACTTTCAGGTGCCAGCTTTTTCCCATTAACGAGTTGAAATCTTTTCAGATTATTTTTATTGGAGATTTCATTAGTGTTTGTAAGCAAATCATGTTTACAAGTGAGCAGGATGTGTGAAAGTGAGCCTGTGCTCATTCTGCATTTTCCATTCCTCCCTGTCCATTCCTATCCATTTGTAGCGCTGCCCATTCTCTTGCACTAAGGTTAATCCCTTGTACGAACATGTACTCCACTCACAGAATAGCTCCCAGGGGGCATTTTGACACTTTGATTCATATTTCAGAGGTTTTCATGTCTCATTTCTACAAAACAATATTACAGTATGATGGAAGTCTTTGAACCCAGCCAAACAAAAATCCCAAAGATATAAAGATCAACTTAGAAACTACCATTTGTCACTCATCTGCATCTCAAAAGAACCATATGCTTCAGAAAAGCAGTATTTCTTCAATAGGCTAGATTGAAATGGAAGGAAGAAAATGAAGAAGATTCCTCATAGGATATCACTAGAGTAAAATCAAAGTCAGGATCTTGGAAATAAATATCTCAGGAAACAATTGGTTTTTTTGTAGCAGAAGCAGTAAATTCAGCAAAGTACATGTGAAGTAATTCTAAGAACTGTTCCTCATCCATTGATACAAATAACGGCACTCTTCCTCCTGTCACTGTCAGTAAGGGTACATTATGAAAATTTAAAGTTGTGTAGAAGATAGATTTGTGGTAATTACCATCTCTGGTGATATTTGGAAGCAATGATTTTTTATGTTTAATTGGCATTTGCTGGAAAGATAGCAAAATGAGAACACGTATTTCACAGCACCTCATATTTTTAACAGATCAATCAGTTTCTTCTGTTTCATTTTTTTATTACAACAGTGAGCCATAGGATGAATAGTACTTCTCTGAAATGACCCAGGGAACCTTTTTTTTCCCATTTTTTTCTTTTTTTCTCCTAAAGCATACACACTGTTTGAATATGAGTTAGTCTGTTCAAAGATATGTTATATAAAATTGAAATGGGATGTGGAGTAAGTTTTTGCCTCAAAAGCACATATGAGTTTCACTCTTAGGGTATATAAAATCAATGTTTTATATGTGTCACGCTAGAAAGTCTGATTCCCTTCTTTAAGGGACGTTAGTAATTGGGACACAAACAATTCTGCCTCCACATTGCCTAACCCATTTTTTGTGTTTCTGGAGCAGACTGCACAGAAGTGAGACAATCAGCAGCAAGTGAACACAAGTCCTTATTTTTCAACTATAAGACAACAAAAGTAATGCATAAAGGACACCTACTGAAACTACCTAGGCTGTTGTTACTACAACACATGACTTCCTTCCCCACAAATAAGGAATACCCAGCATAATACACCACCACAAGCATTTGTGCTACACAAAACTATTTGGTCTCCTTTTGCATGCATCTTCCCATTCATAGATTCCAATATCCTTTGCTATAGTTATGGGAACTCAGTGCACAATAAACTAATTAAGCTTGTAGTAAGACTAGTGGCATACATATGTCACGTATGAAAAACAACATACAATAATTCAGTTTTGTATCCAGAATATTATTTTTAACCTATATTATTTTTAACCTATAAGGACTAACCTTAGTCCTCAGGCCTAAAGCATTGGCAGTCTGGTTTTGAGCAGTCTATAAGGAACTGAGAAAAACAAGCCTATGCTTAAATTTAATAGATATGCATTTGAACTTCCACTGGGCAGTGTTTTCATGTCCACAGATTAAATGAAAGATTGATAATGACTGATCTGCTCAGGTTAAAAACACCAACAAATAAAATAAAATCACTAGTGTAAAACACAAACAGGGTTGCAAAAAAGGATATAACATGCTGTTCATATTACAAATGACAAATTCAAGGGTCTGATGCTTGATATTTACATGTACTTTTTGTATAGTACCAACTAGACTGCCTCATAATTAGACACAACTCCCACGAGGTAGAAAGTAATTGCTCATTTGTAGATGAGGTACTTCTGGATCAAGAAGTGATTAAAATATTTATATTGCACAGCTTGTTCAATTCACTCATATTATCAGATTAATTTACTTTAATTCTCCATGCATCAACATTTACATGGTTTTCTTCCAAAAATGGTACTTGAAATAGAATAACTCTTTATTACCTATTTTGCAGCTTAATAATGTCAGTGTGTGGGGTGGATAGATGGCTACTGCCTCATTAGTATTTTTTATTTACTTTATAAGTATTATGTTGTGTACTGGACATGAAAATTTATAGGTACTTATGATTAAATAAATTTCAGTCTGCAATCTCCAGAGAATATGGTTTAAATTAATAAAGACTTACTAGTAACCAGTATATATAATTTTCTGGGTCCTGAGAAAAAAAGGTAAGTAGGGTTTTTTTCCTTCATCAAATCAAAGTGTTTGCATCTGAAGTTTTCATAAAACCTGATTTTGTACTCTGACCTTTATTTATAAACTAAAATCTCTATACTGCTGTGATTTGTGTTGATTTCTCTCCCAAAGGACTTAAGACAATAAATTAACTGGGGTACAATTCTAAAAAACTACTGAGTGCCTGAAAGTCATCTCAACCTATACCCTTATATATATGTATAAACACAAACCCATGGAGATAGGTTGCAATGTATTTGTCAGTGTCAGGGCTAGTACACTGTTTATGATACAAGGTCCCCAGATTCCCAAGGTGGGACTTTCATAAATGTCATTAAAGTGTCTGACAAAAACTACAGTGGACACGTCTCTTCTGCAGATTAAACAGATATACCTGAAGCCTAACTGGCTGGAGTTCAGAGCAGGCTTTACAGCCTGCCCAAGAAGATCAGTAATGGCTCAGATTTTAATTAACTCTTTTAAGCTAAGTCAGACATGTTTATCCAGCTTGCTGTTACAGCAAGATAGACATAACCCCTATAAATGTAATAACAGCGGCAGTACTGAGAAACCCTACCAGCTCTGGGGATCTTGCATTGTTAACTACCTTTCCCATATTTCATTCCACATGGACATATACGGAAAGGCAATGAAAAAGGCATTTTGGGCACACAGAAGGCACCTTGTATTCTAATGCAGCCTATCCTTGTTCCTGTGGGAGAAAACACTGCCAACAGATAAATCATGGAAGTGCAAAGTATTTAGGCTGTGGTTATAGGACAGACCAGCATATCGAGGTTTAGACTTCCTGCAGACTCAATAAGCTGCTTAAAATAAATAAATAAATAATCAATCAATCAAATAAATAAATAAATAAATAAATTCTCTGGCTTTGAGATTGACAAGATAATATCCAAAACCCACTATGACTATCAGATTATATTGAGCCTAAATGCCTCAATTTATAATTTATTTGTGTTAATATCCAAGCAACTACTACGTAACTACTACAGGAAGTCAAAAATATACCCAATAAAGATAAAAAAGAGGTATTTCTAGAATCAAAACGGTTGCTTTCAATCAAAAATCTAGCCTTTTACCTTATTTACCATGTTTACCTTCAATTTGATCAATAGGGATGGGATGGCTGACAAAAGCTACAACTCCAGAACAAATCAAAACATATCTTTTATGTTTCATTGTATCTATTTTACATACCAATTTCTCATGGATTTCCTGACTTTGGGTCAGGGTTTTTGGTTGAATTATATTAAAACCTCATTTATAATTCTTATTAGCTACATAATCACTAATAATTCCACCGAAGTCACATCAGATTATTACAATGATTGTATTATTAATGGAACTTAACTTTTCACATGGCTACTAACACCTCTAAAAAGGAACTCAAATGGGCTAAGCTAACGAAAATGGCATGTCTCCCTTATCATTTTTTGGTCAACACATAATAACTTTTCAGGCTATGATTATACTTAAAATTCAATAGAGTTACATCAATATAAATTTTTGAGACAAATTTTTTGTGCTATACATTTCTGCAAGATAAAGAAATCCTCAAAAAGGTGGTCATACTAATAAATAATTTTTATTTCAACTTCTGTTTTCAGAAATCTGTTTGCTGGTCTGGCAGTTATGCAAGCATGTTACCAAAAGATCTGACTCACAAGTCAAAGACTGCAACCTGCACAAAACCTGTGAATATATTGGTCCATGATTTATATATGAAATGGTTTGTCAGCTGACTAACCCACTTTCAATGAAACCAAGCAAATGTACTGGGGATTAATTAGAATGTGGGTGAAAGAGAAGCACATCTTTTTTTTCCTGCAGTCAATAGAAACTCTGATAGAAATTTGGAACTCCTGGGTTTACAGACACCTTGCCCACACTTCAGAAAAACAAACCTCAAGGCAAGAATAGTTCTATAAAGTGATTTTTAAATAAATGTTAAATGAAATCTCTGAGTTACAGTATTTGTTTGCCTTCTACTTCAGTGCAGATGGACAACATTCAGTGGACAGTTTAGGGCAGGGGATCCGCAGTGAGCCTTGTTGCCCTCAGGAAAGGAAGAAAAGATGGAGAAGAGCTGTCAGAACTCTGTACATTCAGTTCTGTCTGACGCAGGCTGCCTACAGTGTCTACCAGCATAAAAGAAAACAAAACAGACACTTGTCCAGTATCAGATTCAATGATACCTCCTAAGAGACTTTGCTGTGGTTTGTTAAACAACAGAGAAAAAAGAGAATTAGGTTACAGGAACGTACTTGCCAAAACAAAAGCCTACAATGTCTCTCTGACCAGCAACGGGCCTTTACAGTCACTGTTAGTGTTTTCACCTCTAGGCACAGTTCTCAGACTTCTAGCATAAAAATTCTGAAAAAAACCCACATAAACAAACATGATGAGGCCTCAGTGAGGAGCAGTGTCTCTCTGGAAAGAATGGTAAAGGATTTTGAAACTACAAAACAGAAGAGATACTAAATAAAGATATTATTTTAGTATAAAGAAAGAAATAAAGTTTTTTTATTGTATGCTTTACAACAATTAAGGCTGAAGTCCGTTCTCTTAAGGTTTAGCCATACTAGCATTCTTTCCTTGGGATTTTTGCTTTGTTATATTTAACTGTACCTTTGATCCTTAGTGTTGTTACCTCCTACTTCTGATCCTTAAGAAAAATAGCAGCAGAAACTTGTCCACAGCAGAGCAACCACAAACTGATTTCCTGTTTTTCATGTTTCAGAATGAAAAATAAACAAAGAAAAAGACCTCTTCATAAATGTTTTTAGCAGATTGTGTAATGTTCTTTATAGGAGATACTTTTTTTCCTGCAAAACTGAAAAAGGAAGTCTTTCAAGGTTTGATTCTCAGTCTTTGTGCATCTTACTGGACAAAATCACACACAAACATGGCTTTCACATTTATATATAGCATCTGTATTGTTCTGGTCAGTAAACAGGTTTTTCACAGACCTGAGGAATCACGGAAAATTCAGGTTGGAAGGGAGTTCAGGAGGTCTCCAGTCCAACCTCCTGTTCACAGCAGGGCCAGGTCTGAGGCCAGACCTGGTTGCTCAGGGCTTTGTCTCATTAGGTGCTGAAAACCTCCAAGGATGAAAATTGCACAGCCTCTCTGGGCAGCCTGTCCCACTGCTGGGCTGTCCTCAAGGTGAAGAAATTTCTCCTTGTATCCAGCATGAACATCCCTTGTGTGAATTTATACCCATTGTTCCTCTTCCTCCCACCACACACAGTTGTGAAGGGACAAGCTCCCTCTCCTTGATAACCTCCCTGCAGGCATTTGGGACGCTGCTATTAGGTGTGCCCAAAGCCATCCCTGCTCCAGGTTGAAACAGCCCCCATCTCTCAGCCTCTCCCCAGAGGGCAAGTGCTCCCACTACCTCCATCCAGAGACCCCTCTGCTGAATACGATTCAATTTGTTGACATCTTTCTTGTATCAGGGGTCTAAAACTGGAAAAAGTATTGTGGATGTGGCCTAATAAGTACTGAGGAGGATAAACAATCCCTGTAGGGGCTGACCTTGCTTCTGTTCATATAGACAAGGAAGTTGTTGGCCACCTTCGCTGGCTCAGGTGCAGCTCACTGCTCATCATGCCCCATGGCCTTTCCCACATGGATGCTCCCATGGAGCTGCTCCCAGCCTGTCTGTCTGCAACCTGTTGCTATTGTAGGAGTTCTTCTGTCCCAGGAGGAGCACTTGGCACTTGTCCTTGCTCAGTTTCACAAGGTTCCTATCTGTCTATTCCTCTAGCTTGTCCAGGTCTCTCTGGATAAGATCCTACCTCCAAGCATATCAACTGGTCTCCCCCCAAATTTGGTTTCACCTACACACTTGATGAGCATGTGCTCCCTTACCTCTGCCAACTCATTGATAAAGATGCTAACCAAGACAGGTCCCAGTATAGGCCCCTGAAATTCTCCACTTGTTACTGACCCCCAGACAGAGCACGACCCATTGACCATGACCTTCTTGGTATGACTATCCAACCACCTTTTTACCATCTAGATGTCTGGTCATCTAGACCATAAGGTCCCAACTTGAATATAAGAATATTGCAGAAGACAGTGTCAAAAGCCTTGTTAAAGTTGAGGTAAATGGCATCCATCACTCGCCTTTCACCCCCAAATCAAGCTATTTAATCATAGGAGGCAATAAGCTGTCATGATTTACTCTCAGTGAATCCTTCCTGACTCTTCCCAAACACTTTCTTCTCCTGCATGTTCCCATAAGTTTGTTCCAAGAGGACTCAATCCCTGACTTTCCCAGGAACCAAAGTAGGGCTGACGAGTCTGTAGTTCCTTAAATCTTCCTTTTGGTATTTTCTGAAGGTGAGTGCAACCTTTGCTTTTCTCCAGTTGCTGAGTACCTCTCCTGGTCTCAACCGTCATTATAATATCAGGAAGCTCTCTCAGCACCCTCAGTGCAGCTTTTCATTTATGTGGGTCAAAATCTTTCCAGTAATCCCTGACTTGACCCTTATCCATTGCTGGTCATTTTCCTCTTTGAGCCCTGTCTCCAATCACAGATGCCTGGGTGACTTTGCCAGCAAAAGCTCAAAGCAGGCACCGAGTACCTCAGCCTCATTTGTGGCCACTGTCACTAAAACAACTGTCTTGTGTAAGTCTTCATTTTCCTTGTTCAACCTTTTCCTTCTGGTGTAGCAGTAGAAGCTCTTCTTGTTGCTTTTGACATGCCTTGCAAATGTCAACTCTGAATGATTTTGATTACTTTTGTCGCAAATGGAGAGACTGCTGTTGTTATGATGACATACAGAATCAGCTTAAGCCCTTAGAGGCCACATAGCCTTCATGTTATAGTCAGGGTTTCTCAAGTTACAAGCAGAGGATTTCTAGTCTCAATTTGATTGGAAGTTTACGTATTTGCACTTTATTCTTTCTTGGCATAAGTACTAAATAGGCTGCCCCTCCATTTTTGTCATCAGCAACCTCTGCTTGTGCAGAGACCATTGTAAATGTATTAGGCATCTGTGCATTTATGCACTTATTAATAGATAAGAATTACTTTGTGATAAGGTTTTGTCCCACATTTTCTCCTATGGCTGCATGTTTAGTATATCCCATTTCCATGAAATTGAATTCTTGTGATAGAGACATTCCCATCCCCTTCCTTCCAGTGATGTGACAGAGCCAAAGAATTCTAAATTTTAGTGCAGGTTTCAAATTTCAGTGATAAGTGACTTATTTCTTTCACCTGCTTTAACAACATCCTTTTTCCTAAATTGAAATGCTTGTTTGGTGGCTTCTTTGTCCGCTCATGGAGTACTTAGTACAGGTCCAGGTAAAATGTATGGATGCACTGTTTTCCTTTAAATTTCTTTTTCTCCAAGACTGCATTCCACACATGTACATCTATGCATATGCATATCTCAACAGAAATCAATACAGATCTAGAGATCTTGTTCCTCAACTCTCAGATCAACTCCAGTTCATCAATGAGCTAGAGATGGTACCTGTATTCCTAATGTAGAGAAGACCAGTTTTTCTTAATTAATTTATTAGTGAAGACTGAAAGCTTCCACAGAAAACACTTCCCATAGACACAGGCTATTGATTCCAGAAGGAAAGGTTATTTTTAAAACCAAGAACACAAGGATTGTTGGTTTCTGTGGGAGGTACTGCTTCTGGGACTTTAGTGCTGTTCTCAATGACAAATGTTTCAAACTTAATCTGGACTTCAAAAAGAAAAGCCATGCATACATATACAGACATATACAAGAGAAATAAAAACCTTAGAGTAAGTTAAAAATAATAAAGTTTCCCACTAGTAATGAGATGCTTCTGGAAACAGCTCTTCAGATTTCTCTAGGGGCTTCTAGTTGCCAAAGATAGACATAATATTTTCTCATTATTATCTCTTCAGTAGAGAGGAAAGAAAGTATCGTGTTCTTTGCAGTCACATAGAAAAAGTGGTATTTTGAACAAGTAATTTAGAGCACTAAAATGAAGGAAAGATGGCTGCAGAACTTACAGTGATGCACAATTATCAGGGTGAAAGAGACGGGCTGTGAACCCTTCTGTCAGGTTTCTTAAAAAAAAAAAAAAAACCAGCGTTCTTGTGAAATCTGATTTAAGAAGGGAAAGAGGAAAAAAGAAAAAGAAAAACAGAGTGCTTGAGCATATGCGTTCCTGCACTACACCTGGTAATGCTTAATCTGCATAGTTTCACATTCATCAAAACAAGACAAGCAGGTGCAAATTGTGGAGGCATCATTTGGGCATCTTGTCGATTCAGTCAAATCATCAGTTTTCCAAGCAGTAAACAAACCATTTTCTGTTAAGCACTATCTTTGGCAAAGCAGTGTATTTTACATTCATGCTTCCAAATGTGGACAAGAGATGTCATCCCACCTGTTCTTTCCCATACGCAATAGCTTTGAAAAACAAGGACTTTTAGTGCCACAAATGCAGGAGGTCATTTTTCATCCCATTTTCTTAAAACACATTGTTGTCATCTTCAGTTTTATTAGGTGGGACTTCCGAAAGCCCCAGACAAGTTAGAACAATAGCTCCACAGAGGCTTAATGAAATCAGTACTATTAGCTCATTATCTTCATATCTTTTAACCATCTCCATGGTTAAGAGAGTTTATGGTTAAATCTATGGTTATGGCAATGAGTCCTGTGAATCACATTGTTAAGCAGCGACTGACTCTTACATGTAGAAGAAAGTAAGGTGACTAAATTCTGAGTTCTGGGAAATGATGTTTTGCTGTCTTGCAGACATTTACTGGCCTGCATCCTTTACTTTGATTTCTCCATCTGTAAAAGGAAAATAATGATACATAGCTGCTCTATGTTTTTCAGTGGCATGCAGAGGAGACTTTACACTGCATTTAGATTAATTTATCATTGAAACTGGTGATGAAACTATCATTGGCATTAGTGACTAGACTGTTTATAGAAACTGTATTTCACAGGGTTTGAGGAGACCTTACAAAACAATCCAGCCAGTCCTATGTTCTAGTCTATACAAACTAGCTCTATCTGATGGTCATCTAGTCTGTCTTTTGAAACCGCCCAAGGTAATCTGTTCTATTGTTTAGCTATCCTTGCAAGATCTTTTTCCCCAGTTTCTGAAATTAATAATTTCTACAGCAAATCAAGTTAATTATTTCTTGCTAATAAGAAAAATACTTTGTAACGCAATGACAGTTTACTGTGTGAAGATTAACATTGTGCTTCCGCTCACCTTTCCTATTTCTACCTCTCCTGTTCTGTCATCCTAGGAAGATTACCTTGTAAACATCTCTATTAAAGATGTTGACATGGTACTTTTAAGGCAGACAGCTACTAAAAGAACAATTATTTCTCTTTTCTTAAATAAGGCACTGGTTAGATCCCAGATGATGTTTGCCATCTCTGCAACTATGTCATTTTGGCTCAAATACCATACATGATCAGATAAAACTCCCAGATTGGTTATTCCTCCCTTCTAGCAGGATTTCTCTCCCCACTTTAAATTTGGTATTTGCTGGGGAGAGGAGGCCAGGTTGACTTAAAAAATATAGTACTTACCCTCACTGAATTTCATCATGTTAATTTCAGACCATATCCCCATTTATAAAATTCACTCGTAATTCAAAGCTTATTTTTTCTAAGCACTTGGATCTTCCCCTACTATATAATAAAATTCTTTACTCAATTTACTACAGTCTTTAATACAAATTCTCTGTAGTTCCAGGTCCAGGAGAGATCACTGATGACCCACACAGTAAATCTGCTTAGTCTTAGAGAAGGTTTTCACTGAATCACAGGGAAGTTTTTTGCTGGATAACAGAGACCTGTTAAAGCCAAGGAAACACTGGACAGACTTCTGATGGATAGCCCTAATAGGCCCTGTATATGCAATATTCACGGATCTGCAGCAGGCTTGTGAGAGATGAGAATCCTGTGATTTCAGAGAACAGAGCTAGAAAAATAACAGAAGGCTGGGCTTTCAGGCTAAGACATCACCACTTACCACACCAGCTGTGTGCAATCCATTGATAAGACAATTTCTGAAATACAACAAGCATCCAAAAAGATTAGGTAAGGAAGACGAAAGAAAAGAAAGCTCTGTCTCTCACTGATGTGAGAAAGAAGAGAGGACTCTAACAATTTGAAAACGTGTGCCAGATGAAGTATGTTCCTTTGATAGAAACTATGCTCTTTGGCCTGATAGATGGCTACAGAATAAAAATCAGACTGTGCAGATCAGGGGAAGACAATATAACAGATATTTGTGTTAGGCATCTAGCAATGTTCTATCAGGAAACACAAGTAAACATAAGATGGAATGCAACATATGATGGTCACTACGATCTAGTCCAATAAAATAACAAATAGCATTGTATGTCTTGATCTGTGTTCCTAATGTCTAAGGGCAACAGAAAAGTTGTGGTTGAGAAAGTAAAAAAAAAAAAAGTATGTTGTACACCAATTTAAAAAGGCAATAATTTCAATTTTAAGTCAAAGAAAAAGAAATTGACATGATCCAAAACTTAAGTTTTTGTACCTGTAAGTTCTTTTACACATGAGTAACTTTACTCATTTTTATTTTTCTTTCAAAATAATGGAATCATCCATGGTAAGCAATAAATATTTGCAGGTGTAAGCTTTTTGTGATGTGAAACACAGGAAAACTCTTCTCTCTTGTAAAACAATTCAATCTAAGTAATCACAAGCAATTTTTTTTTCTTTTTTTTCTAATAACTTTGATTTTGCCTCATCTGATAGAAAAAAAAGGGGGTGGGGAGGGAAGGAAAATGTGTGTGAAAAACATCCAGACAGATGACCTTTAAGAATATATTATCAGGAATATTATGCATTCTAGCATGAAGCATTGTATGATTTTCTTACAACTCCTTTACTTTCTCACCTGATCAGTTAGAGGTATTTTGGGGAAGCCTCTGACAAACATAATACTTAATTTGGTTATGTCCCATGCCAAGTATCCTCAGTGAAACAGCGATTAGCAGACTAATTTAGGAGGCCAAGGTCCAAGTCTACAAAGATATTTAGGCACGTAAGTTCTTATTTAAATGCTTAATTCCCCTTGAGAAGCACTCAGATATGATTGCCATGACAATGAGCCTTGCCTCTTATTTTCAATGGATATATGATTAGGTCTGCGTAGTGCAATGGCATCTGATGTAAATATTTCTAGGAAAAGTCTAGCCATCTCAGCACAGCACAGCTAAAGCCAATTAGTTCATACAAAACCCTTCCTCCAACAAGGTTTTACATTTCCCAAGATAGCTTGGTCCCTGCTAGGTAAGATATTTCTGCGCTACTTACCATTTATTGGAGAAAATCCTGATGTCACAAGTTAAGAAAAGAACTGAAAGCAGAATAAGTATAAATTGCATACTTCAGATATTCTGAATAGCTCAATGAAAGTGATTATGTGTTGTTTGATAGAAATAAGAAAATACTGTTGCATTTTAAAAGACTTCACATTTTTTGTGAGTTACAAAAGCATAAATAGTTATTTGAGAAACACAGCTGTGTATAAGTTGTGATTCAGAAGAAAAGTGAAAATTAGATGTTGGATGAAAGAAGGAACTGATACCTTTTCCAAACAGGTAGTGTTGCATTGTTTTTCTCTCTTACTAATGTTATAAGTATTTAATGTCCCAATACTTTGCACAGAGTCCACATACATATTTTCACAAGTACAGAATGTATTTTACCCATGTTTTTAATTTTTAAACCTTGAAGAGGAAATTCACTTTGCTTTTCAGGCCTTTTTTTCTGAACATTAGGAGCAATATCTATAATGCCTCTGAAATACAATTCTGCCAAACATCAAAATTCACCTATTATTTGGAACCTTGAAGTTGTAGACTAGTTTTCTGCAGTGTCTTTAAGGCTTTTCATGACTTTTATGTCCTTTGAGACATCCCTCACACATATCTGTCTACAGTACTTTCTCATTCAAATTACATTGTAGAGCTGCATATAAAAAAGGATTTTTGGAAGGTTCCTGGCCTTACTCTGATTTTCTTCTCTGCATACCCTATGCACAGAAATACTGAGAAAATGATACCTAGAGGTTGGTTAAGTTGACATATATACATGGTGCATACTAGTCTCCTATTATTTTAGGGGGTGTTAGGGATACTAGTAGGAACATATAATGCAGGACAACTCAGAAAAGAAATAAAAGTAGAAATAAAAGAAATAAAGAACATGGCACAACTGTGAAAGAGTCTTCTAACAAACAATCATTCAGCAGGAAGGAGACAGCCATACTACAGCTTTAGCTTTCAACCCTTGCCCTATGTTAAGCTGATCTGGGAAGAGATGAAGAGTATCCAATATGGAGTTTCTAGGCAGTTTCAGAAGAATTATCTCACTGTCTCTTGTAGTGGTACACCTTTCTCTCTCCTGTGAATTTACTTCACTGCATGTGGTGGAGAAGGATGATAGACTGAGCTAGCATGCATCACTTCTAGCTTTGGTGGTTCCTTGAGTGCTCCTATGCCTTTTTCTGCTGTGGCATATCAGTTCCTCACCGTTGATTAGGCAATGTAGGCAGGATGCTGAAATGGAGTGAGAATATATAATGCATTATAACAAATGGGAAGAAAAAGCCAATGAAATCTTGAATGTATGCTTAGATGCTTCACGTAATGAAGAAACTACTCCCCTCTTAAAGGCATAGTTAAATAGTTCAGCTAGATGTGTAGGCAGTTGTCACATTAAGAAAGATCTATAGCAATTGGTTGTTAACATACACCTAAAGGACAGAAGAAATAGGAACAGATAAAAAACTTGATCTGAAGTTCTTCTCTAACATTCCTAGCTGATAATATAAAAGCCTAACACATATCATCATGCACTCAAAAATTTAATCCCAGTTATTATCAATTCTAGCAATATCCTGTGAAATGGCAACATGTCAACCTCTTACAAATTTGAAACAGCAAGCCATTTTGTTGTTCCAAGGAAATACAGCAGAAAGAGTAAAATTTACCACAGGAAGGAGATTTTAGCTTAAGTATTCATTCAATGCTGTCTTTTAGTCAATATTTATTTGTAAATATGTGAATCATCCTTCTAATACGCAACCATAAAATGATACTACCCATGTAAATTGTCTAGCTACAACAAGATGGGACTGTGTGTCATTATGCATAAAGGAGTTCTATGGTACTTTAAACAGTAGGAATTTCACTGTGGGAGACTTTAGTTTTCAAAAATATAAATTAAAGTACAATCATTACAAAGCCTGGATATTTTTGATAAGAAGAATAACAAATTTCTTTACCAAAAACAGGAAGAGGTGCTGTTATTCTAGGCTGAGTATATACATTAGGACATTATGAAAGGGTTTGTAAGAGAAAATTACCTTGAACTGAGTGATATCTTTTTCACTCAGTTTAAGTTAAATAGAAAAATTTTAAAAAGTACAAAGCTAGCATGTAAAGACAACTGAATATCTCATGAAGTTCTATTATACAAAGAACTGAGGATTTAGAAGAACCAGGATGGGAAGATCAGGAAGGGAGCAGAAAAGAATAATGCAAAGGACAATCTAATACAGTGGTGCACTGATGTCAGAACATATAGTGCAAACTAGAAATTAGAAAGATTAAGTGATTAGTTGATCGTAAACCAGTAATAAACCATTGCATTATGTGCTTCCTGAAATGTGTTTCTAGTGTAGTATTTGCAGAAAAGACACATTATAATGAACGTTGCTGTAAAAGGCCCTGATGAAATTTATTCCGGAATTTGCAGATGTCTTCAGTCATGTCCAGGAAAGAAGAATTAGAAACGGAAGAGGTTCTGGCAAGGGCATGCAAGCTAAGC
The DNA here is from genome assembly GCF_030463565.1 of Pelecanus crispus. Taxonomy (NCBI): domain Eukaryota; kingdom Metazoa; phylum Chordata; class Aves; order Pelecaniformes; family Pelecanidae; genus Pelecanus; species Pelecanus crispus. The sequence continues at coordinate 111,854,974 of NC_134644.1, forward strand.
TATGGAGCAGAGCACACCTCTTTCAAGAAAATATTATAAACAAACATGGACGAAGGATATAATTACTTCCTATTATTACACCATGCTGACTAATGCTTGTCAATGATGATAATTTATTTAAACCATAGTAATACTGACACAAACTAAATAGATATATAACAGCCATTAAAAAAATAGACTAATTAGATAAGTTTTGACCAGGAGACTAAGGGGAAGGTGTGGGGAGATACAGTAATGGCTTTCCAACACACCCAAAATGATTGTGCTTTTCCTCAGAACCAGAGGTGATAAGCAGAGCTTGCTTCCTTGTCATGTTTTCTCCAGCTACCTTAATGTCCAAACACTATGATGGTCTAAGTGTATCACACCCACACTGAAGACTATCTCTTCCTGGATGTGTTTTCTTGCACAGAATAAGAAGGGTAAGGCCCAGGGATTTTAGGGACACTGAGGGAAAAGGAAGTAGACAGGAACATCTGACTTTAAAAGTGCTGGAATTCAGTTCATTAAATTGGGCTAATATTGCTCTAAAGCCATGTTACTTTAAATACAGTTTTATTCCTCATGAAAAGGAAGACTGTATGATTTTGTGCCAAATACATGAGTGTAAATGTAAGTACTGGTTTTCATTTTACAGTAAAGCTCATAAGTGGCTAAAAGCAAGACATTCTCCAATATTAAAGAAATTTAAACAAATAGATGAATCAATTGATCAATCATTTAAAAAGACACAGCAAACATTGAAATATCATCTTCTGTTTTAAAATACATATAATTGGTTTCAGAGCTTTACTTGAGCAAAATTATCATTACAAATACTGTTTTGAACAGGTTGTTAAACTGAAGTAAATCAATTTAACTTCACTGATATCAGTGAAGCTTTGCCATTTTACCCACTGTTACTCTGCCCCATTTTTAAAAATTAACTGATGTAGGCAAAACCTATCATTTTCTTTAAAGAAGTAAACAAATGTTGTAATGATCAAACATTTCTTATTTGAAAAACAGTTCTGCATTTTCAGGAACAAAGATTTTTGCTTAAGGTAGCTGTGTAAGGTCTGTTAAATTCAGTACAGTATGTCTTATTAATGGCCTGTAAGCCAAACCTCAGATAGCCATGAGCCTACAGCATTATCCAAGATGTATTTGAAGAAAAAAATTGTTTGACACTAGAGAAAAGGTTAGTGCTACGCTGCAGGGATTCGAATTCTTAGTTTCATTAAGGAATTAAATTAGAGGGAAACTTTTACCCTTTCCTCCTCCCCCCATCACAAAAAGGAATGTTAACCTCAAATGGACCTGCTGCTCATCTTCAGTATTTTGCAACCTTTTCTTCACAGCAAGGGCAAAGGCCTCTGCATTGATATTCTGAAGGGAATCTGCATGACATTGTTAGGAATGGGCAAATGATCTGAAAGTCCCTACACAGCCAATATAATTCTGATTAAAGCTTGGCATTTGTTTTCTTGCTCTTTGGAGCAGGCAGCATGCTGCCTGGAATTAGAAATATGAAAGGCAGAGGAACTTCCTACTGTGCAGAGAGAGTATTTTGTCCTCTTCCTTTTCAAAATGCAGCTAAGTTTGCAAACTTTTTGTTGTTGTTGTTTTGAGCACAGCACAGATCATTAAAATGAGGTCATCCTTGCTTTCCCTTTCAGAATGAGATGTACTGTGTCTCACATATTTTCCTCCAGAATTACTGAGAAAGACCTTGCTCTACTAGCTTCCTAACTGATATTTCATCTCTATCATTTTAAACTGGAAAATCATTATTTAGTTCCTCAAGCAAAGAGATGTATATAGCTTTTGAGAGAATCTTATACATATTGTAATTAATGTAATATAAATATCTATAGTAAAACCCTAGAATTTTGAAGGAAAGTTCTTGTTTGAATGTATACCTATTCACTAACTTACATAAATACATTTGTAGCCCCATTTCAAACTCTGACTTAAAAAGTAATTTATTAATTTCCTCTTAAATACACCTATCAAGAACCCTGGATGCAGACTGGTTTCCACCAAATTAGAAAGTCTCTAAATGGTGCAAAAGAAAATCTTTGAGTGAAATACTAATCCCATTGAAGTCAGTGGCAGAACCATCATTAGTCTTCAGGAGTTCAGGATTTCATTCTTTGTTTCCATGATATATGTGTTATATCCATTATTTAGAATCTATTGCAGTTAACTTTTAACTTGTAATGTGATTCAGTAAGAGCATTTACAGTACAATCTCACAGCAAGGCATTGACAAGAATCATACAGTAAACCTCATACAACAACTACCATAAATATTTTGTTGTTGTTGTTTCTGAAAGTGTAGAACTATTTTTCAGATAAGAAATATTTGGTCACTACAACATTTGTTTGTTTATTTTTGAATAAATTATATATTTTGGCTGCATCAGTTCATTTTCAAAAATGAGGCAGAGTATCACTGGGTAAAATGGCAAAGCTTTGTTGATATCAATGAAGTTAAACTGCAGCAGAAAAATAAGCACAGCAGGAGCCAGCCTCCAGAAAACTCATTACATGACATTCAGATGATCCCAAACAATCTCAGTTTGTTCTTGAACATGCCCAGCCAAGTGATTCAGGACCTGGGCCAATGGGTTCTCCTGTTTCTCCTCCATAAAGGGGCTAATTGCTCCCCTTATTTAGCCTGCAAGAATCTTAGGACACATACAAAATTTTTAAAAAGCTTAAACTGTCTAGAGATACAAAAAATAACTGAGGGAGTTCATTTAACATTCCAACAAAATGGTTTGTTGAATTTAATAATTAGGAACTACCTGTTGTAGGAAATAAATCCTTCTTTACCGCTAGTATTTGCTTTCAGATCCAACAGCAGTTTAAATTCCTAAACTGCTACATTTGTGTCACCAGAACATGGCTTAAATAGTGTTTTCCTTGAATTCTTCACTGATTTTAATTCATATTCTATGAGAAATAAGGAGGTACATTGCATATAACATATGGTTAAATATTTCATAGAGAAGCAATATGAACAAACTATAAATATGTATATATGTAGATACACATACATAAATAAAACAGCCTGACAAGTTTAACATGGATCCAACTGTTCAGAACAAATATAGTCATCCAGTTTCTCCTCTTTTTCATTTGCAAACAGGTTTTGTTATGTAGGAATTATATCTGAGGAAATTTGTACAAATACTTTTCAACTGAACAAAGTTTAGATTTGTAGTTTTGGTAGTATTATCGTTGCGGTTATGCCTTTTTAGCAACAAAAAATACTTACCTTTACCTTGAGTTAAAGTGTTAAGAACAGATTTTTTTTTCTGTTCAGATAAGATTCCACATAAAGAAGGTCATGCTAGCCTATCTATCTATATCTAGGAATAACAATACCAAACTCTAAGAAACATCTGAGAGTCCAGAAATAATGAGTAACATATTCCTTTCTGAGTTTTGTGCAATACACAAAGTACTTAAAAGACTGCTGTAATAATAGTTTAGATCAAGGTAATGTGAGATCAGAACATGTCATCTAAATGAGCAAGAGTTTCATGCTTATCTGACATTTCCTGTATTTGCAGATTTTATGTGACAGTGTATCATGGTGATCTAGTCCAAAATCTTACTTAAAGCTAAACTAACAATTCCTACATATTAAGTGTAGTGCAATTTTTTACGTGAAGTTAAGAAAAGTTCCATCCTTAGGAACTAAAAGGTCTTGTGCTTGTCTGAATTTTCATCCTTCATTGACAATTTATATTTTTCAACAAGCTTAATTCCAGTCTGTTGAATTATCTATGCCACCTATTAACATCATCTGTGGGCTATCTAAATTGGATTTATGTTTTTTTTCTCAGCTTACTTCTGGCTAGTGTGCACCTGATCACTAGAAGAATGTACTCAATGACTGAATCTTATGGAGAGTACTCAGACATGTTTCTGGTATATACCTGGACATATTCCAGGCTTTTTAATGAATGTGATGCTTACTCTGAACAAACATAATGAAAGGATTTCCTTTTCCAGTACACTACTCTGCATACTATTTCATTTTTCTTGATAAGCCACAGCTAAAAAGGCAAAAAGGGTTATTGGAATAGACACTGACACTGAGAAGGAGAAGAAGGTTCTGCTTGTATGGCTGTTACTAGCCTTTGCCATGACAACTGCAAAGTTAATTAATACACTGATCTATGCCTCAGTTTCCCTATATGGGATACAGTGAGGAATAATCTATATACAATGGTCTTACCATTATGTGAGAGGAAAGGATGATGCTGAAATCTGTAATTAAGCATTTGACATATTTTCCAATTCTGACAATCTTCTGATAAATTTCTCATTTTAATTTCTTAATTATTTGAGGAATTTCTTTAAAATTTCACAAAAGAATTACTATCACTCAGTTGTTATATTTTGCTACGTGATGAGAAACTTATCTGGTGTTATAATATAAACACTATTTAAAGCCATTGTTTTTACAGGCAGAACTAAATTTCTTTTTTTCTGTCATTTAAACCAGAATTTCAAAAAATAAAATTAAATTAATAATAAATTTACTGTAATCACTTAGGATTATTTTACACCACTGAAGTTTAAGTAAAACTCCCCACTAATTTTGTTGAGATTTCCTTTATACATCAATGACACTGTTGCCTGACAGCATTAGCAACCATATAGTAATAATGACATTGTATTTGCCAACTGAAGCCTTTGGAATGCCTTGTTGCCACCATGTACCCAAGTGATTTATAAAATATTCTTGCGTGATAAACCAAACCATTGCCAACTACTCAAGAGTCTGACAAGCTGAAAGATATTTTCTATAGCAATTGTGCTTAATATAGAATGTCGCCTGAAAAAGTATGATTGAGGGATGGTGAGTAAATGAAGAAAGCAATAGGGTTTTTCCTGTGTATCTTGGTTTATATGAAATATGCCCATTTCACCAATAATACATGACAGATCATCTTTGGATTAAACTAGGGGGAATTTTCATACAAACAGAAAGAATTCTGACACATACTTTGATAATAGATTTAACCCTAAAAAAGAACTACAGATAAAACCTTTACCCCTTATAGGGCTATCAAGAGTAAATTTTTACTGCCTCTTTTCTTCTTGGAAGAAAAACCTGGAAAACAAGCCAATAAGTGGTTACTATATTTAAAGATACATGTTTCCACCTACATAAATTTATTAGCAGGTCCCACGCATTTTCTTCCTTCACTGTTATTGATTTGATCTAAAATATGTAGATGTTTCTCCTTAACAGTCTTGTCTGATTTCCCATTTTTGCTCTGTGTGTTATGTGTCATCTAATGTAGTGACACTAGCTACACAGTCATGGCCTGTTCATACATTTTAAAACAAGGAATTATCAACTCAGCATAAAGAAGAGAAGAATCAAAAATCCTTGAGTTTTCTTGGCTTCAGCAGTAACAATATATTCCTTATAGTAGATATATAAACTGGCAAACTGAGATTAATCAAGCTCCAGTAAACTATAGACAGCTTTTAAAGCATATAGTTAAATGTTAGATAATAATTAGTCTTTACCACATCATCCTTTGCAATGGTACATCTTGTGTGCACACATGATGCCTTCATGAAAGCATCATGAGAGAAACTGCAGATTACTCAAAACCAAAACCAAATGTAACAAAACTTATCAATGTATTTTTTTCTCGATTATAGCAATCTGGATTTTATTTTAAGTTAGTTCCACAGGTAAGGAAAAAAAGAGAAAAAAAAAAAAAGAAAGATCACAAGACTTCTTAATTCTTATGAAATAACTGTAAAGGTTATTAACTGTTAAACTTTCACAATGGTGAAAATGGTATTGCAGTGCTTCAGCTGAACCAATAGAATAACTGCGGTTAACACCCAGCAAAGTCTGGCTCTCTATAAGATGCATAATAGGTCTTGAAGTGATTTTAAACAAGGGGGTTTTTTTTGGAGGGGGGAAGGAGGAAAAAAGCTTATAACAGAAAAATGTCCTACACTGTAGACAGGATAGATTTGATACATGTATACGATGCCATAACAACAATAATCCACTATTATCAGTCCTCTGTTTAATGAACATTTCTCCTAAGAACTAAAATTTTATTTTCTTTTTTAACAAATAGATTCATTCTGCCAATGAAATGAGATCTCAGTTGAGGGTGGTAGCCAGAAAAATAAAAGTAGGCCACCCAGAGCAGTGGAGGCCAATGTCTCCTCTAAACTATTTCTGATAAGAAATAAGATTTGTGATGAAATCTGAGGTGTTACCGTTGATGTACATTACTTTAACAGGGATGATTTTAGAAACTGATGTCCCAACATAAGACCAGTACCGCTCTTTGAGCAAATACTGCTCTGATGCACAGGGAACTGAATTTGGATTGCAAGCATCTGCAAAAGGACAAGCCCATGATGCAACAAGATCAAACAGTAGTTTCAAAGCATTTTTATCCTGGTTCATTAGAGAAGGTGATATGTGTTCCTTTTGCATAACATCTCTAATTTTCTTCATGGTACTTGACATGAACCACATTAGTATCAAACTAATTACATTATAGTTCACATTCTCTTCCTCTAACACAATTTCTCAGGATTAACCCACCTCTAAAGAAGAGTCATTTTCCCATTTTCCTTCTTCTTATCTCACTGAAACCTTTATTAAATGAGCCTCCTGGAGGATAGAATACTGTTCTTTGTAATAGTTTCAGTTATTTTTCCCTGAAGAAAAATAAATTCAAGAGTAATTTTTGACAGGGAAGAATTTACACCCCAAACCTAAAAAAAATTTAGCATTGTCATCTAGGAAAAAAAAGTACAAATATTTGTCTAGTGATTTTTTTCATGCAGTGAAAAAATTATTATCTTTTGTCAAATGATACATGTAATGTTTATCAGTGCAACTTCTAAGCCCCAGTATCACACTTTCTTTCACTGTTTCAGGAGAATGTACATTCCACTTGAATTAAGAGAACAAATTACTTCCACATGGTTCAGGAGAGCACATATTCAGGTGGAGCAGAACTTATGTGCAGCCACAGTGCATGACACACTGAGATCCGCAAAGCCCTTTTCTGAGCAGAGAGTCTTCAAGCATATGTGTAAACATTTTCTTCTCTCAGAGCCTGAAGAATCACATCTCCAGTTCTGAGCACTACAAGCCTCAGTTAACATTTCTTTTTCCTTTAGAGACACTGGCAAGGCATTTGGTAGCTCAAAACCACTTTTTATAGCAGGCGTAAGATAAATGAACTTTATACAAATCACTAGAAGACTAGATTAAATTAAGTGTATTGGTATTAATCCCCTATGGGCTGTTCTCAGGTGAAAAAGAAAAAAAAGAAGAAAAAGTTCATGCAAACCCATGCAAGGAGCATGTATTTTGACTCTGATGTCAGAACTCCACTCCCTATTAGCAGTGAAGTGTTTTGATTGTGAAATAAGCCTGGCAAATGTCAAAGTACAATTATGTCAAATGATATTTCAAATGATCTAAGCAATGTTTTTCCTCTCTTATAACAACTTATAAGATAATATACTATGGCATGATACAGGGAATAGGTTATTAAAGATGCTCCAGTCATCCATAGCTTAAAAACAAATTTTACTGAGATTTGTGATATTTTAATTTTATTTAAAAGAGCAATAGAACAAATAAACATCTTGCCAGATGTTTGTTGTCAAAGCAAGTGAGCTCTGTTTTGGCTGAGCCTTGCAGTTCTTGCAAGACAACCTAGGAGTTGCCATCTTTTACAGGGCAGCAGATAAAATCATGTGTTGAGCACAGAGGGAGCACAATTTACTCTAAACATTTTTATCAGTCTCAGCAAAAACTTTGTTTCATAAAGGGTAAAAAAAGAATCTTCCTTTGCAAACAAAAATGTTAATAACTTTACATGATAAATGCTTGCCTTCCTCAAAACCTTAAGCCATTTTTTGTGCAGGCTTTGCAGAAATTGTAAACTGAATTATAGAACAATTTTCCATATCTTTGATATAGTAACTATAAAGGAACACTCAAAGAGTGCACAGAGCTGCAAGGGAGGCGCTAACATGGCCACTGTCTAATTGACAAGCAATATAGGTGGTCTGGATGCAGAAGAGAAAAAGGATAAACCCTTCTGACTGTTTATTCCCCCCTACCACAGTGGTAGGGAGGATGATTTTGTTTGGGTTTTTTCATTCTTTTCTCCTGAGGTAAACAGATGTCTGTCAAAGACAATCACCAGAAAAGAAGTCAGAAAATTATTCAGAACTGAGTACTAGGAGTCCAAAAATACCACCAAAAGCAGTACAAAGCAAAAAATATTTTCACTCTACCTCTAATCCCTTCTCCTGGGAAGGCGCATCAACAGACACAGAAAGTAAACTACCTAAAAAGAATAAAAAGCAGGAAGGCAGCATATATTTTTAGATCATTCCTGATTTTAAAACAGGTGTAATTGCTTTCATTTCAGTGTAGGTCTAAATTTACAGTATCCCCTGTTCAGATTCCAGAAATTATTTTTTTATGAACACATTTAAAATCTGTACTTTATGCTATATGCCAAATGTAAAATGCGGTGTTCAAGCTTGTAAGTATTTATGTATCTGAGTAATTTTATGTGCATGGATAACCTTGTTAACTGAAAATAGTAGGAGGGGATTTCACTGAAACTCCTCATACTTTGGACACTTGTCCAAATATTTAGGGATTCAGCTTTCCAGCTATCTGAAAAATACATTAAAACAAGTAAATATCTACAGCCAGAAAAGAAAGACATTCCCTGAAAAAAAAAAAACAAAAACACAGTTTATATGCAATACATGAGAAAGAAAAAGAAAAAAAAACCCAGTGCTTTTCTTCTTACTATTTTTAGCACTGTCTGAGCATTTTATCTTTTGAGATTTTAATTACATTGTCTTTTTTTCCTTGCAAAATTGGAAAGAAATAGCAATATTTCATATTTATGTTATCAAGTGATCTTCAAACACAGTCTGGATCTCACAGGTCCCTGAAGCTCTTATGTCCTGTTATATAAATAGTCTAAAATTAAGTTCCACTGAAAGTAGCTGACATTATAAACCATGTTGTTCTAGATTTGTTCCAGATTCTCATCATTTGGTAAACTTACAGTATATGCTGAAACATTTCCTCTGAAACACTGTTAAGAAGGACAAACATCCACCCACAGAGAGAGTAATGATGAACTGCATGTATATAGTATTTCTGAAGAAGATAGGATGAATTTAAATAAGTATTCAGAGATCCAAATGCTGAAAAGAACTGTACCCTATAGGTGTTGGTCAAGAAAAAGAGGGTAGAAGCAGGGTTCTTTTTTTCCCTCCAGATTGGCTCTGTATACTGCTAATACTGCAATGAGTTTATAATCCACTAAAACTTACTGAATGGCCACCTTTGAAAGTCTCAGCCTTATGAACAAATGCAACTTCCTACTTCAAACATCAAGTCAAATATTGATATGTTTGGATTCAGCGAAAAGAAAGGTACTGTCAGGAAAATGCCTGACAGTAGTAGATATTGCATTATCTGCAATCTGGAAATCAGATTTTGTCTTTTTTTCCCCACTATCTAGGGCAAGGTAGAAGGCAGAGAGCAAACACATTCAGGGCATTCCCATAAAAGAGGAGAAAATGGCTGGTAAGGAAAAAATGTGTAAAGTATGGGAGATGTAATGGGCAAGAGAAAGAATAGAAGGGGGAGAGAAAAAGGACCTTCTGTTCTTCCTGAGTGACAATGACACAGAGATGCTACAGAAGGCACGTAGGCATCACAGAGCGCAGTGGAGGTATTTGTTCTTCTGCTAGATTAGAAATAGAAATAACTCACTGGTCTGAGCCTGAGGGACTCTTACTTAAGACTTCAGTCTCAAAGTTGTCTCCTGTAAGATTTAAGAGCAAAGGGAGAAAGTGAGTAGTATAGAAATTTCGTGTAGGGTCAGTTTTCTTCCATTCCCATATTTTTATTACTTTCATTATTATTCCATTTAAAAAATCAATTTTAAAATACAAAACTTGAAATTTGTTTTGTGCTGCTAACAATTCATTGCACTCAGGAGATGAGGACGGGATCACAATGGATTGTGACTGTGCCACATGTACTTGCCCAAAAATCCTCTTCATGTGGTGACAATGCCTTTAGCCAGCTGGCAGACCTTAGATCAGCTCCTGGCCTTCATTCTTCTGTCCCAGAACCAGGGCAGAAATCCTTTCAGAAGAGGGAGCTTCTGCTGTTAGGACTGTAATTAGCAAGCTGAACCTCTGTGTTTAAAGCCATCTACTGAAATGGTTCCTCAAAACCTTGCCATTTGCTTAGAAGAAAAACAGACATAGTAAAAGAAAATCGTTATGAACTTCCTCCTCTCTCTCCCCTAGGTGATGTAAAAGCACTCCTCCTCACTAGTTGTATCTTTTAATGATTTTGGCATAATGATTAGCTACTTAGATATATTTTCATGTTTCACGCTTCATTCGAACACATTTAAGGTGCTTCTGTGTTCATGATGTCTTCCCATGCGTTGGCAGGGGAGCAGGTGGATCACATCGGTCCCTGCCAGCTCAGCGGCTATGAATATTTCACTCCTTGGATTTATTTGGCTTATTAGGTCTGATTCTGCATGCATGTTTCAGCTCTAACATACTGCTGTGTTGTCAGATCTTAATTTTCTTGTTTGTTTACAAATGTGAAAATAAACTCTATTCTTTGGCCATCTTTCAGCTTTCGTTGCCATTCAGAATAGCTTTATTTTTTTCCTTTATAAAAGCCCTTCATTCTTTTCTATCATCCTTGTGGAAATTTTATGTAATCAAATGCCATAGTTATACAAGAATTTTCCAGTACAGTAAGGTTATGTTTTTGGAAGAAACCAAGCTACAGTAGTTTGGGGAAAGCAATCTGTCTATCTTCATATAGAACAGCTGGGGGCACCGCTTCTTTTTGAGTACTGCTCTGGGACCTCAGAAGGGAACGCTGTTATTCACAGCTCTGGTGGGGAAACTGGAGGGGTCTCCACCAGCCACAGAAGGTTTACTTATAACGCCATTATTGCAATACTTTTCTGCAACATGCTAAGTAATAAACTGCCCTTTTCTTAGTTGTTTTGGGGTTGAAATCAGGAAGCATATTTAATTTATGTTGTAGCTAAGTGACCTGGCCTCCACCTTAGAAACTCACCAAAGACATAGCAAAGAAAATACTGTCAGATATTTCCACCCCTTATCTGAGTGGAAGTTTTCTTTGTCCTTCAGGTAACTCTCTAACCTTGAAGCCGGAGCAGTTCTGAGATTTATTTAGAAGTTCAGAGCAGTCATGTAATCAAGGTGCCTTGTTACCACCGCTGAAATGGAGCACTTGAGATCTGGGCTCCTGAGGGCAGCTACGGAGATATTAGCTCATACTGTTCGGGGGGGGTGTCTATTTTTCCCTGCCTTAACTTGTACGCTGCAATTTTCTGTTCTTGGTTTCTCAAGCTAATTCTTGTGGTGTGCAATTCCACTATGAAGACATATGTTGTGTCTCAAACAGTTCTGCAAGTCTGTTTAAACTGCAGTTAGGACATGCTTCTCCTAATTAAAGCTTTTAGGCACTTGAATCAAAGCTTTTGAGCACCCCAAAATGGTTTAAGGATTTTAATCTTCTATATTGCATTCATTCATCAAAATGTGGTTTATAAATATGCTTATAAACATGCAAAAAATTTTCTTAGAGGCTGTGCCTTTTCAGACTTCAGCACTGGGGCCCATTTTATTTATGCATTTTGAAATAGAGGACAGTCCATGTTTAAGACTTCATTTAAAAAACTGTTCTGTAGGATTAAGCCTTTTAAAGTTTTATCGGTGCCTATGTTTTATACTAATTGTGTGGTATGCCCCCAGGTATTTTAACAAAGGGCATTTTAGAAAGGTAAATTCAGCTGATGGATGAATTTCTCTACAGAGGTTTATTAACATTTTTGTCAATTTATGCCATTAAATATAGCAACATCCCTAGGTGGTGATGAACTGCAATAGCAGCACAGGCTTCACACAATGATGGCAAATGGATACCAATAATTTTCTCAGTAGTATCCTCATAGCACAAGTGAAATGCTGATCTTTACAAGTATGGCTATGTAAGTAAAAAATACACACATAAAAACCCAAATATGTATTTATGAATATTCATTTAAAGCAAGCCTACCTCATTATGTGCTGAAACTTCAGCAACAGTCTAGGACATGGAATTGAGAAGAATCAACAGTATAACAGAAATATTTCCCCCAGTTAAGGAAACACCAGAACTTTGTGTAAGTGTATGTATAAGTTGACAAATGAGGCATATGTATCAGAAACTTGACACTGAAATCTCGCTTTGTCTAAAAGAAGGAATAAGTCATACAACCTACCCACACTCCTGTGCCCACAAATGCCAGTGAAATGGTTCCTATTGATTTCAGCAGTCAGTGCACCAGGTGCAAACAACCTATCAAAAAAAGCTTGAAATTCAAATTTTGGTTACTAAATATTTACAACAGTGTGCTTACGAATAAGTTACATTTGTTCACAGGGATTATTCAGTGAACAGCTTCAAATACTCATTTAATTTGAGAAACCGTTATTTATCTATTTTCAGGAATGTCTCAATACATGGCAAAAATCACTGAATAAATTATTCATTGCAAACTATTCCCTCCTGTGACAGTGACTTCCCATCTCTCACAACACAAGGTATTTACTTTTACTACATTACTGGTTTTCTTTCCTATAACAAAAATTAAGTGCTCTTAAGAGTTTAAGAAATACTATGAATGCTACATTAAAGAATATATATTAAAATTTTATAAAAACTTTTTGAAATTTAAGTATAATAAAATAAGGTTAACGGAAATTAAGTAAACAAAAGGATTTAAAGTACACTGTAAAAGCAAACTCTTTGTAATATTAAATGTTATCCCAAAAGAAATGGTAGAATTTTCAATGATCAGGTCATTCATAGCTAAAGAATGGGAAATATACCTGAAAATAGACTGTAGGGAGAAAAAATTTTGTCCATAACATGGAACGGAGAAGTAAATCAAACACAGCTTCTCTCCACATTACCACCTGTAATTTGTGAATGATTTCTACTTATCTACCTCTATACAGTAAAAAAATAATCTGATTTTTGGTACTTAATATCCTAACAGGGTTGTAACATCTATATATTTCCTAACAGGCCTGTATCTGCTTTGCATATTCTCATGCTTTCCAACAAACTGTGAGCTAAGTTACTCTTTCAGAAACTGTTTTGTGTTTGTTTGCTTGCTTTAAACAATGATGGATAAAGCAGAAATAGGGACAGCTAGTGACTAATACTGTAAAATGCAGAAATGAGAAAGGCTGCTGAATACTGAAGGATCTTTAGCATTCACTACTCCCTTTGAATATATGAATCCACCCCTGCTCAGAAATATTAATGTGGCAAAGAGTGTGATTTTTCCTTTCTTTGGTGTTTTTCTAAGGCTGCCACAGAACAGAGAAAAAGACAGCTTATTTTTCTAACTGCAAATTGGCTTTATCAGCAGTGGGAAAAATCCACTTTCAGTTTCTAAACATAAAAAGATTTGGTCTCAATTTCTTTTTTTTTTTATTTTCTTTTTTTTTCCTTCAGAACAGAATAATTTCATCCCAGGCTGAATCTCAGCCATAGATTCCCAGTACACTGCGTTCTCAAATAAACTAGTGCTGATTTGAACGTATCTTTATTTTTCCTGGTTACAAAACAAACGTTAGTTCCTGAAAACTGATTGCTAGGGTTTTTCATTATCAGTTCAGAACTATCACCAATAGAGAATAACCAAATCCACGTGGCTGGCATTTAAAAGAATATTTCTCTTTAGGTGACTCTTCAAGGATTAGAAGTCCATAGTTTAATGAATTTTCAACAAAATACCTTCTTATTTTGTGTCTTAACACCAATCCTAGCATTATCTCACTTAAACTCCCACTGAACAATCTATCAAGGGCCCAAAGGGATGATAAATTTAGAACATTTTTAAATCTTTGAAGTTAAAAAAAAAAATCATTCCTGGGTTTAGATAAAGTACCATTTTTGTGCTTGCCCATTTAAGACTCCTTTTTATAGCTTAGACATGCAGCAAATACTAATTCCTGTGGATACATTTGAAATAATGAGGTTATGTTGCACTGCATTAGTTATTACTTTCTATTTCCCTATAAGGTCCTGGATTTCTGACTCCATTCAAATACTTGGGTCTATTCACTCATATAGTACAATAAACACTCCCATTTTGGAAATAATTTGAACTTTCAATGAAAGCTCACAAATAGAGAACATTAATAACTAACTAATTTTTTTTTTCTTTTTTTTTTTACTTTTCTTTTTTTTTAATTTAGGACCAGATCCAGAAACCAAGACAATCTGTGTAAATGGGCTCTGGATAAATTCCTGTAAATTTCTGACCCACAAGACTCTTAATTAGCAAGTTGGACAGTAAATACAAGTATTGATGTATTTTTTAGCAATGAGGATACTTACTATTCATGAGATAAATAACATTTTACATTCAATATTGTTATGAGGAGATCACTTTTTAATAAGCTGATACTATTTTTTTACTGTGAGAAAGACTAATGCCAGGATTACAATCAATACATTACTTCTCATGAGGAAAACCTTGCTCCTATAGAAAGCCAAGAGATTTTGAATATGGTCAATTAAAAAGATATATTTTAACACAATGTATTTTAATCCATGAAGAATTTTTTTTTTATTATACTTTGCATTCTTTTCCTCATTTCCACTTTCTTATTTAAAGAAGATTATATAAATCAAATATTTTACTTGTATGAGTTTTATAGATAAACTGCTCATAATGTTCTCTGGATAACATGGAACAGAATGTAACTTTTAGAGCTGGTATTCAAGAAGAAATTATTCATAAGACAGTTTATTGAAATATTTCCCACTATTGAATATTTAGTACAAATCCAGTCAAGTTTCTCTGGTACAGCTAACTCCTGCTTATTTTGGAACAAGAAGGGTCTCTTCATAGACATGGATCAAACATTAAAAACAAAATGATTGATATTGTAGTGTGGAATATAAGGACAGCAAGTCTTAAAACCAAAATAGATTAGACATTCAGGAAAACATTTAAGCTCAGAAGACCACAGTGCAAACTCTTCAGCCACCTCTTCCCTCTTCAGGCAACTGACTTCCTAACATGTGGACCTGAAAAAAAATCTACCTATTCGAAGTGAGATAAAACCTCTGATCAAAAGCGTTTAAAAAAGTGGAAACAAATTAACATTGTGTCTATTAATATCAGCATCAATCCAAAAAAATTATCGGAGGCTGTCACAAGATAAAATTTATTTTGGCTTGCCTAAAAAACAATTGTTGTTCTTTTCTTTCTTTTGCTGCAAAGGCTTTCCTATGACTCTTACACTGACTACTTACTTATAGCCATAAATTAAAATGTAACTTTCAAGAAAAATAATTTTATTTCCGTTGTATTCTACCTGGGTGACAGAAGAATCCATTTCTAAATATTTATTTTTTCCCTTTCCAGATTACAGCTCTCAGAAACATTGCACTTCAGAGACACCATGAACCACTTCACCTCAACTGAAGATGGATATTTAAATAGGTCATATGAATCACCCAGAAGCTGCTATTCCTCTCCATCTATGATAAATGACATTTGATGCTAATTCAGATGGCATTAGAGAATCTAGACTTCCAAAGACATCCTTCCAGGTCCCTTCACTTTCTGTCCCACATGGGGGAGAGATAAGAATAAAAACAATATTTATTACAAACCGTTGATAAGAAAATGAGCTAAGAAAATACATGACATGTAGAAAATCTCAGTGTTCGGAAATTTTCACAGTTAGAAAATAAGAGTTCAGAAAAGTTTCAAAGAATGAATAATGTAGTAGGAGCTGGAGGTGATAATGAGGGATGATTTTATTGGGCAAACCACACTTTCTACATTTGCCTGATCTATTGATGCCAGCAGAATCATGTATCTGCTTCAAGCACAGCAATGCATCCAGAAAATACACCTGTGTTGAAGATACAGAAGCTGGAGCAAAAATTCTCACAATGGCAGCTCAGCCAATTTAGGATACTGATGTCAATGAAAAATGAAGCATTTTCATCTCATTTACCCGACAGAAAATTGCACCCAAATTAATATCTTCCTAGAGAACAAGACCTTTAGAATGTAGTATAAAAATACATATATTTTTCCCTTTCATTGCAGTTGACGCAAGAGGTTTTCTTTAATTTGTGAGCTGTGATGTAGAATGAAGCATGAAAATCGGCACAGGCCATGGTACTCCTCTTCCTCCCTTCCTCAGTGGAATTAAAGTAATTAATTTTTTTAGATGGATACTACACAGGTAACTTGGAATCCAGACTACTACATTTTTTCCTGTGTAGCCTCTGAGTACAGGGCTTAATTGTCAGTACTGTTTTGAGTTTGAAAGCCCTTTCAAGATACAGTAGAGTGCAGTAATACAGGATTTAACAGTTGATTCAGTGATATAGTTAGATATTCATAAAGGATATATTTTGTGGCTTTTCCACAGCAAAGGAGCGCTATTGTAAATATTAGGCATCCTCCATTGCTGGGTGGCCAGAAATGCTGCTGTTTGTCCCACAACACAAAGCACAGTGACTCCAAGCAAGGCCATTGAGGATACGCTTCCTACTTTGGCAACCCAACTCAAAATGCGCGGTTTAAACCCTGGTCCCAAGATCACTTGTTCTCCTCAGATGTTTACCCCAAGGTATGGTGCAACATCTACTCCCTCATGTAAGGTCAGAAGTGTGTCAGCATGTTGTGGCACACTTGTTAGTTTGTGTTGATGTATTTTGTGCAAAGAATGTTCTAACCCCTTGATATGTTTTCAACAGATTCAGTGAGCTGCCCTAACAGTTTACTGGTCCCAAAAAGAGGGAACCCTTTCCCATTTCCCTTTAGTCCTGGTTAAATGCTCTCTTATTTAACTAACTTACCTGTAGTACCTCTGGCCATTAATGGAAACAAGCATGAATTTTACAGAAACAAGCCAGAAGGCAAAAATTATGTAATGGATTTGTCGCCTCATGAGTTTTAGGGTCTAACAAGCACCACGAGAAAGGTGCTAAAACCACCAACCCAGGAGTAGGACAGGAGAGGGAGAAACATGAGGAAAAAGAGGCATGAAAAAGCTCAGGGGCAGAGAACAGGAGCTAATAAATCACATTAACCGTGTATTGCATGGACGGCTTAAAGACTAGTTTATTTCATGTAGGAGCGTTCTTTGGTTAATTCAAGGTTGCTTTTGATGCAGACTGTCCCTGCACCCTAGGAAAACTTACCTTTGTCCAGTGGCCACATCTTAACTCACCCTCACTCCCCTGCCACTTCAGGCAAAATCAAATGGCAAGCTAAATAAGGTAAAAAAAAAAAAAAAAAAGAGTCTTTCTTTAGTTTTAAATCAGGGTTCAGCAGGTAACTGAAAATAAGCAGTGGGGTAACTACCCCGGGTAGACAAAAGACAGTGAATGTTGACTTTGTTGACAGCCAAGATCATAGTGACTCAGTATCAGCAGCTTTTAATCCAGCTCCATTAATGGCCACCTGCTCCCAAAATACCCCAGCCATTTGTTTCTGCCCTCACATTGCCAATTGGCCCAAGCATCATGTAGCAGTGCAAACAGACCATCAGATAAGAGAAATCAATCCAGTCAAAAAGTTACCCAGAAAATTACTTTTAGCTGGATCAGTTCCCTGATACTGTTTACCTCCTGGCTGCATAAATATTCACATTAGTCACATTTGCATAGGGTGAAAAGAACCAGAATGGCTAAAACCTTTTTTTATATTTCCTCAAAAATCCTATTTTTCCTTTCTAGCTGTCTGGGCTTACATATGCAGAGTGAACATCTTCTCACTCCGCAGAATGTGTAGTCACTCTGCATGGCTGCTCAGGACTATAAAAGCCCCTAATCAATACTCTTTGTATATACTGTTGCAAACTCTGACCAAGTGTGTGAGGACCAAAAGTTGCAAAGACGGAAAGATGTAGGCTGTAAGGTAACTTGCCATTCTGTAGTTATGGGAAGTAGCTTCAGTGTTTATGGTGCTGATCATGAACAAACAACAATGGAAATAACCTAGACAAACAATTGTAACAATAAGTTGTTTTTTTCAGATACTCATATCAAAGCTCATTTTGAGTTTCTTCAGTAGTTGTTTAATACTTGGGTGGGAGGGGGGGTTGTGTTAGAATTTGGGTGTATTGAGTGAAGAATCATTAAGCTTAAATCATTTTCAGTCTGAATTAGTTGGGAAAAAATAAATCCCTCTTGCATAATCTCTTTGATCCATGCAAACAGAACACAGAATTGGAATAAAAGACAACTAAATCATAATTTTCCAGCCATCTAGTGATAATATTTTATATTCATGTTGGAATAATTCTGAAAATAAATTGTTTTGTATTCTAGTCAGAATAAAAGCCTTAAAATATACAAATTTTAACAGCAGTAAAGTCTATTTGGTACAGTTAGTTTCTTCTTGTTTCCTGAATGAATAGATTTCCACTTACTTAGAGAATAAATTTCAACAAATATTCGATAAAATTACAGCTCATGGAAGTATCATAAGTGCTCCCCTGAACCAGATGAGAGTTGATATACAAGAGATTCATGACTGCAAATTGATCACTCAACTTGACCTTTTATTGCAAAATTGGATTGGACTTCTGCTGTATTATAGATGGTCTTCTTGTAAATATCCAGATGCCCCCATTAGTTTCTATAGTTTTCACCAGCTGGAAAACATTGGAAGTGGTTATAGCAGCGTAAGCTCTTGCACTACAAAACTAAATCAAGCCAATGATGGTATGCAGGTTCTTACCAGAAGTTTTGATACATACTCGTACAACATGTATCACACTTACACATATGTGTGTGTATGTAGCAAGCTTTTAGCTAAGAACTTTCATTTGGTGTTACATAAAGAAGTACAGAAGAAGATTTTAAATTGAGCAACAGGTTAGAGTGAATTGAACAAGCACAGTTTGAAACAGTTTCCTTATGCTGTAACTGTAGACTCCTGTCCTAATTCCACTGGTATTAGAGCACCTAGTTATGTATATTGTAAAGACAGAAAACGTAGTTAAGGTAACTGCATTAGATCATTAAACCATGAACCTTTTCTTCATATTCCATCCACCAAATAGTGGTTCATAGTTGTCTTACACTCAGAAGAAAAAAAGTGATACACTAACATAAAGCTACCAGAAAATTAGCGCACGAAGACAGGGTGTTTGGTATGGGCATATATATATGCAGTAAATACTTATTAAATGGAAAGGTGACTTGTGGTGTACAGTGTGAAGAATTCTGTGAAAATCATGGTGCTAGGCAGTGATCCCCAGAAAGGTGGTTAAATCAAATTAAGGCTATTGTTTGGGATAGAATTACACTGTTCTTCATCAAAGGAATTGGGAATTTTGAAATTTAAAAAGGGATATGATTCTAATTACAGGTGGTTTTGACTCCTTTAAATAATTGTTCACTGATAAGGAACAAGTTGGTGAAACAATCTTCTCTGTTACTCTTAAGCATCCATCTATAAAGCAAAACAGAGTTGCATTTGCTAACTAATTTCCAAATAATGAGGTCTTAGTACAGTTTAAAAATGATAAAAATAAATAAGTGCAAAGTGCAGATGGGTCCCATGGTTTTGACCTTACTAAAACTGTAGAATTTTAGTTTGTTGAGTTCCTATTACCTTCTCAACTGAAGAGAATTAATGAATTAATTCTCCTGTCAGCAGGATATCCCTGAACTCTTTCCTTCTCCAAATATATTAATTCACTTTCACCTGGGAAGGAAAAAAAAAAAAAAAAAAATATTGTTCCTTTCTGGTGCAGCAGCATCGAAAACTGACCTTTGAAATTCCTTGCAGAATACTGCTAGAGAGCTGCAAAAGAAACAAGAAATTGCCCTCAGCATGGTACTGCTCACGTTTCACAAACACTTCAGAAAACTGGATATAGTTTTCTCATGGGCGTACCTTCAACTCATTACAAAGAGCAAACTGTGAGGACTGCTCACAAAGCAAAATGAGTAAATTAATTATATGACAAGTGTTAATATCTTATTTAAAATGCGTAATCCCCAACTATCAATTAAAAGTTTTCCTCAGTGTTGGAGACTGTTCACCTCTTAAAGGACAAAAAAAAAAACCAAACAAACAAAAAAAAAGAAACCAGCAAAAACTTAATGTGAGAGTAAACACATGATTTTTTTTTCCCCTTTAAAACATTTTATAAGATTAAAAGTATTCAACATTCTTCAAGCAGAGAGCTTCAGTGCTGAAAATCATATCCTCTTATGAATAAGAAGTTTCCATGGGAGCTTTTTATTCCCATAAATAAACAATTCTGTCATTGTGACAAAAAAGTAATTCCTAGTGGGATACTTCAATATATTGCTTAGTCTAGAGAAACGTAACTCAGTTTTAAATTTAGGAATAACATGGGGAAAAAAATTAAAACCTATATAATTTTCTTCAGCCTATTCAAAGAATCAGATCAATCTGAGTTCAATCTTAGTGAATGCTTAAATAGTAAGATCACACCAAAATGGAGATTTCCCTGTGTCTCTATGTTTCACATAAATATTGAGCCCATCAGCAAAATCTGAGGTCTCTTTTACTGGCTATTTCACCTTAATAGACACTTTAATATCGAGAAAAGACACTGGTTGCAATTTGCAACAAACTAAAAATTTCTATAACCTGCTCAGTATTACTATTCCATCTACAAGAGTTGTTAGATCCAACTCTGACTTTCCCATCAGCATATGTAAAATGAAATGTTGCTGCCATAAGAAGGGAAAGTGAGATTGAGTTGTTCTTGCCACAGGAGAAGATGTAGGTGGATGAGTGAAAAGAGAGATGTCAGAGAGAAACCTACACTATCTGGCTTTTTGCTTGTGTTGATGCTGTTACAGGTCACTTCCTCCCTCAACTTGCAGTCACCATTTCTACACCACAACCTCTCCCTCAGAAGCATCAGCAAACTTGCCTTTTTTAGGACCTGGATGGCAGGTCTCTTGTTGAAGATAAAAGGCTGTTGGGATCTGCAAGAATCTAGTAAAATTTAGACAGCCATGCAATGCAGGAAAGAAATGGACATTTGTCAAAATTTTAAATTAAAAAAAAATCTGGATATTTTTTGCAATAGGCTGACCCAAAAACAAATTTGTATTTTTGTGAATATATTTTAATGTTAATCAAAAAAATCCAGTGATTACATAGATATCATAAAGGTCTTTGTTGCAACGTTTGTTAAAAACAAGTGAAGAAACTTTACAGAGATTAAGAATCTGGTTCTGAATGCAGTGACAACCAGTTCTCTAAATTATTTTTAATTTCCTTGGTGTAGTAGATGTGAACATTTAAGCTTCTGCTCAAAAAAATATGTCTTCAGCAATCTGGAAATTATTATTTTATTTCAGTTAGACAGGTATCTATTTTTAAGTATTGTGGCATATGAGGGGTTTATATTTTTAATATTCATTTTGGTTTTCACTTAAACTGCAGTGTACTGCCATTTACTCACTTTATTTTAATATGAGGACTAAGCATTGCTATACAAAAATCAGACTGCAGATCCATCTAGTACAGTATCATCCCTCTGAAAAATATTAGTGCTCATCTGTCCCAAATGTTATATCTAATTTATCCAATTATATATATTCTATGAAGAGGTATTTACTGTTGAATTCCTTAACTTTTCATTTCATAGGGTATTTTCTCGTGTTGAGCTTGGGTGACAAATCCTTGATAAATTGTCTATTATTTTTTACAGTTATAATACTCTGTTCTTCTCATCTTTATGTAAGAAATACGCTTGTCATCTTTATGCCTTTATCTTTTTAAAATTAAGTAATCCAAATCA
The DNA here is from genome assembly GCF_030463565.1 of Pelecanus crispus. Classification (NCBI taxonomy): domain Eukaryota; kingdom Metazoa; phylum Chordata; class Aves; order Pelecaniformes; family Pelecanidae; genus Pelecanus; species Pelecanus crispus. Next base: position 111,876,910 of record NC_134644.1, read on the forward strand.
CTTTAAAACCTCTTTTCTTATAAAAAGCTTTGTTTATATCTTTTTTATGCTCATTTTCTTTCTTATTGCCTGTCCCTAAACTTGTCTAATTTTTCAGTATCCTTTTCAAAGCAAGGCAACTCATATTGCAAGCAGGATTCCAAATGAGTCTGCATCACTGATTTACATAAAGACCTTTACAGAGTATTTATTCACATCAGAAAGCAAACAAAAAAAATAGTGTAAATTCAATTAAAATAAATTCATTTTCCAAATCAATCTCAAAGATTTTTTTCAGCATTAGTACAGCTCTCTGGCTGAGAGCTTCCACTTCTGTTGTCATTCTATAATTATATGAAAAAGGCATTATTTTTCAGTACAGGAAAAGTGGAGTAGCAATCTCTCTCTCATTGAACAACACTGTATGTCAAGTGCTGTGTAATACTCAGCTGATGCACTGATATAAATCTTAAATATAGTTTAAAACCAGCATTGGTTAGAAAACATAGACATTGTCTCTACTGAGACGTTAAATGCACAAATCCAGTTTTTGTTTAACATTTTGGGATTATAACAAAAAGCTCAGTTAAGATATCTTCTTTCCATACACTTTTCTACTGAAAAAAAAAAAAAAAAAAAGTTTGCTAAAATATTTGTGGACTCAAAAACCAAGAAAGGAAATAACTCAAGGATCACATAATGACTTCAGTGGTTATTTCTCATATAGTATTAACTGGATAGCAAATATTCACTTTTTCACTCATCCGTCAGAAGTTTTTGGCTCTAATTAAATTTGCCCTCTTTCTCACTATAGTGAATTGATATATCCAACAGTGTTTTCACAAGAAACTCTTTCACTTTATATATCCATTTGAAGACACGGTATTACTATGTTCACAGCATCCCACTTCCCAGACAACATTAACATATCCGATTAGTCTAGTCTGATAAACCCCCCAAACCTGTGAATAAACCTTCTTGTGATATTTGAGGGTGTTAAAATGTACTTCATTCCTAAACTGGTGGATTCTGTTTAATTTTATGCCAACTAAAGGAAACAGAGAAAAGGACTGTCATCCTTTCTCTTTCTGTAAGTATTGTTAGTGCTTGTGGACTCCGTGCGTACTTCTGTATCAGCTTCAACACTGTCTGAGAGAGTTCTCATCAGTCTTGCAGCCCATCTAGGGATTGCCAGAAAGTGGTAGTGCACTGTCTTTCTTCCTGTCAAGTTTGTAACACACATGTGGTGAGGGACTGAATCAGAAAAAATCTCTGCTTGCATTACACCATAGCTCTGCTTTCCTTTTTTTTTTTTTTCTTTTGTGTATGTGTGTATATATGTATATATCATATATATCACATATATATGGATATATATGTGTGTATATATTATAGATGCACATATGTATTGTGTATATGTATATATATTCTGATAGAAATGTTCTGAGAACAGTATGTTGCATTAGCTGTTTTTGCAGTGCTAACTCTATCTTTTTCTTGGTTGGAGCCTGTAATATATAAAATTTATTAATATACACATTGCATGTGATATTATTTTATCACACATATTAATAGTATACATGTTATTAATAGTATACAGAATTATATAGTTCATATTGGTTGTACCTTTATATTATTGATAGCCAACGAATCTGGCACAGGTTACCTTCTTCATCTCAGACCAGATTGCTCAGAGTCCATTACTTGTGTAATGTAGTTTGTGCATAACTACTACTAGTTCCAGCAGAAGATACCACTAAAGAGGATAGCAGAGGGAGCATCAGGCAGTTGTTATGCTCCTCCAGCACTTGGCTTATTTATCATCCAGGCAATCAATGCCTGCAGCTGTGGCAGTTTCATTTTAAAGGTTTTTGTCTGAAATCTTTGTTTTGCTAATTTGTTGTAAGTCTTTGTCCTGGTTTTGGCTGGGATAGAGTTAATTTTCTTCCTAGTAGCAGGCATAGTCCTGTGTTTTGGATTTAGGATGAGAAGAATGTTGATAACACGCTGATGTTCTTAGTTGTTGCTAAGTACTGCTTATGCTAGTCAAGGACTTTTCAGCTTCCCATGCTCTGCCAGGGGCACAAGAAACTGGGAGGGGGCACAGCCAGAATAGTTGATCCCAACTGGCCAAAGGGCTATTCCATACCATATGACGTCATGCTCAATATAGAAACTGGGGGGGGTTGGCTGGGGAGCAGCGATCACTGCTCGGGAACTGTCTGGGTATCGGTCGGCGGGTGATGATCAATTGCATTGTGCATCACTTGCTTTGTATATTATTATTGTTATTATCATTATTATATTGTTATTATTATTATTTTACTTTATTTTATTTCAAATTAAACTGTTCTTACCTCAACCCAGGAGTGTTTCTCACTCTTACTCTTCCAATTCTCTCCCCCATCCCATCAGGGTAGGGGGAGTGAGTGAGCGGCTGCGTGGTGTTTAGTTGCTGGCTGGGGCTAAACCATGACAGTCTTTAATGCTCATCAACTGTTTAATGTTCATCAGTGGTCATGTAAGTAAAGATATGACAACATGAAATTTGGAGGCAGGGGTAGTGGACTATGATGAAGCTCTGAGCTGGCCACAGAACTAGAAGTAAGAGATCAGATAACTGCTGCTAATCTAACTTTGACCTTTACCTAATAAATTTTGCTAGGTGTGTTAGTCTGGGTTCCATGACAAGGTGACCCACTTAGTGGATGAGGGAAAGGCTGTGGATGTTGTCTACCTAGACTTTAGTAAAACCTTTGACACTGTCTCCCACAACATTCTCCTGGAGAAACTGGCTGCTCATGGCTTGGACAGGCATAGTCTTCACTGCATAAAAAAACTGATTGGATGGTTGGGCCCAAAGGGTTGTGGTGAATGGAGTTAAACTCACCTGGCTGCCAGTCACAAGTGCTGTTCCCCAGGACTCAGTTTTGGGGCCAGTTCTGTTTAATGTCTCTGTCAACAATCTGACAAGGGGATCGAGTGCAGCCTCAGTAAGCTTGCAGATGACACCGAACGGGGTGGGAATGTTGATCTACTTGAGGGTAGAAAGGCTCTAAAGAGGGATCTGGAGAGGCTGGATCGATGGGCTGAGGCCAACTGGATGAGGTGCAACAAGGCCAAGTGCCAGGTCCTGCACTTGGGTCACAACAACCCCATGCAACACTACAGGCTTGGGGAAGAATGGTTGGAAAGCTGCCTGGCTGAAAAGGATCTGGGGGTGTTGGTTGACAGCTGGCTGAACATGAGCCAGCAGTGTGCCCACGTGGCCAAGAAGGCCAACAGCATCCTGGCTTGTATCAAGAATAGTGTGGCCAGCAGGAGCAGGGAAGTGATTGTCCCCCTGTACTTGACACTGGTGAGGCCGCACCTGGAATACTGTGTCCAGTTTTGGGCCCCTCAGTACAAGAAGGACACTGAGTTGCTGGAGCGTGTCCAGAGACGGGCAACGAAGCTGGTGAAGGGTCTGGAGCACAAGTCTGATGAAGAGCGGCTGAGGGAACTGGGGTTGTTTAGTCTGGAGAAGAGGAGGCTGAGGGGAGCCCTTATCGCTCTCTACAACTACCTGAAAGGAGGTTGCAGCAAGGTGGGTGTCAATGTCTCTTCCCAAGTAACAAGTGATAGGACAAGAGGAAACAGCCTCAAGTTGCATCAGGGGAGGTTGAGATTGGATATTAGGAAAAATTTCTTCACAGAAAGTGTTGTCAAGCACTGGAAGGGACTGCCCAGGGAAGTGGTTGAGACCCCATCCCTGGAGGTATTTAAAAAACATGTAGATGTGGCACTTAGGAACATGGCTTAGTGGTGAACAGCACGATGACTGTAACATAGTCTTCATCACTGGAGAATCTATCCTCAATCTAGTTATACTCCGTTTCATTGTTAGAGATGTCATGTAAATATATAGGCAAGTTCCAGTCCAAGAACAGTAGACAGAGACAACAGAGTTTCATAAGAAAACATGAGTCCAAGTGATTATTAATAGAGTTTTATGTTTTGTCTTATTTGTTTAACTGTGCTAATTCAATTTAGCTATTTGAATATATTTCCATATCATGGTGGTAACTCTTACTGTTCTTCTCTCCTTTAGGAGCCTTATGTTTAGAAAAAGTCTATGTTTTTTCTAAGATAACAAATTTCTTCAACCGAACCTAGCAGTCAGGTATAATGCCTCTGGTTGTAACTTCCAAACTTATGAGCTCTGGGCACCTCAGATGATTTAGTTGTACCAGCGCACTACAGATTTTTAAATATAATTTTTAATGACTTGTTGATACACTTTGGTTCTAGTTATTAGCTGGTTGCTTTCTCCATGCACTTCACAGTACGATCATTGTGTGTTTGTTAAGCTTCCCACCCTTGTTAAGACACTGGAATTTCTAGCAAGGTAACTGAAGAAGCTTCACTGTACTTGTTTTTCTATCATTACTGAGATGGAAAAAAAGCAACTTTCCAAACAAAACATATGCTTTCAGAGGAATGATGACACTAGTGAGTCAGTCATAATTATAAGAATTTTAGACAATACAGGAGAGCTGTAACCTTGAGAAACAGCCAAAGAATCATTTTGAACTATAATTATTCTGCCAAATTCAGATACCAGTTAATGATGCCAGTTAAAAATAAATAAAATTCTGATATTATTGTAATTAACAAGAAACCATCCTCAGAATAGGTATGTTACTGCTAGAACACCTGTTGAACTACGCATCTTGTCAGTGGGATCAGTGGATTCTCACTTCCTGGGCATTGTTCCAGCATTCTTGGGGAATATCTGCTTCTATTATCATGGATTTTATTCTTAACACTTTTTTCTCTGAATCATCCCATCTTTCTGAGAGTTTGTCTGTGAATTCTTAAGTATAGGGAAACATATAGGAACATTCTTTTTTTTCTTGCATAGGTTATCAGAAGTACTCAATAGTCCCATTCTTCCTATTCCTTATGATCTGCAGAATTCAGAATGCTTATTTCTGGTTTCTCCAAAAAGTCTGTGTATATTGCAGATATGCCATGAAAGGGAATACATGTGAGAATGTCCACATTTTGTATAAAATGTACGGAATAAATTGTCATTCCTGAAAAAATAAGTCTGGGTAATAATTAAAATGTTAGCTATCTTGAATGGCAGATACATGTGAAATCCAACCAGGAAAATGAAAGTCAAATTCTGTTGGAGATTTTTTGGTAATACAGTGGTACTGATTTGACATTTTTTTTGATATTTGCTATGCTGTGCTTATTTTTATAAAAATTAATTGCAAAATTTAAAGATATTTTTTACTGAAAAGAAACCCAGCATATGACCATCTGTGAAAGCAATCTGAAAAACAGAACTACAAAATCAACCCATAAATCCACAGAAAAACTCAGTGTTCTATGTTTCTGTGAAGTGAAAGCACAAATTCCTGTATAAGTGAAACAGGAAAGAAAATAAGACCTAGTCCTATGCAGAGAACCAGAAGTTGAATATATCATCATTTTTTTAAGTAACCAACCAAAGTATTAGAAGCTATGTCATAATTATTTCCTGAAACTTCAGATCAGTGGACTCAAGAACTGAATTATTTTCTTGCTGTAAGATGAATTAGAGGATACAGGCCCAGGACATTTTTGTCTTAATCTAATGTACTGATAAATGCAATAATCTAAATTACCTACTAATCTAATTTATTAATGTGCATGTTGAACAAGGTTATTAGATGGCAAAAAAACCCTTCAGTATCTGATTCACAATTATCTAACACAAAGACTGAAAAGAATGATTCATTTGTCCTCAGATAGATAGTAGTTTTTCCCTTTCTCTTCTAAAGGGTATGTCTCCACCTCATTGACTTCTGTGATTTAATCAAGATTAAATGATCTGCCTAAAACCATAAAAAAGACTTCTGGAGGACAGTCCAGGTCTTGCAACTCCACCATTCCTGTTCTTATCAGAAACCAGCCTTCTGCTCTTTACCTGGATTTAGCCCAATCTCCTCAGGAGTTCCACCTGGCTTGGCGAAGTCTGTGGATTGAAGACTCACTTGGTCGTGCTTTTATTCAAACCACATTCAATTTCAGCTGCATGTTCAGCTGAACCCTTTCTCATGATACAAAAGTTCAACTTCAATGACAAAATCGGTTAGATTTGCCCTTTAATCATTAATCTGCCAGCCACCAGATAACGTTTCTTCTGTAGGTTCTCATTTCATACTTTAATTTTAGTGAGGCGATTACTTCTGTGTCTTTTCATCCATCTACTACTCTTGATCCTGAACTCTTCTTGCTAGCAGAACAGATTATTTGCTTGTTTGTAATCTGAGTGAAATGGCAGTAGACCAATGTAACTGAACTATGGTAAAATACTGGTTCAAAGACTGGAAAAAGGCTAACAAACACAAAGTGAAAGCTTTCTGACAAATAGACAAAGCAATAATTAACTGCCTCTCTCCAACTTGCTATAATTAGCAAGAGCAGAGCTAATGATTATAAGTCATGCTGGTGATCTTTTGTTTCAGCATTTAAAAACACACACAAAGGCTTCTCAGCAGACAGTATGTTTAAAGCTCTCAAGAGGATATCTGCATGGCAGCAACACTACACTTTTAAATAATACATCAAAGCAAGGTTTGTCATTTACAGCCATTATTGTGCTCCTGAGTGGATGAGTTGTAGCTCTATTTTCTTATTAATTTAAAATTCCAATAGCCATCTCAGGTACCAAGGAATGGGAGAGAAGGGAACTGTGAAAGGAAAGATGTCTTATGTAAAGAATTGTTAGGGTACAAAATACAAAACATGACTAAGGTACTGCTGTGGAATCTGCAGATAGAAAGAAAGACTCTCATTACAAGCTGATAGCATGACTTATGTCTTTCCTGTCTGGATAACAAATGCAACATGCAGGGAATGCAAGTTCATCAACTGTTTTCATGTTGTGATTTCATGGAGTGGGGAGTATGTAATATAGAATCAAATAAACCAAGAAAATGAAAGACCATCTATGGAAACTTTAGTCATGGGTTATAAAAGGAAAAAGTGTTTCCACAAATAATTCCAAGAATAATTACATGAAAGTATCCATTAACTGTGAGAAGCTTTTTCAAATACGAAATACACTAGCAAGATCACAGCATCTTCCTTCTCTCCACTTTGTTTTCAAGCTGACATTGAAAACTAAGAAATACTTAATATCTGTGAAAAAAAATAAATATTTTTATTCCATTGGAGATAAATACTCTTAAATGAGGTTTTATTAATGACACTGGACACAGATCCTCCCAACAGATGAAATTCTCAAAGGTAGTAATCATTTAAGAACACAAGACTGTCTCATTTTCAGAAACACTCCTGTGGCTCATACTTAAAAATGTACCATTCATCACTAATAGAGAAGCATGAAATTAAAAAAAAAAAAAAAAAACCAACAAAAAAAACCAGTGTTTAGATATTTTCCCATTTTTGTTTTAAATATTTTTTAAGGAGGTACGTTTCTTTCCTGAAACCAGGATATTTTTCTTCCTTTCACAAGACTGAGGGAGACTGAAGAAGCCAGGAATAGGGACAGACTAGATCTGCCTTGAAAGGCATAGCTGGGCTCTGGAGGAGCTCTTCTGGCTTCTTCTCTTGAGAGGAGGACATGAGAAAGCAGGACACTCCTAAGGCAGTTGCTTGGACATCTACATTGAAGGCAGAACGGACATGGATGAGGAAACCAGCTAAGAGGGAAGTTTCAAAGAAGCAGAAGACATGAATCACATGGGAAATTCCAGGGAAGAGCAGATTTCAGATGGGCTGGTGAAGAAATCAAAGTGAGACAATGAGGATGTGGCACTGGCAAAAGGGTCACAAGACTTGGAAATATTGTGCAAGGTACTGATGGCTCCTTCTCTTTGAGCCACAGCAGCCTGTGATGGCAGACTAATATAGTCCATTGTCTTTCATTTCCATTGTTTCAAATTTCTCTGAAGATAAGTGGCTGAAAAGAACTCCCCCCACTACAGAAGCGGGGGGGGGGGGGGGGGGGGGGGGGCAGGAAGAGACAGACGGATGGAGAGGGAGAGAGAGAAAGGGAGAGGGACATAAAGGTTTGTGACTCCATGACTCAAAATAATCCTACACACAAAAAAGAAAAATAGAAAATACTTCAAGGACTGAAATATATTCACAGAGGAAATAACGTTTAAGGGTCCTTAATCACAGTGGCTTTAAAACAAGTGAAGTGAATATGTGAATACTTCTGTGGAAACTGTTAGGAAATTCCTTTGTCACAGCTTTTAAGCTCTAACTCCACTGCAACTGTCACATTGTACATATGTACAACTTTAATTTCATCTCAGATCAACACACCAATGGTAAAAATTAATTTTAAATTATATGCATTTATCTCAACAGAATAATGACATTTTCATTGAGCTCAGTATGCTACAAAAGCTTGGAGATAAATAACAAGTAAGTTTATGAAGGTTGATGATTTTTCAGATATGAAAGAGTTAGTTGAAAAGAAGATTGTGGACAATTATGGGCATTTTATGATGTATACATTATTAGATGTAGCTCAGGCAGCAGACCTGAGGTCGCCTGTGTGGTGCAATTTGACTAGTGTGAAAGCTAATTTAGGGCAGTGCTCTGAAAGTGTGGTTTCAATTTTAAAGCTCAACAGGGACACAGGATGTTATTGGTTACTGTCCTGCCTACATGACATGAAGACAACTGTACATAATTAAAATATTTCCAGGAAGCATCAGAAGACCACTGAGCACACTGTGGATCTCTTGAACCTTATAGACCTTAAAAATATAAAAACTGTAGAAAACAGTTTGGTGTCTAACAATGGTATATATTGAAAAGGAAAAGAGAAAAGAGAAAAAAGAGAAGCCACTCTTCTTGAGTCTTTGAATTCTATTTTAGAGCAAGAAGATAAATTTGATGAAATTACCACTTTATGATTGAAATTTGTAGAGTGCAAGGAGTGCAAAGTTTGAATATTTTTTCATGGTAATGTTTCTTGAGCTTATAATGTTCACAAGAATGGCTATTTCAGTCTCTAGTGTACTTCCATCAACCCCACAGTCATCTGTCTTTCTCTGAGTTTTATACCTAGAAGTTCTTCAGCACACACTATCTAATGCATGTGTATTTCTGCATTACAAGGTGAAATTTGTACAGCTGTATGTAGGAAAAGCTCTTAAATGATGAAGTACATATGACTGAACATAGAAAACCCACCTTAATTTCAAATACTTTTTAGGTATGTTAAACTTCCTATATGCTTCAAAGTATTTGTGCTAAAACAAACATTGTATTTTTGTGGGAAAGAGGAACAGAGTTATTTCCTGGCAAAGTTCATTAAGACGTATAAATAAATATTATGTCTGGTAGATTTTTTATTAACTGTCTATGTAAACACTGGAATAAAGTGTAACATTTTCTTTGAGAGACTGAAGATTCACTTTCACTGTACTGCAAGTTAGCTACTTTCCTGAAATACAAGGATGTGGTCCAGTGGCATTCTTGATTTGTGACTTTAACCCTTTAATTTATTGAAATATGAGGACTTTAGAAAGTTAATGTAAAGTGAGGTGACAGATCACAATACTTCATATGAAAATCAAGCATGTAAGCACAAAAAGGCAGAACTTTGGGAAAAAGCTGTATCTATAGATGGCATTAAAGGGAAAAATCTTAGCAGCAGGCACAGTAATTGCTGGAGGATGAAGGCAATACTGTTAAACAGAAAATCAATGGTAACATTTGTACACAAAGTGACTTATATTACATCCTGTCATTGAATCCTAATTCTAATTGACACTCAATAGGTCTGTCATTTCCAGTTCTCTTTATTTCTGTGTTAAAAAATGACAAGTCCTAGACACCACTTTATCTGGTACTCTAAAAAGCTTTGATTGCATAGGTCTATTGGGCTCCAAAGGACTCTGTGCCCATTTGAAAGAAAGGGTTGTATCTTGAGCTGGTTAATACGTAATAAAATCTTGGTGAAGGCAAGGCAGACAGTGGACTTAATGAGTTAGGACTAACTCAGTAAAGGCTTAAGTTAACCCATTCATCATCACTGAAAGCAATTTTTAAATTCCCCATTCCTGTAGCAGCCCTGAGTCAGGTACCAAAACTCCCTATATATTACATGGAAAGAGTTAGGTGTCTGATGATAAAATTAATGACCACTAGTACACAAAGTGGTTCAGTAATAATACCCCAAGTCAGGAGGAATTAATGAAGAGAGGTTGTACCTTAACTCCCTCCCGTCATGAGTCTTCAGGCCATGCACTTCCATGCAGACCAGTGGCAGGTCATTATATAGTCTGGAATTCCTGGCATAAGGATTACGGACATGGCCCTCTTAAAATAAAGCAGCAGGTCATTCTTCTCAAATTTAACAATGAAAGAGGAGATCTAGACGCAGTTACCTTTGTGGCTGGGAGAGATTCAAGCTTACAGGAACAGACATACTACTAGTTTAAATTTATTTGGGGAAACAGTCAGAGAAACTCCTAGTTCACACAACCTGAATAAAATAATAACTAAGATCCTGTTATCTAGGAAATGTCCTATATAGATAGATCCTCAATGGAGCATAGGCATGAGACAATTCTGAGCATTTGCTTACTGGTGAATGTGTACACAGACAGAAAATTTAAACAGATTGTTTTGCAGAAACGTTTGTTCTTAGTCCCCAGAAGGAAAGCTAAAATGGTTAAAACATAGTCAAGATAGGCCTTGACTGGATTAAATTATAATATCTGGTTTCAATGTAAGGCAGTTCACTTAGGTTAGTTTATTCTTCCACTTGTATCCTGTACAATCAGAGAGAAAACTTCCCTTAGAGCTATTCATTTCCACTCAGCCTTGTCCATCTCTTGTAGCTGCAAACTGGAAAATGTTGTTTCCTAGCTATACCACAGATGAGGAGTTCCTACTTTCTTGAAGGAAGTCTTTCCTCCAATATTGTTCCCATACCTCTTTAACATTGATCAGTTGTCAATCTGCAGTAGCAAGACCTTATGGGACCTAGCCACCATTTTCCAAACTTCTGAAAGGAAAAAAATAAAAATAAGGAAAAAGAGGGAAATAAACAAAACTAACCAGCATTGTCGACTAATCTACCACTGACATAAAAGAAATTCCTATATTGACACCCATTACTGAACCTTAAATATATTATCACTCTTACAAGAGGACAGCCCAACAAGCTGTTCTCACAGGTGCATAATAAGCAGGAGTATTGAAACTTACCAGTCAGTCTACAGGAGCCACTGAACTTCTATATCCAGCATTCCCTACAACCTACAAATTAAGTCTTTCTCAAACTTATGACACAGGTAAATATCCATAATGAATGAGAAAAAAAATAAAGGACACAGTCTTTAATGGGACCTGAAGTTGTCTCAGGCAAAGCTTCCCCATTCCCGTTAGCAGTGCTCATAGACAATACATACAACAATATTTCAGAATTACTGTATTGCAATGTCCTAAGCACATTAGCCAAGAAAGTATTGCTTAAAGGTACTCAGGAAGTAATGCAAACTTCTTAAATGTAACTTTCTATTTAGGAAATAGAATATCAGAATAACTGGAAGGGAAAGGTCTGATTTTTTCACACTGCATGATGGGAAAGATACTTTTGAACATTTGAGTTCTCTCTTAAATTAACACTATCTACAAGTTTACTGAATTAAGTACCCTACCTCTACAATATCGATTCTATGTGATGCAGAAGAGCTTCAGGGCAAGTTTAGACATCTGCAATGATAATTATGTTTCTATGTATCTCAAAGGATCTTGGTAGCCATTAACCTTATCTAAGAAATAGGAGTATATATATGATTCTAAACTCTGCTAAAATTGTGTAATGCAGGGAATATATCACTCAACTAACCATATCAGCCTGTCTTATTATTAAAGCCTTTGTTGTGGTTTAACCCAGCAGGCAGCTAAACACCACACAACCATTTGCTCACTCCCCCACAGTGGGATGGGGGAGAGAATAAAGAAAAGGTAAAATTCATCAGTTGAGATAAAGAAAACAGAAAAGAAAGGGAAAATAATAATAATGCTAAAAGAATATACAAAACAAGTGATGCACACTGCAGTTGCTCACCACCTGCTGACCAATGCCCAGCCAGTTCCCAAGCAGTGGACCCCCAGTCAGTTTTTCCCCCTAGATTATATACTGAGCATAATGGCATATGGTATGGAATATCCCTTTGGTCAGTTGGGGTCAGCTGTGCCAGCTGTGTCCCCTCCCAACTTCTTGTGCACCGCCAGCCTCCTCGCTGGTGGGGCAGTGTGAGAAGCAGGAAAAGACCTTGACTCTGTGTAAGCACTGCTCAGCAGTAACTAAAACATCAGTGTATTATCAGCGTTACTCTCATCCTGAATCCAAAACGCAGCACTATGCCAGCTACTAGAAAGAAAATTAACTCCACCCCAGCCAAAACCAGCACAGTCTTATATTTGCATTTTGTATGTATCAGATACATTTGTTTAGGTCTAATATTAAAGCAGATATAGTGAAGGATTTACTGAATTCAGGGACCAAAATCTATAGTCAGGTTAATTGATATTGATTTGTAACTAACAGCACATTCAACAAAATTGATATCACAAGGGGTAATAACATAAATTAGTGAAATTATCCTGTCAGATCTAATGGCAACAGAAAAACTAGCATTCAATTCGCCCACAGAACATTTTTTACAATATATAAAACTATTGCTAAAGCCATTTTACAGTCCAGTCCTTTAGTAACCACATGATTTTAGAGAAGAAAATATATTAGTGTGAGTTGCTAGAGGAGTTTTCAATCTGTTCAGTGGATCAAAAATAAGAACTGAAACATGGCTTGATTAGAGTGTACAAACATATCCAGAAAGATAAAAATGTGGGTCCTAACAGTCGATCTAGCAGAGTAGCTTGATCAAGGAACTCCATATATTTAAGCCAAAAATAATGTGCTAATTTTGGACAGAGTGAGATAACCAAAATTATGAAGGACATGTGGGGTTATACTGATGATTTCAAACTACTTGCCTTTCTGGAAAGTGGACTTTAACCAAACACAAGGATTAGTCCCAGCAGTCTGTGATAGGTATGCCAACTCTATTTTAAGAGTTTGTGCCTATTATCTGTTCTGGAGTAGTATGTTTTTACTTCAAACAAGTGAAAAAACCCAGCTGGTTTGAAAACACTTCCTCGGCAAATAGTACCTGAAGTTTATGCTAAATGGTAATCAAAAAACGGTTTGACAATACATAAACGTCTGTGTGTCCACAATACTAGTTTTATTTTCAATGTATCGTCAAGAATGTTTACTACATGCTTAGCTGAAAATAAATACCTTTCCACAAAAAATTTTGTTGCATAAAACACAGAAACAAAAATGCAAGTGAAATATGAGATTCACCAAGAAAAGGAAAAACACAGCTTTATTTTGGTAAAGAGATTTGATGTTAATAAGAATGAAACTTTTAGTTCTGACATTGAATTTCATGTTTTATATTATAGAACAAGAATGCTCTACCTTTTGTTGAAAAAAAAAAAGAATGAAGATTAAAAATGCTGGTTTATGGGTACAAAAAATAATCTCCATAGACAAAACCAAAACAGGGAAGTAATCCTTTTAATTATTCCCAGTTTTCAGGGAACCACCTACTGAGAATGAAGTAGATTACTTGGACATGGAAAGAGGCCACAATGCCTCTATTGATGGGCTTCCTTATGGAAGAAATTGTGACAAAACATAACACAGGTTATGACTTAAAAATTTCCAGAGTGGTGGAATAACTTGTCATGGTTTAACCCCAGCAGCAACTGAGCACCACAGCACCACTCACTCACTCCCTGCTTGGTGAGACGGGGGAGACAATTTGAAGAGTAAAAGTGAGAAAACTTGTGGGCTGAGATAAAGACAGTTTAATAGGTAAAGCAAAAGTCACGTACGCAAGCAAAGCAAAACAAGAAATTCATTCACTACTTCCCATCTGCAGGCAGGTGTTCAGCCATCTCCAGGAAAGCAGGGCTGCATCACACTTAACGGTTACTTGGGAAGACAAACGCCATCACTCTGAATGTTCCCCCCTTCCTTCTTCTTCCCCCAGCTTTATATGCTAAGCGTGACATCATATGGTATGAAATATCCTTTTGCTCAGTTGGGGTCAGCTGTCCCAACCGCGTCCCCTCCCAGCTTCTTGTGCACCCCCAGCCTCCTTGCTGGTGAGGTGGTGTGAGAAGCAGAAAAGGCCATAAAGCTGTGTAAGCACTGCTCAGCAGTAACTAAAACATCTCTGTATTATCAACACTGTTTTCAGCACAAATCCAAAACATAGCCCCATACCAGTTACTATGAAGGAAATTAATTCTATCCCAGCCAAACCCAGTACATGACTAGAGAAAACTGAGGATTCCACACTTCTGCATTTTTATTGGAATCAACTCTCTGGGAATTTACCAAAGTGTAAGAGCTCACGGTACTACCTACAAGATATTGAAGGAGATCAGAAAGCAGTGAGGGCTGTCCATTATCAACAGAGTTGTCATCTCTTTTTCACTTCAACAGAAATTACAGACTCAGCTTGCACAAAGTGGAATTGCCCTTAGCCTGAATGAGAAGGTCCATCTTTGACAGAAACTACTGTAAGACTTCAGGAAAATAATCCACCTGGAAAGGTCAGTTCAGTCCATGAACTTAGAAGTGGCAAAAGGAGAACACTAGCACGTATTCAAGCCTGTAATTTCTGCCCTCTGTTCTTTGAAGTCAGTGAAAGAGCGCTCAAGCTGGACATAGAGGAAATTCCTCCCCAACAGCCAAGTGAGAACCTAACTAGATGCTCCAAACCCCAAAAAAGTTGAGTACAGTAGAAGACTTAGACTCATAGAATAGTTTGGGTTCGAAGGGATCTTTAAAGGTCATCTAGCCCAACCCCCCTGCAGTGAGCAGGGACATCTTCAACTAGATCAGGTTGCTCAGAGCCCCGTCCAACCTGACCTTGAGTGTTTCCAGGAATGGGACATTCACCACCTCTCTGGACAACCTGTCCCAGTGTTTCATCACCCTCACTGTAAAAAATTTCTTCCTTCTATCTAGTCTGAATGTACCCTCTTTTAGTTTAAAACCGTTACCTCTTGTCCTATCATAACTGGCCCTGCTAAAAAGCTTGTCCCCATCTTTCTTATAAGCCTCCTTTAAGTACTGAAAGGCTGCAATCAGGTGTCCCTGGAGCCTTCTCTTCTCCAGGCTGAACAACCCCAACTCTGTCAGCCTTTCTTCATAGGAGAGGAGTTCCATCCCTCTGATCATTTCTGTGGCCCTCCTCTGGACCCACTCCAAAAGGTCTATGTCTTTTTTGTACTGGGGACTCCAGAGCAATGCAGTGCTCCAGGCGGGGTCTCACCAGAGTGGAGTAGAGAGGCAGAATCACCTCCCTTGACCTGCTGGCCATGTTCTTTTGATGCAACCCAGGATACAGTTGGCTTTCTGGGCTGCAAGCGCACATTGCCATCTCTTGCCCAGCTTTTCATCCACCAGTGCCGCCCCATCCTTCTCCACAGGGCTGCTTTCAATCCTTTCATCCCCCAGCTTATAATGATACTGGGGGTTTCCCTGACCCAGGTGCAGGACCTTGCACTTGGCCTTGGTGAACTTCCTGAGGCCCACTTCTTGAGCTTGTCCAGGTCTCTCTGGATGGCATCTTGTCCCTCAGGAGTGTCAATCACACCACTCAGCTTGGTGTTGTCTGCAAACTTGCTGAGGGAGCACTCAATCCCACTGTCTGTGTCATTGATGAAGATATTAAACAGTACTGCTTCCAATATGGACCACTGAGAGACACCACTTGTCACTGAACTCCATCTGGACACTGAGCCGTTGACCCTCTGGATGTAACCATCCAACCAATTCCTCATCCACCAAACAGTCCATCCATTAAATCCATACCTCTCCAATTTAGAGAGAAGGATGTTGTGTGGGACCTTGTCAAAAGCCTCAGAGAAGTCCAGATAGATGACTTGTTAGTGAGGTATATGATATCTCATTCTTTTCACAGCATAACAGCCTTTCAAGGTGTCACAGTTCTTTTTGTTTCAAGAGGCAGATATTACTGTATAAATGTTTAAATACTTGCCAGAAGACATTGTGTTGGTGTGGCCATTCCCTTGTTCAGATTTTAACGTCCCCACCAAATGTTGGATTGTGTCTGAAGAGCTTCCCCGAAAGGAGTCTAGTTTGTGTACTTCGAGAGCACTTTGAGACCAAAGCAACATGTGTGAAGTGGAGACCGTCAGGGGATTTGATTCAAAAGCACACTACTGCCCAAAATCAAATTTGTGTTAAACGTAGCCTGTATGGTTTAGAATGTGAAGAATGGAATAGACACCATACTACATCTCTATTTAATTTATCCATCAGGCAGTTGTCTTGGTCAGAATAAATAAGGAAGGTAGGCAAGGAAATTGGAGTAGGATAGAAGCAAAAGAGGAGAATTTAAGAGGTTGACATTTGGAAGGCATAAAAATTTAAGTCCCTTTTAAGAATATTTTTTTATTACAAAAATTAGTATTACAATTAACACTATAAACTATTAATTTTGTCCCAAAGTGAAAAAGAAGTTCACTATTACTGCAGTTCATGCCAGTATAAGAGGAGAATGAACAGTTATCCTAGGCTAAATTGAAATATTTAAATTGTAGCCTCTCATACCATTCACCTTGTAGTGAATATGTATTCAGACATCTTCTAGTAACCTGAATAACTTACCATTATTAGGATAATCTAGTTTGCTACTATTGGACTTTCATATTGGTTTTGCTTATCAGTAAATAGTCGCATGTACAAAAGAAAATCCCAGGTATTCCTTTCTCTTATCAGGGAATATAAGGAAAAGTTTACATTTCATTTTTAATACGGTCCAAACTGAGCATGTTTATAGAAAAAGTGCTACTATGGTTTAAGTATTTGATAGCTGTCCTTTAGGCATATTCTCTGCATTTCTTAAACAGGAGAATTTAATTACACTGAAGCACAAGATAAACTTAAAAAGCAAGTTAAGCTCAAGAAGAAACAGATTTCAAATCAAATATATTGCATAACTGTTAATTTCATTTTCCTCAAATATTTTTTTCAAATACACAACAGTCAAAACAAATAGTTTTTCCAAATCGTGAAGAAAGAGAGGACCAAAAGACATATGGAAATACATACTGAGATTGATTAATATTTTATTTTGTAAGTTTTTTCTGTTCAGACTCAATGATCATAACACTATTTTAATACCAGCCAGATAACACCTAAGAGAAAAATTTCTGACATAGATTATCTATTTACAGTAAATAAAACTATATATTAAAAATAAATAATTTGCACCAGGTTACAATAGGACTAAGCCTGACCAAAGAATGTTCTTCCTGCAGCTCTCAAGGGGAATAATTAGTTCTATGTCTGCTCTGCATTGGGATATTTCAGATTTATTTTAGCATTAAGTAAGAAAAATATTCATGGGTAAAATTTCTTCTCTAGTAATAATGGAGAAAGATGGATTTCTTGCACACTTGAGTGCCTCCAAAATTGCAAGTTTCCATATAAAATATATTCCTTTCCTGCAAAAAGTACCAAACTTAAAGCTTCCGACATGTGCATACACTAGTGAGAGTGACCAGTGTGATCCACATTCCTGAGATGCCTGTGAGACTGATGGACAAATTTAGAATCTTTTAGCCTGCATAAATTTGATAATATTCTACTTTATATTCAGACTATTTCTAGTGTACACTTAATTTACCTTGGCTTCCAGATAGATTGACTAATTAGCAGATGCTCAGGTAGCAAAATATTCACACTTCCTAAGCATCAGATAAATTGCCTAGAAGTGTACAATTAAACAATTGGAAAGGGGAGGAGAAACCATGAGGAAAAAAGGGAGAACCTAAGGCTGTCAGCAGCAACTCAAAAGATTGTAATAGCTCCAGAAAAAAAAAAAAAAAAATGGTCATTTGAAATGATCAGTCTATGTTAAAAGTATGATATATCCAAATGAATTTAGGTTTAAGGTGAAAAAAAAGGAGAAATTATGTGTTTAATTCCTCTTCCCTTGCAAAACATGTTAGCTTGACTACAAAGAAAAGAGGATACATCAGGTTGCTTTGGCAGTACAAAAACAAAATGGACTCTTAGGAACAGCAGTCTCTAACTGGATCTCACATTGCTGCAGTGTCTTTAGGTCAAAACCTTTCCAGGTCCTGGCAAATGGAGGGAACATGGTAGCAGCAGAGTGTGGTCAGACCATTTCTTTCTTTCTAAGTGAAGCAGAGGGGACAGACTGCAAAATCATACTCAGATGTATCCTGACTGACAACGTGGTCCATGCAGGACTGAAATATCTGTCTCAGCTTTTTGAAGTTTCCTGTGATATTGTATTGCTTATTGCAAGAAATGGGCAGCAAAAGACCTGGATCGCATGTCTTTATCTGCCACAGCCATGAAAGCCAACATATTCTGTTCTACTCTCAATGCATCTGACACAGGAGGAGATCAGCTGCCTGTCTTTGAGGCTTGGGTACATTCACAAAATGGGAAATGTGGGAAGCAGACAGGATAGGTTGCTGCAGATAAAAGAGGAATGATGTTTTCAGAAGTTATTTTACTGGTGTAGAGGAAGACCAAAACACCCAGAGGCAGATGTGACTGGATATAATAACAATAAAGGCACCCAGAATAGAAACTGTTTGGTGTCATCTGCAATAGGAAGTAGTGTTTTATGAAGATTTTCAGGCTCAGGACATTTACTGGGGCTTATGATGAAGCAGACAAGGTATTATGAAGTAGACAATCTGCTGTACAAATAGCAGTAGGATTTCCTCAGCCTACTGTAAAAATTTCAAATAAATTAACTTTCCAAGTTTTAGGAAAGCGTTAGGGGAGATTTTAAGGAGAAATTAAGCTGTTTGCAAAGGGCAACCTGGAAAGTCAATTGGGAATTTTAAAGGATATGGAGGAGTTGTTACCCCACTTGATCTGTGAGCACTTGCAGCTTAAAATTAGCTGCAAAATTCTGTAAAACTAACCATCATCACTGGACAACACAAAGCCATCATAAGGACAAAGCATATAAAATAAAAGAATGAGAGCATCTTCCCATGTGAGACTGACACAAAGAATGCAGAAGACATGAGCCAGTACATTGTGGACTGCCACAATAACTGGACCAGTAAAAGCCGTATGAAACAATTTCTGAATATATGTTCATCAGGATTTTTAGAGGAAAATTTGTTTACTTAGAAAATATTTTCTAGATGTGTTAGTTTAATTACAGTTATCTAGCATTGTATAAAACTTCCAAAAGCATCTTGAACCAACCACTACTCCCTAAATCTCCTCCCTTCAAATACAGCCTGCACAGTGGATATTCATATGCCAATATTTTTACATCTAATGTGGTATTGAAGAAACTTTCCTGTGTAGATAAGACCAAATCTACATTCTCTGAAAATATATTTTGACATTAGAATTTTTCTCTCACTCATTGCATAGAGTAGGAACGAACGAAAAGAAAATGCAGACTTGAGTGTTCAAAATTACAACTGCATATGCCACAGGAAATGATAGCAGACAAGAACACAAGGTTGATAATTATCTGACTAATATAAGGGGGGCTGAATATATAGGGCTGAATCACTGTTCTTAGAAAAAGATGGAAAATTCTGTATACATTATTATACATTCTGCAACCTTAGCTTTGTGAAGCATTGCATCTTAATCTATCATTAACGCACAGTTGCTGTTTAAAAATAAAATGCTACACTTTCTTCATTTGCTTTATATCCTAAAGTCACCCAACAAAGAAAAATAAATAATTATAAAAATTATTCTTAAAATTGTTCTTGATAAATAGTTGACATCGGAGGGGAGGAAGTTTCTTTCTGTACTAGAAATTTAGGTTCTGATTAGAAAAATAGTTCTGAGTAGTTGAAAAGTGCAAATATTGTGAAAACAGAAGAATTCCACTGAGAAAAACTATTTTTAAGCCAAAAAGAAACAATTCTTCTGAGGGTTTTGTAGCATTTGTAACTTGAACCAAATGTGGTAAATTGTTTTAACAAAACCACAAATATTATTTGTACCTGTAAAGAAAACAAAACTGTACCAGTAATAATTAGATTGTTTGACTGTAAAAGTTGTAAGAATTCCACGTGCAAATGAAAACCCCTCTGCACTCAAATAAGATAAACTATGCCCTGCATTAATGGGACTTGTTTTGTGCTCTTGCCTGCCAAACACCTGCTGGTCGAGCAAGAGTGCTGACTGGTTAAATTGATTAAACACCCATGTGGGGAGACTGTTGTTTTTTTAACCCACTGAAATGCAACAACTCACTTGGTGAGTGACAAATTGTTTTTGAAATAGATCATGTGTTTAAGAAACATGTTGTGCCCTAGGAAAAAAAATGACGCTTACGAAAATTTCACATTTAAATGTCACTTTCTTTTCACTTTTTACTTTACCTCTACTAAAGTAAGGGAAACTGTAAATTTGTAGACTTTTCTATACTGATTATAGCAAGAACAAGATATCAACATTTTCTACTGTAATACACAATAACGTTTCACAGTTTTATCATTTTATTTTCTGTGCAATTATATGTGCCATCAGGACGATGAAACTCATGTGACAGGGAATAGAATTTTTATAGTTATATCATCTCCTTAATCCATCAGTTCTACGTAAAGGAAGGCAAATATTGCAGGAAAACTCTCAGTAGGCGTTAGACAAGTAACATTAATTCATAGAAGCCATCAACTAGTTTACAAGTTTAGAAATAAAGTGTTGACATATGTGCAACAAATTATGCAACAAAACAGTCATAGATCCATGTGGAAAAATATAGAAAAAGAACTAAAATAAGTTTTATTGATCTGAATTACTAACGAAAAATAGATGCAAAAGTTCATGGTGCCTTTGCTGGATACCAAAGTATGTTTTTAGTATTTTCATTACGTACATAAGTACTATTTGTTAATAGTAGATTTGATGGTGAATTTTAAAAGTATGATTTGCAAAAGATAGATACACTTGCTATACTACCGTGGAGGGGCAAGTGTTCTGCACCACAGAGCCCTCATCCAGGTTTACTAGTTATCCAGATCGAGAACCTGACATAGCACACTATTTTTCCCTTTCTTCCCATGCAACTAAGCTTCCTTTTTCTTGAAACAGAAATAGATACAGGTCCTTTCTAAGGCAAAAAGTCCAATGGCAGGGGGAGGGATAGTTCACATTTCAGTTTGATTTTGATGGGAAGTTAAAGAATGACCAAAGTTGAAAAGTGCTCACAAATACCACAATTAAGACACAAACACTGCATCTTTCAATGTCTCAGTAAAGCAATATTTTTGCACATCTGACTTATTTTATTCAAAGAAACTATTAGTCTCTATTAGAGGAAATTTCTGAAATGTCTTTACAAAATTTAAAAATAAAAACCTGTACTTTTGTTCTGATCTTGCTTATATCTTAGCTAATAGAACTAACAGAGAGAATATGCTCCATTTAATTGCAGTATGCTCCATGGCCTCTTATTGCTAGTGCTTGCATGTCTTATTCCATAAATATAATTTGTATGGTAATTGAGACAAAGAAAAACTTCAAGGAAAGGAGTTTTCCTTGGTGAAATATTTCCTCTTCTATATGTGTATCTTAAGACAGCCCTTGAAACATATTATTAACAAAACCAGAGGAAACCCATAAGTGTTATACTTTTTGAAAGCTGCCTCTTCCTTTCACACAAAAATGTTAAATCAATGTAATTTTTCTTCAGAAGTCTTTTCAATTTTTTGGTGTGGTCAAAGAGTTCAGAAAGTGCTTTACTATTATGAGTACTGAAGAAACATAAAGGTCTGCAAGGTCTGAGGAGACCATATATTAAATAGACAAAAGGATCCATGTGCTGTCAGAGCTCTTCTGAAGTGCTCTTTGGTAGAATTTGTTGTGCTGGTATTTATCTTATGAAAAATTCAATGGATTCTCAAATTAATAAGCTGGAAATAAAACATATTTCTTACTTTGTTAGGTGGAGGGGGGTATATTATGCCTTTGGTTACCTTGTTCAATCAAAGCCGATGTCCAGTCCAGAAAATAAAGTTCATTAGCACTATTCTCTTTGTCTAGGTACTGTGGCCATTTTAACTATGTACCACAGAATTAATCCCCATCCTCTTAAATGATTTCTTGATTTTTTTCTGTCTAAAACCATTCTTTCTTTCATGAAGTCATTGACTGCATTTTAGAGAGCATTATACATACTTCTGGAAGAGATTTTACAGGATTCTGTGGAAGGCTTACTTGACAAATCACTATTTGACAGAAGGTCATTGGCAGCAAAGTGCAGACTGATAGATATTTAGATATAGCAAGGCATTGAAATATTAAAGGAATGTGTGTGACCCATGATT
The DNA here is from genome assembly GCF_030463565.1 of Pelecanus crispus. NCBI lineage: Eukaryota > Metazoa > Chordata > Aves > Pelecaniformes > Pelecanidae > Pelecanus > Pelecanus crispus. The sequence continues at coordinate 111,899,329 of NC_134644.1, forward strand.
TGAAGGCTGGCATTTAAAATGAAGTTCACTAATGCCTTTTCTTTTCCATGTGCAATTTCAACCTGTGACTGAGTTCAGTGTTTATTAAAGCTATCACTCAGTTAAATGGGAGATAACAAAGACAGCAAGAAGAAAGAGGGGGAAAAGGTAGAGCTGGAGGATCTCTAGAGAACTTAAAGCAATTTACCAAAACTGCTGATTTCTAAATTCTTTGAAAGTTAAGGCTAGCTTTTTGATAAAATTATTTAAAACACTTGAGAAAAAAAAAATCTCTTCTGTGTATAAGCTCTGTGAAATGCAAGAAGGTTAGACCAAAACAAGTGCAAGAAATTTAAAGGTGTAGAATTATTGTCTGCTTTCTCAGTGAAATGTGTATATTTAAAATAACATTTCTCACTATGTACAGTTTTCATCGTGAATCAGTAAGTTCACAGCCATGAAAAACACATATATGCATCTCTATCTACCTATCTATTTGTATATGCACACAGTGCACTTATACAAATGTACATGGGCACAGAGGTTTTCTACTTCTACTTAGGACTGGGTCAGATAGAGTGGCAGCATCACATTATGTGTTTTCACAGCTGACAGTGATGTGGTCAGATTTTAACAAAAAATTGTTGTTAGAACCAGCTTTACTAATAAAGATGGTTTATGTTTAATACACGGAACAAAAACGCTCAGAGTGGGAAAAAAAAAGAGGAAAAGGAAAGAGCACTAACTAACATGAGCACTAGTACAAGGCCACAGAGAAAATGCAGTGAATGAAGGTTTATATTGTTCCCTGAACAAAAAAACTGGTAGTGAGTGCTGTAGCCTTTTTCAGCCATCATCTTCTGGGAAAGGCACTGGGCTGTAACTTGGAAAACCATGATGATGTGGCAAGCCAGTACAAACTGCTTCCCCATAGTGCAGCACTTCCCCCTATAGAAAATGTCAGCAGAAAACTGTTATCGAAGGGCCGCTAAAAGCTTGTTCCTCTCACATGATGCCATTAAAAGGCTCACTGGAGTTAATTCAGACAGCAGTCTCTAGCCCCACAACTGCCCTGTGACTGCACCCTCTGATGGATATGAGGAGAGGAAGGGAACCCCAGACAGTTCTGTCCACATTTCTTGTGAGCAAGCTCTAGAGGCACCAAGCAAATTTATACCCAAGCCAGAACAAGGGAAGGAGAAACACAGCCCAGGTGACACAGGTGGAAATGGTCTAAAACTATTTGTCTATCAGGGCCAGCAGAACAGCATGGATCCCATACCATGCGGCGTTTCGTCCCTTTGGTGTTCACTCGAAGGTGAGCTCTGTCATTCAAAAGTACTTCAAATAAGCTATGCAGCAATGTGTTCAGATCGGGAGAGGATCCACCTATGTGACAATAGTGACATCTGACTTGTGGTGGAGGAAGTTCACATTCCTGCCTTGATGCCCCCACCACAGAGGAAATCCTGAAATGTATGCATTGAAAGTGCTGCAGTAAGGCCATGGAACATGATTTACATGCTGAAGTATCATATACTGTTCATAAGTCAATAAGGACTGGGAAGTTTCTTTACCCCAGAACTATGTGATACAAGGGTTATATGACGTAAGGAGTAACTCAAAGAGCCTGAAGCACCTGGACCCCCTGACAGCAGAATACTTATAGTTCATTGATTCACCATACACGCTTAATAGCCATTTTTGGAAGTGATATTTTTTATTCTAGTACGTGCAAACAAGACTGCAGGTACTTTCTGTTTGGCAATGAGAAAAAGCAGGTAAGGTTGGGAACATGTCTCCAAGACATGTTGTCAACCCTGTCTAGGAACTCAACTCAGTTAGAGCTGTTAAAAGGAAACTAGAAGGAAATAATCAGCATGATGTTTTCAAGATCCATGAAGTCCAGATTTGGTGAATAAAGAATTCATATTTCATATTATGAAACAGAAATGGTAAGACCAGGTCAGACCAAAGGTCTGTCTATGTTCGTTTCTTGTCCCATCTGTGTTTCTTCTTTAACTTTCCCTAAACAAAAGAGTAAAATCCACAGCTGCAATGTTTCACAATAGATTATTCAGGCAGCGAGTCTGGTCCATTTATGGTTAACAACATATTTTCCCTTAGAACAAGGCATACAGAGGTGCTGCATTTTTGATACAATTAATGTGAACTAGCTTTCCCCCACAGTCACCCTCCCTTCTCTCTTGCTAAGGATAGGTATAGTCTACTAGTTAGAACAGCTTTCTTTTTGTAGAATACAGATATAAGATACACAGTGTTATCACCTTCTAATTCTAATTCTAATTCTAATTCTAATTCTAATTCTAATTCTAATTCTAAACCTGTGCTGTGAACTCTAACGTATACCTGTTATATATCCATTATGTAGAAGAGAGTAGACATGGGTAAGTCGGAAATTGTGACCAAGAATAACTTGCTTTGGCTGGACTCTGAGATGTGTGACCACATCAGCCAACTAGAAGCCTGTATTACTGCACTTCTGTGCAGTCTGCCCATGTGTGAAAATATCTTCTCTTTCAAAGAATCATGAATTTTCAGGGAATGGATGTTGTTGAACACTGAGAAGCTTCTCTTTTTTTGTGTGTGGCAAAATAGCTAGTTTGTTCATGGATCCATTACCCTGTCCTGTGTTTTAAAAATGGAATTGTATATATACCATCAGGTATGAATTTATGTAGAGAATGAAGCTGAATTCAAGCCAGCTAGTATGTTATCTACTGTCATGGGACATTGCATGATCACATATGCATGTATTCACGCATGCATGTATTCACACTCACTCTTTTGTTCATCTACCAGCCCCTAACTAAACAGGAAGTGGGAAAGAGGGCAGCATAGGTGGAATGAGTATTGATATTAAGAAAACAGTGAAGACTCTCTCAATATGTAAGTATTAAATGCTGTTATTGGTCTTTTAGGACTGAAATATGTTATATCTTCCCAACAATCTGTGTCAAAATTTGCAGACTTGATAGCACTGATTTACAAGCTGTCTCACATCTGGAAACTGTGTATTCATACTGTCTGTGTATTCTGGTGAATAAACAAGACCATACAGTCATATAACAAGATCCTTGAGATATTACCACAATATTGTCTTTTCTTGTAATACCAATATTTCATTTTCATATTAGTGGTACTGCAATAACTAAGATTTACTACCTAAGCATTTATATCAAGCATATCTGTGGTGACAAGATTAGTCTTGAAGGTACGTAATTTTCAAGAGGTAAAGAGAAATGAGATATAGAAATTGCCCCAAGTCACAAAGTACATCCTGGAATACGAAGCCAGAAGTTTATTGAATAAAACAAGGCTAGTATGAGTCCAAACTAAAATAAGTCCTAGATATTTTTTTTTTTGGGGGGGGAGGGGGGGGGGGCAGATATAATCTTTTCTTCATATATATACACATACATATACATAGAGAGAGAGAGAGCTAGAGGGACATGAAACTGAAAGGTTAGAAAAAGACGTGAACAAACACGATGGAAAGCTTGCATCATCTCCACAGTTATGGGAACCAATTTTCTCATCATACACAAAAAAAAAGTGTAGTTACACACCTTGTCTTCTATAGTCATTCTGAAGAGGACATAATAAAGGATGTACAAACTTAGAATATATGATATACCAAGCATGGCATACCATGCCATAATATTTGGACAGGGCAGCTCTCCTTCACTAAGGATTTAAAGAGGCAGTTAAAGAACCAATTCTTGATGAAATATGCATTAACTACACTTGTTGAGCTATTTGATAATTATAAAAATATAACTTATCTTGATGAAGTCAAGCATGTTCACATAGATATTCCAGTCATACATTGCTTCATGCACTTTTTGGGAATAGCTCATAAATCTTCATTTGCAACACTTTGTAATTCAAAACTGTAAACAAAAAAAGATTTTATACCTAACAAATTTCAAGATGTCTCTGAAATGCACAAAGATTTGTCTTCACCTCTTCAGTTATAAAGCCTTACAGACTAGGTTATTACCTGGTGATAAGTACAGATTTTACTACTGGAAATAGGAAAATACTAGAGTAAATAATAACTTCCTTCATTATGGTGATTCCAATGACTGCTGGATACTATTTTGGCACTGTTTAAATGAAGTTTAAACACAGGTTTTTTTTTAACCAGCCTTAAATAGTGCCTTCCCAAAATCTAGAATGTCACAGAATTTTACATGTGCCACGCTGTATCACCTCTTCTCCCCATTCCCAAAGGTATCATACAACTGGACAGTGTTAAATAACTAAGAAAAAATTCTTACCATATCAAAACTCTTCTTGTTTTACTTGCTTGGTGAGCTACTGGTGTGTTCCAAGATGCCTATTACAAACATTGCAGGTAATAAATACATTTCTCTCTTCTCTAAAACACTGCAAAAGGAAATATGTAAAAAAATGGGATTTCTGAGCTCCTGCTGGGCAAGTTATTCTGAAACTCCCAAAGAATCATGGATTGCACTGTACTACTCTCAGAATTTATTCTATTTCAGAAAAGGTGAAATAAGGTTGTAGTTACTGTTGTTATTTCACTGAAAGTATTTGTTATGATCCCAGTCTATTTCCAGCCTTTGTCAGATCTAATAGCAATGCAATATAATCACATAAGCAATAGCTAACACTGCAACCAACTTCTGTATGTCTATTTCTGATTTATACACTATTTTAGGTAGATAGAGTCAGTGAAAGAAACAACATTTTTCCCTCTGAGTCTCATTCTCCTTTTGATGTGATTGTAATCAATTTGCTACATCAAATCACTGGAGTCACTTGAATCTAGTGCAGCTACAAAGTCAGGTAAACTTGGAAGTTCATTTCCCTTACTGGCTGCTGTTGCAAGATGTAAAGCAAAATCAAAAGATGGGGGAGGGGGGAGAAATTTGAGTGACATGAAGTGCCCATAGACTGTTGTAACTTGCACTTCTTTTACAGTGTACACTCTTGGCTGTTCCTAAAGAAATGTGAAAATCAGCTGATTTTTGCAACCAACCTTGTTAACAACAGGGTTCTTTTTCCTGTTTCTAAGCCTAATTGTCTTTAAAAATATTAAAACCTGAAAGTCCTTTGGGTATTGGAGAGATTCCATATTTACAGAACTTTACAGGTCTGTTTTTTAAAGCTCTGGTGTGACATATGAAATCAAGACTCCATCTCTGGAAATGCCAGGAGTTTCATTTCTGACATTGAACAAGGCATTATTTTTACACAGGTAGATATTTTAACTACCTATAAATAAAATAAGAAAAATAATTTTCCATTTACTCCTGATTTTTTTCTTTACAGATTTATTTATTGACTGTCACCTGGGATCTCTACATTCATCAGTGATAAACCATCCAAGCAATGTAAATAATTTGGGGTTTTTTCCCCAAATATGTCCTTTTTTCAAGCTGGCTTCCACTCACTTGATATGACTAAGATATTCAGTTACCTGATTGGGAACCTTGACCTCCTGTGTATGAACACTCTCTGTGTTGTACTTGTAGAAAAAAACACATGTAATATTTCATTTGAGGAAATGCAACTATTTTTTGTTTGACAGTGACTATTTTAGGTTCTTTTTTGAGCAGAGATTTATGGTGATGCCTCTGTTAGTCCATTTTCTTCTAAAGCTCAATGACTAGTGCCAACATCCATTAAAAAAAAAAAAAATTAAATATCTCTTCTTATGTTGTCATTCAACAACATGTTCAGTTTGAGTTCTACAAGCTTCATCTGCCATCCAGTGTGCATGGTAATGCATCACATACCTGTAATGTTTATTAATGAACCCAGACTCCTTTTTTCTTGTATTTAGATGTATTAGTGCTACCTCTCTGCTAGACCACAGCTGGTAAGTTGTTTCTGTTGCAAAGAAGCAAGGTATGACCAAAAGTTTTCATTTTTCCAAGTACTTGTTGAAATTTTGCCAGATCTTTGCCATCTCCCAAGGTATCGAATTCTATACTCTAATTATTTCTCATATTATAACTCCAACACCAATAAGAGCAAGAAATATTAGATTTTTTTTTTTAACCTCCTCCCGGGGGTAGCAATTAATTCCCTTCTTCTTAAGAGGGAAGAACCTTGACTGTGACCCTCAAAACTGTGGTCTGACCTTCAGAAATAAGTCCAAAAACACAGTAAGTTGAGACAGCAGGTTTCTCTTCAGCAACAGCAACAGCTGTGGGAGCTCTGACAGTTCTGAAGAACTGGTTCTTTTCTAGGTTGCCATGGTGAGTCTTCTCATTTATAAGCCATTAATGTTATGCTTTTGTTCCTCACATCACAATTAATTTTTTAGTGAATGCCTTCCACAAGAGGTGGGTTAATGAAATAAATTCATTTACAAATCCTGCAAAATAAATTAACAATCCACCCTTTCAGAATCCTTTCTTCTGAAATTCTTACTTTTAAAATTCCTTGTTAAAATTCTGCACAAGTGGTTAGTTGTCCATTCATTGTTCTTTTAGCTAAAATCCTTGTTTTTAAAGCCTCCTCAATGTCATCTCATTTCTCATTATAAAGCATGCATCCTGCAGCCTGTCTTGCAACAACTGTATAATTATTATATGTTGGCCAAAGAAACTCTTCTGGTGATGAATAGATCACTTACTGAAGTTGCACTCTCTATTTTAATTTCAAAGCAACACCTTTGCATCATAAAACATATTTGCTATGCAAAACTAGCTTTTACATCCCACTTTTCTCAGTTCTATTCTTCATACACCCTTTCTGCTTTTCTTCAATTTCTGCCTCTAGTAATTACTTCACTTCCATTCCCTGAAGGCTCCTCTACTGCCTTCAGTACACTGACTGCCACACTAATAAATTTCAAACATACACCACCTTTGTTTCAAAGCCTGAAAATAAAGAATGTCACACCTTTCTACTTGCATTTTTACCTTCTTGCATTAAAAGAAAATTAGTCTTTTTTCTTAAACACTGCTATTAATAAATATCACAAAGGCAAACCCATCTTAAAGGATGTATTAAAATTGGCCTGAAAAGCCTATTGCCCCACTTGCACAGGGGCAAGTGCACTAATCAGTATCATCAGTTCCACAGGAATATGTTCTTTCATATTTTGGGGCTATTAAGAATTATGAATTATTCTAGAAGCAGAATTCAATGTCCTTTTTTTTCAGCTCCTGAAGCCAAAATATCTTGACACTTTGATTTATACCTGATTGCCGAATCAGATATGCACCACTACAACTTGATTTCAGATGATGCAGAAAGGAGTGTTCCCCAGGTATTAATTCTCTAGAAACTGAACATTTAGCTTTTCAGGAGCACTTAGTTGTTAAAAAGACTGGCATGGCATAGGATTAAGTAACTGGTGACTTATGGTTCTGAAGGCTAATCAGTGTTATCTGTAATATGAGAGTATTAAATCAGACCATTTTTCTTGATGTCGTTATCTGAAGGGTTCATCTGGAATGATACACCTTAAGAGAGAGAGCAAAAGCAACAGAAGTGTATTATGTGGGAAAAAGACATTAAAAAAAAAGAAAAAAAAAAAACCATGCAAAACCAAATGCACATAAATGTAAAAGGAAAGACAGAAGAATATAATCAGCAGATTGGCCTGGCATGAAGTAGCAGTACATGAAAAAGTGATAGACAGGGAATAGTCAAACAGCCACCTGAGGAATCAGAGATGGGACACAGCTGTTGCAAATGGGCAAAGCCTTCAACCTTCAGAAGAGTATTATTCTGAATACAGAGTATGCAAATTGTCTGCACAATGAAGACACATATGGAACTCAACACAGCTTCTGCTGCTGGGAAACATGAAGGCAGTTACCTGAAAGACACACATGAGGCAAGCAATGCTAAGTTTGTGAACAACTGCTGTCTTTTCAATATTTAATTTTACATATTTAACATACTAAAAACCACAAGTCTCCAAAGAAAATTAATTCATACATTAAAAATACTTTTTTAGGACCTGAATTGCTGGAAGAAAAGTAGATTAGACAATCTTTGCCGAATGTAAGATATGAAATTACAGTCTCTATCTAGATCCCATTGAAATTAATTTCTGGTTTAAGCGTCTTCCCCTGACAGAATTTGCAGTTTAGTACAATAATAGCTTTATGCCTTCCATAACACAAAACCTCAAGGAAACACCCCTAAATTCTGTAGAAATATTTGCTTATTTTGTCTCCAAGAGACTCTTCCATATCGCTCTCTTGTATCTGCATTATTGTGACTTACAGTTGAAGATACATATTGCTGTCCAGTTTTAGCATGATTACTTCCTCTTGTGGATTGCTTTGTCTGGAGTTCAGCAGTTCCAACAGAGACTTCAATAATTCATAATTTCCTTACCTCTTTTCAGGAGTGCTTGAGAACTGGAGCACTAGTCCAGTCATCAGTCAATCTTCTCATACCCTCTGCTGCTGTTCTCTTCAGATGTTGTCTTTATTTTCCTGAACTTTCTGGCTGTGACATGGATCCTTGCTCTTTGTCTTCTCTCATGTTTGTTCCCATAAATATTGGAGGCATATGCAAAGTAGTCCAAGAAAATCCCTTACTTGAGGAAAAATGCAGAGCAATGGGCAGGTTCAGTGAAAATGGGGCGGGAAGGGCTTACACTCATGAACCTTAACACCCTAGGGCTATATGATAGAAAGGACCCATGGAACAGAAAGGCTCTCCACAGGTACCAACTTCTTCCTGTAGTTTTGGTGACAAAAGTATGTTCTAACAACAGATTTTGAAGAGGATGAAGTAGTAGTGTTGTGAACATCTACTGGGACCTCTTCCAGGGCATGAGCAACAGAGCTGAAGGACACATACAAGTATTTGTCTGAAGAACTTGTCAGTGGACAGTGAAGACTGGCAGCACAGACTTCATTCTGTCTGAAGGAACCATCCACTTCTTATGATGGGCATAAATAAGGTGGAATGAGTCTCTCTTCCAGCAAATTTTTTTTCATCCTTTGAAATACTCAGAAATATCAAATTCCCTGACAATGCCATCAATATCTGTGAATGAAACAGTTTGAGGCACTTTACGTCTTACAGGCTCTTTGCACACTACTGAGCTTCTAATACACATTTTTAATCTGTTACATTAATAAGGGTGAGAAATGTTTTATTCTCCCAGATGAGAGCTCTGATTCTCAAGTGTAATGGGGCAACAAGTATGTAATTTGTAAACCAATTTGATGACTGAAAAATGCAAATTACATTATGATTATATTATTTAAAAATGCTTTTAAACAAAATCTACTAGCATTTGTGTATTCATTAAACATTTTCGTTACTCACACAAAGTTTTTATACTTTCTGTATTAAAGTCTAGTGTCAAATAACTAGAGTATTAACATAAAATGGAGTTTACTCTTTGACAATGATACCAAGCACATTGTGCTAGACTGAGTCATGTTATTCCATTCATGTTTGTTATACCTTATTATGCTTTTTTTTTTTTATTTTATGCATTACTGTTTACTGTGGTCTTTTTAAAACAAACACAAAAATAAGGGCAACTAGAAACAGTAGTGAATGAAAATTTAAAAATATTGCTGCTTTACTTTTTATGTAAAATGCTCTAATTGGAAAACCTCATGGAAGCTAGGAGTAATGTCTCCTTCCACACGTCTCTTGAAAAACTAAAGGATTTTTTTTTTCCATTATAACATGGATTTGGGTCCTGAAACAACCAATGCCATTAACTGAAAAGAAGTTTACAGTGTTTCAGTTTTTTGGACAGAGTGGAACAGTTTGCCATGAGTGTTCTGTCTCCCTTAAATACCAATGGATACATCCAAAACCACCCTGAATTTGTACAAACACATTCACATGTTCATACTAATTCTTGAAAACTAGACTCATGGTAGTTGTTTCATTATTAATAATAGAATTCACCACTGGGTACCCAGACAGTCAGCTTTGTCTTATAAATCCTTTAAAGTTGAGGGGATTTGAAAATAACTTTATTTTCTATAAATCTTTCATAATGCACAACTGTAGTTCATATCTTGTTTTGCATCCATATGAAAAGAATACATAAACACTTCATAAAATAAAACACAATAGTAATTATTATAATGAAATTTCTCCATAATTATGTTTTTCTTGGCATGAAAACCTGTTGGTTTTAAATCAAAATCAGAACTAAAAAAATGTTCTTCAAGAATGAATTTTCTCCCTAGGGTAAACTAGGAAAGCAGGGATCCTACCCTTGTTGCATGGTTACAACATGAATAAAGACCATGCTGCAGGGAATAGGTAGCAGCTGTCATTCTGATACATTAGTCTGTAAGAGCAGTGCAAGGCCATGACTGCAATTCTCTTTGAATGTCTGGCTAAGCACTCTCCTTCATGTATTATTAATGTTCATGGGAAGTTAAGATCTATGCTTAGCACTTATTGTGCCTCTCTTTCCTGCAGCATGTGATACATAGCATAGTGGCATTCATATGAATACCAAAGAGCTGTTTAGGTTCTCCTAATTTTTATTTTTGTAATATAATCATTTTTATTAAAGAATTGTATTTTTTTAAGTGAGTTACAATCAGGGACTGCAGCCCTTTTTTACAAAAAGCCTTCACTAAAAATATTTACATGAATAAATGAAATTAAATTGTAGCTTATACATTGAATATATTTACTATCAATTTTGTTATTTTCTCTATTTTTTTCTTTCAAGACTTTTGGTTCAGCATCTTAGATAATCTCAGTATCATGTCTCAATCTGGAAACTAACTGAGAAACATACGAATTATTGCTTTCAAAAATTAAAATTATTATATCTATGTCAATATCTACCTCACTTAACAAATCCCACCCGCACTGTAAATTATACATCTTTTATGTGTTTCAAAAGCCACAAGGAATGTGATATTATATCACACAAACTGAACTGGAAAAAGTTGCTTTAGCACAATTTTGTGCTGTGTTCATTTTTGGTATATCATTTCTGACAAGAACTGGCTACCAATGTATAAAACAAAACATTTTTTCACATATCAAAATATTATAATACCAGAAGAGATCTGAGCAGAAATACAGTACACCTTTTTTAAATCAGTGAATATATTCAAAGTACATCCAGGATTACAGAACTATTTTTAATACATAAAAGTACAAAATATATAAATAAATAACATAGTTTTGAGAAATTTTGAGGATTGTGCAACATATTCACATTTTTAAAAGCCAGGAATATTATGTAAGATAATTAAAACTCAGAAACAAAAATAACAAATGAGAAAAAAATAATCTACATTTCTTGGAAATATTTCTATCCACGTCTATTTTGTGTGAGAACCAGTTTCTCAAGTGATTGGATTTAATATATGACATATGAATATTATATAAAAATTATACTATGTTCACTATCCATAAATGCTTTTTTTAAAGTTTGGAACCATCTTAGTCATAAAAATGGTTCAATCAGAATTTATTAATCGATCAAGTTTTTACCCAAAACTTTAAGCAAAGGTGAGTTATAAGTTATCCATATTCTTTTCACTTTATATTAGCTTGTCTAATAAACCTCTTCTAAGTAAATGCACTTGAGTGGGGCATCACAAAAGTTTTACTTGGACAACTGAGTGAAAAATATTTGTAACAACTAAATGTCTTGTTGGCATAGTCCAATTGTAGCCAAAATGCCTCTTCTGTTTAATTGGGACTTCACTAGGCCCTCTGGATTCTATTTGTCATCTTAGCTGAAAATGAACATAAGAAAGCTTACATACAAAAAGCAATAGGGCACATTGTTTGGGCAAAGAAATTTTTTTATATTTCAGCATAAAAATATGCATATAAAAGAAAAAATATTGTGAAAAGCAAGATTCACATGTTTTCAGAAGCAGCTGAGATCTTGCAAAACTTGCCCTTCTTATAGATGTGTCCATTCCTCTTAAAGTAAAATGGGGATATTTTTTTATACATGTGTTCCACAATAGCAGTGTTTAAGGCCAACTAACATGGTAGCAAATACCACAAAAAGGCCTTGAAAATATTAATAATTTTACAATCCTCTGCACAATTTTGCTACATTGAGGTAAAAGGACCTGTCCTAATTAATTTTCTGAGCTATATTCCCTCCTAGTTCTGAAAGCAGTAAGATTAGTACAAAAACCTGTAAAATACTGTTATAAAAGATACAATAAAATGTCAAAATTAAAGCTGCATGGGCTACCTTAATTCTGGCATATAGAAGTATTTGGTGTATGACTTATGACAATCATATTTTATGTATATCTTTTGGTAGAAAATAACTTATTATGTTTTAAATACTAGATTTTTGATAGCTGGTTTCATCAAAAGTGTAATAATGAGTATGGTGAAGAAGATGGAGTTCAGTTAAAAACACTGCCTATATGGAAAAATTAAAGCATGTCCAAGTATCTTTCTTTACTCATGAAAGTTTCACATGCACTAAGACATTTATCAGTAATACATGGCTTACTGCCAGAGAGTAAATAGTGCATAAGACTAACAGGTAAATGCTATGAAACAATCATTCCTAAAGGACTTTTTTAAAATGAGCATATATATAAGTCTTCTGAACAAAACAGCTGAATTTCCAGTACCAGTATTAGCAATAAGAATGTAACTCCTATGCAAACTCCACTGACATCAGTGGAAGTATTCATTAGATAATGTGTTGTAACAGTCTTTGGTGCACAGACAGGAAGCCATAGCTACTTGAATAGCCTACTCACTGTGACAAAAAGTCATCAAGTTTGATCTTGTCAAAACTTTATGTCCTGGTTTCGGCTGGGATAGAGTTAATTTTCTTCCTAGCAGCAGGCATAGTGCTGTGTTTTGGATTTAGTAGGAGAAGAATGTTGATAACACACTGATGTTTTTAGTTGTTGCTGAGTACTGCTTATGCTAGCCAAGGACTTTTTCAGCTTCCCATGCTCTGCCAGGCGCACAAGAAACTGGGAGGGGGCACAGCCAGAATAGTTGATCCAAACTGACCAAAGGGCTATTCCATACCATATGACATCATGCTCAGTATATAAACTGGGGGGGGGGGTGGCTGGGGAGCAGCGATCGCTGCTCGGGAACTGTCTGGGTATCGGTGGGCGGGTGGTGAGCAATTGCATTGTGCATCACTTGCTTCGTGTATCATTATTATTATTATCATTATTATACTGTTACTATTAGCATTACTATTTTACTTTATTTCAATTATTAAACTGTTCTTATCTCAACCCAGGAGTGTTTCTCACTCTTACTCCTCCGATTCTCTCCCCCATCCCATCGGGGTAGGGGGAGTGAGCGAGCGGCTGCGTGGTGCTTAGTTGCTGGCTGGGGCTAAACCACGACACTTTACTATTAAAGACTGAAATGTTATTCCAGGAAGAATAACAATATTAAGAAAAAATAATGTAATTGCTTGTTGAAGAAATTAATTGGGAAAATTTTCTTATTTAACTTCTCTCAGTAATATTTCTTTACTCATGGATCAAACAAAGTTTTGACATGACGACATGTGGACTTCTAGTCTTTTCAAGAAAATTGTTATCGTTCAGTGCTATGAAGCTTTCATTTGATTGTGATCACTGTGTTTCACTGATTATGTTTGTTTTGATAGGGATAAACACAGTGATATATGAAGAGATCCTGAAAAACAGTTAAGCCAAAGATAACCCATAGGTAGTAAAAATTAAAATCAAGATTGCATGTCTTTATAAAACCACGTTCTTCTTCAACTGTGAATTACTGTATATGAAAGAAGTGCTGGTCTAGGTGTCCCATTAAAAACTCAGCCTAGATGATCATTATAGTTATTTTGCCCTGTAAAAGTGGTGAAACACTGAAACTTGACAGGAAATTTTTGCCACCTCTCAGCCAAAAAAGTTCAAATAACTTATGTGATCAGATTACTTAAACTTCAGATTACTGAATCAAATTGATTCTTAATGTCTCAAAGAAGATTTCTAACAAAAATGATCAGAAGGATGGAATTCCTCTCCTATGAAGAAAGGCTGACAGAGCTGGGGTTGTTCAGCCTGGAGAAGAGAAGGCTGCAGGGACACCTGACTGCAGCCTTTCAGTACTTAAAGGGGGCTTATAAGAAAGATGAGGACAAACATCTTCATCAATCTTCATCAATGACATAGACAGTGGGATCAAGTGCACCCTCAGCAAGTTTGCAGATGACACGAAGCTGAGTGGTGCCGTTGACACACCAGGAGGACGAGATGTCATCCAAAGGGACCTGGACAAGCTGGAGAAGTGGGCCTGTGTGAACATCATGAGGTTCAACAAGGCCAAGTGCAAGGTCCTGCACCTGGGACAGGGCAACCCCTGATATCAGTACAGGCTGGGGGATGAAGGGATTGCGAGCAGTTCTGCAGAGAATGACTTGGGGGTACTGGTAGGTGAAAAGCTGGACATGAGCTGGCAATGTGCACTTGCAGCCCAGAAAGCCAACCGTATCCTGGGCTGCATCAAAAGAAGCGTGGCCAGCAGGTCGAGGGAGGTGATTCTGCCCCTCTACTCTGCTCTGGTAAAACCTCACCTGGAGCACTGCGTCCAGCTCTGGGGCCCTCAGCACAAGAAGGACATGGACCTGTTGGAGCGGGTCCAGAGGAGGGCCACCAAAATGATCCGAGGGCTGGAGCACCTCTCCTATGAGGCCAGGCTGAGGGTTGGGGTTGTTCAGCCTGGAGACGAGAAGGCTGCGGGGAGACCTTATTGCAACCTTCCAATACTTAAAGGGGGCCTACAGGAAAGACGGGGAGAATCTTTTTAACAATGCCTGTTGTGACAGGACAAGGAATAACGGATTTAAACTAAAGAAGAATAGATTTAGACTAGACATAAGAAAGAAATTTTTTACAATGAGGGTGGTGAAGCACTGGCACAGGTTGCCCAGAGAGGTGGTAGAGACCCCATCCCTGGCAACACTCAAGGTCAGGTTGGCTAGGGCTCTGAGCAACCTGCTCTGGTTAAAGCTGTCCCTGCTCACTGCAGGGGGTTGGGCTAGATGACCTCTAAAGGTCCCTTCCAACCCAAAGCATTCTATGATTCTATGATTCTATGATTCTATGATTCTATGATTCTATGAAACCTTTTAGCAGGTCCTGTTACAGTAGGACAAGAGGTAATGGTTTTAAACTAAAAGAAGGTACATTCAGAGTAGATAGAAGGAAGATATTTTTTACAATGAGGGTGATGAAACACTAGGACAGGTTGCCCAGAGAGGTGGTAGAGGCCCCATCCCTGGAAACACTTAAGGTCAGGTTGGACGGGGCTCTGACCAACCTGCTCTAGTTAAAGCTCTCCCTGGGAACTGCAGGGGGGTTGGGCTCGATGACCTCTAAAGGTCCCTTCCAACTCAGAAGACTCTGTGATTCTATGATTCTATAAGAGCACCCATCTATTTTTTAATAATTTTAATATTAACTGCAGATGTTTTTAATTAGTAGAGCTTGAACTTCTTGCTGCCATGAACTTGAAGTGGTATATTTTTGGAAAAGCCTTTATCATCTCTGCAAGATATACCCCAACTGCTCCCAAAGATTTGTTTCAGGATGATGTCAAATCCTTTTGATATAGGTGTAGACTATTTGGACTTCCAATGGCTCTAGGAGTTAAATCTGTTTTGCAAGAGCTCTTTTGAGTTTTGGTGGTTGGATTTGTTTACGTGTTTTGTTGTTGTTTTTTGTTTGGGGTTTATTTATTTATGATGTATGGCTTGTACCCCAGCTATAAGAAACTTTTTAAAAATAACTAGCACTTGGAAAACCTGTTGCAAATTGATATACTTTAGAAGTTTTTTAAAAAACAGGACATATCATCAAATCACTTGTATATGTCAACAGAAATAACAGTAAGGATTCTTTATCCTTACTGTTAATGTGAAGAATAAAGTTAAAGAACTTTACATTTAACTATAACTCTGCATGGAGTAAAATGTTCAAATTACTGCATCTGAAAATACCAAATAATTTCTTGAATTTTAATTCTAAAAAGATATGACTTTGTTTTCTATAGTTCTCATCTTGTAATATAGAGAGAACACTGACGTTCCTATATCCATATATTCATACGTATTGTAAGTGATCTAAAATAAATTTTGAAAGATGGCAACATTTATCCTTTGAAAACTGTCAAGCTTCTCATTTAGGCTGTTGTCATGTTATGCCAGTCTGGAAGCAAAAAATGCCATTGACATGAAATCACCCAAACTAATATTTGACCACCCAGGCTTCTCACATTTAACAAGCTTTTCTTTTTTCTTTTTTCTTTTTTCTTTTTTCTTTTTTCTTTTTTCTTTTTTCTTTTTTCTTTTTTCTTTTTTCTTTTTTCTTTTTTCTTTTTTCTTTTTTCTTTTTTCTTTTTTCTTTTTCTTTTTTCCTTTCTTTTTTTTTCCTTTCTTTTTCTTTCCTTTTTCCTTTTTCCTTTTTCCTTTTTCCTTTTTCCTTTTTCCTTTTTTCTTTTTCCTTTTTTCTAAGAATGTGCTACTTTGCACACCCTTGGTATGCAAGGGGCTGGAAGGGGAAAAAAGGATTTCAGACATTAGTGATTGTGTAATAATTTTAACAGTCCACCATGGTACTATACTGATGGGTTTTATTTTAATTATCAGAAATACATTTAGCTGAACATCTCTAAAGCTCATTCAGATAAAACCCGCATGGGACCATGCCACCTGATCTTACTGACAATGATTTAAATTGCAACCCGGGGCAGAAAGCTGGTTTCAACATGACCAGTACTCAGAAATTCAACTCACTGCTTCTTAATCCATTGAACACCATTCAGACACATTAACTGGAAGACAGTATTAAATTATCCACTGCATGCCAAAACAGATAAAAACTAAACTTAATCTTTTTAAAATCAGAAGGTGGCATCTAATGACTGTGTTTAAATTAATGGGAGTAGAGCTGCCTCTATCCATGAGGTAATAAATTATTTTGTGAAAATGCCCTGCACTGATATGCACTGAGCATGGGATATTGGGCAAATTATCAAAGCTACTGAACAAGGGCCTTTCTACTTTGAAGGTCCACTGCAGCAGAAAGTTGAGGGAGAGGAGAGAAGAAAAGAATATAGAGATTAGCTGTCAGGTATATTAAAACAGTTATTTACTAAAACAAATCAGGACTTCTGTTTCCAGGGTCATTAAGTGTTAGTTTAATGTGGAAGTATGCCTGCAGATAGTGCGTGGGTTATAAAAAGAGATAAAATATATTGAATGCACCATTTTTCTAAAGCATTTCAGCCCGATTTTTATGATTCATCAAACACTGGTCTCACGATATCACCCAGAGTCTTCCCAATATAATATACCCAAGAGCAGCACAATAAAAAAGAAGTATTTTCCTGCTGTATACACCAGGACTCAGAGACATCTTTTGAAACAGGTTCTTAACTAGATTAACTAGTCAGCCTGAGGGCACACCTAACATTCATCCTGGCTGCATCTGTACAACCTGCTCTACAGACATAGTAAACATGAGAAATTATACAATCTGAGTATTTAAGGATCTTGCATTAATTTTCAAAAGCTGAAAATGAGTAAAGCCACTATTGCTTTAACTCTAAAAGTGCTGAGCATCTAGCATGAGAATCAAGTCTATACAAATAAACTCCTGAGCACGCCAAAAGATAGGTGCTCAGAAATGCATTCTTGTTCTGCTAGTACAGTGATGAGTTTGTGACTCCACATCAAAGGAAAAGCCTCTGCATGAGGTTTTTAAAATAGACTTAGTCTTATGTCTCAGTATTAACCTTTCTCTGTAAAAGCATAAAGATTTTAAAATTGTGTTTGCAATGTTCCCCTTTTTAAAGACAAGGAGATTAAGCTGATAATAAGGTTCAACATTCAGGATAATAATTGTGAAATTCTTAGTGGTAAATTGAATTAAGTTTTTCTTTTTAGGCTTAGGTCCAGGTCAGCCTTTACATTTGTGCAATGATTCCTTTATGCTTAAATATTTCATTTGCAGTGAGACAATATTGACTTTACGGGCCAGATTCTATTCTTGGTTTCATATTGAATGAGTGGTCTTATCATATATTTATGTGTATTTATAATAAATTAAGCAAGAATTTGACTTTGTAATAAACATTCTCTAAAACTATACTCTGAGGTCTCTGAAGCCTTTTTGCTTGAGGTTTATATTATATTTTCACAAAGATAACTTGTTCACATTCTGTCATGAGGCTGATTTAGGGATATCCTTTTGTGCCAGGGTAACTGAAATTATTCTGACATTTAAAATGATGTTGGATAATCTTAAATTAACTGACTGACTTAGAAGTTGAATTTTAAGGAATTCTTCATTTTCTGTGAAATACTGATCCTTTTTCAAGAATAGATCAACATGGGTGCCTTCCTAATATGAACCAAGAGAAAAAAATGCACATCATTTAGGATGGGCAACAAGCTTTGCACATACTTAGGGAACTGCTCTTGTCTTTACAATGAGCCCTTTAAAATGTCACCCTAGAAAAATGAGAAGACTTGATTAGGTGAAAGAAATATTTCATATGGGACACAAAGGCTCTCTAATACTTAAAAGTTCTGTGTCTTAATTGAAATGTGTGTTTATAGGTAAAAGTGAGGTATGTGAATATTTATATATACTCACATACATTCATGTAAGTACCCACCCATTGGAAAATAGATGTTATTTTTATTCTTGTTATTATTGGTAATATTATTAAGGATGTGCTTCTTGTTCTGATTCTCAGTTGTTCAGCATTTTTAATTGACTGAGTCACTGTGCTGGTTTTAGCTGCGATAGAGTTAATTTTCTTCATAGTAGCTAGTATGGGGCTATGTTTTGGATTTATGCTGAGGATAGTGTTGATAATACAGGGATGATTATGATTTTTCATTATTGCTGAGTAGTGACTACACAGAGTCAAGGCCTTTTCTTCTTCTCACACCACCCCACCAGCGAGTAGGCTGGGGGTGCACAAGAATTTGGGAGGGGACATGGCTGGGACAGCTGACCCCAACTGACGAAAGCGATATTCCATACCATATGACATCATGCTCAGCATAAAGCTGAGGGGAAGAAGAAGAGAGGGGGGGAACATTCGAACTTATGTTGTTTGTCTTCCCAAGTAACTGTTATGCGTGGTGGAGCTGTGCTTTCCTGGAGATGGCTGAACACCTGCCTGCCGATGGGAAGTAGTGAATTAATGCCTTGTTTTGCTTGGCTTGCGTGTGCAGCTTTTGCTTTACCTATTAAACTGTCTTTATCCCAACCCATGAGTTTCCTCACTTTGACCCTTCCGATTCGCTTCCCATCCCACCAAGGGGGAGTGAGTGAGTGGCTGTGTGGTGCTTAGTTCCCAGCTGGAATTAGACCACGACAGTCACACACAGTGTATCATTATCTTGACATGGACAACTTCATCCAAATTCGACATCTTCCTGATTTTCATCTGTTCCTGTTTCCTGTATTTCTTCTTTCATGTGCTGAATATCTCTATTATAAATTCCCATTTGGGAAGAAAAATGTCAAAACATAATGAAATTATCAAATAAATACATTGATTATATTCTCCAAAATTTGCATAGTAGCTATAAATGTGAGTAGATGCTAGATGCTGAAGTAACTTAGTAAAGTCAATAGTCAATGTATATGTCAATTTTAGAAGTATAATTTACATCTTAAAACTTTTCTCTATAAAGACTATGTAATAAATCAAGATAAAGAGGTACGGAGGAATTTTGACAGTTTATCCTATC
The DNA here is from genome assembly GCF_030463565.1 of Pelecanus crispus. Lineage (NCBI taxonomy): Eukaryota > Metazoa > Chordata > Aves > Pelecaniformes > Pelecanidae > Pelecanus > Pelecanus crispus. The sequence continues at coordinate 111,919,025 of NC_134644.1, forward strand.
CTGTGTTTCTTATGCATTTTTACAGGTACTTATGCATGATTTCTGTTAGATGTTCTTCTCTCTTGGTTCTCTAGTACTCATTTTTTTTACTATACCACTGTATCACCTATGTCCCGTATTTTGCTTTCATTTTCTCTGTTTTGAAGGTAATTCAGCTTGATGGGTTCTGTTCTGTTCATTGTTTCTTTCAGCTGTCCTCCCCTTCATTATTATTTTGGTAGGACTCTGCCATACTTTGATTTTGGTTTTGTTAGTTCTAGTCACCAAACCACATTTTATCTCTTCAAATTTTTATCATTGCCTCACCTGTTATTTTCCAGGGATGACTGGGCAGTCTTTGCACAGTCTGTCTGCTTTTCAGTCTGCCTGCTGCTCTCCTGTGCTGCTTCTCACATCCTGTTGACTCACACTTCTCTGGATAAGAAGTGAAAATATGCTTGATCAGGTGATTCTCCAAGATTGCCGAAGGGCAACAGACCTTCTTCAGCTGAGAAGGAGTTAAGCATCACATAAGGCCATTGCACCAAGATACACAGGATTTTGTGAGTCCAGAACAAACTACAGAAGCAATTCTCTACATCTGTCCAGTCAGTCTAAGGATCCCAAAGCCATTAGTCCACTAACCCTGTCCAGCTTTTGCCTCCTAAATTGAAAGAGATGGCCTTAGAACTATAACATATTAGAAGTAAAAATAGTGGTTTGTTTTTATGTTTGGACTTTTAGGGTTTCTTTTTCTCTGCATGAACATCTTACAAAATAACACCACAGATTTTAGTATAATTAAATTATTTGAACACGTTTAAGAAATGCTAAAATCAAGTCAGTTGACAACTCTCCCTTATTCTACCTACTCCTTCATTGTCAAGTCATCTTTCTCCTCATCCATACCATCAGAAATTTAATATTCCCACTATAGTCTGTATCTTTTCACTGCTCGATTCTGCCTCGCCTTCCTAAAAAAGTTTTATTTTACTTGATTTTTTTCTTTCATCTAGGGCCAGAAGGGGAACCCAAAAGACAGTTTGTCTTTTACAGGACTCCAGGGAATAGTAAGAACTCTTTGATGGGTTAATCTGACTGCATTTCTTCTAACATAGTAGGTCAGTGGTCCACAAATTTCTGAGAGCCTTTATAAGAGACAGTTCCAGATATTTCTGAATCTAAAAAAACAAGCCTGTTATCAGACACTTTAAGTTAAATAAATTGTTGTCATATGATCCACTGTCAAAGGTAACAGGGCCCACAAACCACAGAAGTCTCAATATTTTCTACATATACACAGAATCATAATAATGTCTGGAAGAGAGTAGTTTTCTCTCTTAAGAATGGAACCCACAATCCTGAATCAGGCAAAAGAAGAAGGAAACTGAGTCATGGTCAAAAACAAATGTGAAAAAAAATACAAATTTTTGTTATTTAGACATTATTATTGACACATTGGGTGTGAGATGGATGCATAAGTTTTAACATGCCCTGTCATGGAAAGAGAAGTAAATTAATCAACCAGTAATCCCAGGCTAAGTGTTAAAAAAAGTCATCAAAAACAAGTAAACAGTTTACTAAGGAGAGGAATATTGACAGTCCTTATAGATGGTGACATTAATAATCACTTCTGACAGGGATGTGGAACCCTATGCAAATATTATTTGGTTTTCCCCCATTCTGCAAAAGTCTTGTCATTTACAATTTTAGCTTTCATAATATAATACAGAAAAAAGGGAGAAAAATTACTGTCAAGACTTGTAATCTTAGGTGATTATGTTTACTAAGGAAAAAAAAAAGAATAACCGTTCAAGAAAATAATACACAAGTGGGAAGAAGTGGAGGAATACAGGTTACCTGGATTAAAATAAGACCAGGAAAAAAATGGCCTTAAACAGTTTATTAGATTGTTTCCAATCCCTAATAAAAACATACTAACATGTTCCAACCTGATTTAATTTGGCAGTCCACAAAAAAAAAAAAAAAAAAGAGAGAGAGACATCAATCAGGATAAATTACTGGGCTAAAACTGAAGTAGATTAGCAAAGCTGAAGGTAAGTTAGTTGGGAACTTCTGAACAAAGGTTTTCACGAGGAAACGCTGAATCAGCAGAATTTGGTTGTTTCGTTGCTGCCATCTCTCTTGACAAACAGGAAAAGCTCTGATGAGCTGATGCCAGTTTTTCTGCCAGCTTATGCAGCGCCCAGCCTCGCAAGGTCTGCCAGTCTGAGCTTGGCCCTGCATGATTGCTGCCTTGGGGATGGGGACCTGGTGCTTTCAGAAACTGCTGCTCTGGAAGGAGCTGCCAGTTGGACAGCTTGGGGTCACGGGCATGAGGGTTTCCAGATTTCTGGAACAGCTGGTGCCCTGCACTAACTGACATCCACAGCTATAGAAAAACACCTGAGCAAGCACGGGAAAACACAATTACTTGCATAGTTTATTTGCTATAATGTGGTCTTTTCTGTAAAATTAACTTTAAAATGTTACAATTTGAAACAGGCAGGAAGAAGAATTTTTGACACTGGCATAAGTCCCAGCGGGAGACTAGGAAATGGCTTTTCCAGTCCTATACTATCAGCAGTAGCCACATTCGGTTCTCCCTACAGACCCTCCTTGTTGTCTACCCAACATACTGCATCCTTTTCCAGATGGACACCTCTAATACAGAGAGCTATTTTCTTAAATTTCATGCAGATAATGCAAATCTGGAAAAAAATACCCTTACAGAGTCAAATGAATAGAACTATCCCAAAGATATAATTTCTAAAGTGATGGTGCTCCCTTCATAGGAATTCATGAAGTATTTTAAATTCTGTTACAGGTAAAAGGTTAAAGTGTTAAATTTGAATTTCTTCCAACCATTAAGCAATCATACATGTATTAGCTATTTGGGAAAACTGTACACAGAGCAGGTTATAATTTTACTTTACAGCTCTCAAGAAACCTTGCACTCTGAATTATTGCCTTTCACCTGCAAAGGATTAAAAATCAAGAACTGGAAAACATTTCCAACCTCTTTAATTTCTATTATATTTCCAAACCAAGAGAATTAATTAGGACCTCTTTGTATTAACCCGAACCTGTTTGGTCATAAGACAGTCCTCAGTCACAACAGTGAGAGTGTACAATACACTTGTGAAAAAATGGGGTTTTTTTATAACTTTCACTGGTGCCAGCTTGTGTGCATATTTGGGGGCAACAGGAGAGTTACAAGCATATAACAAGAGAAAAAAAAAAAACATGCACAGGCAGCATTTGTAAATATACTAATTTAATTCAATAGAGAAGAGTTTTAAAGTTCTCGTGGCCCTCAGCAGCATAAACCCTATTCACCATTTCTGGAATCATAGCAGGCAAACTTGCTTTATGCCTGTAGCATGCTAAAACATCTGAAAGACAAGGTCCATAATGAAAAGTTTCCTGCATGTCTGTGGAAACTCCTTGGCTCCCAAAATTTTTGATAAGTTGGGATATCCCTTTCTAAAGAATCTGTAGAACATCGAAAAACATAACCTTTTCTTTGACTGTGCATGACCATACACAGATCTCGTGGAATCTTCAGATGTGTTTTGAGTCATCCAGCACAGGGATCTGTCAGAACATGGTAAGTCTCCAATTTGGCCTGCATGCCCACATCCAGCATAGAAGTATAAAGTCAGCAGACTCAATGCACTTTAGATCTCATTTGAAATGAAAAAGCTTAAAGGTAGCAGAAACTTTCTCATAACTGAAGCATTCAATACATCAAAAATATCTTTAATGAAAAGATTAACATTTTGTTCATGTACTGTAGGAGAAAAACTGCTGATAGTAGCAGTATTTAAGTTTTCAATTAAAACTATTTGTACATCGCAACATTAGAAAAATTTGGAATTCTATTTGATGCTAAGCAAATACAACTTTCTGAGAAAAATATTGCTACAGTAGAAAAATGAGAAACATACTTTGTCAATATACAAGAGAAAAAAGGTCTTCAAAGAGGACAAAACAATGTGTGCTGCAACACATTTTTCTTTTAAATCAACACATAATCTTATAGGTATTTTAACAACAGGAAGTACTTAGTTTTTCAAAATGTATATGATACTGCATGAAGTGGCATAAATGGCATAACATCTTTTTTTTTTTTTTTTTCACATGCATATTGTCAAGGGGAGAATTTGAGTTCTTTTCCTCCAGTCCAAAGTATAATACCTGTATTTTTTTATTTAAAAACCCTATAAATCTAAAAAAAAAAAGATATAAATAAAACACAAAAATGTAATTTCCTTGTCCAGTCAAATCCAGATATTTTTGGTAGCTGTCTTTAAATGCAAAGCATCTGTACTTAGTTCATTATGTTATGTTATGTTATATGTTAGAAGCTGATCTTCTACAAAGTTCTAAATACCTTATTTGTGAAAATAGCAGTCTTTCAAAAAGTTGAAATTTGGATTATGCTGCCCTATCTCCTACCACCTTACTTCTATAATATTTCACCAGAATGAAGACTTGTGAAGACTTTGTTCGAAAATGTTAATTCGTTAAAACTAAGCTTTTTTTTTAAAAAAAAGAATTCTCTAGTACATTTAGAAAAGAAGATAGGGAACTTTCTAGGTAGAAGAAAACAATATTCTTGAGAACCCAGTTCCTCTACTGTGAGAGCAATTATTTGGAAACAGACTGAAAACCAAAGGTTTCGGGGGGGGGTTGTGTGTGTGTGTTTTGGTTTTTTTTTTTTGTGGGGTTTGTGGGTTTTTGGTTTGTTTGGGTTTTTTTTTTCTGGCTATTATGAGGGACAAGGAGTACTCACAGTACTCATATCCATACTTGGGTCCTTATGCTTTCTCTGTCAGTGTCAAAGGACTTTCTATCTATCTCTCATTCCACTATCTAGATTTCAGCATGTATCTGTCTTTTCAGTTCAGTATTTCACATTGAATAGCTACTTAGTATATTTAATAAATGATACAGAGAGTCCTCTGTTTCCACAAATCATTCATCTTTTTTTTTGCTTGTATGTGATTCTACGTCCTAGTTATTAATTAGATCATGCCTTATTTTCCCATAACATTTTGACATTACAGTCATCAATACTTACCCTTTCAAATCCTTCCTGTCAAGAAAAAGTATGTTCCACTGGGTTTATGTAGCTTAAAATGTCCATGACAGAGCATCTGTGTGAGACTGAGAGAGAAACTCTTCTTGCTCAGTAAATAGCCCTTGGGACCACATTTTGTAATGATCTGAACAATTAGCTAATTGCATGAAGAGCTTTTCTTCTCCTCTAGAAGAGAAATGAAAAGAAATGACTAGTTCTGGGAAAGGAGTTCAATTCTTTGTAAAATCACAAGATACAAAGCTACTCACGCTAATATAAAAGATCACATTTGAAAAACAGCAGAGTGACTTTGAAATATAAAAGTGGTGCATACCTAAGCATTAAGCTGTCCAACTGTCTGAACCAGATTCTAAACATACTAAATGTTAATTACGAGGTAGGAGTTTAAGGGAAACTGAAAATGGTGGAAGATGAAATATCAATAATTGGAGTTTCCTCAGTATCAACACAAATATCTTTTGGTTTGCCTGCAATGATTTCTCTGGCATCTAATCAATTCTCTGTACTCTCCAGTATTACAGAAAATCATTTTCATGGTAAAACCCTTTTTGGGCACCATAAAAATTTAAGGAGCGTAATCCTTCAAATATAAATTGGAACTTGAAATAGAAACAGCAGCAAAAGTTTAATTTAGTTCAATAAAATGTCAGCTTAATTCTTTGAATAAAAAAATGAGAAAAAGAAAAGGGAACATATATAAACATGCAATAACCTAAAGCAAACAACAAATGACAGTGAGCTACATGAACGTATTGTGACCTATGACAGCTATAACATTAGTCTAGACAGCAGACAATAAACCACCAAATATTTTATTCTATATAATCTAATAAAAGCAGGCCTGAAAATCTCTGAAGAAATGAAATTTCAGTAACAAAGGGGAAATATTTCTTATGGGGTTTTTTGTTGCTGTTTTTGGGTTTGGGTTTTTTTTTTCATTTTCTTGGGTAACTTCAATGTAATCCACCCAAGAAGTCTTTCCTGGAAATTATCCAGATTCTGTTAGCTTCCACAAGCTTGGTGAGACATATTATGTTCTTAGTGTCAATCTTATGACATCTTTCCTTGAGAAATCTAGTCTGTGACAGCATTATGTGGCTTATAAGGATATCAGGAAGTAAATGTAAAGGTATTATAGAGCAATACCAACCGCAAAGGGTGCTATAAAGGTGATTACTTTGAAGCTCAGGACAAGCTAAATTTCCAGCTATCTTTCTTACTTTCCTAGCCTTCTGATTTGAAAGATATGTTTCAGTCACTCTTTGCAAAAGCAGATTTTGCAGCAGCCCCAGGAGAGAAAAAAAGTGCTAGAGCATTTATTACAGTCTGTCCAAGGAATAACAGGGTTAATAATGTTTGATAAGCCTATGCAATGTAAAGAGTGAAAAGAACTGATGCATTTTTAAAGGGATTGTCAGTCCCATTTGAGGCAGGCGCAATAGTCACCCAGAGAACTCTGTCAGTAAGCAATGTCATTAATGATGATTCATGGATATGGATATTCACAACAGCTGTGTCCTCACCTTTAAGTACCTCATACAATATTTAGAAAGTACTGGGAGATATTGCAGCAGGGAAGCAACTAAATTGCTAGAAGGCAGTGCTGGTTTAAATTGTTTAATGTTCCTCCTCAAAACTGGGGTACTGATTTTTCAGAGTGAATCTCTCTTTCTCTGTCTCTCTTCAATAAACCTGTGGCAAGCAAAATAAGCAACATGCTAATTACCTGGTCAGTGACATCTTATGATAGTGTGATGTGTTGGCATCAACACTAGTATATATCATCAGCTTATGTATAAGCTAGCTGCTAGCAATCGTCCTTCCTCCATTAACATAGGAAAGAAACTCATCTTGCAATGATGACTGGAAAGTCTCATTTGTGGATCAGAATAACTACAGATGTAACCCTGCTCACTATCCTACCTCTAACCCTACCTTCAGGCCTTTAAGAAACCGCCTGCACCAGTAGCTGGAGCACTGGTTCTGTCATTGCTGGCTAACACCAAGGACAGGGTTGCCAAATGATTCCACTCTCCCTAGCATCTCTTTGTGCAAGAGCTTGGGATGACAGCACCTAGTCAGGGCATGCTGCTTAACAGTTGGTGACTCATACATGCACGTATCTGATGATGCCACTTACTCTCTATAACTATTATTCATGCCTACTTGAGCACTCACTGTATTCTCACCTCATTCTTATCCTTTTCCATTTCTGTACAGGCATAAACACTTCTTTCAGCCAGTATGAAAACATTGATACAGAAAAAAGACAATTAGAAGTGGCTTTTATTAAGATACAAAGCAATCCTCTGGAGAACCCAATTAGTCTGCTTCTTATAGGCCAGTCTTTGTATATTGAATTCTAAACTAAGCTCTAAACTAAGTAGTATAAAGAACACTAGTCTTTAAGGCACCTATTTAATTTTGGTCAATAAAATATTAAAAAACTCACTGTAACCTGTATTTTATTTTCCTAGTAAATTCAATTCCTTACAGAGCATCTATTGCTAAATGTAGATCTCAAATACTTGTAAAGATAAACAACAAATTACATTTCTGTTTCACTAAAATTCTACAGAATCTTTGGTATACGGCAAGTCTGCTGTGAAGATGGTCCATAGGAGGACAAATGAAATCCACCTAAAAATGAGACATTGCATTCTCTTCTTTTAGAGACACAAACCTTGCCCTGTGCTGCTCAGATTTCAGCTACTAGCATTTTCTGAGACAGAAAACCACAAAATAACAAAAAAATAGTTCATATGCCCATTAAAAATGATAACTTTCCCTTTCTCCTTATTGAAATCTTGTTCAATGTCACAGAACCACAGAAGCACAGAATGACTGAGATTGCAAGAGACCTCTGGAGATTGTTCAGTTCAAGACCTCTGCTCAAGCAAGGTCAAATACAGCAGGTTGCTCAGGGTCATGTCCAGTCAGCTTTTGAGTATCTCTAAGGATGGAGACTCCACAACCTCTCTGAGAAACCTGTTCCAGTATTTGGACACCCTCACACTAAATAAATAAATAAATGTGGGGGTTTTTCCTATGTTTAAGTGGAATTTCCTGTATTTCAGCTACTGCTGATTGCCTCTTGTCCTGTCACCAGGCTCCACCAAGAAGAGTCCAGTTCCTTCTCTCTTCTGCACCATCAGGTATTTTTACACATGGATGAGATCTTGTCATGGTTTAACCCTAGTTGGCAACTAAGCACCACACAGCCACTTGCTCACCCTCCCACTCTTGCAGTGGGATGAAGGAAAGAATTGGAAAAAAAAAGTAAATCCCCTGGGTTGACATAAAGGCAGTTTAATAGGACAGCAGAGGAAGAGAAAGTAGTAATAATAATAATGATAAAAGAATACATAAAACAAGTGATGCACAATGCAATTGCTCACCATCCACTGAACAATGCCCAGACAGTTCCCAAGCAGCAATCACTGCTCCTCAGCCAGCTCCCCCCAGTTTATATACTGAGCATGATGTCATATGGTATGGAATACCTCTCTGGTCAATTTGGGTCAGCTGTCCTGGCTGTGCCCCCTCCCAGCTTCTTGTGCCCCTGGCAGAGCATGGGAAGCTGAAAAGTCCTTGACTAGCATAAGCAGCACTTAGCAACAACTAAACCATCAGCATGTTATCAACATTCTTCTCCTACTAAATCCAAACCACAGCACTATGCCTGCTACTAGGAAGAAAATTAACTCTATTCCAGCTGAAACCAGGACAGATCTCCTTCTGCCTTCTCTTGTGCAAGTTGAACGGTTCCAGCTCTCAGACTCTCTTTGTATATTAGATGCTCCAAACCTCTAGGCATTTTCTTGGCCCTTCACTGGGATCACTATGATATGTCCATGTTTCTCTCATACTGGTGAGCCCAAAACTGGATCCAGCACTGCAGATGTGTCTTTCCAGGGCTGGGCTAGCTGTCTCTTGACCTGCTAGCAGCCCAGGATTCTCTTCACTTTCTTTGCAGCAAGGGGAAAAAAATGTGATTTTGAAAAGAACAAAGTGGTTTCTAAAACATTTTACTATCTCAAATGCAAGCTGTCCTGATTCTACAGAAATGACCTCACCACACATCTCCCTTCTCAAAGGGAAAAAAGCTGCTCCAGAGATAGAATTCTTAACAAACACACTATCCATTATCATTTTTGTAAGCTTCAAATTCTTCTCTCTGAACTGCAGTCAACTCAGTGTCTAGGAAAGGTCAGGAGTTAAATAGGCTTGATTTGTACCTCAAGCCCTGTAAGTGTCTATGTATAATTCCACTGATGAAGCTACCTCTCGGTTGGTTTATTGATTTCAGAACAGAGCCACCCTTAGTTAATACTATTATGAAATAAATAGTTAAGGATTCAAATTATGGTACTCATTTTCATTTGTGACATAAATTCTCACTTGCAGAAATGAAAGACAAATGCATTGGGTCACCAAAACTTTGAATATTTCTTCATAATTCAGTTTTTAATTGAACTGATAACATACAGGGTAATCTGTCTGCTTTTGAGGTGAAGATCAGTGAAATAAAGTAGTCCCTTCAATCACACTTCTTATTAGTTTTGCCTTGAAAGGGGACAACAGTTGATTAATTCAGTGCCATGAGACAAAGAGTGAACACATGCCCTATACTGAAGATCAGCCAGCTGACACAATTGGTTGCCCCAGGCATGTTTCCAATTTATGAAGTGGAACATTTAATGTATTCGTTCAAAACACTTACCCTCTTGCCGACCATGTGAAAATGAAACTAGCTGTGGTCAATTTAGTTATGTACAGAACATAGAAGGATAATCAGCCATCTTATTTAGAATTATTTCTTTGTCCCCAAGAGTGGACACATCGCATCCATATTGAATTATAAAGGGAAAACACATTTCATGATTACTTATTTGGAAGGAGGAAAATAATCTATGTACTTTGTAAATTGAACCACATCAGTCAGGACAGAAAAACTGTAAAAAGGCCTTGGCATGTGACCTTAATGATGAAAATTCAGAAGGAAATGTTAATGTTTGTTGCCAGCAAGTTTTAAATTTCCTTTGCTGTTCTGCTTTGAATATTTTGTCACTTGAAGATATCTTTATTAATGGTGCAGAAATTAGTTTCATTGAGGCAAATGGTCAAAAGCATAAGGAGCAGTTAGTCATCTAAGTCCTATTAAGTTCCCACTTCATTTTTGACAATTCACTTGGGTAAAATGATTTCCCAGAGACATGGGTTTTTTGTTAACTTGTTGATCATCTGCCTTTATGGTTCTTTTACCAGCATAAGGTGAGATAATACTTCTATTTCATATTAATTGGAATTCAGGTAACAAGATGACTTTACATAATTTTACAAAATAATATAATTTTACAAAATTAGATTAAGGACTAAGACTCTAACATACTGGATAAAAAGACAGTCCTAGGTCTACTAAGCTAAGTATCAGGAGAAAAATAATAGAGAGTTACACCAAATAGGAAGGAAATTTTACAGTAATAGTAGGGTTATTAGTAATAAGGTAATAACTACAGGTCACAACCTGCTCTTCCTCAAGTGCTCCATTTAGGTAGAGTTGAAGACAAAGAGAAATTTGTAGGAGGATATGAAGTTCACCAAGTTTAGATTAATTCTCTTTTCTTCATCTTATGATTTATGTCTCCTTCCATTTGGGGTGAGAAATTTTGGGTATTTAACTTCAGGGAAGAACTCTGAATTATGGGAGAATGCTGTATAACCAAAGTAGATACAATTAATTACATTTTAATTAATGTTTTCGTTATGTTTTATGAATAATAGGGAAAACCTATTTTAATTGAGCAAAATAGTTGTACTTTACAAAGGCATTTGTTGGAGTGAACCTTTATCATCACAAATATAAATTACATTATAAATAACATTATAAATATTACAGTGAAAATATAGACGTAAAGTATCAATTGTTTTGAAATCAGTGCTAATTATCCTTGAAATTAATTAAAAATATAGAATCATAGAATCATTTAGGTTGGAAAAGACCTATGTGGAAACAGTCTCTCTAACATGCAGCTTTACTCTGTATATTTTCTACATCAGCACATGGAAATCTTATCAGGTCATCCATGGACAAGTACAGTGCAAACTACTCTCAATCAAAAAGAACTTAGAGTTCTGCATCAAACTTTCATTTCCTCATTAGCTGAGACAGAGTGAACATAATGAATAGTTTTCATTATTTATTTCTTTCTTATTTCTGGGTAAAAGCTAGAACTAAGTTGTTCCTTTAAGCCCCTGTATCTGTATTGATGTTAAAGGGTTATTTGAGTTAAGCAGAAGAAAATGTAGTTCTTTTAAATGCTAGGGTAATGGAGCTAAACCTTCTTTCAGAAACAGTAAAGAAATGTGCTTCTGAGACCTTGCCATTTAAATCTATTGTATGATCTGTGTTTTTCCATTTCACTAGCACTATCCATTAGTGTGCCTGTGTTGATTCAAAATTTCTCTTTCTAGCTGAAAGAAGACATAGATAAAATTTGATCTGATGTAAGCCTATTAAGCTATTTAGACAAAAACACTTTTTCTTCTCTCCGTCATGACCTCTGAGGTGTACCAGTTTCAGGGTTTGGTTTTTGTTTTTTTTTTTGACTGCTTTTGTTGCTGTACCAAATGTTTCATAAATCAAAAATAACAGACTTACAATTCTTAGATATCATGACTATTCTAGACTCACAATTCAATAGAACAGATTCACGTGTTTAATTTTAAGCATAAACCAAAATTATATTAATATAAATAGCGCGCATTATGTGATTTAAATAATAACAACATTGCTTTACTGAGATGGGATTTGACTTACTGATCAAAATTCTACTGAGGAGTATAGGGGTCTTTCAGCTGACTTGAAGAGGCATGGATCATACCCAGCTCCCAATACCGTTTGCAGCATGGAGTATTAAATCTTCAGCAGTAGTACTTGTCACCATAGGAATCTGATAGGAGTTTAAAAATGGAGAAAGGGAAAAAAAAAGCTCAAGTGGGGAACAGGGCATGGCTGGTCAGAGGAAGACCTAAGGGAGTAGGATTACTGAGTGGGTCACTAGAGGTTTTCTCTTCTGAGATCAGATGGGGTGTCTCTTTTGCTCATTAGTGCAACCAAGTAGCTACTGTGTTTGCAGTTAAATGGGTTGTGGTCTTTTTTGGCTGGTAGTGGACTGGATAAAGGAAGGACCATGGCAGCAGAACAGAGCTGCACAATGCAGACACAAGACAGGGCTGCAGAAAGAGGTCTTTCTGTGACTGCTCAGCCAATGAGGAGGTGAAGGAGTGAGGGGAAACATAGCTTTCCATAAGAGTTTATTTCCTGGAAGAAATAAGGCTGAAACTGTGGTGTCCCTGTAGGGTACTAACAGCAGAGAAACTTTCAGCTCAGAGAGGGACCTCACAGAAAGATGCACTGATCTGCCCTATACAGTATAGGCATTCTGCATCAGGAAAGGAAGAAATGAGGGAGCGGGGATGAGCCTCAGTACTGTAGACCGTGCAGACCTCAAGCAGCCCTCCAGCTGCCTTGGCCCCAGATGCTTAACAGAGGATGAATTTGTTTACCAGGTTTTAAGAAGTTTCAGAATTCCAGTACAAGCTGTTACAAGTCATAGTGGAATCAATAAAAGAGTTTGAAATTATAACCTTTCTAAGAGTTAAGAATAAAGTATCTCCTGGTAGAGCAGCCAGCTTTTCAATGAATGAGTATGTCACAATTTGCAAATACTCCCACCATGTTGATGCTGAAAAAGATCAAGCCTATTCTGAAGGTGTTTTGGTAAATGATACTATTAAGCCATCATTTGGCTCTTGGTGTGTAGCATGTGGCATTTGGCATTTGGTGTATGGCAGCTATCTGTAGCTGTGGAACTAGGACTGGTTCAAAAATTGCAATATTGTCTTTATTGCTGGTTTATGAGCTATTGCTATATATACATACCACAGATTTAAACCTGCTAGATTTCAAGAGAAACATCAGCAGGATGAGTTCCATATTTCATGAGAAAAGATGGATAACATAAGAACTCTAATGTTGGAACCAAAAGTAACATCAAAAAAAGTATTGCTGATATAATTCCAACATTTAAGCAATTGATGCATGCAAAGAATGTTAGCATTGGATTGCATAAGATAGATAACATTAAATAATACAACTAACTTTGGTTATTTAGTACATGAATGGCTGCCACTATCTTAAAATTACATTATCACAATAAAAAATAAGATGTTAGTCTTGAACTTGCAATACACTTTTGTGAGTCATTAAAATGTGCTTGCTATTCTGGCATTCATGTTCACCAAGAATTATGAAGACAGTTACATGTGTCATTACAATAAAGAAATTTTCAATCCAGGTTACATATAGAATTAAATAGTAAAAAATAATTACAATATTATTAGCATCTATTATTCAGTAAGGTTTAAACAATAAAGAAGTAATTATCTAAGAGAGAGTGGAGGAAAGGATGGGGAAATAGGAAAAGAACACCAGTTCTTAAGTGTGTTGTACAGATGGTTGAAAAATACAGATGTCAGGATATTTTTCGGTAAAGAGAAAGCAGCAGATTGTACTGGACAATAAATAGTACACTTACCTTTTAACTAGGCTTGTTAGCAGCTGAAATCTAGAAGGAGGAAATATTTAAGTTAAAAAATAAATATTAAAAACTCAATAAAAATAATCTTACATGGAAGCTCTATTAATTAGAATTCTTATGAAATGAAGTACATCTTAATTATAAGAATTACTAATTACAATTTTAAAAGTTGAGGAAGGTAAGTAACTGTAATTCAAGCAGTAGATTTGCCATTGCCTAGAGACCTTAATCAAAAAGAGTTGCTTCCTATAACATATACAGGATCTCAAACACAAGGTACAATCTTGATAAAAACATGTGCTATGACCCATACTATATATAGATGAGACAAGATATCAGAATGGGCTAATGAAATTAATGTGGAAAATAATGTGATTTTTTTTTTTTTTTTTTTTTTTTTCCTCAAATGAAATGTCTCTTTCTGGCATTGTAAGTCTTTCCTGGAAAAATTGTCTTTGAAGTCTGGTTTAATATTATTCCCACTTCTTAAGAGAGATGAAAAGATGATGAAGAAAACAAATGATAATTTTGATGTAAATGCTTCTGTGTGAGTTCTATAAATGAACCTGTCATGAATAGGTATATTTCAGTCAAAACCACCTCATATTGCCTTTCATCACAGGCTACACCACACCCGTCTATATCTGGTCACTATGGGCAAAGAACCTCGCATGCAGGGTCATCTGGTGGAGATTAATCTGCTTCAGGCAAGTCTCATCTATTACAGAAGTAATTTCCACAACGTGTAGCATTCGGAAGCATAATCTTTATGTCAATGTATAACTTCCCAGCCACGGAGTCAGCTTGAAGGGAGTCTGAGCACTGCCCTAGTTCACGACAAATGAGAATTATCTGCTCTGAATGCAGCCATTGTGACTTGACCTTAGGCCACAAGGATGCCTCCACTGAGTTTTTAACACCCACAGGGTCTCCCTGGAGTGTGGATTTGGCTGAGAAATGCAGCATTTTACATGCTGTGTGAGGACATTACTGGACTGTACACTGCAGAAATGTTGCATCAGAATCTGATCTCCACCTTTTCCACTGTCTTACCTGATATAACCACTGCCGTTGTACCTACATCCAAAGAAAACAGCATAATGTGAAAAAACATCTGTACCAATTTGGCTCCAGGCTATTACCGTGATATCCTTCACAAACATTGGAGCAGCACTCCACTGAGGCATCTGTCCTTACCCTGACAGCAGTCAAAAAATGAGGTTCTTCTCCCTGCAGTCAGAAAATTATCTCCTCTCCTCTCTCACTCTACACAGATAACCTCTGCTTATGGCAACAAAGCCCATCACACAAGTTGTATACATGCTGATACAGTCATATTCATCTACATGACTCTAGGCACCCATACGGCAAGACATGTATTACTTTGTCCTGGAATCTGGTTGCTACTAAGTCCATCCCCCAACTTAGACCTGATTCCTTACTTCACTCCACTGACTTCCCAGACAGGGACCAGTCTCATGTATCCACAACGACTGGCCCTGCAGACTATTACAGGTGTCTGAAGTGGCACAACATGAAGTTATTCTTTGCCTTTATGTGCATGATTGCTCTGTCTGCTGATTTAGCTATGGTTACTCCAACTATTGCTCTCCCTTCAGAAGTGTATGGGGAGGAAAAATTAATCAGGGAAAAATTAATCTCCTGGTCATTGATAGTGTCTGGAGACACACAATCAGAAGCACAAGACCAGTACTAAGGTTGTATTGTTGCCTGTACATATCATCCTCAGAGACATCTGAACCCCACGGCCACAGATTGTGGTACTTCTTGGAGAAGGCTAATTTACCACCATTTCTTTTAGACACTGAGCCTCAAGGACATCATTCAGAGGATCTCTGAAGAGAGTGGCCTAACAAATAGGCAAACAGTGTCCCCCAAAACAGTGTGGATGAGACTGTACTGAGCTCATGCCTCAAGATCTGTGAATCATTGCAAAAAATCCCTGCTGATCCTGCACAAAAGGCAGGAAAAAGTAAAGGTGGGCAAGAAGAGGAAGGACAGAAAGAGACCGAATTTTGTGAAGATGTCACAGGAAAGGCAGCTGCTTCCCTGCTTTCCTTTGAGTCTGCTCAGAGGGGATCAAGCACATCAGGAATTACCTAAGGATGGAGGGATCCTTAGAGAGGAGCAGTCTCTGCTGTGCTTCTGGTGTAGAGCCCTCACTCTCACTCTCTGAACCCTTTGGTCCTGAGATTCAGAGAAATTGAGGGGTTCCCAACTCATCCCATATCTGGACTGTGACCAGATAGATCTTCCCTCTACTGTTTTCTAGCTGTGCATTTATTTTGCCAAGACCAGAATAAGGTGACTGTGGAGCATGGACAACATGGGAGCACTGTTAGACAATACGGGATGATTTCACATCTGTGGATTTTATGGAGGAAAGGGAAGTCTGCTGCCTTGGGGATTCTGGGTGACTGGGGCCGAGAGGATGGCCTGGAATGAATAAAAATGGGAGAGATTATACTTCACCTTAGTGAGGCCCATGTAGGCACAATTAATTCCATTTTTGCCATTAGCGTTTGTGAATTCTGAGAAAATGTGGAAGTTGAAGGGTTTGTGATGGAAGGCACCCTTCCTGGAAGTGGCAGTATGTCTTTTGCTTTATAGTGGAAAAGGGTTGGAAGGACTTTAAGAAGCCCCATGCTGATGCCCAGCAGACCCACTCTCAATCAGAACACTCACTTTCTGGGCTGCTTGCCACAGCCATGCATCGCACTCTGTCAGGCACTCCCTACACAGTTCCGCCCAGCACGGTGGCAGCATTGCAAGCCATGCTGGCCACAGCTGCCTCCCCTGCTGCACCTGCAGCTGCATGTACATGCTGTCTCCATGGGGCATGTTCCCTGTCTGTGTCTAAAAGTGCTCATGATTGCACAGCATGTGTCCCCTTGGATTTTTGATTTCTTATAGATTTTTGATACTTCCAAGAGCTAGCCTCTATATTTAGTTTGAGTGTTTTATGATATGCCAAAAAAAATCAGATAATAGAAATGAATAATAATTTGTAGATTAAAGATCTCACAACCAAGTTTATTCCAGTAGCCATACTACTACAATTTTCTATTGCTTAAGCATATAGCTTTAAAAATATGACTAGCAGAAGAAATACATCTTGCCAGATTAATCATAAACATGTGGGGAAAAAAGCATCCAGGGACTTTTCACTCTCCTTGGAAATGAGCTTACAGTCTGGACGAGACTTTCACCAAACACCTAGGTCTGAGCTCAGTTGCAATGCTATAAGCCCGTTGCACATCTTTCAATTATGGTTTTTATAAAATCATGTGACATTATTTCACTGTCAATTATATGGCATGACACATCAATATAACCATGATTTGTCGACAGAGAAGAAACTTAGAATCACACACTTTAATGGAAGGCAGAATATCCCACATTTCTTCCTAGAAAAGTTGATTTTATCCAAAATGGATTTCTCAAAATTGACCATAAATTAATTGACATGAAATCAGTCTCAATCAAGAGATTATTATTACATTGTGTTACTTGCTAAATCAGCCTAACACTATTTTTTCCTTTCTTTCTTGTGAGGTTTTCTTTTTTCCTTCTGCTTTTTTTGTGAAGAGGAAGGAAGTGACATTTTTTTGAATTGCTGAGAGCTATTTTCGTGTTGCCTGAAGATTTCAGCAGTGGCACCTACTTGTAAGGGCAGCACTCATCATCTATTGGCAGACAGTGTCAGCCAAGAAGCCACTCATCACTACACAAGATATTCAGCGGTTTTTAAGTAAATCTTTTTTTTTTTTTGGCTCTTTTCCTGGAACAGGTAATGTTAGAGCAGAAGAGAAGCGAGGGAATATCAGCACCACAGCTCCGAGGACAGCTCCTAGAATCGGCCCTCCTCCTTGTTACCAGCCTGGGGAGAGCAGAGCAGTGCCTCTTTCCTCTCCCCAAAATAATAGCAACGGTATTAAGGAACAGCAGGCATTCGGAAGGGCACTAGTGCACAAAAACACTCAAACAAATAATAATTTAAAAAAGCTGTCAAAACAAGATCAGGCTTTTTTTATGCCTGTTGATTTCCTCTGTCAAATCAACATGGGGCTTAACATCTACTACTTTAAATACCTTTATGTCATTTTTGACAGCGCAAGCAGACTATCTCTGTAATGATGTTGTTATAATCAATTAATTTACTGTTTCTATTGTGACAGAAAAATTCTATTGCTTGTATTCAGCACCAAATGTGCTAATATTTCAAATATACTTAGAATTTAGGTATTTGAAAGAAGATCTCTATTTAGATTACTTTTTAAAGCTTTGTGAAAACTAAAAAATAATATTCCTCATGATAAGTCATTTAATAAATCAAATAAATAGTAATGTTCATAAAATAAGTAATCATCATTTCATCTGCTCTTTTTGTGGCATAACACAAAGACCATAGAAATCTAAGGAACATATTGTGCAATGATTTCAATTGATTTTAAAACAAGTTTTGCTTACCTTAAAGGGTGGGTCGGATACTGCCCTGAAGTCTACTGCTAAGTAAGTTCACAATATTTAGTCCAGAGATAAGTGGGTGACTTAGACAATGTGGGAACTTTGTGATGTATTTATTGCTATGTATCTATGGATAGCAACGTGCTATAACTCTACATCCGCTACAAAGTCCCATTTTTATGGCCCCACTAATGATGAATGGGTTAATCTCTTGTTTGTGAGGAAGTAAAACATCAGTTCATGCAAAACAAACCATTTGGAATTGGACTGTCATAGCAATTTGAAAGGTACCACAAAAACTGAAAAGCCTAGTCACTTTTTAAAAACAGGAGTAAAAGGCCTTGCAGAAAATAGGCTACTGAGATTGTAGGTATTTTAGAAACTTTTTACTGCAGCTGAACATAAGATGTAGAGACAAGATGGATTCCAGGAGTCATGCTGGGTCAGCTTTCTTACTGAAGTGCCCTCCATCTTAAACTTAACTTGATAAGGAATTTTATAAGCTGCTGTATTGGTTTTGGCTGGGATAGAGTTAATTTTCTTCATAATAGATTATATGGACTATGTTTTGAATTTGTGACCAAAATAATGTTGATAACACAGGGATCTTTTAGTTATTGTTAAGCAGTGCTTACACAGGGTCAAAGCTTTTTCTGCTATGCATAATTCCCTGCCAGTGAGTAGGCTGCTGGGAATGCACAAGAAGTTGGGAGGGGACACAGCTGGGACAGCTGACCCCAACTGACCAAAGGGATATCTCATACGATATGATGTCATGCTCAGCAATAAAACTGGCTCGTTAGGGAAGCTGGCTGGGGTTGATGTTGTTAGAGAACTGTTTGAGCATCAGTCAGTTGGTGGTGAGCAACTGGGGTTTTTTGCATTTCTTGTTTTTTCTTGGTTTTGTTTATTTTCCTCTTAATATTTTTTTGTGGGGTTTGGTGTTGGGTTTTGGATTGGTTTGGGTTTTTTGGGGGGTTGGGTTTGGGTTTTTATTATTATTATTAAACTGCCTTTATCTTAACCCATGAGTTTTCTCACTTTTACCCTTCTGATTTTCTCCCCCATCCCACTGGGTGGGGGAGTGAGTGAGAGTGACTGTGTGGTGCTTAGCTGCCTACTAGGGTTAAACCATGACAGCTGCATTGCACTGACCAATAGATGATTGCTTTCATAGAAAGCGTTACTACCATTGCCATATTTTCTTTGAACAGTAAAGGACATTTCAGACAGTACATACAAGGCTGAGTTTGTTCCAGAAATTCCTTACAGAAGTTAAGATAAATTTGGAGAAGTTATGCAGACAAGGAGGCATACTTCAGACCAAAGGTTCAGCTGAGCCTTCAGGAGAAGTAGTTCTCCCATAAAAATCTACTAAGGTATAATACTGAAATCTAATATTAAGAGCATTAAATTATTTCACAGGAATTATATTTAATCAAAAAAATGAAGCTTCCAGGCCCACACAGACTTCTTGGCTTAGTTCTCTCCTCAGCTGAGCTATCCCTAAGCCATCTACCTTTGACTAAAGTCATAATACTCTAGCTTTCCTGGAACAAAAGCTTCTAAAAAGCATTCACTGTTTGGTGATATTTCTGTATAATTCAATCATCTAAGATGAATTTTTAGTATAAAATTCTATTGCAATCCAAAGCTCAGAAACAGTATGATGCTCCTGTATTCCCAGCTATATTCTCATTGCAAAGAAACACTGATCAAATCTAATTTTTTTTTTTAGTGTGTGACATTTTTTTCTTAGTTTCAAGATTTAAATCTACTTACTTTTCCTAGTTATTCTAAGCAAAGCTTATAGTATTGTTTTGTAATTTCTCCCTTAAGGAATTTTTCTGCCAAGCCATAAATTTAAGTGGAAAGCATACAGTGACAAGAACTTTGGAATTTAAGTCATAAAGGAAAAATAAGGTTCAAATTCATATTTGCCCTATAGTTATAATTATGGTGTTACTGGGTATCAGGGCAGGGCCTGTGTACACACCCAGTGCACTAAGTCATTATTTCCCTGGTCCAGGAACTCTCCAGATGGTCTCTGCATAGAAACTGCGTAGATGTAATGAACTGGTTTGAGATAAGGGACCCACCTGAGACAAGGTGATTGACTTACCTTCCAGCCTCCTTCACAAGAAAATATTTGACTAATTGCTACAGGAACTCTCCAGCTGGGAATTTTGGAAAGGTCTAGAGATTTCCCCAGGCAGCTTCTGCTGTGCATAAACCAATTTGTATGTTTAAATATGCATATTAATATCCTGGGTGGAGACTTGGACTATCCCAGGGAACCTTAGGTGGTTCAGAATTGTAGAATTGATCAAATTGTACGTACTTGTAAGTGCAAACTGTTATTGCAGATGCAGAAATCATAAAATCAGATAGTCTTTTGTACACGGGTAAGACAATTAGGACATATTTCGTATTTAGATTAAGACAATTGATAGTGAGGGATTATAGGTGTTGCTGAAGTGGGTAGATAGGACCATGGGTAGCTGGAGTAGAAGAAACAAGTAGAAAAGTGATTCAGGGAGTCTACCCTGCTTCAGCTGAAGATGCTGTTACAAGGACCCTTGCAACAGAGATTTCTAGTACTATCTAGACAGCAACCAACTGTTCTTTTTGAGAGATTTGATCCCCTGTGTGAGCATTGTCTTATGCAAAGATACAAAAAAATTAGATGGGTTTTTAACGCTCTGTCTGTGTCTATGCAACAGTATAGAGTTTAATTAGGAAAAAGTGAACTTAAATTTCACTTTTGTTCCTTTCAAAAAGGTGATTGAAAAAAATATTGGGAGAAAACTGTGAATAATTGAAAAAGAAGACTGAAAAGCAAACAACTCTACCTCGAAGGGACTGTCTGACATTTCATTTTTTTTCTAGAAAGGAGTCTTTATGATTAAATGCATTTTCTGATCATAAAAAGCCTTCACAACTTGTTATCTCTATTTTAATTTGAAAACTCCTTAATAATACAAATATAGTAAAATTAAGTCCTTTTATAATAGCTGATATTATGATAAATGTACATTTTAGGAAATGTTGTAACAACTTGCTTCATATTCCCTTATTAATACACAGGTGACTTCAGTTAATCAGTCAAAACACTGCTACATACAGTATTCTAGATGTAGGGCAAGTGAAAAGAGAGAGGGGTCTATGATTTTGTTGACCTTCTCAGCAGCTGGATAAGCTTTCATCAACTTTCTCATTAGTAACATCTGACTAATTGACTAGGTTAACCCAAATAAAGGAGCAAAAGCCAAACATCATTTGCATATTATATTAATGGCATTCATAAACCACCATTTGGTGTTCCTATGGGAAGTATCATAACACAATCTGATTGGTTTTGCATTCACTAGTTGTTGCAAAGAAAACAGACATGATTACCTCTAATATTTTAAGGATACAGTTTATTTACAATTTTCTATCAGTGCAAATCATAACTGCCTAAGAAAAAACAAGCCTCTGGATGATCTGTGAAGGAAAATAAATTAATAGATGAAGAAAGCAGGTCCAAACAATATTCTATCTCACCTAAAAAAGTAGGTAAAATACCCATATTGCATAAATCTCCAAAGATCAAACAACGTGTCCTAGCTGGGTCAAAGGCAATAAAAACAGGCAATTTGTTTTAAGGTCACAAGCTCATAAAAACACAGGGCCAGAGGGAGCTCAGGAAGTTTCCTCTGGTTATACAATCATTGTATATATCTAAATGCTAAAATGCAGATTATAAACTTTTTTAATATATTATTATTATAACATTGGTCACAATTTCACCATTTTGGGACCAGAAGGTTGAGAGACTCAGTTATGTCCCTGTTTCCTTTTCCTCTGTAAGGGAAGAAGTTGTAGAAAAATCTGCCACAGCATACTTCATTACCGCTCACTTACTACTTCAGTGGTGCTGCCCAGTGTGAGGAAAAGGGAAGGAAATAAAAAATCCTTTTTCTGCCCTCTTTATTTCTTTCTCAAAAGATGGTGTAAACAGGTCACAGGTATCTCGTTTCCTTGCAAATCCTCCTTTAGCTGTTATCAGTGCTATTACTGGGAAATGAAAAGGAATGTACGGGTTTTCTCTCTCTGTAAAGTTAACATTCAGACCTGGACTAACTTCAGGATGCTTCCTAGTGAAAATTTAACAATATTCACCTTTTGTATATTACATTACCAGTCCAAGTCCTTCTGCTGACTGTTTTAGGAGAAAAAAATAATTTCAAGGTTAAATTACCCTTCAAGAATAATTCAGTTCTACTTATGATCAGGAAAGTGATGCTTTCTACTATACCTAAAACCAAGCACGAAGTACTGGAACATAACCAAATAAATATGTAATTTCAGATGGAATTACTCAACTATGTGCAATCTAAAATTAAGTCTTACACTTAAAGATTTTTGAAGATATTGAGACGGACATGTTGCCATGGCCCAGAGGGCACCACCAGGCCTGACTGTCCCTCTCCAGTACTCCTAGGGCCTCCCCAACCCCCATATGTATATATATGCCTGTGCATATATGTTTGGCATATTCCCTGTATAACCTTGAAATGTAACTGCATCTGGAATCTTAATAGTGATTGGAACTGAGTCATCTTTTCTCATTATGGGCCTTGCAAAACACATTATGGATCTCTCCCTTAAAGGAAAGTTATTTGCAAAATCTATCATTGCTACATTCCATAGGTATATTGCATTTACCACTAAACTATGCCCTGCCTCAGAAAATCCTCTGCGTATACATAGATACAAATTCTGTGCTCGTTAAACTGTGCTGAATTCAACTGCAGTCTGTAACACAGCCTGCCTGGGTGTCAGTTCTAACGTGTTATTGTCCTCCATATCTATGCTGCCTTCCTACAGGAAAATGATGGGAAATGAGGAGCAGATATATCTCTGTTTCCTGTCTGTCACAGCACCTCATATTATGCTTTTTTCTTTTTTTTTTTTTTTGATGAAGTTTGAAGCTTTGCTGATTTTTTTCAGTGCAAGTATATGAAAGAATAAGGTATGTATATAATTAGAAAGTGAAGCTGGACCTAAACTAGGCACACATAAATAAGATATAAAGTAACGATCCAAGATCAAGGAGCAGATTAATGTGTTAAATAGCAGATACCAGATTAATGTGTTGAATGAGACATAAAGGTACTAATGGTTAAATGTTGTACATTCAGTACATGCCATATATTGTGCTGCTTTTTTCCAAATACTAATACATTTAGGGATGAATAGGCAAACCCCTGCTTTCTGTTTTCTTCCACTATTTAATACACAGTCCTCAAGCTTTGCAGAAATTGTCATGGAAAACACAAGTACATAAATATGAAAAAATTTGACTAAATCCCTGAGGACATGAACTCTTACATTTACTGTTCATATAACTTTGAACTGATTTCATGGTAGCTGAACTTGTCATTTGTAAGTGCTATACTAATGTTTGATAGCTACACTTTTACCAATCTATTGGTTTCTAATTAGCAGAGGAGCTGTCTTCCTAAATTTAAATTAAATGATTACTGGAGACTTATGCTAAGGTTGCTTCAAATCTAAGAACTCATACTTAGTGTTAAATAGGTATATTGATATTTTACTGATTATAGCTGTATTTTTATATGTCAATTTAAGGACCTAGCCTCAAGAGGGTAAATTTACAAAGTGGATTAGTAAAAAGTGATTTACATATTTCACTTACTGTTCAGTCCAACTTGATTTCCAGTTAAGTTCTGTCTTTCCTGTATGTTCTTAAGCCTTAGAGGGATTTCTAATAATGGTGTCTGAGTGTTGAACACTATCTTATTCAAATGTGAGTTATCTTTGAAACTGCCATCCTCATCTCAGTGAGTATTAAGATTTTTATAGTTTAGCCTATGCTTCCAAACAGGTGTCCCCTGCAAGGCAAAGCCTAAAATAATATGTGCAATACTGTGCTTCTGCTGTGTAATTAGTAATTGTGGTATAGAATTTAGCATTTCTTACCATGTTTTTGTCAAAAGAAAAAAGATTAGGAAAACGCTGTGAAAACTACTGAGGATTTCACTATGGTTTGAAAATTGAGGGCCTACACTGTACTCATAAAATGTATCTGCTTAGATAATGGCTATTTGTTAGTTTTTACACCACAGTCAAACACAAGGGACATCTGCAGTACATAATAGTATATTTATGCATCTTTAGATGCTACATCAACTGAAGTTCTGAAAACATGGTGTGCTGGTTTTGGCTGGGGTAATTTTCTTTATAGTAGCTAGTATGGGGCTATGTTTTGAATTTGTCCTGGAAACATTGTTGATAATACAGAGATGTTTTCATTATTGCTGAGCAGTGCTTACACAGCCTCAAGGCATTTTCTGCTTCTCCTACCACCCCACCAGCGAGTAGGCTGGAGATGCACAAGAAGTTGGGAGGGGACACAGCTGGGACAGCTGACCCCAACTGACCAAAGGGATATTCCATACCATATGACATCATGCTCAGCATATAAAGCTGGGGGAAGAAGAAGGAAGGGGAGGGACATTTGGAGTTATGGCATTTTGCCTTCCCAAGTAACCATTAAGCATGATGGAGCCCTGCTTTCCTGGAGATGGTTGAACAACTGCCTGCCAATGGGAAACAGTGAATGAATTCCTTGTTTTGCTTTGCTTGTATGTGCAGCTTTTGCTTTACCTATTAAACTGTCTTTATGTCAACCCATGAGTTTTCTCACTTTTATTCTTCCAATTGTCTCCCCCATCCCACCAGGGGGGGAGTGAGCAAGTGGCTGTGTGGTCCTTAGTTGCCAGCTGGGGTTAAACAATGACATTCCTTTTTGGTGCCCAATGTGGAGCTGGAAGGGTTTGAGATAATGGCAGGTTTAACTGGAGGTGCTAGATCGAATTTATAGCTGTTATTGCTGTTTAGATATTAATTGGCAGGCTCCTGTGCTTGCCATGGGGCTTGCTTGCCTTACTGTATGTTATAGAGTCTAGTGCTGATGAGTGGCTGCTTTTTGCTTTCTCTGCTTGTTGTACTGCTGTACTGCTTATCACCTTACTCTGCTGTACTTGGGAACATTTTGATAACAGCAATGGCTGTTACCACCAGTGGGGAGTGAGCGAGTGGCTGTTTGGTGCTTAGTTGTTGGCTCGGGTTAAATTACGACATATGGTCACATAAACAAATTATCCCGCTCAAGAATGAATTAGTATAATTTATACTAACATGCACTGAACTCCATATACTTTTTTCCTGTGTAAGTGGAGCAGGTCACTGTTTTTCTTGTATTTGTCATGTCAGTGTTCTGGTTTACAGAAGTAAACCTCATCCCAGTTAAAACTGCACCAGTAAAGGTTGGTTCTACTTCCATTTAAAATAAGATTTGATTTTATTAACACTTAACTTAGTAACATGTTTATCTGGTACCTTCACTTGACAAGATATTTAAAAAACAAAAGTGAGGTTATATGTCTTCCTTAGAAAAACAGAAAATAGGGCATTGTGAGAAATAAAAAATTGTAAAACATCTTTTTCCAGGTTCCTTACAGTCCAAGTGGCAAGTTTTTTATTGGAAGTCAAATTTTAGATTGGGGGGAATAATTGCTCTATACCTAGCTTTTCAAATTCCTGTAAGCCGTACTAAAAGTAGTCCTCTTAACAGACTGATCTAATGATAACTTCTGATAAGCCAGGCCAAGAGCTGTTTGGTGTTTTGAAGGAGTTGAGGAAGTTTGTTTCAACTGACAAGGCAATTCTTAAGATTTCTGCATATTGGATGTGTCGCCTTGCCAGTTCAAGAGCTCTTGCACAGATGTTTCTTGTGGACTGCTTCTCCCAGCACAGCCTAGATGGCCAGAAACCCTGTGGGAAACTTCCTTGAGCATATAGGAAGTGGATCTGCCAAATTGAAGTGTACATTTATATGCGTGTTCTATAAGATATGGTTGATACTTCTATACAAGAAAAGCATGCTTTGTCTTTAGAAAACAGTACCACTTGTGGACACTAAACTACACCAGTACAAAGGCAGTGTGGGATCACCCTAACCCACTGACGCTGCATACAGTCACCAGATAGAAAAAAGATTTGCTATCAGTTTGTTTTGTACTGCTGAACAGCAAAGGTTTACATTCAGGAAGTCTCTCTTGTAAAAAAAAAAAAAAAAAAAAAAAGGATTGTCTATTTTCAAGACACACTTTCATACTGAGAAACAGCTGTCCAATCAGGTTTATCACAGTGACAGTATCCTACAGATTGACTGGCAGAGCAGTGTTACAGCTATGGGTAGAAGGATTCAATAACGGCTTAAAACACATCAGAATTGCACTACAGTCACCTCTGCACTGACTGCTGTTCTCTCAGCTAGGATAATGGGCGCTAGGATGATGAACTCTGATGTGCCACACACAGCACACATGGCTTTCAGCCAGCGTTATCCAGAGAGCCTGGCACTGAGCTGATTATGAAGAAGTCTTCCTAGATATGAGGCTGACTCCATGCAATCCTCCTTTGTAACTCTTTTTTCGTGCTCTCCATAGTTCACAGAGGCCTAATGGTCTCTCTACTTTTCTATAGCTCTGTGCCAGACACCCTCTTGTACACAGCTCTGAGAGAGCTGTAGAGTGGTAGCTAGGGTGGCCAAGCTGCTGAAACCTGACAAGATTAAAGCAGAGTGAAAACAAATATGCTAAGAAAAGTGTGAGTTAACTCTCCGTGTGAATGCAGTCTGACATCCTTGAATTATTTTTCTTGGTGTTTTGAGGTAAACACATTGAAATAGCTCAAGTCTGCCAGTGGTCTGTGAGCCCTGGACACAGCAGGATAAGGATGCAGCTTAGAGAAGTGTGTAGGCTATTTCTAGTATGAAAGAAAGTTCATGCTTTCTGAACACTCATTAATTTTCACATAACACAAGTAGGTGGTAGAAGGAAAGACTGTGAAAATTTCGTAAATGTCAGTACTCGGTAGAACTTCCCTGTTCTACCTGTATAAAACTGTTAGCAAAACAAAAACCAAACTAAATGTAAAGACAGAGTCACACATGCTTGCTAAATAGTCCACTGTTTGTGCCAAGTGAAGAACAATTTATGTGACTTAAATATACAACAATAGGCAAAAAATGGGTAAGTATTGCTCCTTTGATCAAAGCATTGTATCACCAATTCTTTTCTGGCCAAGTATTATTTTGGTGATTTAAGTAATGAAAAATCTGGAATGGGATTTTACAGATGAAGAATGGTGCTTTTCTATGCTTTCTTATCTGATTTTTTTTTTTTTTTTTTAAAGCTGATCTAATGATTAGTTTTTTTCCCTGTGGAGCGACATCATCACTCCATAAGCAACACTTGACCTTCTCAAGCTGTTCCCATTTCATAATACCTTAGGACCAAATTCTGTAATTCCTAATAACCAAAAAAAGCATGGGGGTAAAGAAAATAAGGACTATAACTTTTTTGAAAAGGCAAAAATATCAAATTTAAAATGAGATTATTAAACTTATTTACCTGCCTTATAAGAAGGAATCATATTGTCATACGTGTAAAGGGCCTTTAATTTTCCTTAATTTCCATGGAGTTCGATAGGAACCAGTATTCCTGAAAAACCCATCTGGAAGAGCTATCCAGTTCTGAAATTTCATTTAAATTTACTTTAATAATCTGCATCACACGTGGTAATTATTTCAATTACTAATGTTTACCAAGGTGGTAACAGCAAGTATTAAATTCTACCACTGATGTGCACATTTTTTTATTTATCAGAAAAAAATATTTCAGAATTTTCTTTGGAATATTGTAACATTTATATCCATATAAATACATGTAAAGAGAAATGAAAAAGGAAACAGCTAAGCACTTGAACTCAACAGCCTCTTACAACACCATACAATTTCCATCTCTGTTGGAACTGAGACTGACACTTGTCAGTCTTTGTATTCTGTTTCAATTTCCAAGGATAACTAAAAGGAATCATGCTGATGATAATTATAATCCAAATTATCTAATAATAATATTATGAAAAAAATCCTAATTTTTTTACTAATTGAAAGCATTCTTACAGCTCTCCTTTCAAAGGTCACACAGAACAAGGGAGGCCAATTTCTAGTTAGTAGCATGTTCCATCACTGGCATCCTACCTGCCTTTACACAGTAAGCTAGTTTCAGTCATACAGTTAGTAGTGTCACATTTTTTAAATTCCTCATGACACTTGTCTTATGGGAATACTCTCATAAACACAACAGAATTTCTATTGCATCATACTCTTCGTCACCCATATACAGACTTTTTCTTCCCAAATATTCAGACAAAAATTTCAGACAAATTATTGTCTAAAATTGACTTGTTTTCTTTTAATCAGTGATATAAGTTCCACTTACTGTAGTCTTAATTAGTATTTCTTACTATAAGGACTCTATTTGCCATAAAATTTAAACAGCCAAGGTTAAAGAGTCTATTGGTAGTAAGAAGTTTTTTGTGGTTTCATGTAAAATTAAAACAAGAAAAACAATCATATGAGGTAACAATAAAAATGTGATCAAGAAAAATACAACTTTTCTCTTACAGTTCTCAGTATTTATAGTTCCCTACTTCTGCAATGAGATTTGAAATTTGGTGGAAAGCTAGGCAGGGGAAGGAAAAGCTGATATAGCAATGCATGGGAGGTAGGAGAATAAAAATTCAATTAATGTAACTTCTGGTGTTTAATAATGAAAATGACTGTGTCTACAGATGACCTTCTCATGGCATTGAAGTATTTCAACAGCAGGGGTGAAAATGTAATATTTTTTGCTCTGAGTATATAGCTAAATCACGTTAGTAACTTTATCTGTATATGTGAAACTTTCTAAATAAGAATGATACATAAAATATAATACATAAAGTTCCAGTACAGCATAAAAGAGAAATCTTTAACTGGGAAGACATAGACACAAACATTTCACTGTTGCAGTTCCCTCATCAACACATCTGAAAAAAGCAGTCTAGATCAGATGAATGTACCCCACAAAATACATTTTCCGTGATGGCAAGATGTGCCAGTATTTATTCACACAGTCTGCTTCTATCTTAAGTAAAATGCAACCCTTCAGTACCTTTCAGCATTTGTAATTCCACTCCATCTAAATCAAAGCTGTGCTTTCCATATTTACTAGTTGCATTGAAAAATCTCTTTTATCACCACACATTTAATGTTGCTTATGAAACTTAGATACTGGAATAGGAATTTTCTTGTACACCAGATAAAACCAAAATCATATAATCATACCTCTTTAGTCACAAAGATCAGTTCAAATTATACAGTATGTGCTATTAATAAAAATTAAAAAAAAAAACATAATTGAAAAAATTGTGGTGTTAGTCTTTGTAATGAACAATCTGTGCATTTTCAGTTACAAAAAAGGTACTGTTTGTCATGTGGGTAACTTTTATAAGAGTCAATATATATGCTATATATAAATATATATTCAATTACATCAGATTTTCAGTTTTACAGAGTACTCTTAAGATACTTCCACTCTATCTCCAAGACTGCATACATATCCCAGCAGAGTAACTCAGAGCTCAGAATGGCCACATGTAAGGGAGCATATATACCTTCACTTCTCAAGAGTGTGAAGGGTAGTCTTAAGTAGTGACCAAATTACCTCCTGTTTAATCCTACTAGTTGCTTTCTGAAATAATCTGCCATATCATGACTGTTTTATACAACACTATAGCACCAAAAAAATCTCATATTACTGGTGCCTGCTAAAATCTGGCCATTATATCTTAGTGGAAAAAATGTCTGGTGTGCAGTGTTTCACTTTAAGTTATCAGTCTTCTCTAATAAAATTCTATTTCCACTTCTCACCGTAGGTCTCATAGACAGCTCACTGTAGAACTGTTCCTCTTGTTTAACAAGTTGATTAATAAAAGAAACCTTTTTCTTTTTTTTTCTCCTCATTATTTTTTTTCCTTACCCCTCTCATGATAGACACTAAGCTGAATTCTGTCATTCCCATCAGGAGCCCAGTGCACAGGTTTTATTCAGACAAGTCTTTGGAAGTCCACCTACGCAACCACTCTCTTGTCAGAACACTGCCGAACATCACATATTCTCTCCTTCTCACTTTGTCTTCCCACATTCACCTTCATAATGACTATCTAATTTCCAGTGCACAGGCAAAATATTTTTAACAATTCTAATCTTTATTAGTAGCTTCAATTTACAACTGTATGGTATTTGGAGTTGTTTACAGTGAGGAAAGTAGGGGACTAAGATCTCTGAATAAATGAAGCATAGTCATCTCACTTTTCAATGAGTTGACACAAAGAAATACTTTTTTCAAGGGGCAGGAATACATTCACAGACTTGTGCACATGTAACAAAATCTTTGGGCTTACCAGTAAGATACTGTATATGTATGCATGTTTTACATCCATTAGGACATACTAAAACACAGAGAAAAACTAGGAACTTTGGCCAAAAGTAGCATGGTAATGCTGGATTTCTGGAGATTCCTGGTTTCAGGAAACTGTATTCTTGTCTGTCTTCCTGCTCCAAGCTAAACCACCTCAACTGATTTGATCTCTCTTTCTACATCACATTCCTTAGAGCTCTGACCATTCTCACTGGCTGAACAGGACAAAGCACTCCAGCTCAGTTGCCAGTGCTTCCTAGAGCAGAGGATTATGCATTCCAGAGAGGTGTTTTCCCTCCTCTGCAACAGTATCATATTGACACAGGCTCTAGATTGCCATCCACTAGAGCCCTCCTACCCTTTTCTGAAGAACAGATTCCTAATGTGCTGCTGCCTTCCCTCGCATCATTCAGGGATGGCGTAACTCTTCAGTAGCTGTCTAGGGATCCTAGGGCAGGAGACACTGATGTTACAGTGGTACCTTTCCTTCTTAGTATAAAAATTCACGATATTAATCTTACCTTCATTTCCACTTTCAGAGCATGGCAGCTATCCATTATGGTTGAATTATAGACAGTATTCATGGTTGGTTTTTTTTTATTTTCAATTCAACATGTCAAGCTATCTTACTCAAAGCAAGAGTCAATTACAAAAAGAATAAAATTCCCAGGTCTTGTGTAGACCATCAATACAACCTGTAATAACTATGAATTTTCAAGACCATTGTGACTGCAATAAGACCCTTAGATTATATTCACTGTTCTATTCACAGAGAGAAATAGAACTAAAGTAAGAAATAAGTGGAAATATTAAAAGGTATTTTTGAGCAACATGATGAAATAATGAAAAATTAATAGATTTGGTGATTAGAAACTGGTTTGTAAAATTAGGGAATGAAGTTCTTTACATACTTTTGCTATGGACTGGTTAAATACTAAGTATTATTACCAAAATATATTGTTCTGTCACCCCTTTCTGAATTCCAGTATGATATAATACAACTTATACTAATCATAGAATCATAGAATCATAGAATCGTCTAGGTTGGAAAAGACCTTTAAGATCATCCAGTCCAACCATTAACCTACACTACCAAGCCCACCTAAACCAATCAAGGGTAGACTAGACTAAACCATGTCCCGAAGTGCCACATCTACCTGTTTTTTGAACACTTCCAGGGATGGTGACTCCACCACCTCTCTGGGCAGCCTGTTCCAATGCTTGACCACCCTTTCCGTAAAGAAATTTTTCCTAATTTCCAGCCTAAACCTCCCCTGGCGCAGCTTGAGCCCATTTCCTCTCGTCCTATCACTAACTACATGGGAGAAGAAACCAACACCCACCTCACTACAATCTCCTTTCAGGGAGTTGCAGAGAGCGATAAGGTCTCCCCTCAGCCTCCTCTTCTCCAGGCTAAACAACCCCAGTTCCCTCAGCCGCTCCTCATAAGGCCTGTGCTCCAGACCCTTCACCAGCTTCGTTGCCCGTCTCTGAACATGCTCCAGCACCTCAATGTCTTTCTTGTATTGAGGGGCCCAAAACTGAACACAGTACTCCAGGTGCAGCCTCACCAGTGCCGAGTACAGGGGGACAATCACCTCCCTGCTCCTGCTGGCCACAGCATTCCTGATACAAGCCTACAAGCCAGGATGCTGTTGGCCTTCTTGGCCACCTGGGCACACTGCTGGCTCATGTTCAGCTGGCTATCTACCAACACCCCCAGGTCCTTTTCGGCCAGGCAGCTTTCCAGCCACTCCTCCCCAAGCCTGTAGTGTTGCATGGGGTTGTTGTGACCGAAGTGCAGGACCTGGCACTTGGCCTTGTTGAACCTCATACAGTTGGCCACGGCCCATCGATCCAGCCTGTCCAGGTCCCTCTGCAGGACCATCCTACCCTCGAGCAGATCAACACTCCTACCCAATTTGGTGTCGTCTGCAAACTTCCTGAGGGCACACTCGATCCCCTCATCCAGATCATTGATAAAGATGTTGAACAAGACTGGCCCTAAAACAGAGCCCTGGGGAACACCGCTCGTGACCGGCTGCCAACTGGACTTAACACCATTTACCACAACTCTCTAGGCTCGGCCACCCAACCAGTTCTTTACCCAGCGAAGGGTATGCCTGTCCAAGCCATGAGCTGCCAGCTTCCCGAGGAGGATATTATGCGAGACGGTGTCAAAAGCTTTGCTAAAGTCCAGGTAGATGACATCCACAGCCTTTCCATCATCTACCAGGTGGGTCACCAGGTCATAGAAGGAGATCAGGTTGGTCAAGCAGGACCTGCCTTTCGTGAACCCATGCTGGCTGGGTCTGATCCCCTGGTTGACCTGTACTTGCCTGTGGAGTTCGCTCAAGATGAACCTCTCCATAATCTTCCCCGGCACCGAGGTCAGGCTGACAGGCCTGTAGTTCCCCGGGTCCTCCTTCCAGCCCTTCTTGTAGATGGGCGTCACATTGGCAAGCCTCCAGTCATCAGGGACCTCCCCTGTTAACCAGGACTGCTGATAGATGATGGAGAGTGGCTTGGCGAGCTCCTCCGCCAGCTCCCTCAGTATTCTTAGGTGGATCCCATCCGGCCCCATAGACTTGTGAGCATCCAGGTGGCGTAGCAGGTCATTAACTGCTTCCTCCTGGACTATGAGGGCTCCATTCTGGTCCCCATCCCTATCCTCTAGGTCAGGGGCCTGAGTACCCTGGGGATGACCGGTCTGGCTGTTGAACACAGAGGCAAAGAAGGCGTTAAGTACTTCAGCCTTTTCCTTGTCCTCAGTGACAATGTTCCCCCCCACATCCAGCAAAGAATGGAGATCCTTATTATAAGCATAACAGCACAGCTTCTGTGAACAGGATCAGAACCACTTTTGCAATATACAGAATGACTCTGCAAACAGCAATATTTCAGTAAATTTTAAATAGAGACAAAAATAATTTCAGAAGTAAACAAACAAAGCAGAAGTCTGGAATTCAAGAAAAATTTTTGGACAAATTGGTCTAACTACATAACTCATTAGAAAGCTGTCAGTTGCAGGTCTTTTAATTTCAAAATTAATTTTTTATTCATTGCTGCAATTGAATGCAAAGTGCATGTATCTGACCATATGCTGCAGGTTCATAATCACTGGCAAAAGCATGTGTCTGTCAGGCTTTATCACCAGAAAACCTTCCTTTTCACTGAGAAAGTAGTTGTCTGTAAATATTGTATTTTAATGACTCCAAAGCAAATTTCTCAGGAATTCCTTCTCTTAACCTCAGGAGATCCTGGTGACGGCTCAGATGTTAATTTGTCACAATCCATAAGTGACCCTCAGTTGTAGCCCTTTCTCTCAATCAGCTCTGCAAACAGAAAATGCTTGGTACACGAGGTCATTCCAATCCTGTATCTGGACACTAATCAGTCTGGCCCATGAACTCTGAGGATGGCTATGAGACACAATAAAAATAAATAAATGTTTATGATGCCTATTCACCAAAAAACCAAAAATAAACAAACAAAAAAACCTGCAAGGATTTAGGACAGGAGTATTGCAGAAAAAGAAAAAATATGCCATAAGAGTACTGAAAATCTGGACTCACAGTGTGTGTCTAGCCTTTGAAGGTGGCTACTAAACTTTGTTTCGGGACCATGGAAATCTTTTAAGTTGCTGGTGGGAAGATTTCCTGCCAAGTGAGGCTTAGAAGCAACACAGTAACAATACTATGCAGAAGTAACAAAACACAGCTCAAATCACTGTTCATTCACTGCCCACATAC
Organism: Pelecanus crispus; assembly: GCF_030463565.1. Classification (NCBI taxonomy): domain Eukaryota; kingdom Metazoa; phylum Chordata; class Aves; order Pelecaniformes; family Pelecanidae; genus Pelecanus; species Pelecanus crispus. Next base: position 111,953,334 of record NC_134644.1, read on the forward strand.
AACAGATAGGAAGGGTTCACTTTTCAGCCAATATATACCCTGGTTATTTTCAAACTCTAAAAGCATCATTTTAGATCAAAGTAATGACATTGCATAGAAATGCACACAATGGATTAGCTAATGAACAAACCAGCACTAAGATAAAACACATAAAATGATAGACAAAATGGCATTTCCAGCTCTGCTGTACCCAGGAATTAAGAATTCAAATTACTATAAATTTTTAAAGTACGGACTCATCAAGAGGAAAACAGTAAACATAAAATGGGGCAAGGTGATATTCTGAAGAAAAAAAAACTATGTAAAAGTATATTTCATTTTAGTTTCTGTTAATAAATTTTTCATATTAAAAAATCTCTGAAATTTGAATAGAAATTTTTGAAGCTTACTTATGAAAACGTAGTTATTTAAGTATGTATATCATTATGACAAACATGCAGAAAGACTGGAGACCATCAGCAATATCCACAGCTGTCCAGACACAAAAGAAACAGCATGTTCCCTTTGTAGCAATGCCAGGTAGCTGGAAGAAACCCTGAATAGATAATTTCAGCACAGGAATTAAAACCACTCTGTGTGAAGCTACTGTTCATCATTTAAAGATGTCAAAATAACCTTTTCACATACAAAAATTGGGAGAAATTAATGCCTTATTTCCATATAAGAAACAAAGATGACATAAAATTAACCTATTTTCATGACAAAGGGTAAAACAATTATGTAAATGTGAATTAAGATTAAATTGACTATAAGCACAAAAATGTGATAGTACAAATAGTCAATCAGTGTTACATTTTGAAGCTATAATGTGATTGTGACTTCATTACTGTCTTTTCCTTTCATAATATATTAAAATTTATATTAAAGCATTAGTATTTTTTTATTGGTTTTATTAATCGCATCTGAACCTCTCTACCCTTGCACCGCAGATGTTGCAAAAATGTTGTCAAAAAACTCCAGATTGTTGTACTTTAGCTTCACATCAGCACATTTTAATTTTATAGAGACTTTTGGTATAGCTAATAAATTGGAGAACAAAAATTATTTGACATTATTAACTCTTCCTTATATATAATTATAACAACCCAAATACATTGCAGAATACCATGACTGGTTACTTTACTTTGACTGAAATGCTATGGGACAAATCCTGTCTTTAGATATGCAGCCAGAGCTTTTCACATCACCAGAAGGCACATATTCATACCTAAAGCAGAGTTTTTCCTGTTCTTTTTACAACAATATGACGTTTTTTCATCAAGTCTTCCAAAAAAATATTTTACAATATACAGTCACCTTTTAAATACTAAAGTAAACTAAAATTCCTATAAAGATCTTTCTTTTTCATATGTAAGAATTAAAATGTAAAATGGCTCTCACCTTTGGAACTTTAAATAACAGACTGTTGAAAATCACACAATTTCCAGAGTATAGCTCATTTATTTGTCTGATACTCTTTAAAAAGCTTGAATCTAGGTGTGTTAGGCTGGAACAGAATGGTTAGAATGGTTAACAAATTTTCAATACAACTGCACAAGGAAAAGCAGAAAGTTTAGAACTGCATTTTTCACTTTTTTTTTTCTTTTTTTTTTTAATAATTGTAACAGCAAAGCTGAAAACAAGCCTGTATTCTCTAGGTAGATATCTCTATAATTGTAAAAATAAGTGTTGAATTTTTTTTAACTTTTTTTTTTTTTTTTTTACTTCAGTGGTGGGGAGGGATTCAGTTTAGTGTTTGACTGTCTTTTCTGAAATACAAATGGATGGTATAAGTTACACCAGTGAAAACTTGATAGAATATTTTTTAAATTGATTTTGCATTCCTACCTCTACTCTTGAAATCTCTAGTATTTGAGTTAATCTTATTTAAGTCTTTTCTACTCATTTTTACTTCAAAAATATCAGGAACATCATGTTAGCTTTTAACTAGCTTATATGAACGACTTTAGCTGAAGACACAGCAAAATGAATCATCTAGTTCCCTACTTTCTTTAAAAGAGAAAGAAATAAGAACTTCAAAATCAAAATCTTTCTCTAAGAGGTAACTCAGTAAGTACTATTCGAAAATAAGTAAAACTTTCCCCAGAAATTTAAATTTCAGATGTCTTTTTCCAAAGGATGAATTGTAACAAAAAAATTGTCTCATTTAACAATTCATTGTAACAGTACGGGGTCAAACTTGCTGATCTTTTCTTCTCTTTTTTAAGATCTAATATATGTACTTTAAGAAAAGGGAAACAAATAGCATACAATTTTCAAGATGAAGCCCTGCTGAGCATTTATACTCAGACAGGCTTTGTGCTTTGTTACCTGTTGCTTTCTGAATCACTCTAACTTGTTTTTACTTTTATAACGATTCTTGAGCCAATGCTATATGAAACTATATGTAATAGCACCAGGATCTCTTTGTGGAAGAAAACCAGCAAGATCACCATTGCATGCATAAAGGTAGAACTGGGGGTGGGGGTTTGGGGGAGGTTTCCCTTATCTGTATTATTTTACCTTTATATACATTGACTTTTCTATTCCATACTACCACCCAGTCATTTAGTTGTAGAATACTTCTGTATTCCTTCATAGTCAGCTTTACTGAATATCAATATAAATGCCATAGTGAATAGCTTAGTATCACCAATAAATTGTGTCACATAGCTGTTTACTTTTTTCTCCAGATCATTTATGAATATGTACACATTCTCTTGTAAATATAGGTCAGCCTAATACATTGATGATTTGTAGCTCAGGAAATGGCTACAAAATTTGCTAAACTATGTTGCACAGAGTCAGAAAAAAATGGGTTTCAATCCATTCTATTTGTCCAGTGTGAGGAGACTCTTAACTTTATACTGTAAGTTTTTATGATATGTGTGATCATAGACATTTTTTAAAAAATCTTCAGTCTATGAAGAAAGAATATATATTATTTGGATTACTTAAAATATTTTTTACCTTAATAGTGTCTGACATTCTGCAGACTACTTATAAAATAAATATCTTGACTTGTAAAGAAATAATAAAAAATACAAGGTTTTAGGTTTTACACAATGCTCTAGATCATAAAAGTTAGCAGAAAAAGAATGAAAAAAAGTCTAGGCCCATTAGATTTCTAGGTGACATTATGAAATGAGACAGAAGGAAATCTCCCTTTTTCTGCCTTTCCCTGCTTTATGTCTACAGAAACCTGATTAAAAACTATGATTTCTGGCTGCTGGATTTTATTTTTTTTAATCTCAACAACTTTCTTTAAAAAAAAAAAAAATTAGCATCACAGAGCAGTTGAACATAGGAAAGTGAATAAAACACCCAAGTCTCTTTTTGCAGGCTGAACATCTCGAGTAAAGAAAGCACCAATATTTCAAGTCTTCAACAGCCAACCTGAGCTACTTACTGTTTGTTTATCCCATTTTCTTGCTGATAAAGAAAAGTAAATTGTAGCCTGTGGAATAAAGGAATGATCTATAAACATGACCTTTTCCTGGTTGCCAGGAGGACTTTTTAAAAAATGAGTGACACTAATAGTAGGTATTTAGACCTCTAGATCGGTAAGCAATGGGCCATTTCAATGCAGGTGCGACTGACGGAGTTAGCAACTCCTGTAACTTTACACTACTTTACTGTTTTATTGAGAACTGCATTCAGCTCCTGGCATAAATTAATGTATCTCTCAGAGAAAGTGATTGAAGCTATTTTTGCTGACTGCAGTATTTAATTTGGTTTGAAGGTCTGAAAGCTTAACTGTTTACTTAATAGCTCATTTGCCACTTAGTCAAAATAAGCCAGTTGGACAAAGACATATTGTTTAAGCTGATCAGCCAGCTCTTTGTGGCTGAAATGGATTAGAGAACAGCTCAGCTGGTAGACTAGACTGCATGGATATCTCCAGTAAGAAGATGATGAAGGTAAGTGGGTTGTAACTTCTTCAGCTTTAAAAGGCCCTCCACGCATGAAAAAAGCTTGTGAACACATCCTTACAGACTGTGTAGACTGTGATACGTAAGCATATAAAAATATTCCATCACAAAATCTACATGCATATCTTTTTCCTGTGACACTTGTAAGAAACTTTACACTATTTCTTTGCTATTTTTTAACCATTACTCACCAGAATCTCAGTTGAAATAGGTTAAGGCATTTTCTGTAGAAAAATCAGCAGGACTTACTGGAATTACTGTTCCAGTCTAACTTTGGTGAAAGAGAGCAAACAGCTGGCCTAGTGATGTCCTTCATTGTTAGAAGCAGTAAAAATTATTTACTGTAAAAGTTTTTCCATCAGGAAAAAAAGAAAGTTCATTTTCATGTTGAAAACAGATTTTCTATAATACCATGATTTTTCAAAATAATATTTTGAAACAGATGTGTAGGCAAAAAGATCACTTTCCTACCTCCAAATACATTGCTCATGTCAGCACAGGAAGGATTGTTGATAGTTATAAGCATGCTGCTATATACTGATAAGTGTCATTATTGATACATGTCAACATTTGGAAGAATTTTAAATTTTTGAATTTAAAAATATTGGAAGAAGATAAATATAAAGGATTCCACTTTTTCTAATAAAAACAACATAATGGAGCTCCAGTAAGCCTGCTTATGACCTACGTAAGCTCCCTACCTTACTGAATTAGTCAACAGATATTTTCTGAGTCTTGTTTTTGTTCATAGGATTGCTCCCTCCAGCTGTGTATGGGAGTAAGATTTACCACCTTTTAAACCACCCAGAAGTATGTAACATCACTTTCTGTAGTACTTGACCTATAGAAGTACCTCTGCTGTGGCACAAGGGAACAACAAGATGCCATGGGTGGAGAACAAGGGAACTCCCCCACCTAACTCCCAGGGCTGCTGCTTTTATTTCCTAGCTGTGACAGTACTGCTGCTGTGGGGCCTGATGTCTATGCAATCATAAAAGCCGACTTTGCAGAGTCCCAATAATTCCTGGAAGATGAGGCAAGATTCAGTGTGTAGAAAGTGCAGGTGGTCTGAAGCACTCATGCAGGCCAAATTCAACTTGCAGCTTTTGAAAGTAACAGCTTGTTGGACAGAGTTCGTTGCTAATGAATTCACCAGATATAAATACTTCTTGAAACTGAAGAGGCTGGCCACCTTTCCTCACATCATTTCTATTGTTAACCTTGAGAAAATATCAAGAAGATTGTGGATCTTGGGAGATTTTTTTGTCTGAAAGATTCATAGGTGCAAGGGAATTATGTTGGTAAAGCTCTGAGACAGTACCAGGAGTATCTGCCTTAGAAGGTGAACTATGATTTTCTTACATTCTTATACTTTTATTATTTGAAAAGCCATGCCAATAATTAATTTTGTTGAATTATACATTCTTACTGAAACAGAATCTTTATTTCCCAAGTGCTGAAAGATGACTTAAAACAAAAGAAAAATTCTTGTCTCAAGAGACATCTTTAGAGCTCAGTATTTTATTTGGAAGCTCCCATCCTAAAAGTAACCATAAATTCAGTATTCAGACTTCTCAACCCTCATGAGCAAAAAAGTTCAGCAAGTCTGATGGGCTTTTAGACATTATTAGTGACATGCACACACTGAAGAGAAGGTTCTTCTTTCAACAGAGCCATTAACACCCTGTTTTGTGTACATGAATCTTCTGTGGTGTTTTAGTTTCTCCCTCTTGTTGTGAACAACTGCAGGAAACAAACTGCTAGGATTCATCATGCAATCAATATTCAGTACATTAAAACCTCAGCATATCTCAATGTAGATGCTGAACATTTAATCTCTGTCACTAGCCCCATGTGCTTCTTGAGTACACAGAAGAGGTTTCAATAAATATTTTATGTATCTCTTTAAAGGCTTATCTCTTTCACTTTTGCCATCTTATGTTTTATCACACACACACACACACACCCTCCTTTTATCAAAGGGTATAATAGTCATATGGACAATGACTACCATATTTTTGAGGATGTTTTCTGAGGTTCTGTATCTTGACACTAACCTCTTAAAAAGGTTCCTTTTGTTTTATTTTTATTTTTCCTAAAAAAAAGCAATCAGATGTTTTCAATTGAAAGCTCTCTGCTTTTAGAATTTATTTTTGCCTGCCCTTAATTACCATTAACACCTCTCTGAACTATCACTCTAACAGTTTTATTATTCAAGACTTGCTTTTTCACATCTTTTTTTAAAGCTGCAGTAATGATTGTGGTGGGAATTAACATACCACTTTAAGAATGATTCTGTTAAATTCCTCATTAAATTCTTGTCTTATTTGAACAACTCTAGGAGAGACTCAATAAACTGAATTTGTCTAGAGGTTCTACAAGGGTTTTCCCTTTATTTTTCACAACAATTACCTTCCCACACTTTGCTGTGAGCCAGATGAAACAAATGAATAAAGGAGTTAGCTCTCCCCCCACCACCACCTTCATGAACTTAGAAATCATTTGCCTCACAAAAACCAAACTTCCCTGAGTACTAATGAGCATATGATTAAGAGTTTATTGCTGCATTACACAGATTTTGCCTTTTTATTTTAAACAACTTACACTACAGTTAGCAAACTTACATCTGAAGAAAACATGGGCAAGCCTAGTGAACTGGGGTTTTAGTGCTGTTTTGAAAATGTATCATTCATTATTGTTCTTATCATTCATTTCTTGGTTGTCAATGAAAAGTATCTGTTTCACTATGTTGAAAGTATTACATTTTTTTAAAGAAGGCAAAATGAAAGAAACACATGCAAACACTTAACCACTAAAGCACCGAACATCCAGCTAGAGACCTGAATAGTACAGTACTGCAATGAGGTAAATTTTTTTTTTCCTGCTTCTGCTTTACTTCTCAGCTTTATTTGCAGAATCCTCAGGAACTCTGCCCTGTCCCCTTCAGCTGAGCTCTCTTGATTTGGTACTTTATCTAATAAGATCGTGGATTCTGATAAAGTTTCTGTGTGTTTCCCCTATCATTTGTACCTCATTCTCTCCCCCCCGCCCCCCGCCCCCCAAGGTTAGTTTGTTTGTAACTACAGGTCTCTAATATCCCAGAGTAAAATAAAAGTCACAACAAACAGCTCCATCCAGTGGTTCTCTTTGTGACTGTATTTCCCATGTTAGTGTTCATTTTGAGCAAATAATTCAGATGAATATTTTGGGATATGTGCATGAAAAATATGAACATCAATATGAAGCAAACAAACATCCCTCAGAATTTTTTTCTCCCTTATCTGCATTATCTTACTTTTTTTCTACAACACCAGTTTTCCCTTCATAATTAGGAGAAGCAACTGCAAACTACTTGAAGCTTAAAGATAAGAAGATATTTTATTTTAAGCTGCATGGTATGGCAAATATATAAATATATATACATATATATATATATAAAATATATAAAGCCATAGAAAAGGCACTTCCTAATATAGATTTTCTGGTTTTAACTTGGAAATTTAGCAGCAAAGTTATTCTAACTTTACTTTGTTTCTTTTTGAGTCTAAAGGATTTTTTTTTTTTAATCTAAAGGAAAGCAATATCTACTTTGTTAGAAAAGAGTAGGCAATATTTTTATTGAGGTACTCAATTATGTGTGCCTCTGTAACCTTTTTCAGCTATTATATTCTTCATATCTTTCTGCAGTAATGTTACCAATACAATTCAGAAAAAGCTTCAAAGCATCTTGGAAGTGTTAGAAAGGGAGACAGCTGGCATTGCTTAGAAAGTGATCTGAAATGACCGGATTTCTAATTTATAAAACTGGGACAGCACATGTCAGGGAAACGTCAGCAGGGGCTTTGGTAAAATATACCTCTAGCCACGTCTTTTTCTCAGGTGCATCCTTGTTTACTGAGAAATTCAAAGGACCGAGCTTGAGGAGAGGACTTGTAGAACACCTAATTTAAAATGAAGGCATAATACAGGCTTTTTGAAAACTTTTGCATACCAATCCATTTGAAAGCTTTTACATACCAAATCTGTCTTTCTAAACATTTTTTTTTTTTTTTGTGAATGATACGAAACTGTAAGGAATTAAATGTATGCAAACAGACATGAACGTTGCTCTGAGGCTGAGGTTGCATCGTTATTGCTAGGAAATTTTCTTTTCAGATTAAATAAGTTTAAACATTCTTTTCTGCAAGTTTGACAATCAAAATATGAATAAAATTACTGAGGTCTTACCTTGCAACAATTATTTTGTGAAATTATCTGCATGTAATGTTTTAATTTTTGAAAAATGGATTTTGACTGCTAAAATACTGCTCAGGGCTGTGAACTTTTGCATCTTCACAAACTCTTAAATGGCTCTTAAGTTGCTGTTTATACTGTTTCTCTCTGTCCTCAAGTTTTATACCTACTGCTATAGACTCATATGCATTTGTTTCTGCTCCTTAACAAAAAGGACTTGAATATCAAACTGTTCTGATAGTCATTCTTGGATTGCTGCAGAATAAATGGCATTTCTTTAATGACAAACTAGGCATAGCTATCATTATGCTTAGAGTTAAATATGATCTTAATAAAAATAAACCTGATTATTCTAAACTATTTTTGACCAAATTTTTCTTGGCAGGATAGCAAGCAAAATTAGAGAAGCAAGTACAAAACTGTATCTTTACAAATACCTTCCTCCGAGTAACCAGAGAAATTCCCCTATTAAAAAAAGTACTATGCTGTTTCATCTTATTTCCATATTTTTAATGTTCCATTAATAGTGAAAATAATATTGATTCACTCAGTATAAGATACCAAAGTCAGCTGCATAGAAAAAAAATTTAAAACATTAGAGTACTGTACTATCAGAACTGATAATGACACAATACATTGTTATTCTAATACAAAGACTGGGCTGGAATGCAACAAAAACAGAAAGACCTGTAGGTAGTCTAGCTATAGTGATAGTGATAAATTCTCCAAAGGACAGGGCACCATGCCACTGAAGATGGATGAGGTAGTCTGGGATCTGGTATACGCTTGCTTAATATTTATTTTTGTTGTAATCATTTGCCGGTGTGAGAAGTTCCCTTGCCACAATTTATTTCCATTTCTGTACCACATTGTACTCAGTGCCAAAACAACTGTTGTGCAACTAGTCATGAAGTGAATGGGGAAAAATATAACTCAACTCAAAATGAGAAGGATGTAGTACTTTCCAACAGAAGAGCAGTGCAAATCCATGACAAAGCAGTAAGTCTGAAGACAGCAGTTGGTAGATCTAATTACATCTTCCACAAGTAAGGGAGCTTCCCTTGTTCTAGATCAGAGTTTTCATAACTTAGGAATAATGATATATAATAAAGCAATATATACCTGTACAGAGTTAGTCAACAAGCAGTGTCAGGTATTTTGTCATCAAAAGAGCAAAATCTACAAAGTATACATAATATATATAATCAAACATATGTTAATAGACTTAACATTTCGTGGCTTTAGATTTAAAAAATCCCACAGACTTCCGATTTTGTACTTACATATGCAGTATCTAAGAAATTTTTGTATCTGGATCTGTTCACATCTAAAAGGAATGCAGATCTATGTTTTAGAAAGCAGACAATATTGCTGTAGTCAGTTATGTGAGCCTACGTAATTTTTTCACCTTCCTGGGCTAGAATTGGTAGGCCAAATACTGGTTTTGAGTTTTACGTGAATGCAAAGCAGACTAAATACCAGTGTCAAAACAATGCTTGACAGATGTGCCTGGATATGGCTACATGCTGTCATAGTCATACCCATAGCGGCAGCCAGGCTGATATGCCCCTTAGGAGGATTTAAGAAGCCAAACTTTCACCACAGTGCTATTTAGAAAATGAGTGGGATTGTGATCATAGCATACTGTAAAGAAATAAAATTTCTGGCCAGAGATTTTTTTGACCAGGGATTTGACTTTTGCTTCAGAATATGCATATCACCTGATGTACTCTAAGAAGTACCACTCATAGCTACTTAAAATCAAGATCCATATTGAATTATATATTCATAAGTGAATTACATAATTTCCACACATTTTATTTGGGTGACATACCTATTTAAAAAATAATAACTGATTTTAAGAACTTTTTTTTAACTTTGAGTCTTTGAAACATGAAAAAAACCTGAAAATAAGGAACCCCATTGCCTGGTCATAGATTTTTAGCAAGAAAAATTACATCTGCTGACCAAAAAATAGACCAACTATCATTATATGGAGGATGCATTAATTTCCATGCTGGCTGCCAACCTGGAAATTACCAGCTGAATCATAAGGTATAACTTCCCAGAGCTGGCGCTTCAGGAAAAAGCCACACTTCAGTATAGTTACTTACTATAGAAAAAATGCCAATAACAAACAGTAGGAAATGAAATATATTACATACACAATATTCATTTGCAGATTTGGGAAAGGTGCAGGGAGAGAGAGGAACTATGAAGGAGCTCCCCAAGGTTTCAATGCATGTTAAAGTACATTGAAACAGGAGGAAATGTTCTTAGTCCTTTATCAAGAAGAAAAGCTGTACCTGGTAAGGTGAGTTTTAAAGAGTGGAGAAACATTCCTTTCGACTTCTTCAGCTACTACTTCTTTCAGACACAGGCTCTGTTAGAGATGCAATTAAGATGTTTATCTCAAAACCAAGACATCTTTTTCTCTGCCAACTACACCAGTACTACAGAGAATACTCTTTCTGATTCATCAGCCAGGGAGTATTAATGTAGACTGACCACATTATAAGCATGTTACCTAGACCTGCATAATGAACTAACAGAGCTTCTCTTTTGCTTTCACAGCCATGGACTATTGACTTCTGCAACAGTGAAATATATGAAGAAGTTAGTCCATGCTATAAACAGATTTGGCTTTCTGGATTAAAATTTGTTCAATTGGTGTCAGTTTTACAAATGAAGGATGTAAACTCTGTATAAATGCCCTATTCCTATATTTTCTTTGCTTTATATCTTGTTGCAATAAATCAGAGATGGAAATTGTCAGAGAATTTTGCATAGCTTTTAAAAAATAAAATATGGGTCACTTCTAGGAATTCTTTAAACTTAACTTTAAAAGCCTAGTTTTTAGTATCTCAGAGCATGAGTCAAACAACAGTAAAGAGTTTATTTTGCGAGTTGGTAAAGAGTTTTGTTACTCAGAGAAACTGGGATTTCTATATATTTCTACAGTTCTGGTAATGCTTGTGTGGAAAATATTTTGTAGTGTCTCTGGTTACCCTAAAATCCAGACAACTTTCCCTAAAAGTCTACTGTATTCACAATTTTGCAGTTGTCTACTCAAACTCTCTTTGCCTTGCAGCTAGCTGACCAGCTCCTCTCTGGGAACTGATCTCAAAGACTGCAAATACAACAATTAGTAAATAAAATGATCAGGTTTTCATAATGTTTCTGAGAGGTGAAGGCAATGGGGTACAATTTATGATGCACAACATATCTTCTGAATGAATATTAGAAAACCGTTGTGCTTTAGCTTAAGACTGCAATGCCTTTTCTTTTCAACCCTGCCTTTGCAATTGCCAGGCAGTCTGTTAGGCACTCACGGTCAAGACACAGAGACTGCATCTTGAATCATTTCAGGTATTTTTGCAATAGCTCAGATACCAGTGGTTTGAGTGAAAATGTTAAATTTATGGAGAAAATATTTCAATGATGCAAACGGGTAAGGAGGAACATGCCTCTCCATTAGACCTGCAACGTGGATGATAACTTCCTCCTCGTTCTTGTGTAGGTTTTTGTCTAGTGCCTCTCCAATGCTTTTAGTAAAATGAATCACCGCTCCATTTCCCAGATAGAACTGGGAGACTACCAAATTTGTTAATGCTGTTGATAGAGCTGAACAAACAATCTAAAAAATATGACACATAGAAACATTTTTATAAGACATAAACTCAGTTCACTGAGATTCAAATAACAGTCATTCTGTCCATCTCAGATATTCTAAAACTTCTGAATACTTACATAGTTGGAAACTTTTAGACGTAAAAACTCTGTTCAAAAATATTTCTTTTACATGATGCTATTTCTCTTGGTTACATATTAATCATTATAGTTCATACATCTCTTCATTAAACTTTTTAATTATTCACTTCAAGGAATAAAAACATTTTCATATGCCTTAGGTGGCAAACTGTACAGTAAAAAGCTTGTCTAGGAAGCTGTTTTTCCATGTTTTTGTCAATGCATATCAGTAGGGTATAATATTGCCCTGTGGAAAAATTTTGTACAATGGAAGTGATGAAGCAGATATGTTGGTGATGAAGTAAAACATGATTTTGTAGAATATAAGAGAATATAATAACCTTTTGCATTGTTTATATATAAAGCCTATATGCTATATAACAGAAACAGAAGAGAAACAGGGAGCCTCAAATGCACATTGTGCTACCATTTAAAGACCTTTTCCATAAAATAAAGCAGGACTGGTTGAGAAAGCAGAGAAAATTCATATCAAGTAGTACTCACTGGAAATAATTTGACCAGTTCTGTCTCATGGTTGCCCCAGGTACTCCATAAGCTGAACGGGCGTCAAAGTGAATAAACTATTCAAAGCTAAAACTTCACTGCCTGAGGTGACATAAACACAGTTGAGAGGAAGCTGCAGAGACTTGGACAACCACTACCCATCTAACACTGGACTCCATTCACCTGCATTATCAATACAGTGTCTTTTCCTTACTACTACATTCAACAAGTGGAACTGCCTTTCTCCCTCCAGTCCATGATTTGAAATAGTAAAAATAATGGTTTTAACAGAGATATCATTTTTCTCTTTATTTTTTTCTTATTCCACATTACTTGATGTTTTTATAATTCGGAGGTTTATTAAAAATAGTAGCTTATTTTGGAAAAATAAAAGTGACTTATGCTCTTCTAGCTATTGTGGTATTTTCAATGGGAAGCTTGTCCAAATTTGAGTCCCCAATTTTATACATAAAACAAAGAGACTGATCAAACACACTCCATTGACTTCACAAACAACAATTCCGCTTTTTTATTAAATTTATTAAATTTATTAAATTATAACCATAAATGGAATAAACTGATAAATCTCTAGAAAAACAATCCTTTTGAAAATAATTGAAGCAAAAAATCTCAGATACATAATGACTAAGAAATACAAATAATCTAGAAAAGTATGCATCAAGAGAAAAAGCACATATTTTGTAACGAGGTAGTAGATGAATGTTGTTCCTCACATACAATCCACAAGGTTATGCACTTTAGGCAGAGGCAGTAATCAGTAGAAAGCAGTCTGTAGCCAGCAATTAACTCACTGAGGTATCAAATAGCAATGTTAATATTCAAAGAGGAGGGAGAAGTAATACAGTACCTCACTAAACCTTGTGATGCCCTAGCATCAAATCATAACAAATTTGGGTCATATAAAGAGAAAGAGAAAGGAAAGAGGAGGTTAATCCATCTTGAAAGGACAGAAGTCCTCTAAGCATCTGCACTGTGTAACTCTGGACAGCTGCAGGTGAAAAGATGTAGTCTTCTCTAAGGTTTGCTACCAATGACACAGGATGTGGAGATGCCATACTGTACCTTATAAGCTAAGAGGTTAGTGTAGGTAAGGAAAATCCTCAAAGTTGAGTATAACTGTAATAACTTATACTGGCTTTGTAATCTATTTTTGTGCCTTTGTTCCATAATTGCAAAATATGCTTTCATATAAACAGGTTTTAGCACTAGTGGTAGAACTAACTCTCTGTAAATGATAACAAAAATCTTTTGTTCACAACATACAACAAGCCTTAAAACCAGGACATTGATAAGCAGCACCTATCACCCTCTTTACCAAGATGTATCAGAGCCTTTCTGACCTGCCATGTGAATTGATTTAGAAGCTGGAAATATGAGTCTGTGCAGAATGGGTGAGCTCCAGTGGCCAGCATTTACACAGAAAACTGTCCAACATTCAGTAAATAGTGGGATGAGCATGCAGCCTGGAAATTACTTTATGGGCAATTAGTAGATACCAATAATTAACAATTAATAATTATTAATATTAACTGTTAAAATTAATAAAACATTTTAATGTTGAAAAATAATGTCTCTTTATATCATGGTCTTTTATAAGGATCTGCCACTATAAATGCAACTTTGCCTATAAGTGATTTGCAATGTCTTGATTGAAACTGAGTATTGTTGCAACTTTTGTATTATATTTCAGTAAAAATTTGATGTTTCTAAACACAGCTTCAGGAAGTAGTTTTGTTCCACAAAAGAGTTTTTTGATCGTGCTTTCAGTCCATTCAAAATAAAATTTCATTCTAAAAGTGCATAATTTTTGTTCTGTGGGAAATTCTGTACTGTCTGCTCAACACTTCACTTGCTCTATTATTTTTGGGGGGTAAACCCTATGTTCAGGCTGACTTCATGACATCAGTTCCTCCAAATTCACTCCAAAATGTCTTAATAAAAAGATTTCACAACATTGCAATACAAATACTCATATCTATCTTTCTTTAAAATTAGGAATCTCAGCTGGCTGCTACAAATGAAAGTCGAATGAAGTTTGGACAAAAGTAATTTGTTTAAAAAAAGAGCAGTATTTAAAATTAATTTCTCAGAATTAGGAATAAAATCACAAAGACCTTTAAATTGAAGTAGTCAAGTAGGAGGCAAAACCATTCCATGGTAATGTGGTGTCTGAATCTGCAGCTCACCCTTAAGTTAGTTTGTGACTATCAACCCCCCCAGTTCATCCTGTTTCTCTCACTTTTGAAAGCTTTTTCCATTATCCCTTTCAGTCCCCAGCTAAGTAAAAAAAATATTTCTGTGTTCATGTCAGTGCGGCAATGAGCTCCATGCAATCTTTCTGTTTTAAGTATTAAAAATTTCAAATCGTCTCTAAGCAAGCAAGGAGGCATATTGTGCTGCTCTTTTTGTTACATAAAAAATACGGACAAATCATTCAATTGTAGAGTTAAAAAAACCTGCAGCCTCCAAATTCTGAAATAGCACTTCATTCTTCAGACACTAAAACTGTTTCTCTCTGAAGAGCCTTTTGTGACACGAACACACAGAAAGCCTTCTGGCTGTTTTATTATCTAACGGAACTGTGTGTGCTTTTGCAGGGGCCCCACGCCTGCTGCAGCAGCAGCACCATAAATAAACAACACGCCGCCAAGCTGGAAAGGATGAGTCCTTTCAACAGACCTCCACGGAGAAATGCGTCTCGGGGCTGCCTGCTGCTTGCAAAAGTAGAGCATGATGAGCAGCAGGAGTGGGGCAGGCATGGACAGCCCCTTGGGTGAATGCTGGCCAGGAAATATTTTTAATTTATCCAGTTCCCCAAGAGATCCTCCTGAGGATATTAGACTTCTGCAGGCTGATGGTGTTTTCCTTGGACACTTTCCCTTTCTGTCTGCCCCCTTCCCTCAGATGCTCACGTAAGGTGCTGACAACAGGTATACCAGTAGAAAGGGTTTGAAAATTAGGTGGAGCCAAACCTGGATAATGGGCAGTCTACAGAAAATCACGAGTGAAGGCTATCATCGGAGGTGGAGGGGTGGTCTTTTGGCTGCATCAGACCTTATGGAAGGCTCACAAATGTATAATATTTTGTGTAAGGATTTCTGCTATCTTTTCATTGCTAAACACTGAGCACCTTCTGCTTGCTTGAACAACAGATGGATTTTTGTCTGCTCAGGTGGCAAGACTTGTGCCTGTTTAGACCAGAAGAGCCCTGATGTGCTGTCACACACAGCGGCCATATCTCCATGCTGTCGGTGAGGAGGGGCTTTATGAAGTGCCTGCAGCCGCAGAGGTGAGATTTGCGTTCTTCAGCGTGTCTCAGGAGCAGCTGATGGAGGGCATCTGGCTGCTCTGCCGTTTAGTCAATAGCAAACAGGATTCAGACACGTCAACGCTTCACTCAAACTGTGCCAACCTGGGATCTGAGAGTTACCATCTCAGCTGACACAGGAAATCCTGGGCTTCTGTGATACTGAATAATTTCTGATCATCTTCAACAGTGAGTCAGTCTGTAAAAGATTTTCACTAGCCCCACAGATACAGCCTTTTGCGAGCACGTTACAGGGCCCCTGAGTATCCTGGTGACATGAGTTCTGTCCATGTAGGGCACAGCTGGTGTCCCTGAAGCTATACATAGCAGTTCCTCTCTTATATGCAAGTGTCTCTGTGGTCTGATGTGGTGAATCCCAAAACCATGTCAAATTCCTTTTAGTAAAATCATTCAGCAATTTTCTGTGTATAAACAAAATATTTGGTTGATATTCTGTGTAAATGTCTAAGAATCTTCCCTTTCTACAGAGCTGATATTCTTTGCAGACCTCAAGTATTCAAGAAACTAATATTTGATAGAATATTTCTGAGAAGGTTGGCTGTCTCACCTCTAGGGTACCATTCCTACCTTCAACCCCATTTCCTGAAATAAAGAGTATGGTTACAACACTACTGTAAATGGTGAGAGCTGTATAAGAGATTGATTTAAAAAGTCAAAACCAGATCCATCCCAGCAAGTAAGCTATCACTGAGTAGAACTAAAAGGAGATCTGCCTCCCAGGCAAGTAATCAATGAATAGCATTGGCAGCATTACTGGACATCTTTTCAGAACTCACCAGCAATTCTTATTCACCTAGAAACTTTTAAGAGCTATAATTTACCATAGAGAACAAACCTTGTATGTTAGCAGCATTATTTGTTTCTCTATATTCCAGATTTTTCATCTTCATTCAGTGGCCAGTTTTGAAAATCTTTTCTGGCACATCAGACCTCTATTTCAAGTTAGATATACATGTCTTTCTACCTGGTAGTTCTTCCAGTTGGCAACTGAAAAAAGTTGCAGTCTTGTCATTGGTAATCAGTCAACTGCCTTTGGTACTATCACTCTGACAGTGCCATTCAGGTCTGACCATTCCTGATGAGAACTATGTAGGAATTCATTCAAACAAGTATGCCCACACAACAAATAAGAACTGCTATTTTCCACAGTATAAATTTACTTCTTTAAACCTCACTGATAGTAACAGAAGTTATAAGAAAAAAAACAAAACAAAACAAAACAAATCCCAAAACAAAAAAAGCATCCTTTTTTTTTTTTTCAAAACAGTCAAAAAGTGCATACATTCAAAACACAACAGCTCTCCTAATTTTCATGAAACAAATACATGTTCAGATATCCTACCAAAAATGAAGACAGTAGAAACACTATACTGTGTGATAAGTAATAGAGCAATTACAGAGGCTGAAAGGAAATTTGAAGAACAAATAGCCAAAACACTACTTCATTGAGCAACTGAAAATTGGAAGAGAAATAAGGGAACCATTAAGAAGTGAGCATACTTTATCTATAAACTAAATAGTATTTTACCAACAATTTCTGTTTAGTCAGTTAAGTCAATAGTTTAGTAATAAGTATATATCAAAAAGGTAGTCCTGAAGAGTAAGCTAAAAGATAACAAGGAGGCTGTTTGACAATTTTAAAATATATTTATGCTTGCTAGATCTACTTGTTCACATTTTATCTTGTAACTAATAAGAAGGTACTCTGAGGGAAAGGAGAAAAAGATAACCAAAACCAAAATACCATATAATAAAGGAAAAAAAGGTAATGAGAGGCATGCTTTTTTTTTTTTCCTTAGCAATTTGATCAAATTCTAGGACTTAGATCTGTGAAAAGAGGCATGGGGCTAGCTGGATGGACCGTCTGACAGAACTGAGTCTAAAATACCTAATCACTTTGAAAATCTTTGTTTTATGGTACCTTCAAAATTGGTCTGCTGTCTGTCGTTGTCCCCTCAGAGTTGCAAAATATGACAAGTTCCTGTTAAAATGTTATTCTTTTTATTATATTTAAGATATGTGTAAAGTTTTAGTGAATTCCCTTGCCAGTTAAACATCTTTCCATTACACTGTGATTTGTTCTTAAAGACTTGACTAAAGAAAAGTATTTCTTCAACCTCCTCCAGGTTTTGCTGAGAACAAAATTGAGCTGGGTTTCTAAGGTCCTCTTTGAACTTGATTTCACTGCTGAAGAAAGGTTACAGTTAAATTAGGAACTTCAACAAGTTTCTAAAACTTATATAAAACCCTGTCTTATGGATTTCTTTCTCTGTGAAGTTTTAGTTTTCAAATGACATAGTGTGTCTTCCTTTCTCTTGCAAAGTTTGTTATGGAACAATATAACTATGGCAGCAAATTTGTCAATTTTTCATACCCATTACTCCAGAAAAATCTCCAAATACTAGAGTGCTTGAGTGCTTTTGATAATGAATGAATTATTGTGAATGCTTTATTTATTGCTCCAGATAAAATGGGTACTATTCAGTCAAGAACAGCACAAAAGATGCTTTGGTCATTTGAAATCAGAATTTGTGGAACATCTAACTTCTCCAGTGAAGAAATTCTTCCTCTTCCCCTGTGCCTAAGAATAATCAGTAATTGATGATGTCTACACAATTAATGACTCCATGAACATCACAAACTCTCTATTTTTAGCCACAGCTGACATTTGTGGAATGTCACCAAATGGAATGAACCCAAACAAGGAGGAAAAGGTAAAATTTTGAAATAGGTGGGATCTATCTTCTACTCTGGAAATGTGACTGATGTCTGTTTGTCTGAGCTTCAGTTGATTCTCTAACTTTCCATGTAGTAGAAGTTATTTTGATTTATTATCTCATAATTTTCACCAGCTCTCAAATCGTTGCTGTCAAGGGAATCATTTCTAAAACACATTTCAGCAGCGGTTCATATGTAAGTACTTCCTATTCATCAGGAAGCAGCCTGCAAGTGAAAAATCTAACGTCTTTGTTGTCTGTACCTTCTGTGGCAGGATCCAAAAGACTTGAATATTGAGCAGTTCCTATGTTCTGAAAAGTTGATTCCTAGAGAGGAAACCTATGGTGTATTTAACATATGATACCCGGGACTTGATCCCAAGATTCCAACAACTCCACCAGCTACTGATGTTTCAGATGGGTATCTTGCAGCTAGTTATCTATTTAAATAATGAGATTTTCCTTTTTGATTTTCAGAAGCTTCTAAAACTTCTGAAAAACTCCTAAAAAAACCTCTCAAATATTTTTTCCAATCTTTTTCTCACCTTCAATTCTGGACAAGGTGGTGATAAATACACAGGCCTAGAGTTTTGTTTCTCACAATTTTGTTCAGTTTCCAGTTTAAAGCAGTCAATGATACTGTCCTACTGAACAAAGCTTCCGGCCAATGCCATTACACAGGCAGGTAAAGGATGCTCTGGAGTAGATTACAGGTGAGGCATGAAGTATAGCAGTACTTGGTGCAAATTGTTTGTGTGTTTTATTTAACCTCTCAGTGCTTTTGCTTCTGGATGAAAATAATCTAGAAGGAAGCAGCAGAACCCCAGTAGGGAGAGAGGGCATAAAAGTTGAGATTGGAGAAGAGATCAGGGAATGACAACCAGTGGGAGGAGGCAGGGAGAAGATATGGCGGAATCAAGCTTCATTCCAAAAAGGGTCAGAAACACTGGCTCAGAGATACGTCACAAAACCTGAGATGATAAGTTATTTGGACAAAGACCTCAAATGTCTCTTCAGAAGTTTGTGCATGGGACTATTACAAAATAAACACTGATAAAATAATCGCTACTTTGCAGGAAAAATTAGGATTACAGGTTGCTTTATGGCCTGGAGTATGAGTTTGTATGACTTCTGCCCAGATTTTTATATTATTCCTCTTCTATGCCTATAATTGTCTGAGTCCAATTGCAATGTAAGAGATTTGTTTGCCTTTAGCATCTGTTCTACATACTCTACTGGGAATCCTGAAGTGAAAAATTAATTAATATTTTCTTCTTTTCCATTGGCTCTGTCCTCTATGAATAAATAATGCTGGCCATTTATTAAATATTTCTTGCCTCATGATTTCTTGTACCTCACATAATTAAAAAAATGTCTAACTATAGTACTAATCTCATGTGAAATCTTAGCATCAGTCTTCACCTTTGCTTCTCTGTTCCACTGCCTAGTCTCAATAGTCCTCCTCTTATCTGAAGTTTAAAACTTTTCTAAGCTTCATTTTGTCCACAGATTATTTGTTTTTCCTTTAATACATTAACATTGGTCTTTTTAATTCTTCTGTCTTTATTTTCAAGTACCGTTTTCAATCTCTCAAATATGTGCTTACTTAGCATTGTGGACACTTTTATTTTTGTATGTGTTGTGGTTGTGGTTTAACCCCAGTTGGCAACTAAGCACCACACAGCCACTCGCTCACCTCTTCCCCTGACAGTGGGATGGGGGAGAGAATTGGGGGAAAAAAAAAGTAAAACCCATGGGCTGACATAAAGGCAGTTTAATAGGACAGCAGAGGAAGAGAAAGTAGTAGTAATAATAATAATAATAATGATAAAAGAATATACAAAACAAGTGATGCATAATGCAATTGCTCACCATCCACTGAACAATGCCCAGCCAGTCCCCGAGCAGCAATCGCTGCTCCTTGGCCAACACTCCCCAGTTTATGGACTGAGCATGACATCATATGGTATGGAATAGCCCTGTGGCCAGTTTGGATCAACTATCCTGGCTGTGCCCCCTCCCAGCTTCTTGTGCCCCTGGCAGAGCATGGGAAGGTGAAAAGTCCTTGACTAGCATAAGCAGTACTCAGCAACAACTAAACCATCAGTGTGTTATCAACATTCTTCTCCTACTAAATCCAAAACCCAGCACTATGCCTGCTACTAGGAAGAAAATTAACTCTATCCCAGCTGAAACCAGGACAATCATTTTTCCTTTTACCACTGCCTCCAACTCCTGTTGTGTAGGTTAACAGTTCTTCTTTTGATATTTACTATCTTTGTTTTCCCTTCTATGTGACTATCCCCAACTTTAATGTCATATTTAAGCAGATTCGGGTGTCCCATACTACGTCAAATTATTATTTCCTGTTTCAGCATTACTAAGGCTGATTTTTGTGTTAATATTAAACTAACTGCTCATTTCTGTAGTTTGCAATATTTCTGGTAAAATATATTTGTACTTTATTATATTCATTACATTCACAGGATAATTTTTATTCAGTCTTTACATGTAAGAGATCACAGCTTATGCCTAACAGTTTTATCTCATTACAACAGTCTTGCTACAATAGAAAGCTATAGATTTGTAGGCAATTTTATGGCATCACAATCTCAGGCTAACCTTTTCATGTGTGTCACGAACTCATCCTTCCTCAAATCCAAGTTACAAACTAATGAAGCAGGACAGGGGAGAGTGATGATGGTCTTTTCTGCAGCCACCGAAAGAGTGAGGACAGTGCCAACAATCAGCCTGCTTTCTTCATTTGCACCGTGTCACACACAGAGGCTAAAGTAACAACCAGAGCAGGAGCCTGCCCACATGGAAGACCCTTCTCCTTTGGGTGCAGGACTGCTCTCACAGAATGCCACAGTGTTACCCCCCAGTTCCATTAGCTAGTCCTGAGAGAGCTTGAGACAGCTCTGACATACGAAGTACAGTTTGATTAGTCATAAAGTACCTTGCACATAACAGCTACCTGCAACACCCAGAAGTAGCTCCGTAATTTTGCACAACCTGCATTGGCACCATCCCTCATGAATAAACATTTAGTCATCCCTTCTCACTCCAGATGAGCTGAAATTCCAGGTTAGATTGTAAGAACTTTTTTATGAGATGTCCTCTATGTGATCTTTTTGATTGTGAAGCTGTTGCAGTGACGAGAAATTTGATAAACCATCAACAAATCTGCATGGACTAATTGAGCTGAAATCCATGGAAAGCATAACTAGCAGATCCCTTTGCAAAGTCAAGGCACATACAAAACTTGTGAGGGCTTTGTAGGACTTATCAGAAGGTTTTGCTATATTTATTCCCTGAGGTGGCTTTGGGGAGAGGGGGGAGGAGAGCTCTTTTGCCTCATAGGAAAAAATTATCTTCTATCACTGAAAGGGAGAATGAGGTATTCAGGGAGTAAAGAGCTTTGCAAGTATTTTCAAATGGATGTGATTTTCTGGGTTTCATCATTGTATTATTAAGGGGTAACAACTTGACCGCACAGATTCCATTCTTCTACACATTTTTCCACATTTTTCTGTTCCAGAGGTTACCTGTGCTCATGTTTACAGTTTCCATTTTTAAACTATAATGCTTCTTTCACATTCCCATTATTTCTTCCAAGGTTTCATGCCACTATTTACAATTTCTTGTTTAATGTATTTGAGGTTTAAGACACAGCAGTCTCCAGGCAAGGGCAGTGCTGAGCAGGCAGCATGACAATGAGGTTTAACTGCTCTTGAATAAAAATAAATCATCACAATTAGGGGGAAGATCTATGTGGCAAAGCAACATGCAGTTCAATAACAGGGGTCTGCCAGGTATTGTAGCTCTTCTGTTGCAAAATTCCTAATTAGTTTGTTTTCTCCCATAGAATATTTGTTTGGGCTGCATCCACCCTGATCAGAATACAAAATTTTCCCTTTCAACACACTTCTCAAGGGAGTTGTTAGGTCATGTCACTATGCATCTTCTGACTTACTGGAGGAAAGAGGTTGGATTTAAGCTTTTTGGTTTTTTAGAAAAACTTTGGTGAGATTCTAGCTGTTGCTTGCTGAAATGGTATTTGTAAATATCTGTTACAAGCCCAGCTGGAGTATTCAAGGTTATGCTAATTTCAGTCCATGGCTCTGCTGGTGTGACAAGCCAGGTGGTAAAATTCAAGTATTGGCTAAGGTCTAAAATGCAAATATTTATGTGAAGTTTTTCAATTGCCAAGTAATAGGTACAGTACAGTTACAAGGTGGTTATGTGACTGAGAAAATAACTTTCCAGAAATATCATCTCTACATATATATTCAGACTCCTAAATAACTGATGGGAGAATGGAGTGATCTGAGCAACCCCTTTATGATTTCTCAAGTATGTATACACACAAAGAGCCACAAATCCTCATTGCTATGATGCTGAAAACATTCCAATAAAAACATGGATGTATTTAGTTTCAGTGTGTTAAGACTTGCTGTTGCTGTGATTAGTGAAAAACTTATACACAAAAAAAGCAAGGAGGGGCAAGAAAGAATAATGTATACTCTTTTGGGCATCAGGCAACTAATTTCAAACAAGCAATAAAGACAGATATTTTTCTCATATTTCTACATAGATAAACACACACACATATGTAAGTGATGAAGACAACTGGGGAGACTACTTCTCCCCAATTGGCTTTTTCCCCTGTCTCAGTTATGAGCCTATTTGAAATGCCACTAAAGTTGACAGAAGGGCTCCTACCGTCTTCAGCGAACACTAAGTCAAGCCCAGAATTACCTGCACAATCATCATTAGCTTAAACAGTGCACAGAATGAAAGCACTGAAATCCCAAGCCCCAGGCTGCTCTAACTCATTTGCTCAATCAGTATCTACTCCTCTTTGACTTTATCAGGTGAACATTTAACAGATATTTCTTTGGGAACTGTGTGCTCAATGTGAAACATTGACATACCTGGAGGCTCACAGAAACTCAGTCTAACAACCTGGGATTTTTATTATTTCACTTCCTCCACCCCAAGGTAGAACAGTGCAAATCATTGGGCATTTCACCTTTGCAGAACAGCATCATGTCCCATCACTTAAAAGAGAAATCTGAAAGTTTCATTGTAGTCTTTGTATTGGTACATAAACTTTATTAAACGAGAATAGGCCAAGTAAAACAAAACCAACAAAATCTGTCTACCATTTCACACTCCAGTGTGATTGTAAATGATAGTTATGTGCAATGCAGAAGTAGATACAGTCTCTGACCTTTGCTTAGGGCCATAAACCTTTTCTAGTTATAATGACAAATGCCTCAGAGACTTTTCTATTTGGGACAAAAAAAACACCAGCTACAAGGTGATTTGAGCCATCTCTTATTTATGCCTCTTATAGATTTTCTTCACATTGGAATGGCATGATTAGAAAGCCCTCTTACCAGCAATAGGCAAGCGAGCAGGCTGACAAAAATAAAAGCAACTTAAGAATAGCCACTTAACTTGAAAATATGAGCTGATTAAATACTGCAAAGACAGTGTCATTTAAACATTTTCAGGGAAAGAGAAGGGGGGGGGGGGGGGGTGGAGAGAGAGAAGATGTTCCAATTCATGCTATCTGTTTAAAACAACAACATTATATCATCAGCTTTGCAGAAAGTACGTTTTTTCTCTGTTACATAGTCTGCATTAAAATCTATTGGCCCAAGTCTCGATAAAGCAAGTATCAAGTGAAGTCAATGGAGTGTCACCTTGCAGGAGTAGATACAGATCCATATTTCAAGGTTTGTCTTTGTAATTCTTGCAGCAACAAAGTCACTTTCCCTCTGAAATTTACCCATTCTCTTTTTAAGGACAAAGACATGCTTGCAAGGTGCCCCTGCAGAAGAGAAGACCACTTTAGCCCAGATAACTCACCTAGCTCTAAACCTGCATGTTCTTTTTCTCACAGTGACCCATGTTTTTTACTGATCTTAACAAAATTGGACCTGATTGGACTAGTTATTCTTGCTATAGATATTTTGCTATGCATATATTTTCTCTATTATACCAACAGCACAAAGTAAAAAATAATTAATAATAAATTTAAAAAAAAAAAAAAGATAAAAAAATGGAAGTAGTCTACTCACATTTATTGCACCGTTGTAGCTAAGGTTATGTTACACTTATTTTTAGTTATCCAAAAGACACGTATTGACTGCCTAACAGTCCTAACAAATCTTGACTTACGCTATGCTTTGCAACAATTCACTGTATTCCATCATAAGCATACAATATTTCATCAGCAGATGAAAGTAGACTTAGGATTTTTCAGATTTAATTTCTTTCAAGTGTTTAAATTTTGACAATGAATAAATCATTAAAAAGTCAAAAATTCAGCTTTTTATATAAATTGTATGTGAGTTCCCATATTATATCTGTATAGCATGCAATATATGATAACTGCTTTACTATAGATAGCACAGGAAAGATTTATATTTTAAAGCTTTTTTGAAATAAGCTGAGGCCTATGTAAAATAATGATTAATTAAGTTGGCTATTAATTTCAAGAACACACTTTCTATTCCCAGAACTTCAGCTGTCGTCCTGGCTGAAAGCCTGTATTCTCTATTTGCTATTAGTCAATCCCCGATTGGTCTCACTGTAACGACCCTCCTGAGAGGTGTGGACAGGGAACCCCTGGTAACAAATTACAGATTTTTACCTCCAGAGCTAAATTAGTAACATGGTTAGATGCAACAGCAGAAGTCTGTTGTCCCTTCTGGAACCACGAGCTCCTCTGTGGTAACTAGAGAGGGATGTGACATCTGAGAGTTATATTACTTCAATAGATTTTGACATGTATCTTCATCATTCAGAAAGATTCCTCCTTTTAATCATCCAGGCTGTTACATTTTTTTTTATTTTCTTCTCCCGTTGCACACTTTTTATTAGAGCTGGTTTTCCCACAAAAAGATATGAGGAAGGGAATTCCTGCATCAGCCTTTTTTTAAAGTGACCCCATGCCCTAGCATCTTCACAAAATATAATATTAACAAACGAAGCCAGTCTGTGACTTAGCAAAGTTCAGAGATAATTCAGGCAGTGAAATCACAGTGACAGAGTGTCAAATGTTTTCTTCTGCACTATAAAGGAAAACATTCTCTTTGAACTCAGCAAGGACTTTGTAGGACAGGAGGATTATTTGAACCAATTTTCAGCACACCCTTCTCAAACTGTTCTGCGTGTTGGAGGAACACTGCAGATCCCTTGGATGTAAATTGCAAATAGTTTCCCCCAGTCAGATAAAGGACACACACAAGGTTCTCCTTGTATTTATGTGTCTAGTGGTACTTGAGTCCGTGGCAAACACTTAGTCAATAAGAGCAAACATCAATAGCAATAAAAAAGGCTTGTCTTTCCTTTTCCTACAAAGTCAATGGAATCTGTCTCATGTGATTTACTTGCCCACTTTTGCAGGTAAAATTGTCCCAGGGCTGGAACAATTCTGTTTGATAGGCACATTTTACAACTATTTAAATGGCTGCCAATATCATCATCCATCTTCTGCCATCAGAAGTGTTTTCTTGCTAATGTTTTCTTGTTTATCACACCTGAATTATCTGTATGTAATGCACATAGGGGCTTTGTTGATATCACATTAATTTCTGCACTTCAGAAATTGCATGGCAATTTAGATGCCATTAAAACCAGCCTAGCATTGCTGCATATTTCTAAGATCACCCAGTAAGGATAAACAATCTCCAAGATCCGCATTATCTGCAACACTCTTCTATGTTCGCCATTTATTTGTTACAGAACTGGTTTCTATAGCTTAGCTTTATTCACTTTAAGAAAGGATGACTCTCTGGTAACACTATATGATTAACCAAATATCAGATGCCACTTCCCAGCTTAAAATTTCAGTTTGACTCTTGACGGAGAGAAACGGAAGAGAATGAAGGGCAGTTAGAGCTATTCTATTTCTGTTTGATTTGTCCAAAAATATGAAGGGTGTTATTCTGTATTACCTTAGCCTGGCCCTTGTCCCTAATGGCCACTATACCTTCACACATTTGAATGTCTCAAAAAGAATTCACAAAAGGGAATGTGTTAAGTACAGCCTTGCAGAACTAAATGGACTTCGGTAGTATTTGTGTGCCATATCCTAAGCATTAGCAAGCATTTCATCAGGCTTCTGAGTAGTTCCCTTTGCTGGATTAAAAGCTGTGTGATATATTTTGAAAAGAAAACATTAGAAGGGCCCAAAACAATACACCAGAAATAGAAAAGGAAGACAAGAGGGCCAGTGAAAACAATAAAGCATTTAAAGAGACAGTGTTATAGGAAGGACAGAAGGGGAAAAAGGAGATAGGTGGAAAACGTCAAAAATAATTGTGTAAAAGACTCCATACAAGTATGAATATGATGAGTCACTAACAATGTGATTGATATGTCTATTATATTAATTACATTGAATTTTGGATGCATGTGGAAACACAGACACAAATTTTGTAGTTGCACATATTAATAACAGGACAGAAGAATTTTGTTCCAAAATACTTTTTAAAAAATCTGTTATATTACATTAAATATTATGCCTTTTTAAGTAAGGAGTTGAAGGTAAGGCTGTCAATGTCTATGTTAATCTACCATTCTTTTTTCGTAACAAATGGATCACATTTGTCATATGCAGTCTGACCTGAATGAAAATTTTTCACTTCCATCATCTTTGCTGATACAGTTGTTCATGGCTATTCAAAGGGCTGCCTTCTCCTTCTGGAATGAGTGTCACTATGATTTTTTTAAGATACCCCACATCCTTCATTACACACAGGAATCCGATCAAGTCAGGAATTTTTTTCGATCTGTGCAACTGTAGTGTTTAATTTCCTGCAATGGATTTCAAATAGTTGTATCTGTTTTGCCCATAGAACTGGAACTAAATTCTGATGTATTTTAAAGGACATGAGATCAAAGTGAAAGGTATGGCTCATGATTTCTTAGCCTGCCCCAACTACAAAGTAAAATTACTTCACTTAAGCTATTGTGAAGGTAATTGCTCAGTACCTTGTCCAGGACATGAGACAGGATTTTACACTTACTTTACAGTGGGAGAAATGAAGACAGTAAAATTACTAATATAACATACAGAGAGAATATCAAGTCATGAATAGATCGCAGTAAAGCTTAAAATCAATCAAAATTTTGTCTGCTGGCAAACAAAAAGACTTTTGTGGGCTTATTGCCAGATACTGTAAACTCCCTGTAACTGTGAAGTTAATTGGTGCTCCTTTCCGACATCAATAGACGCTGTGAAATTTGACAATGTCCCAAAAAGAGCTCTGAAGAGTCTCAGAGAGCATGACTAAGCCTTCGACTTCAGAGAATGACACATTAGAGCAAGAAGCTCAACCCTAGTAATTGGGATTACAACATTTTACTGGTTAAAGATTATTTTTCACGAAGAAAAGGATTAGAGCTTCTTGTTTAAAACAAAAGCTGACATTGTGCTTTATAGTTATATATCCCCAAGGGGAGGGGAACAACTGTACCAGCCAATTGCACAGCCCAAATAAGCTGAGTGTGTTGATGTGGACTCCACCTGCACTTATACACTGTGCAAAAATAGGACTCCAGTCCCTGCCTACAGAGGAAAAAAAGGTTTATTCACAAAGGTCCTGGCTATTTAATGTGTTTAGTTAAGACTATACATATTCACTGAAAGCTGTATAAGTACACCAAAATAAGTAGCAATAATGGACCCACATTTCAATGCCCTATGAAATCTGGGCCTATCTATCATCTAACCAGACAATTTTTACATGTTTTAATTATAAAATAACTTTATTTTTCTAATTGTTAGTATTGTTCATTAGCCTCATCATATTGATATAAATCAATAAAGCAGAGTAATGAGTAATAGTAATAATTACATGCTTGCTTCTCAAAGATAAAGTGCAGAAAGTATAGTCTAGAGTATATATATGTATATATACTCTTGTCCAGTAAAAAAAAAAAATATATTAGAAGCAATAAAATATTTAGCATCAATGATAATCCTAAAAAGCAATTCAATTTGGGAAAAATTGTATATTTTTTTACAGTCCTCCCAGTCTTGGTTTTATGTCCTGCAGAAAAGTGTGTCCAGATAACACAATACCAGAAATATAACAATGACACTCAAAACAGTAGTGCATTGCCTTTAAAATATGTCTGGATACACAGTTAGTCTCAAAATACACTGTGCAATTACAAGTACAACCATAATTACAATTTTACTGACAGTAAGCCGCAACCTTTAATAGTCACGTGATACTATTTTCTGATTTATCTGTGACAGATTTAATGTGTTGGCAGATACAATTTTCACCACCTTCATGCCAGCCTTACATGTCAAATCTAGAAAGTAGTGAGTTGCAGCTCCTAGTTTATTGTTGCATATGAGCTGTTCTTCTGACTTTACTCACTGTATACTAAAAATGCACAGGTTGGCATTGTACAAAACTTGTACACAAAGGATTTGATTGGAGACTACATTCTGACACAGTTCAGTGTCTTTTCTTCTACTTTTTCTCTGAACTAGTTCATAGTCTAATATAAATTGAAATGTCAATACCTTCTATGACATTTACCTTGGTCTAGCAGGTGATCAAGAATAAAATAATAAATGGATTTTCTCCCAGTTCAGCCAGACTCTACTCAACCAAGCTCTTTTTTTTTTTTTTTCAAGAAATTTTAGAAAAATTAATATTTTACTTATTTTTTGTAAGTGCTCTTTCTAGTTTTTGACCCATCCCCTGGATCAAGAAGCAGTAGCTGCAGAGACATTGGCATTGCAGTATTTCTGGAAGCATCGGGACCAAATCATCTCTCCTGTGAGGAAAGGCTGAGAGAGCTGGGACTGTTCAGCCTGAAGAAGAGAATGCTCAGGGGGATCTGATCAATGTGCACAAATACCTGAAGGAGAGTGCAAAGAGGATGGAGCCAGGCTCTTCTCAGTGGTGCCCAGTGACAGGACTGAAACACAGGAAGTTCCCTCTGAACATCAGAAAACTCTTTTTGACTGTGAGAGTAACTGAGCACTGGCACGGGTTGCCCAGGGAGGTTGTGGAATCTCCCGCCTCGGAGATATTCAAAAGCCATCTGGACATGGTCTTGGGCAAGTCCAGGTGACCCTGTTTGAGCAGGGGGTGTTGGACCAGATGACCTCCAGATGTCCCTTCCCACCTCAATCACTTCTATGATTCTGTGATTCTGTGAAATCTGTCTAGATAGGCTGTTTTTCATGACACATCCAAACCAACACAACAAACCTAAGGTGCTTTATGGAACCCTTACCTATAGACCTAAATATCCTTGTTTGTGTGTATGAGGAAAGAAGAGGGAAAAGAAAAGAGGAGGAAAAAAATAAACTCACTGTTTTTTAAGTCACACTGGAAAAATACCATAATAAGAAAATCGGTAACTCCAGTAAGTAGAATAAAGTAATACTTTTATAAATACTATAAAAATTTTTAGAAATACTATAAAAATATTATTCAGCATTCAGAATTTTTTTTCCTGGCTATTAGTAATAAACAGACATCAGCTGATACTAAGAATGACATTTTATGACTTTCAAGGACAAAAAAATGTTGCACTTACAGAAGAATGAATAGCATCAGAAAAAAAAGTGCAAGCACTAAGATTGTCTACTGTTCAGTGATTCAAGTTCTAGAAATGTTCTAGACATCCTCATTTGAACCGCATTTAAAATTTCACACATCTGAAAGACTTTTTTCTTTTTCTTTTTTTTTTTTTTTTTTAATTACCAGGGTGCTAATTCATTGTTATGGCATCCTACTAATGATGGAGGATATGTCTTCCATTTATCCATATCTCATTGTTAACAATTCCTATGGAGTGCTACATTTCAAGAATTCTAATGACCAGTGAGACAAAGTTTTTTATTTAATAATTATTTAAAATTATTTAATTTACTTACTTAAACTGAAGCTATCTAAGTCCCCAGAAAGGCAACCATGTCTAACTGAAAGCTTGTAGCTGCAAGGTGACACCGGGCACACCATCCAGTTACATTGAACAGCATCTCTTCCTCCTCCATACATGTTTAGAGAACTTATTCTACAGGTTAAGCTAAACTAAGCATGTAAGGATGGTTTCAGAGGGTGTCCCATGGGCCAAAGTCGATAAATACTGATTTACTTTACCTGGTAATATTTCATTCCTGATCTGTACTGTCTGTAATCCTCTCCTGGTAAATGTGCAGCTTTTACACTCCCTAGGCAATGTCTGCTGTGAAGCCCTCTGAACTCACATTTTTCTTGACAAAAGGCAAACCAATCTGTGTGAGTAAAAGCACATATTCCCACCTCTGTCAGGTAAGACTACAAAACGCTTTAGCAGGCCCACAGAAGTTTCCAAGAGATTTCACTTTTAAAACCAATTAGGAGGTTTGGATTTGGGGCGGTGGGGGGGAGGTGGGGAATAGAGCAGTGGAACAAGCAAGCAGTAAATAATAGCTTTTAGACGTGTATGAGCATTACAGAAGTAGTATATGGCTGCAAGGTTATGGTGTGTAATAGGCTATCCTATAAGTAAAAATTATAAGCCGTAAAGATATATTTGCAATAGAGCATTCTACTAAATCATTTTTAATTTTAATATCCATAGTCACTACTATAATAGAGTGTGTTTTTCTTATAACTCAGTGGTTGGTTTCTTTTACTCTTTCTCCTGTTCTAATCTAATATATCTTGCTATAGATAGGGTAAATAGAGCTAATAGTCTCCAGTCTGAAATCAGAGCAGATTTTCAAATGAGCTGTATGCTCACATAGATTTGAAAACTGGAAAGCAAAGAGTTACTGTCAGTATGCAGTGCCCTCTAGTGATCAGCTCAGTGAAATGGTAGAAATATTACACTGCTTTTTCATACTTGACGTTTCTTGGTATTTAGCAAATCGGGGCAGGGGGGAAGAGAGAGAGAAGAAAAAATGATGGTGGCAATGATGATTTACAAGAGTCGGCAACTCTGCTTTTAGACACCACATCATTCCATTCCGAAGCATGTACAAAAATAAGAAAAACGGATAAACACAGAGGAATTAGAGAGTTCAGACTGCATACCAGAAAACAGTAATGGTAAACACCTCTGGTAACATCAGCCACCAGCCTATAATGTCAACACTCTGGTTTTCCTATCCTTAAAGAAGCATTAAGACAAGAAGGAAGTACTGAAAACATAAAAATTAATGCTTATTAGTACCAGTTTTGTATGTTATTTAACTATATATTAGTACAAAATACAAATTGTCTATAGCTATCCAAAACCTCCCAAAATATTGATTTGTTGTGTCCTAATAATCATTCTTCTTGATAAAACTGATTAACAGCCACAACTGATGACAGAAACATTCTCAATTTTCATGTCTGTTATAAAAAGAAAAGGATTTTTGTTAAGAAATAATACAGGGGACATGCTACTATAGGGGAAAGTTATCAGGAAAAAGCTTCATCACTGATGTGAATCAGCAGGGCAAGGCTGCTTTCAGGGAGGGGTAGGAGAAGCAAGGGCAAAGTGCCTGGTGGCTGCAGCCAGGCATCTGCTCAGGGCATTGCTTGGGTTTTGTGGTTCCTCACAAGATCTTCTTTGGCCTTGCTTTGTTGTGCAATAGAGAAAACAGATTCAGTCACAGCTCTGGATCATTACTTGAATTAACGAGACAGCCCCACAACTTAAAAAAGCATAAATACACAAAAGGGTCATTTATTTCAAACTAATATAGCTATCTAAATCAAATCCTGGTAAGACTCCACCTACAGGACAGCTGCAGACTCCCTGACGGGGAAGGACAGGGTGTACTCAGGACACATCACATCCTTAGCTGTGGAAGGACCTCTTGAAATCAGTTGCAATTAGGGACTTCTTTAAATAAGATCAAGCAAAAAAGACAAGAACACTCCGGTTTTCAAGAATCTCACACTAACCGTGCTCTTCCTTTTACTCTGGCGAGAGGAGCTTATTTCTGGTCCAGCTGTATTTAGATCTACTTTGTTCAGTGACATCAGTGATGAACTCTGAAAGGATTCAGTGCCAATAACCACATTGTCTGCCTTGATGCTGACATGAACAAAACAGCAAACAAATGGAAAATATACCCAGGTTTTCAAAGAGAGTCAGATCTCTCTGCCACAAGAAGAAAAAAAAAAAAAAAACCTACACAACTAATTCATCCTCCACTGGGTGCACAGAATTAAAAAAAAAAAAGAACAGCTGCCTGAAAAGCCCTACTGAGTCCCTTTTCTGCATGTTTTTTGCTTGTTCACACTGTTTCCCCTGCTATCTCTGCTTTTACTACACAGGCGTTGCCCTTAATTACTACTGGAAAGCAGTACACAAATGTAAATTAGGCACTCATTTTAGGAGAGAGAAAGGAAATAGAGCTATATAGGACATCCCAGAGCTATGCGTGGCCCCTTTTGAAAAGCCCTGCTGTCAGTTACCACAGGCAGTATTTGTCACCCTAGTGCAATGATGAGATCCACTAGTGCTAGCAGAATTCAGGCACCTGCTCATCTCCATTAAGACAAGCAGGTTTTGTACATAAGTGAGGAGAAACCCATGAGTTTTGCCCATTGCTACGCCCACAGAGGTCACCAGCACTTCTCAAACTGCATTGGTCTGAATACTGCTGCTTCATGCAGAGTGTAAGGTGGGCTAGCCACAATCTTCCTAGAGGCTGTGTGGAGGGTAATAGCAGTAGCACCAAAATCAGACACAATTCATAGTTGTTTTCAATAGCAAAGTTTTATAGAACAGATAAAATGCCTGCTTGAAAAAGTAAATTTCTCCATCATTCCTCACTTTGTTGTCATGTTTGTTACCCATATAAACCAGTGCAATATCCTCAAAACCCACCAATTCTACATAATATCATGTTGTATCAACCATTGAATAATTTAGAGTAAGAGTATATATGAAGGCTTATAATAAGGACAAGTTTATGAAACAATATTTACACTGTTGTTACAGGACAAAGAGGAAATGTCATACTTATGATTGCTTAACTGTAATAGAAAATGCATCCAAGCAATCCATCTGGATAACATGTTTATGCTTTTAAAATATACATACGAGATTCTACAAATATTTTATAACATTTTTCTTTAGTATGACATGTATTTTTAAAGATAAAAGCAATACTTTATATCAATTAACAAACTTGTGAAGTCCAGTATATCATAATTCCCAAAACTAAAGAAGCATCCTGAAATCACTATATATACTTCGCTTTCTAGAACATATTTTTAGGTTTATTTAAATTTAAAGATGAGAAGTCTAGATATTCAAATATCACTCATAATTTTGGTACACATTGTGCCATTCTTGCTCATTCATACATCTTCTCCAGTCATCTTAAAATTTTCATAATTAGCTGAGTGTAAATACAAGTCCAGTCCTGTTAACGTTTATTATGAGTATTTGTAACCTTTGTTGTGTGATTTTCCCTTATACTACTGCTTTCTCTAGGAAGATGCTGAAAGAGGAAGTTTCTCTTGCAGTTTCATCTGGAGACTTCTGCAGCTGGATATGGTGAGTTTATTCACCAAATGACCAAAAAAAAAATACACTGCATAGCATGGCAAAGATACTAAATCCTTAAAAGACTATTCAGCTTATAACTAAAGCTATAAAGCTTTGGTTTATAAGTGCCAGTGTTGATTGCCACAACTATTAATGAGGTATGGATGTCTACTTCCCCTGTAAGCCTTGAAGTTGTCAGATGTAATGGTACATACTCCTTATCTCCTGAGATGCTGCTATGCAGATTTGCTATCTATGTATGTTGGTTTTCTTAGGAACTGAATGTTCTCAAAAGGGATTGACAGCAACCCAGGAAGTCATCAAGACATCAGATGCAAAACCCATAGGTCACATGAAACTAGTTGAAAGTGGGAAAAACTATCAAAGGCATCTCTGTATTCCCCTAACCACCAGAAATGTTGTCTGTGCAATCTGTATTTTACATATATGTTCACAATGAACATAAAGAAACACATTCCTTTTCACAGACCTTTTCAAAACTAGTATTCACCCCAGTGACATATGCTCTAGCAAAGAAAGAATACCACTGTAAAAGGACATTTCTTCACCGTCAACAGGTCCTGCTAAGGAAGACGATCAAGCATGGGCCTTATAGACAACTTCTGTCTGAAGAAGATTAGACACCTGGTGACATTTCCTGACAAAAACTGTCTGCTTCTCTTTGTTAGTCAATAGACTGCCAGAAAAGGAGATGCTTATATTAATTGAAACTTTTGCACTGAAAATGTATGTAAGTGACTGAGCTCTAAGACTGTGTGGAAGATCTCAAAAGATGCTTGGTAAGACAATTTATGGAGTTGCAGTCCCCGGTTCTTGCCACCACTCCCTTGTGAAAACTCATCCTGTGCTGCAGAGTCATCTGAAGCAAGTGAGTTCTTGCATGTTCTGGCATGGGCCCAATTTGTGTTTAAACTTATCACAGTGATAAGATGATGATTTTTGTTTATTTCTGCTTTATGTTAGAGCAAAGCAGAGTAGAACACTTTGGAATTTTTTTCAATCTGATGCCAAACAAGTTCAAAATCTGACAAGCAATTATTTTTAGGAGAAAAAAGTAAACAAAGAAGTAGAAATGTGTCATGGTTTGTTATACATCCATAAGGATATTAATTTGCAATACATCAGGTGATTCAAGATCTTGCTCTGACTAAAGCATTATTTATACCCACTACTGGTTCAACTACTACACAACTGGCTACTTTGCACTGGCTACCTCTCATGTCTGAACAGAAATTCAATCTCAGATCTGAAAAATCTTCTAGAAGAAATGCTTAATAACTGGACAATATTACAAGGGGAAAAAACATATTCCAAAAAATCAGCATATCTGAAGAGAAATATGATCAAAAATTCCAAATCAGATCTGATTATTTTCTGTATCAGCATAGTTGCATAGGCATACAGTGGATTCCAGAGATCTAGTGCGTGAGGTGGAGTCCTGACACTGTTCTAAGTACTGACCTTTCCCAGGAGATAGACCAAATGGCACTATTTTGTATTTCACCCATCACAGAAAAGAGTTAAGGTACATAAAAATGTATGGAGAATTTTTTTTCACATCTCTGTGCTACAAGACTGTACAGCATAAATATGTTTTTTAATGTGACTGTTGTTTGTCTAAGCTGAAGTACGCAACCGTATGCTCTCTGTGAGAATATTAATAAAAACATCTTTCCATCATTAGTAAAACAAAGACTCTCTGAACATAGAATTGTGACCATACTGGCCCAGGGTACCCTAGAAATAAGAGAGAATGATCATTAAAATAGCACTGAGCAAGGTGAGCATGGTTTGAGTAGTCAAACTTTCACTGAAACCTCTGCCATGCCACTAAGCAGTCAGAAGCAAAATATGTCATCTGTTGTTTCTGGGTTTTCTCATTGTTTCCAAAAGCTAACAGAAATCTAACCAAAATGATGGATTGTCTAAACTTAAAAGAGTCTAAATGTAACAGAACATGTGCTGCAGAGTGTGTGGAGGGGAAGGGACAGATGTTACATACATATTCAGGCTTGGGCGGCTTCCCATCAATAAGCCAAATCTGTTGACACTTTGCCATAGGCATGTCAAGAGTTCAGCATTTTCAGACATCTTTAGCCTATGCAAACAGAAGAGATAACGTAAAATAAATTTAACAGATTATAACTCATTAGTTACAGTTATACCTAAATCCCAGTGATGATCCCAGCAGGATTGCACTCCTGCACACGGGTTGGTGAAACCATTACCATACAGCCAGGGCTCAAGTGCTTTCACCTTCATCTCTTCACACTTGGAATGACACTTGTCGTGGTTTAGCCCCAGCCAGCTACTCAGCACCACGCAGCCGCTCGCTCACTCCCCCTACCCCGATGGGATGGGGGAGAGAATTGGAGGAGTAAGAGTGAGAAACACTCCTGGGTTGAGATAAGAACAGTTTCATAATTGAAATAAAGTAAAATAGTAATGCTAATAGTAACAGTGTAATAATGATAATAATAATAATGATATACAAAGCAAGTGATGCACAACGCAATTGCTCACCACCCGCCGACCAATACCCAGACAGTTCCCGAGCAGCGATCGCTGCTCCCCAGCCAGCCCCTCCCCAGTTTATATACTGAGCATGACGTCATGTGGTATGGAATAGCCCTTTGGGCAGTTTGGATCAACTATCCTGGCTGTGCCCCCTCCCAGTGTCTTGTGCACCTGGCAGAGCATGGGAAGCTCAAAAGTCCTTGACTGGCATAAGCAGTACTCAGCAACAACTAAACCATCAGTGTGTTATCAACATTCTTCTCCTACTAAATCCAAACCACAGCACTGTGCCTGCTACTAGGAAGAAAATTAACTCTATCCCAGCCGAAACCAGGGCAACACTTTAGAAAGCTTTGTACAGAGGGATATTTTTTCCACTAGGAAAAAAAAGGACCTCAACAGATAAATGAGAATAACAATATGAGAGAGAAAAAGAATTATGGTCAGTTCAAAATCACTCATCTTAAGGTAGCTGGTTATTTCTTTTAAAATGTTCTTTTGCCTACCATAGAAAAATTTCTAACTAGGCTAATTCTGTAAGAGTTATAATTCTGGTCTATTGCAGTTGGTACTTGGTGTCAGTATAGATGTACTGGATAAATTCCCAGAGATCTGTGACTTTCCAAACCAAAATAAGGCAAATAATACTATTTGGTTTCTGCTTCCTTTTTCCTCATCTGTGAAAACTACATTTTCTTGGGACATTATTGGTCAAATTCTGAAGTCAGCATGATTTCTAAGTTATTGATAAATATAATTCAGTCCACTGGGTTTCCATAAAGGAGAGTCAGATGGGTGCTGTACTATATTTTAGAAATCACTAAAAATGTGGGGGAAAAATATAAAATTAGACAGACTAGATCATTTGACACAAAATTAGTTCTAGGTAGCAAAGGTTTATGAGGCTACGTGCTGTTACATTTCAAAGAAGTGTCAATCAGAGGTTGCAGAAATGCTATTGCTGATAGAGAATCACCTGTACTTTTGGCACATCACGGAATACTTCTCTACTGACTGGATCACAGCACATGTACACATTCATATGAAGAAAGACCTCTCAGTTCTGACAACTGTTTTGATAAGCTTTTTCTCATTATAATGGGGAAAATGCTTCCATCATTCCAGTTAAGGGAAATATCTTGGTTTAGATGCTGGATCAAGTAATAGTTTGATTCATTCAAATGTCATTTTATCTCCAAATCAATTTCAAGTCAATGCAGTGATTAAATGCTTTCACTACATAATCTGTTTTTCCAGGAAAGAAATGTTATTCCTTCCTGTTAGAAAAGTAGCTCCTTTCAGCATCTTCAAAGCAACCTGGAGAGAAAATAATACAACACATTTTTTCCTTCACAGCTTGCTTAGGTATTTTAGGTGTGATGCTCAAGTGTTGCTTACGACTGTGACTTCTTTCAATGCGTAGTGTTCCATACCACCATTGCTATTTAAATTACACCTCATTTGCTGCTGATTCGGACATTCACACTGATGATTCAGACATTCATCTGAACATCCTTCCAGAGGTAGAAAATCACAAGTGAGCACAGTTGTACAGAACAGGGTTACAAATACATCAATCAGAGAAGCATGCAAAGGTGGGTCACTGCCTGTCACACTTGTAGCAGCATGTAATGGCACAGAGGGAATGGTGCTTAAAGTCATTTTAAGCACTACAGATAATGGGATTTGTCATAATACATTTCATCAGATGTTTCAGAATATGATGCTGCTGTGTTGACTGCCTTTTAACCAATAAAGCCAACTGTCAGTCCTTCGTCTGCAACCAAAGGAATGACTACACCACCACTTGTGAGCCAGTTTCAAACAGCTGATCATAGGGAGCAAATTTTAGTGTTCATTGAACATAATCCCACTAGTTAGTTTTAGCCATTCTTTCAACACTCACTATGCTACAATTCTGAAGTCTGTGTTTGTTATTTTCAACAGAGTGATGATGTGTGTAAGTCAAGTATTCACTGAGGTACTTGGTGTTTGCTTGGCTTTAATATTGGAAACAGCATTCATATTAATAATCTCAATCTTCCAAATGCTAATTCATTATGGGTTTTTTAATCACAGGTTTTCTTCATGATTCATCCATTTTATTTCCTGCTAATTTTGATTATTCCTTTTATATTACATTATTTTTACTTCACTGAAAGAATACCAGAGACTTTTTATGGATTCCTTGTCTTCTCAGGCATTGCAGCACCTGCCTCTGTGAGGAAAACCTGTGATGAGGCAAATAAAAATACTCACACTTAGCAGTGAGTCCGAAGTTTTAAACTTCTCACAGAGGATTTGATTCATTATCAGTGTACAGTCAGAAGCATTTACAATGAAGTGAGAGAAGAAGAAAATGCAGTCTAAAGTGCTGAAAAATAGGTCATCTTCATTAGACAACGTAAAGGACCTATGATGCAAAATAATATTCTGAGAGGTCAAACTTCTGTTGTAAAAGAGAGATGACACCAGAAGGAAAGAGACAGAACACCTGAAACACAGCAACACGCAATCTGTCCTGCAGAACAGGTGGACGGGACATTGCTTTTTCCCTTCCATGTGGTCTACCTTATACGTGATCTGAGGTTGGCATCACTACTTAAACAGGACCAAAACATAACTCTAAACTGCACAGTAGTTTCATTACGAAGTTATATTTTTCTGTCTGTATTATTAAAGGAAATATGAATTTTTGTATCATTTTCAGGTGGAGGAAAAATAGATACTTCTCAATCTTAGATCCATTTTTTCCTTCTTAAAAACAGTAATTATTTTAAAAATCATTTGTAAAGATTCCTGCTTCATTTTCAGATTGTGTTAACTGAGTGTCTTTTCCTTTGCTTTATAAGCAAAACACTGAAGGCCAAATGCCAATTTCCATCTTGCTTCCACCACATGTACCAATACAGGAAAAATTCAATTCATTTATAGACCAGAATACATGGATCACTGAAGAATATGTGAAATGTCTATATCACCAAACTATTTAATTGAAAGTTAACAATCCAATGAGCAAAGATTTTTCCACTAACAACTTTTACCTGTAATGACTGGATAACATTTTAAAGAAATCTATGGAATAAAGTTAGCAATGCCTATTCTAAACAACTAAAATTATTATGTGTTTGATGTCTGAGATGTATCTAATCTTTTTTATTATATAATGCATAGTTACCTCTATTTTGTTCAATTACAGTGTCTCCTTTAATCTACTTATTCTGGCACTAAGATATGCTAACTGCTCTTTAATTGCTTTGCCATAAATAATTCAAATAATTTAACAAATTTATGATTTTCACATGACTATTTAAAGTTCTTACAGGAAATATTTTATGTTGGCACCATAAAAAGTAGGCATTCCTAAGACTAAGCAAGTATGACAACAAATATAAAGCTGGACCATAGCCAGCCTTTAGAACGATACTGTAACCTGATGCGTATTGTGAGAAGTTCTGCTTAAGCACACCTACCAATAAATAACTTTTTTATTTTCTAATAGCAGTTACTTTTAAGCCTCTACTGATATATTTTGCCTACATCAGGCAAAGCCGTGGAAGTCAGGAATGTCCCTGGATTCAGAGCAGTCATTCCCAGGGGGGCTGTGGGAACACTGGCATGAATGTAAAGGCTCGCAGCAGCACCCAAAACTCAGTTGCTCCCCCAACCACAGGTCTGCAGGTTTTCTGTGCTGTGGCTAACAGAACAAGGCTGCAAGATTTGCAAACAGGCAATTTTGCAGTAATAGTTACAAAACAAAGTTTAGCTAAGGAGGAAGAGAAAGGTCAATAAAGCTATTCAGGGTTCTGAAAGTTCATTTTCTATGAATATGTACTCACTGAGATTTTATGCCATTTTGAAGTCTTACTGACCCTGAAAAAGGCATACTATTTGAGAAACTGCTTTGGATTTAACTACCGATTATTAAGTACAAAGCTACTTGTATGTACATTATCATTTAGTTAGCAAAGATTTTTACACTACCACTATAAACACAAAGGAAGGTTTCTGTTGCTAACTTTTGCCTAAAGGTCAAATGTATACCCTGATATCTTAAAAACATGGATCAAATTTGTTGTCTTGAAACCCTGAATCTTTTGAATTCTGTATTCAATATGTATTCCCAGGAGCTTGGTTTGACATGTGCCACCAGTCAAATCACTGATTAAGTTCTTGACACTGTTTAATAAGGAAACCAGACTTTATGAAATATTTAATGTTTTATGGAATCTTTTCAGCAAGATCCTTTCACTAAACTGGTATTAAGTATTATCCATCTGGGGTCAGCTCTGTAAAAAGTGCTTATTATTGGAATGGAAGAAACAAACAAATCTAAATAACATTTTGCATATCATCATCCATAATTAACATTTAAAAATTCCTGCAGAGGTATTGATGCAAAGGCAACCAGAACTGTATGAACACAGAAAACAGCAAAAATAAGGATAAGAAGGGAGAAACTGGTAAGGTAGAAAAGATAATTTAGCTGAAGGAATACGGGATAGATGTTGAACAGCAGCCTCAGTTTTTTAATCATGCAGTGAGATAGATGAGGGTATATTCAAGGTAAGGTTGGACAGGGCTCTGAGCAACCTAATCTAGTTGAAGATGTCCCTGCTTATAGCAAGGGGGCTTGGACTAGATGACCTTTCAAACCATACTATGATTCTATGATTCTAAATAAAATTGTATGATGGCTAGACAATAATGTGGACCAACCCCACTACAAATCTGATAAAGAAGAATGGCATTACCTTACCCAGATATGAAATGAAAGTCAATATTTTCTCTTCTTTGATGCTTTATACTGTGTTGTATTTGGGGCTTTTTCTTTTATAAATGATAATTTTAACAGATCAGAGATCAGTCAACTAAAACTATTAAAATAGGTCTTGTGGGTCAGGTTCCTTGTAAATGTTTAATTAAGATCTCTTTTTCCCTGTGATGCTGAAAGCCATTCCTGGGCCTATCATTAGTGTTCTTCCTGAGTGGTAAACATTAAGTATTCTTTTCCATTTTTGAGAGTTCACTGATACCTTGAAATAAGAATTGAAACTTTCTGTACAAATTAGTTACCAGGTTGTGTGTTGGTTTGGGGGGAGAGGAGCTAATGAAAAAAATGCTGAGGTCCACTGCAAGATCTTTTGCAAAAACTAAGCAACAGCAGGGGTGTGAAGGTGGAGGGGTTTGTCATCTGTACCACTGAGACATAACAGATTGACATTACACATATATTTGGAACTTCAGGCCTGATGGGCTTCTCAGCTTACCCCTGCGGTGTTCAAATGAGGACACAAACAAGTCTCAGCTGGGATATGTGACAATCACTGAACAGTCTCAACTTTCAGTTATTAAAGTGTCCCAAATAATACTGATGTCATCTCACTGCTGCTTATAACCAGCTTTTTTCACTATTAAGCCAACCAGATTAATTTATAGATAACACAACCAACCTGGAAAGGTGGTTGGCTGGTACAAATAACTTTATAATGTTATTCAGGTCCACACCAGCCCAAATTTAAGGCAACAGAGAGATACTCACCCCTTCCTTTCTTTTTGATTGCACCAATAGGAAAATTTCAGTAGTACCAAGAAACCAATCCTATATTTCAGGTAAAGAAAAGCTGATAGTAGTGGAAGCATAGCCTCCTGTTGTTAGCAGTGTGGGGAAATCAAGGATTTGGTGGAGGAGAGGAAGCTTGCTTTAAAAACGCACAGCTGAGACCGTGATGATTTAATGGTTCAGGAGACAGAAGTTCCCATTTTTGTCCCTTGTGAAACTACAGAAGTACCGAAGTTGTGAGAGATCAGGTTCAACAAAAACACCCTAGAAAGCAGAAGAGGCCACCTCCTGGAAATGTAATTTCTTTTTCCATGTCTACACAGTACAAGAACCATGCAGAGCTACTGAACTGTGTGAGAAACACGATATTTTAGCGTTATCATAGTGTAGCTCCTTGAAAACAGCTGTTTTTCTCCATGGACCCAAATAGTTCTGCACAAGTTACTGAAGTTAAGTCTGCACAGCATTAGATATTTGTTAACCCTCATTGCTGTTGCTGGCACTATTAATGGCACAATTCCATTAGTGACTGGTGCATTTTCATCCATGAGTTTATATTCACAATTAAACTGACAACATCCATTAATTTTTCACAAGGAACTAAATAAGATAATTGGATTTTATTAAAATAAATCACTGACAGCTTTTAATGCAAATGCATGGGTAACATCAAAGACACTGAAGAGCTGCTGAAAGAAATAATAATAAAACAGTGGATCACTCTCACAAGTTTTAACTGGCAAGTTTTCCCCAGCCAGAGGGCCTGTTCTATTAAAACATGGCAAGTACTTAGCAGCAGCAAAAGAATAAAGAGAATTTTCAAGAGGTGATTGCCAGATCAACACCACAAGACATTACTGAGTTTGATAAAGAAATGAGACATCAAGGGCGGAGGGATTACGGAGTTCCCTGTCCTCCATAATTATCAGAGAAGACAAAATGTGCTACAGGGGTCTACAAACCATGGTAGCTTGCAGGCAAAGGAGTGCTGTGGTTGCAATTTAAAGCTCACACCCTCACGTTACACCCAGAGTAAGATACCATAATATCCCACATGATGAACAAAAAGTCTACAAAAAAATGAAAGGAAGGACAAGGGAGGTAAAATATCGAAAGCTGCAGGTGAAGACCAAACCACCAGAGAGGTGTTAAACATTTGTGATGATGAGCACATCGTATGAGATTCACAAATATAAGTCAATGCCAGCTGACATTTACTGGTATTTACATGCTTTGCTGAGCTTTCTGATCTCAGACTCCAAAATCTGGTTCTTTCACACACTTTGCGTCTTTCATTTTTCTTCTCTCCATTTCTCCTCTCTAATGATTCCCATTCTACCCAGTAACTAATCCATTTTATAAACTTGCATTTAAAAAAATAAATATAGATACCTACTAAAAAAAGAAAAAAAGAAATAAAAAAAAGACATGTACAGGAAAACTATTAATGATCAGAACATTGCAAAAAATATAATTAGAAATAGGAAGACATTAACTAAAATTATTAGGAAAAAATTTTAAATACTGGAAATATCTACACCATTAAATGAACATTTATTGTTATTTTATTCACTCCTGCCTTTCCTCAAACTAGACAAAGGGTTTGAGTTGATACAGAGCTTCATAAAGATGCTGACTCTGTTTACCACATCCATATTTTAACTCTCCTAAACTAAAAGAGTGTAGTGAATTATTTTGTTACTGGTGTGTGAAAGAATTAAACTCATACTATTCTACAGAATTAGATACCAGAAAATTTTCCAAGACTTCAGAGGATAGACTTCACATCTGGTTTTCTATTGCTTGAAGATCATACAATCCTGACAGACTCACTATCAAAGTCACAGTAGTTCAACACCCTGTAAAATAACAGAAGATGTACTTTGACATTATACAGATATACATATCTGACATTTTCTAGAAACATTCACAGTTAAGGATTGAAAACAGTAACTAAAAGATGGAAAAGACTAAAAAAAACATGTTTATGCATGTGGTCTGTATTTTTACTAAACTTTTTTGCCCAGTCCTCACAGCTACTGTGAGCATTACAGTTGGCTAACAGTCTGAAGAAGGGTTGGCTCTGAGCACATAGTTCATGTCAAGACAGAAAGGATGTCAAAGACAGTG
This sequence comes from Pelecanus crispus, assembly GCF_030463565.1. NCBI lineage: Eukaryota > Metazoa > Chordata > Aves > Pelecaniformes > Pelecanidae > Pelecanus > Pelecanus crispus. The sequence goes on from NC_134644.1 coordinate 111,997,560, forward strand.
GTACTGTGATTTGTAAATGGAATGAGTAAGGAGGAATCACCTTGTCCAAAGCAACTTGGGCCTAGACACCATTAGAAAAAAAATCCTAATATAAACTCTCCCTTCAGAAAAGTGACATGCTTGTCATGAATAAAATCAGCAAAACAGGGCTTAAGCAGGGCCACCTCCAGCACTGGCATGTAAGCAAGGAAGGACCTACCAGGCATCACTATGGAGGAAAAAAACAGACCCCTTTCTGGAAAATCAGCATGCTGGGGTGCCTCTCTGACATGTCTGTAGACAAATGCACACAGTATGGGGAATAAACAAGATGAGTTAAAGATCTGCATGCAGTTGCATGGTATGGCCTTGCTGGGAGGAGGGCATAAAGTAAGATCACAAAGCTGGATTTCAGGAGAGCAGTCTCTGGCCTCTTAAAGACCTACTTGGTACAGTCTGATGGGATAAGACCCTGAAGAGAAGAGAGGCCCAAGAAACCTGGTTAATATTCAATGATCAGTGTCTCCAAGCTCATGAGCAGTCCATGCTATTGAGCAGGAATTTAGGCAAAAATGCCAGGAGGCCTGCATGGATGAACAAGGAGTTCCTGGCAAAACACAAACACAAAAAAGAAGCCTGCAGAGGGTGAAAACAGGAACAAGTACCTTGGGAGGAATATAGAGACACTGCCCAAGCATGCAGATTCACAGTTAAGAAAGCCAAAAGCCCACCTGGAATTGAATCTAGTGAAGGACATCAAAGGCAACAAGAAGGGCTTCTATACGTACATAGGTTACAAAAAGAAGGCTAGGGAAAATGTGGGCTTGCTGCTGAATGGGGCAGGGGTCCCAGTCACATGGGACATGGAAAAGGCTGAGGTCCTGAATGCTGCCTTCACTTCAGACTTTACTAGCAAGACTGGCCTTCAGGAATCCCAGGTGCCAGAAACCAGGGAGAAAGTCTGGAGCAAGGAAGACATACCCGTGCTGGAAGAGGATCATGTCAGGGAATATGTAAGCAAACTGGACATACATAAGTCCATGGACCCTGACGAGATGCACCCACAAGTGCATCCTGGGTGACGTCATTGCAAGGCCACATGATGACCTTTGAACAATCTTGGTGATTGACAAAGGTGCCTGACTGGAAGAAGGCAAATGGCATTCCTATCTTCAAGAAGGACAAGAAGGTAGACCCAGAGAACCTTGAGCCTCACTTCTATCCTTTGGAAGGTGATGGAGCAAGTAATCCTGGAAACTGTTTCCATGCACATGAAGGACAAGGTCATCAGGAGCTGTCAGTATGGATCCTTCCATAGGAAGTCATGCTTGACCAACCTACTGGTCACTTTCTGTCATGAAATGACTGGCTTGGTAGATGAGGGTGGAGAAGTGGATATCATGTACTTTGACTTCATGCCCTGGTTTTGGCTGGGATAGAGAGTGAGAGGGTGGTTACTGGGTCCAATCCTGTTCAATTAATGATCTAAAGTGTGGGGCAAAATGCACCCTCAGCAAAAACCACAAAGGTTTGCATTAAGACTAGCAAGGCTTACAGGAAGTACAGATTAGATAGTGGACAATGACGGGGATTGAAAACTGGTTGACCTGTTGGGCTCAAAGGGTTGGGATCAGAAGCACAAAATCCACATGGGGGCTAAGTTACTTGTGGTGTACCTGAGGGATTGATACTGGGTCAGTACTGTTTAACTGATTCACTAATGACCTGGGTGATGGGGCAGAGTGTACCCTCAGCAACTGCGCAGATGATAAAAAATGGGATGGAGTGGCTGATACACCAGAGTGTCATGTTGCCATTCAGAGAGACCTCAATAGGGTGGCAAAATGGGATGACAGGAAACTCGTGAAGTTCAACAAAGGGAACCACCAAGTCCTGCACCTGGGTAGGAATAACCTCATGCACCAGGACAGGTTGGGGGCCAACCAGCTGCCTAGCAGCTTTGCAGAGAAGTACAGTGGTCTTTCTTGACCATGAGCCGACCAAGAACAAATAGTACACCCTTTCGGAAAGAAGGCCAGAAATGTCCTTTGCTCCATTAGGAAAAGCATTGCCAGCAGGTCGAGGGAGGTAATCTTTTCTCTCTACTCAGCACTGATGAGACCACATAGGGAGTGCTGGGTCCAGTTCTGGACTCCCCAGCCCAAGGGAGACATGGACATACTGAAGAGAGTCCAGCAAAGAGCCACAAAGATGATTAAGAGAAGGCTCCAGTGGTCTTATCCATGTGCGTATATATATATATGATGGGAGAGAATGAAGAAGAGGCAGTCAGACTCTTCTTGGTCATTCCCAGTGACCAGACATATGTCAGTGGACACAAACTGAAATACAAGAAATTCCATTTAAATGTAACAAAAGCTTTTTCACTGTGAGGGTTTCAGAATGCTGGCACAGGTTGGTCAGAGAGGTTGCAGAGTCTCCATCCTTGGAGATACTCAAAAACCCAACCATACACAGCCTTTAGCAACTAGCTCTAGTTAACCATACTTTGAGCAGGAACATTGGACTAGACCATACCCCAAAATCCCTTCCAACCTCAGTGATTCTGTGATTCAAAGTATAAATACCGCATATTGATTTTCAGAACTAGAAAATTTTCATGTGACTTAAGAGAAAGCATGAAGAGATGAAGATGACTTCTACATTGCTGCTACTTACATAATACTCATGTAACATTTGCTTTGATAAATTATTTTAAATCTTGGGATTACCTATTTACATTGTGTTGCAACTACTTTCATTTTAGCCCACCAATACTGATTTTCAATTTTCAGTTTGTTTTGAACTTCACAAGCAGAGAACTTCCTGCTTATTCCAGACCCGCTCAGATGAGTATATACCAATATTACTAGGCAACTTGATGAAAATAAAGAACTAGTCCTGTGACTGTGTTTTTTCCAACAAACACCCTTATAAGCTTGCCCTGCAGTTAAACTGCTATAGCAAACAGTAATAGTCCATTCACATCTATTATAAGAGGAGTATCACCTGCAGTTTTATTGACTGCCAGAAAACAGGTCCCATTTTGTGAAACAATAAAAATCAAATTTAGCATAAAATCTCCCAAGGTTGTAGCCTGTAACCTTATAACATCAGAAATGACAGCAGTAAGCCTTTTTTTTTTTTTTTTTCTTCCACTTCAGAAGAAACCAGAGCAGGGAGTGCTGCACCCATCGACATGTTATCATGCAGAGACACAGCAAAGGTATCAGAATATACTTTCAGTTTGTTTCTTTTCTTGGTGCTGTACATCTCTATCCAACACAGAAAGGCACAACCTTTTAGTCTAACACTTACAGGTAAATTCTAAGGACTAAACAAAACATAAAGTGTTAACAACACAATATAATTTGGGCATGTAATCATGCTTTTCCTAGTCTTTAATGTTTCACTATTCAGGTTCACCTGAAAAATTATGCAAGCAAAGTGAAAGAACATATGGGAATTGTAACCAAATCCTTCAACTACAAGTTCATTGTATTGGGTTTGCATGGCAAGGTTTTGGTAGCAGAGTGAGCTACAGGGGTGGCTTCTGTGAGAAGCTGCTAGAAGATTCACCTATGTCCAATAGAGCCAATGCCAGCCGGATCCAAGATGGACCCACCGCTGGCCAAGGCTGAGCCAATTAACCACAGTGGTAGCGCCTCTGTGATAACATATTTAAGAAGGGGTGGGGGGTGGAACCTGCAGCACAGCAGCAGCCAGGAAAGAGGTGTGAGAATATGTGAGAGGAATGACTCTGCAGACATCAAGGTCAGTGAAGAAGGAGCGGGAGGAGGTGCTCCAGGCACCAGAGCAGAGATTCCCCTGCAGCCCCTGGTGCAGCCCATGGTGAGGTAGGCTGTGCCCCTGCAGCCCATGGAGGCCCACGGGGGAGCAGATATTCACCTGCAGCCTGTGGAGGACCCCATGTCAGAGCAGCTGGATATGCCCAAAGGAGACTGTGACCCCATGGGAAGCCTGCGCTGGAGCAGGCTCCTGGCAGGACTTGTGGACCCATGGAGACAGAGGAGCCCAGGCTGGAGCAGGTTTGCTGGAAGGACTTGTGACCCCGTGGGGGACCCACACTGGAGAAGTCTGCTCCTGAAGGACTGCACCCCGTGCAAGGGACCTATGCCGGAGCAATTCATGAAGAATTGCTTGACCAACCTGATCTTGCTTGACCAACCTGATCTCCTTCTATGACCTGGTGACCCGCCTGGTAGATGATGGAAAGGCTGTGGATGTCATCTACCTGGACTTTAGCAAAGCTTTTAACACCATCTCGCATAATATCCTCCTCAGGAAGCTGGCAGCTCACGGCTTGGACAGGCATACTCTTCGCTGGGTAAAGAACTGGTTGGGTGGCCGAGCCCAGAGAGTTGTGGTAAATGGTGTTAAGTCCAGTTGGCAGCCAGTCACGAGCGGTGTTCCCCAGGGCTCTGTTTTAGGGCCAGTCTTGTTCAATATCTTTATCAATGATCTGGATGAGGGGATCGAGTGTGCCCTCAGGAAGTTTGCAGACAACACCAAACTGGGTGGGAGTGTCGATCTGCTCGAGGGTAGGATGGTCCTGCAGAGGGACCTGGACAGGCTGGATCGATGGGCCGTGGCCAGCTGGATGAGGTTCAACAAGGCCAAGTGCTGGGTCCTGCACTTCGGTCACAACAACCCCATGCAAGGCTACAGGCTTGGGGAAGAGTGGCTGGGAAGCTGCCTGGCTGAAAAGGATCTGGGGTGTTGGTAGATAGCCGGCTGAACATGAGCCAGCAGTGTGCCCAGGTGGCCAAGAAGGCCAACAGCATCCTGGCTTGTATCAGGAATGCTGTGGCCAGCAGGAGCAGGGAGGTGATTGTCCCCCTGTACTCGGCGCTGGTGAGGCTGCACCTTGAATACTATGTCCAGTTTTGGGCCCCTCAGTACAAGAAGGACACTGAGTTGCTGGAGCATGTTCAGAGAAGGGCAACAAGGCTGGTGAAGGGTCTGGAGAACAAGTCTTATGAGGAGCAGCTGAGGGAGCTGGGGTTGTTTAGTCTGGAGAAGAGGAGGCTGAGGGGAGACCTTATCGCTCTCTGCAACTGCCTGAAAGGAGGTTGTAGTGAGGTGGGTGTTGGTCTCTTCTCCCAAGTAGCTAGCGATAGGACAAGAGGAAATGGGCTCAAGCTGTGCCAGGGGAGGTTTAGGTTGGAAATTAGGAAAAATTTCTTTATGGAAAGGGTGGTCAAGCATTGGAACAGGCTGCCCAGAGAGGTGGTGGAGTCACCATCCCTGGAAGTGTTCAAAAAACAGGTAGATGTGGCACTTCGGGACATGGTTTAGTCTAGTCTACCCTTGATTGGTTTAGGTGGGCTTGGTAGTGTAGGTTAATGGTTGGACTGGATGATCTTAAAGGTCTTTTCCAACCTAGACGATTCTATGATTCTATGATTCTAAGAACTGTAGCCCATGGGAGGGACCCACATTGGAGAAGTTCATGGAGGACTGTCTCCCATGGGAGGGACCCCATCCTGGAGCAGGGGAAGAGTGTGAGGAGGAAGGAATGGCAGAGACAATGTGTGATGAACTGACTATAACCCCCATTCCCTGTCCCCCTGTGCTGCTGCGGGGGAGGAGGTAGAGAAAAATTGGGAGTGAAGTTGAGCCTGGGAAGTAGGGAGGGGTGGGCGGAAGGTGTTCTGAGATTTGGTTTTATCTGTCATTACCATACTCCGATTTTGAGTCGTAATAAATTAAAATAATTTCCCTGAGTCAAGTCTGGTTTACCCCTGAAGGTAATTGGTAGGTGATCTCTCCCTCTCCCTATCTTGACCCATGAGCCTTTCATTGTAATTTCTCTCCCCTGTCCAGCTGAGGGGGCGTTTGGTGGGCACCTGGCATCCAGCTAGGGTCAACCCACCTACATTCATACAAGGCCATACATGCTTTTCACATATGGAACTTATGGAGGGGCCCTGGGGAATAGTGAAGGTAGTGTATCCTCGCTACTCTGCCGTCCTTTAGCGTCATTGATAAGGTTCAGATTGGGCAATGGGATGCAGCTCCATTATCCTGGATCTTGATCATTCTTCTCTGGATAAGAAGTCACGAGCCAGTTCTCAGAGGTAAAATATTTGATATATTTGAGGGCAGTGACTTTGAGCTGTGCCTCAAAACATGTCTACTGCAGGAAATACAAGAACAAAAGCTGTGGTCTTAGAAAAGAGGCAGCTTCTTCCAGACCCATGTGGACCAGAAAAAGGGGTTGGTCATGGTTTATGTGAGGTATGCCGTACACTAGGTACCCTGTATCCAGTTTCCGTGGTTGCATCATTCTTCACCTGTTTGTCAGAGACCAAACTCAAATACTTGAATTGCAACTATGCTCCCATCTTCAAGAGTGCTTTCCTGCAGTGTCTCCATTAAGACAACTTTAAAAATGCCCCATCCACCTTTGTCTTCAAACTCTCATTTCCACTGAAGGGAAATCCATATGGATAGGCTGGATGGAGCTAGGCACTCCTGTCAGTCTTTCTAGGTAGCCTGACTCAGTTGCCTGATGGGAATGTTTGAAAGTACATTTCAGTGTTTAAAGATAAGAAACTGGAGAATAAATCTTAGGCTGTACCAATACACAAGCATGTGAAGCAAAGTATATTTGCCAACTTTTTCTATTGAAGATATTTTCACCTAAGAAAACAAAGGATTCTGAAAGATTTTAAAAAATAGCCTGTACTCAGACACCTAGGTGGCCTAATATTTCACCCAAAGTACTCAGTAGCTCCATTTATTCCAACTCTCAGTTTCACATGCACGCTAAAGTTAGATAAGAGTTCCCTAAAATCTGAAAGATATAAAACATGCAAAATATTATTAGATTATTTTTCTAATATCATACATACCCACACTTTAAGGAACTGCAAAAAATAGGAAATTGCACACATCATATAAGAAGGAAAGTTACATTTAAAAACAATGGACTGTATTTACATTGCTGATCTACTGCTTTGTATGTTAAAAAAGACTGAGAGCCTTATCTGTAATGGAAGGATTATTTAAAAAAGGAATGCCAACTCAGAATCAAATATTTAATAAATAGTGAATGTCAGTGTTAGTCTAACTTCAGGTACATGTATAAGTTGGGAATAGGTTTCACATACTTCACACTGCTGATTGCGAGATTGGAATTTGTACCTGAAAACATACACACAAAAAATTCCTAGGTTTCTGTAAGCAAGCTTTCAGTTTCCATCAGTCCCGACTCAAACACAGGGGAAGGAATTACAGGGGAACAAAAATTCAGACTACTCACCTACTCCCCACCTGCCTTTCTTCAGCATCTGTTCTGCAACAAGAATAAGCCTACTTTTCCTTCACTTAAACTCAATACAGTGTTGGACTCAATCAGAAAACTTTAGGATGCAGCTTGGATCTGAATTAACAGTTTAAATATGGATCAAACATTTAAACATGTAGCCAGGATCACTTAGTCCAAAGATGCCCATCAAGAGCCCTGTCTTGTACCTTTCAGAGCAGGTATGTTCCACTGCAGGTCTGTTGTTAAGCCCCAGTAAGAGTTGCAAGGGACCTCAGCCAGGCAACCAAATAAAAATAACTTGACATTGAAGATACTTTCACTGGATTCAAGCTGTGGGCAAAGTAGGCTATCCAATTGCAGGTCTGTCCAATTATCAGTTTGGGTTTTCTTTTTTAGCCCAGCATGAGTTCAGATTTGAGTCTTAATCAAGTAAATAGCTGCCTCAAACAGCAGCTGAACAAGGTATCTTCATTAAAACTTAGCTACAGATAGTTTGAGTGCTTGGGCAAGAAAAAAAAGGAAGAAAGGTAAGTAAATGAGGAGCTCAGACTAAGAGCTCCCTTTCATCCAGGCAATGTAATGCAAATCTTTTCTATTGTGCATTTTAAGATGTAAATTGGATTCAAGTTGATGTCCACCTGTCTTGAACCAGCAGGGATCTCTTCCCGCCTTTATCAAAGCATTTCTCTGCCAATTACTGACTGCTGTGACAGTTGGAGATTTTTTGTGTGTGTGTGCAGACTTTTAGAAATACAAACTCATTAAAATTGGCTCTTTCACCTTCTGATTCCAAGAAGAACTGTCACTGTGAAAAATATCAAGGATCAAGTGATCTGTATTGTCTAATTACATCCTAAAAGACCTAGACACTTATGTTTATGAGAAAGAAGACTTATTTTCTTGGTATTTTCCATTTTCAAAAATTTACTGTTTTAAAGAGGAGAAATCATTATGTTACTGCAGAAAAATACTTATATTGTTTACTCACTGCAGACAGACAGATAGCTCTCTATTCATTAAAGTAAATTTTATTTAACAGCAGCAAGTTGAGATTTTCTGATTCATTTAAGTAAATTCTCTGCCACTCCATAGAAAAACAGACATTCATTAAAATAAGTTTACAGAAGTCATATACTGAAATTCGCTGAATCATTAAAAAGAGACAAGACGTTCAGATCAAGTTGTTACAATCCCCCAGTTGTTTAAAAAACCCAAACTTTAATTTCAATGATCACAAACCAGATATGACTGTAATTTGTTTAGCAGTGACAAGGAAAAAGAGGAAACCATTTTCTTTTGTGTGAGCTTAAGGAATTTTGCAGCAGTTTGGCTTTAAAAGTTGTACTTTATTTTTCATTTCTTCACAGTTTAAATTATTCCATTGCAAAATCTTGGTATGAGATATGATATGTAGATACTGTAGATATGTAGATTTTTTTCCTCACTATTGATGAACCCATTGCAAGATATATTGATTTGCTATGGATTATATGTACATTTTTGAAGTGCTCAGCACTACTGCAAAAATTCCAGAAAGACCACAGGTCACAGCCACCTTTTTGCACTTTTTCAGGGGAAAATATATGCCTGAAAACTGTTGACAGGCAGGAAAAGGTGCAAGTGTTAAGGAAAACCTGAGGCAGTTGTTGGTACTTGGAAGCACAGGAGGTAGAGGAGGAGACCTTTCAATGTCTAGAATGCCTCGCTCTTAGTCTACACCATGACGTATGGTACATATGTTTATTTAAAGAGAGAAGTGATCAAGATAACCTCCACAGAAAGTACAGGACTTCCCCTACATTTCCTTTGGTCTTGCAGTTCAAACAGTGCAGTATGATACCACCAAAATGGAAACAGCAGACAACACACAAAACATACTTGTCAGAAAAGTATGCTACAGAATGTGGAGTGGTCTTTTTTTCCTCTTTATACATGGGTTGCACACATCTGTGGCCTTTTCTTTGTTTAGCAGTTTGGGGTTTGGAATTTAGGGTTTTGGTTTCAGGACATGGTTTTCTTTTCTTTTTTTTTGGGGGGAGGGAGCACACTTTTCTCTCTCAAACATACAAAATGGCTGTCAGATCACTAGAAATCACTTATCAATATTGTACAAAAATTTTTGTTAAGCTGAAGAGAAAAATTTCCCAAGATGACACTGCCAAGAATACCTGGCACGTTTCGGGTTCCAGCCACAACTTGACCCCCACCATGTGCTCCATTGTCATAATGTCTCTACCTCACTCCTCAGAGCATTTCCATAGTTTCTCTCTCACCGTAGACTTCCACTGAATCATGAAATAAAGGGTTCACTGCAAAATGTTAAACCTCATGGAAGGAAGTCAAGGAAGTCTTTGTGGCTTAGGAAAAGCCACTGGCAGATGACCAGCCGGGTTAGCTCAGTTGGTTAGAACACGGTGCTAATAACGCCAAGTTCACAGGTTCAATCCCTGCTCACTGCAGGGGGGGTCGGGCTCGATGATCTCTCAAGGTCCCTTCCAACCCAAAGCATTCTACGATTCCATGATTCTATGTGCTTCTCCATAGAGGAGCAGTACCACCCACAGGGTTGGCATGGCTGGAGCTGGGAACCAGGCTCAGGAGAATCAAAGGCAGTGACAGTCCACAGTGGGGGAGCAAACAAATGGGAAAGGAAACAGGCATGAACCACGAACATCTGTGAGGAGATGGACAACCCAGTTTCTTGGACTGTAATCCTAGCAACTATGGCCTCACCTGCAGTATGCTTGTGTAGAGGCCACACCCAGGGCAGGACTGTACTGTAAATGAAATCATCCACTGCATGACAGGGACTTACCAGAAGCCATCATAACATGGTCAGATGCACAGTGTCTTCTACAGTAGAAGTTAGACAATTTGAAAGTTGTTGAGATGCGAAACAGGCATTTTTCCTCATGTACCACATTTGTTCTTAGATTCATGACCTCTCCTTGAAAAATATGAGCTAAAGGTAAAAATGAAATCTAACTGAACTAAGCCTTTCCTTCTACACTAACAAAATGGTTACACAGCTCATCTGCAGTTATATACTGTACTATCTGTATGAGACATTCCCCAATGCCTATATGATATTATTTTTAGTAATATAAACTGTAGTAGTTATGACTTCTTTCACTGTGTCACTCAGACAAAATGGAAAAGTAAACACTAATCGTCTATAAAATGGAGATAAAATTAAAAGGGTTAATTTGAAGACAGGAGAGAGATATTCAAAATTAAAGAATAATCACAAACACCTTCAGTATAAGGAAGCCATTTGAAACCAGCTTCCAGAAAGGCTGAGTGGGAAGCTCTAGGGCAGAAGATTGGAGATCAAAGAAAGTTCTCCTGATACCATCGCACACTGCTCCAGATCCAGCAAAGGACTGAGGTATATATTAGATACGGTAGAGGAACTGTAAATATTAACCAAGGACCAAGCTTATATAAACCAGAGAAACATCATTAAAAAACTCGTTTGAAAGGCAGGCATCAGCACAGGAAAATCAAATTATTTTTCTCATCTGAAACATCCTTATGTTGTCACAGAGCAGATTAAAATTCTATTTGCCTCTCCTGACTTTGTATTTCAGAGTCCATTTTCTCTAAGCTTTGCAATGTGGTAACATACTGTTATTTTCAAAGCAGAGCAATATTATGGAAGAATTTTCCAAAACAAGCTAGATCTTTACAGTAGAATAAAAAAACACAGACAAAAAAAAATATTAACCTCTAAAGCCTTTAAATATATGTCTATATATGTGTGTCTGCAGTGTACATGGATGAATATATATCTAAATGTACATACATACATATACATACATATTTGTATATATATAGTTATATGGAGGTATAGTTATATTGATATAGATACAGATACAGCTATAAATATAGATGTGTGCGCATACACATATTACAAAACAAAGAGAAGAATTAAATATTTCACCAGTATATTCTGCACGTTGCAGAAACTGAAACTGCAAAACATCTTCCTGTAGGAACGCTGCACAGCGATGACTCAGCTTGAGGTGGGGGAGTCAGCTAGGACAAGAGCCCAACACACATAAGTGCTCCTCACAGCAACTGGTTGCATTCATGCTGTTGCTACCAGAGCAAGCTGGTCAGCTGTATGTAACTAGGAAGATTTTTTATTTCATTAAATTCTACAAAAGAATGAAAATTGCAGCCACAGAATCTTTTATAGTAACTCAGCTGAGATGTTCTGCCTCTTCCTGTGCCTTTTCTGCTAGTGTGCAGAAAATACAGGGTAGAATTTTCTCACTTTGAGAGATCTTTTTACTATTTTGAGAATTAGAAATTGCTGGACCATGTTAAAACACCAGTCTGTTTATTCTGGTTTCTTTTAGTTTTCATTTCCTCTTCTTTCACAGTGGCTAGTCCTAAGGGACTCAGAGGAATATGCACATCCTTCTAAAGGATAATTATGTTGCCATGAGGTGACTATGTGACTGTTTTTTATCCTGCAGTATAGACAATCTTATTCTATGTACATTTTCAGCTTAGTCTTCACAAAGAGGATGTTAGATTTGCTATTTACTGCTACAAGCTATGGAGATTTTTGAACCAGTGGTAGTTTGGAGCACTTCAAGTGCTTGCTGAGAACAAAGGGAGGATCACAGAGGGAGCAAGAATTACAGTCCATAAATGTTACAAATATTCTGAGCAAAGTTTACTGATGGTTAGACAGGATTTCCCCCTTGTAAGTAGCACTATGGCTACCAAGCGACCTAATTGCCACTAGGAATAAAATAATATTCCTCATCACTACCTATTGCTCTTGCGAGCACAAAGTAAGCTTAAAATGAAGGTCAAATCATGAATAGTCTTGCCAAGTCAAATTTGTGCAACGGCTGCAAAGCTGCTTGAGCCAAGGCATTTTAGGAATGTCTGAAGATCACTATTGGAGCAAGCAGAATATTTTCACTCCTCCTTTATAATCCCAAGGATCACAGCAAAAGTCCTCAGAAAGACCTTCATTAGTTGCACTCCTGACAGACAGAATAAGCTTGGACTTTAAGAGTCTAAAAAATCCTGCGCAGAAGAACCAAAGTTCTTTATTTTAATCTTTTCTGACATTTTGCCTAATAAATGGTTGTTAAAAAAATGGATTTTTTAAGGTCAGACACAGTTGCTTCTTACCTTTCTTCTAAAGCTTCCAATAATATACTAGCATTTTTTTATTTATCCCACAAACTCAAGCATGCTACCAAATTTATCCATTTAAGAGATTGGGGTTTTTTTCTATATGTTTTAAGAAACGTATATTGCTGGGCCAGTGCTGACACTTAACTATAAAACCTGTATACAGAAAGCACGCAGTAGTAGGATAGACTGAAAGAGGGGTGTAGTGTCCAAATGGTTAAGGCATTGGGTTTTTAAGGTGGCAGCTGAAAAATTCATACACAGAAAATTGCAGTTTACTTTTCTCAAAAGAGTAAAAGAATTTGAGATCTGGCATAGGGGAGCCTCATGTCTTTGTAACCACAAGATCAGACCACTGTGCCACTGCTTTGAGCAGAAAAGAGACAAAACAGTGAAGCAACCCTTCCAACCACCAGCACAACATCTTTGCCTAAAAACCATATCAACCCACTGAGTAAAATTTCTCTGAATAAAAATGAAAAAATATTTTAAAAGAAAAAAAGGCAATCAAAGACTCTTACTTTAATTTGGGGTGGAAGGGTAGTCCTGAGGTTTCCTGGTCCCTCCCTCAGCTGAAACAGGGCCAAACTCAGAGTTAAACTGAGATGCTCAGGGTCTTGGTAATAAACTGCCTTGCTCAATTGTACCAAATTGCAGTAGGTGCAAACAAGATTATTGTGAAAGATCATATGCTCCTGTGCAATGTAATTGAATAAATCTCTCACGCTGAAAGCATTTTTGATTGAGATCAATTTAGCAGTATATTGGCTACATAGCAGAACTACAGAAAACAGGCAACAGGATTTCTGTAATTCGTATTGCTGTAGCACCTATTAATCTTTTTCACAGAACATCCCAAGAACAGACATAACATAAAAACTTAATTCCTGTCCCACAGAGCCTAGTATCTGCATATAAGACAAGACACAGCAGATTGATACAGGCAGATTAGAGAACAACAGTGAGGCAGTATTGGCCAGCATGACAGGCAAGAATCACAGCACACTGGGAGCTTGACCTGTTGTCAATTTTTTTGTAGACATCAGTGCATTTTAAGCGTGTTACAAGAGATTTGAGGAAGAACAATGCTTTGCACAGGTTTTCAAAGTGTCCCTCTCACAGGCATCCCAGCAAGGTTTTTCTTTTCAAGGACTCCAGAAATCTTTGAAGAATATAATCTCTTTTTCTCTCAAGATAATTTCCAATTATTAAAAAAAAAAACAACCCCCAAGACCAGCACTGATGTAGTATTTAATCCAGAATCTGAATTCTTTACCTAAGAGTATACTCAGAGCCTCTTACATGTTCTCTACTGTCCAAAATACCTTATAAAAATTGCCTCTTTGATAGATCTTTCTTATTTCAATGCATATTTGCCCAAACTGTCACAAAAAAAAGGCCTCCCTCTATCAGCTGGTCTGTGGCTGGGACTCATTCAGGAGGGGAGTAGGTAAGTGTTAATGGGGTGGTCACAAATTCAGAAGTTTTGAGACAGTTTGGCTTTTTGTAATTCATAAGTCACGTGTGAATACCTGTTTCATCCAAATAAAATTGGCACTAACTGAAAGGAGGAAAATTAAACCAGTTCTTATTTTTACTCTGGCAATGACTGGTAGTCATAGCTTTGAGATTTTAGAGGAGTTTTCAATAGAAGTTATGCTCAGTAATGCAGCAGCTTTTGAAAGGACCATTCTAGGAGACCTGTGGTTAATGATCCATGTTTGATTCATCTTGTGTCTTGATTTTTAGAGTGCTGAGACAGTGAAATCAGAACGATCTGTGGGCAGTGTGCTCTTCTGAAAATTAAACTACCCAACTGAGAGTCCTATAAGAACAAGGAATTTATTGCAGAACCTACGTGGCTGCAGCTGAGGGACTCTCTCAGCATTCCCAGTTGCTGTATGTTTCCTGGTTCAAATGTAGCATAAAAGCTACACATACAAACCAGATGTAGCAAGCTACAGCAGAGGACATATCTAGAAAAACAAGGGGATAAGACCCCAGAGTAATGAGTGATTTTCTCAAGCAGTAACTCCAAATATAACTAATAACATGTCCTGGGGGTGGGGGGGGGGCGGGGGGCAGCGGTCATAAGACACAGGAAGTAAAATTTCTGCTCTATTCATAAACAACAAAACCTCTCCTGAGGTATTGTGTTCATTTTAAATACAACACTACAATGAAGATGTAAAGCTTACCACAACATACTTCAATTCTTAATGAAGTAACTGCAAAGAAAGGGGATGAACTACTCCCTGTATCTGGGAAGGACAGAACAAGAATAAGTACATTTCCATTGCAAGTAAGGAAAGAATAGAATGTCATAGATTTTTAAAGTTAAGAATAATAATATTTGGAAAGTAGTTAGCGATGTCAAACTGGATTTTCTGTCACTGAAGTTCCAAGAACAGTTTAGACATATCAGAAATAGCTTAGGTGTTGTTGATCCTGCCTAAGAGTAGTCAGAAGGATTAGAAGACTTTTTAAGGTCACCTCGAGCCTTAGAATCCTGTGATTTTGATAGTTATTTTGAGTTAGTTTCAGGCATAAATTTTTGGTTACCAAAAGTTACTTTCCTACATCTGACCTAACTTCCAATTAAAATTGATCTTTGAGTAGTCCAAAGATATTTTCCACTGTCAATCATACATCTCAGCCATACATCTCAGCATGACCACAATTTTACCTTTAAGAAACATCATATCATGCTGAATTCTACATTTAGTTCCTGTCCTACTTTCAAAGTTGGTACAATGCTTGTTCTTTACAGTTTTCTGTTTCTGCAGGTTAAGGTTACATTGATTTAAATTCAAAATTTGAGGCTGCAGCTCTTTCATTACAGAACTAAAACCCATTGGTTTACCAGCTTAATTTCCTATGTTTCCAGGTAGAGAGTTCTAAATTTGTATTTTCCTGCAGTAACAGCATTATTTTAACATATTCAACAAGGATTTTAACAAACTGCAATCATTACTTGTTAAAAGGCACTTTGTACATGACTCTGTCCATCCCATTACTAGAGGAGCTCTTCTGTTGAAAGAAATACACTATTGATACAAACATTACTCCTGATCACTTTTTTTACTTTATGCAAAAGAAGGGTTTAGAATGTTTTATGGAGTTGAGAACTTGAAGAAACTGAGAGCTTGCTTAGACTAAAAGTGACTGTATAGTTCCCTTGCAACACCAGAGAACCATGTGGCTTCTCCACAGGCCCTATTTACCACAAGCCACAACCTCCCTGGTACCT
Source organism: Pelecanus crispus (assembly GCF_030463565.1). NCBI lineage: Eukaryota > Metazoa > Chordata > Aves > Pelecaniformes > Pelecanidae > Pelecanus > Pelecanus crispus. The sequence continues at coordinate 112,013,243 of NC_134644.1, forward strand.
TCTGACAGAGTGAGGGCCTTTGGAACTACATCACTTTACAAGAAGATAGAAGAGAGTTGAGTCTTTAAAGTTCCCTGTAGTAGCAAGTTACAACTAGAAGTTGCAAGTCCTACAGTTTTAGTCACTAAGTCAACTAGGGTTCCACTTAAGGTTGGTGAAACTCATCTTTCTGGCTGAAAGACACAGCCTCTGAATCAGTATTTACACAGGTGAACCCCAGCTGAAATCTCATCTCTACTAGAGAGAGTTAAACTACATTAGAGGGAAATGCAGAGATATCCATGTTATGAAGCACTCTGAAATAAAACGTCCTCAGTTCCTGCTATTGACCTTCTTTCACTGTATTCACATGAATGGGATTTTTAACTTCGCAGGAAATTAGACCCTTGAGAGGTCCACTTAATTAGAAGGCATAAATGTGACTGAATTATGCTATCATTTCTTTGTTAGGAGAAAGCTTTAGTTAATTGAGAAATGGGGAAGAAATGTACTAACATGTTTGACATCAATGTATAGACCTAGAACTGGTTTAAAATCAGATATTTTAATAAGCCACCTGTTCAGCTGCAATAAAAGGGTAAGCTATTATTGTTAATGTAGAACCGGCATAATTTTAAATAGTTTATAAAGCAAACAAACTTGATATGTTAATATAGTAAACATTTTAGAATTAATTTGAGAAAATCTGGGGATATTAATATGTAAGTAAATTAAGAGACAAAGGTAGGTATTGGTGTTTCTTTGGAACTTTTGTACAGAGACAATCTTGAAACTTTTCTCCACCATTTGCCAGCCATATAAGCAAAGGTTTTAATGCTCTATATTCTTACAGCTCTGTATTGTACCTGAGATTATGCTGAAGTAAACTGATGCCTAGGACAAGAAGGCAGCAAAATGAAATTCTTAGATTTGTGTGGAATATTTTACATGAAATAAATAAAAGGGCCAATTCAGCAAGGTAAATTAATTGTAAATCTAATTCAAAGCAGTCTAAACTAAACCATTGTTTGGGCTTTGTTTTGCTTTATTTCCTGTTTGGCAGCCAGATGGAGAAATATGTTATTTGCACAGGCCAATCTGGTGACAGTAACTCTCTGCAGTCACATGGAAACAAAATCCAAATTAAAATTCCAGTTCTGTTCTAGCATGTCCACAATTTTTCTTTGCACCACAGTGCATGAAGTAGTCCAGCTAAGTAGTACAGAATGGGCAAATGAAGGTTTTCATGAGAAGTAATGCAGACCCTTTTTTCTTTTACACAGCTGCCTGTGAATGATCAGCTAAAGTCTAGCTGCCACTTGGCTTATGGCTGACTGAAACACCAGATAATGCCTAAAAGTGAGATGTACTCCTTCACTGTACCACTAGATGAATTTCTAACAACTTCCATTTTCCTAAATTCAGATGTTTTGGAAAAAAAATCCAGAAACAACTTTTTTTTTTGCCACTTTAGGCTCACATTTTATCTCTTCTGCCCTACCTTTGGTAGCTTTTTTATTCTTCTTCTGAGTATCTGATGCTTAATTCTGATATAAACAGCATTCAGTGGGAAGCAGCTATTTTCAAGTCAGTTCTTATCTTTTTTCAGTCTATACTGCTAGACAAAATTTAGAGTCTTGTAGAAAATTTCAATTCAAAAGAGAAATTGGTGTTAGATGTTGAATGCAACAGCATTTGGATTCCCCCCTCCCCTACACCTCAGAAAATTACAATAGCCTGCCTATGTTTACAATATGTTTACAATAGTCTGCTATGTTTAATAGCAGACATGAGTCTAGAAGAGATTGTTTTCTTGCTCACAGCTATGAGCTTCTTTTAGCCACCATCAATCAAAAGTAATCAAGAGTGGCAACTGACATGTTTTGGGATCCCCTTCTGTCTCAGTGTTTTTTTGTGCTGCTTTTCCCAACTTAGCCCACTCTTTCCTAGCAACACCTCTCAAAGCCATATTGTCAAGAACTCTCTGTTCCTGAGCAACTTGATATTTCCCTTTCATTTCAACCAAACCCCTGGCCAAAACACAGCCACCGAAGCACGACCCTATGATGGACTCTCATAGAATGACCAAAAGTACACCCTCTTCACTGGGGGCTCCTGCAGACTCCAAAGGGGACAGTGGCTGTGGAAAGCAGCATTGCAGAGTCCCCTCACTCACTGTATAGCTAAATCGAGTAGTGCCCAGAAGAGAAGTGCCCAATCAGTTTGCAGAAGCTAGAGCTATGCAGATAGTGTTAGAAGGGGATGAAGGGGAAAAGTGGCCTACAGAGCACGTTTATACCTATTCCTGAATGGTAACCACAAGGCTGCGTAGGAATGGATAAAAAAATGGAAAATAGCGTTAGGATAAACACATCAGGGCAGCTGAGGTATGGCAACAGGTAGCTCATCTGATACAGTGAAAACCCATGCAAGCTCCTCATGTGAATGCACCCATCTCAAACAACAGAGCTGCAGGAGAACATCAGAACTCAAGGCCGGTCAGTGTGCTAAGAGGAACAGTGCAGTCCTGGCTGCAACTAGAGATTTAGACTGGAAGCGTAACAGATAACTTGGTTTAGTTTATCTATGTATGATTTGTAGTGCCAACATGTACTGACCACCTGCAAACTGCTAGAAAATGACTGTGGGAAGAATTTCCATTGTGGTGGAAGTACAATGATACATGTATAACAACCTATGGGCAAGCACTAAATGGCTAGCAATGTCTTCTGCTGAAGCACAAATGTTGACCCTAGTATGCTGTACTTGACCCTAGCACCTCCAGCACTGAAACTGGTATGGGTGTTACAGGTAAATGGCAATGCAAGGAACTGATCTATATGAACAGCTATAGGACTGTGTATAGATGAAGGGACAGCTGGCATGGCTGGGCCTGGCTGGCAGCAGTGCTAGGATATGAACCTCAGTTAGCCCCACTGTAGAAGGGAGCAGCCCCATTACCAGAACTGCAAAGCACCTCACATGCAGTCAGCCTCCACTGTGCCCCAAGCAGCCATGGCCATGACCACAGGCAGGTGCAGGACACAGAGGGGATTTGAACGGGCAATCCTAGTTGGGGTCAGTGTCACTCATGGTACATGGGGCAGAGACCCCAAGGGTATGTGGGGAGAGATGTCAGTGTTATGAAGGGAGAGTCTATTTGCACATGTGTGGAGGATCCTGAGGGGGAACCGGAGAGACACACAGGGCCCCCTCCTGGACTGTGCATCGTGTGGCTGGGACTCCTGCACTGACCTGTCTGAGTCTTCCTCTGGACTGCACCATCTCTCCCAACACTCAGCAAAGTCATGTAACTCATAAAATTGCACTTATCTGTGATTAAGGCATTTTGGTATATAAATCCATTTGACCTCCATATTGTCATTTGTTCTTAAACAGTGACAAACATGTAAATAAACAGTCTCTGGGAAAAAACAGCATAAATTTTGTGCAAGGGAACCCTGACTTGTTGGCCTTCTGGAGTTCTTTGAGTGTATCAATAGACGTGGATAAAAGAAATCCAGCAGACATGCTTTGTATGGATTTTTAAAAAGTCTTTTATTATTAAAGAAAACAGTTGCCACAACTGGAGGAAAAAAATTTCTTTCACATCTTAAACAATATGAATCAAAACACAAGGCTTAATGAACGCTTTTCATGATCAAGAGGAGTCAGCAGTCATGTCCCCCAGGGACTGATGCTGGTTACAGCTTCATTCATCTTCTTTATCAGTGATCTGAAGAAAACACTGTACTGTGAAAACTGTGAGCCTACAGCCAATTCCACTCTTCCAGGTGATCAAAAGCCAAGTTATTGGCCAGGAATGCCAAAAAGTCTTGACAAACTTTATAAGTGGGTAAAAAGGTGGTGGATGATGTCATGATCAAAACTGGGCTGCCCAGGGAGGATTGTGGTTGTTCTCTGATTCCCTTGGGCTAAATTAAGGTGAAACAACACCAAATGATTGATTAAACACTTTATTGATGGTAAAAAACAATCTGAACTTGGAAAGCGTAACAGTAAGCAACCTGAACTGGGAAATCGTAATGGTAGGCAATGTGGGTTCTAATTGAATACTTATAAGAAGAAAGGAAAAAAAGAGGAAGGGGGCCGGGGGGAGAGAGAGAGAGAGAGATCACCACTCTTGGATCCCATGATGTCAATGGTAGGCATGGCAATCCTCCAGTGGTGGGCGCGCACATGGCTCCTTGGAGTTGTGTCTTTTATAGGCCAGTCCCCACCTCTAATGTCACTCCCTTGAGGACTTACATGGTTCGTGTTCCAGAATGTCCTTCATCTTCTGTGCAAGCACCATTGTGGGGGTGGTCATGAGGGGTCTTTCAGGTGGTTGTGAGCCTCTTCCTCAAATGAACTCTGTATGACCTCTGGCCATATATGGTGAGTTGTAGGGCACATCAGAAGGCAGAACTGCGCATCCTCCAACACACCTTCCCAGCTCTGTGCCAATCAGCTTCTCACCTGTGGTTTAGTGGTGCTATGCAGACCCTAATTTGTTACTATGGAGACCTTAACTTGTCTCTATGCAGACCTTAACTTGTCTCCCCACAATGCTTGAGACATCAACATAGATTAACTCTTTCAGGCTCTCACAGATGAGCTAACAGAGAAAGTTAGGGAAAACTCCTCTAAAGCTTGCATACGCAGTGCTGAACTCATAAAAATGCAGTTATAATTAAGAAGGATTTTAGAGTCATCTCTTGCAGTTCTCTGAGATCATTGTGCAGCAGTAGCCCAAAAAAGCCAATAAAATGTTGGACACCAACAAAAAGGTGTTGAGAGCAGGATAGAAGCCATCACTGTGCCATTTTAAGAAACTTTGGCATGCCTGCATTGGGACTGCTATGCCCAGTTCTGGTGTCTGTATCTCAGGAAGGAGATAGAGCTAGAGAAGGTGCAGAGAAGGGCAACTAGATGAACAAGAGGCTAGAGAGATGACTTATGAGGAGAGACGAGAAAGGTTGGGACTCTTCAGTATGGGGCTGAATAGGCCTTACAGAATCATGAAGGCCATGGAAAAGCTGAGCACAGAACTGTTGTTCACCAAGTCCTGCAATTAGAGAACTATGTAGCTCTTGTTGAAACACTATTAGGAAACTGACTGAAAACAAACAAAATACTTGTTCACCCAGTGGGTATGAAACTTATGGAAGACAGGAGGTAGGGGAAGGAGATAGTATCATCACACACAAAAACGGGTAGACAGAATCACGGACCACAGGACCATACAAAAAAGAGAGGTCAGGGATGTACCTTCCTAATACAATGATTGGGGGTGCTGGGACAGTAAAAGGGGAGTGAATGCTAAAAGTGACAATCAAACTGAGTGTCCCTTGTGCTGTGCAAAGTAAAACAAATATGAAATATAGCCAATCATTTAGGGTCTTAAAGGCAGATTGCACAGTATTAATCAACCAACAGTTAAGAAACTTGTCAAAAGTTGTAATACAAATTCTTCCTTCCCATCCCATTCCTCTTCTTCATCAGGTCTCTAGTGGCATCTGTCTCCATTTTGACACTGGTTGTACATATGAAATGCCTTCTTGACTGCTTCGTATTTGATCTACTACTAATAAAAAGGGAAATAAAAAACTCTTTAAAAGATATTCAAATAAATGACAACAGCACACAATAAGGTTGTCAATCCTTAACTCAGAAGAGTAAAATAGATGTCAGTAGAATGGGTTGGCACTTGTTCAACTCCAAATCAGATGTTGTGATTTAATCCCAGTCAGCAACTAAGCACTACAGAGCCACTCGCTCACCCTTCCCCCCCACAGTGGGCTGGGGGAGAGAATCAGAAAAAAAAAAAAAGGAAAACCCATGGGTTGAGATAAAGACAGTTTAATAGGACAGCAGAGGAAGAGAAAATAATAATAAGAATGATAAAAGAATATACAAAACAAGTGATGCACAATGCAATTGCTCACCACCCGCTGACTGATGCCCAAGCCAGTCTCCGAGCTGTGATCGCTGCCTCCTGGCCAACTCCCCCAGCTTATATACTGACCATGACATCATATGGTATGGAATAGCCCTTTGGGCAGTTTGGGTCAGCTGTCCTGGCTATGGTCCCTCCCAGCTTCTTGTGCACCTGGCAGAGCATGGGAAGCTGAAAAGCCCTTGACTAGCATAAGCAGTACTTAGCAACAACTAAACCATCAGTGTGTTATCAGCATTCTTCTCCTACTAAATCCAAAACACATCACCTTACCAGCTACTAGGAAGAAAATTAACTCTATCCCAGCTGAAACCAGGACAGTCAGGAAGTGTTTAAGTATGCCACACCATACTGAAGCTGACAAAATCTGAAGATTTCATCCCCAGAGAAGACAGCAAAGGGGAAAGAAATGGGAGCTATTCAGGCTCCCAAACACAGAGTCAGAAACGCAGCCTTTGCAAATTCAGTCTCTTCTACACTAGTCTAGAAACTCTTATATACACCAGCTCCATCTCAACTCTGCCCATTAATGTTTCAAATAGTTTGCTTAGAGTAGAGGAAAGCACATGGAATGAGGTGAGAAATGCAGAACTTTGAGACGATAATGAGACCCCAGGGTACACCCTTGCTGACACTGACTGCTATTTCAAGCTTTACCATATGGCAGGCACAGAGACTTCACAGGACACCTGAAAGAGTAGTCCTTCCCGTACAGGCCTCTAGTTCTCTGTGGGAAGTCTACAAAACAGTCACATACGTGAAAATCAGATGCGTCAGGGAACACATAAGACCCACAGCTACTCTCGTACACATCAAAGCTGGTACATGTAGCCACAGGTCTTCTGGTGGAGAGAAGAGAGATGGATGGTTGTATAGACCCTGCCAAACTCTGACATGGCATACACAGTAGCAACAGAGACCAACTATGCAACTTCATTTTCATTTCCCCCAATTAATAGAATAATTTCCTTTTTTTTGACATCCTTCTTTGGTCAGATGAAAGAAGCACAGATTCATAGTAACTGTTTTTGATTTTGGACTGTCTAAATTATGTTGCATGTTTAAGCATGCACTGTCTGTTTTCAACACATGAATCCGTTGCAATTAAAAATTAGCTAGGTTCAGTGAAGAAGCCTGAATATCAGTGAAAAACAGTGGAATTCAGCCTTCTGAGTCACTCAAATCTTTTTTTAAGTGCTTTTATATGTTGTCTGACAAATTAAGAGTAAATTATCAATAGTTTTAGACATCACAGTCTAAAATGTTTAATTATGCTAAAATGTAAATGAAGTAAAATGCAAATGCACAGCATCACAATCTCAACATACCTTTGAAAAAGTTTGACAGATTTTCAGCTTAACTCATTTTTGTATTTAACTTTCTGCTGCAATGTTATGAAAACAAATAATAATAGTAAGGGGTTCATGCCTGAGAACCAAAAACGAGGCTGTTTTAAAATTCCCATCTTTATATTTTAATTTCCATACCAATATTTGTTAAGCAAACCTGATACATGATTCAAGAAATGGGTTTTTTTGTCCATTTCCTCATTTTTTTCACCTCTAAAATAGTTTTGAAAATCTAACAGGCAAGACTTGTAAATATATTTGTTTTTCCACAGACTGTATGTTTTTAAAGGCATCACCAGTTTCTTGATCTTCTAATCCATGTAAGCAAATCTATCAAATTACTTCTTCTGTATGTCTGATAAGAAAATAAATATCACCACTAGGGGATGCTGATAGTAAACCAACAGAACTTTTTTTACCTGATACCAGTGTCTTCATCTTATTATTTTCTGTGTAAAAACTTCAGTTTCAGATGAGAACTTTATCTGAAAAGACAACAGGTCAGAGGTATTTTGTCAAATTTGGTCAGTTAAGTCCTGAAGAAAAATTGTTAAAATATTCTATAAATTTACATTTAGGAAAACAAAGATGGTATGTAAATAACAGCTCAGAAGTTATCTTAAGTGCTTGTATAATATAATGCATTTAGCACTGTTTCTCATAAATTCAGTTTTACATTTACGTAGTTATCTGAAAAAAAAAAAAGGTCTCATTAGTTCTAGGATCTTGGTGAGTGGGATGTACAGAGGAGAAAGAAAAATGCAGAAATGGTTTGGGGAAAAAAAGAAAAATTGAGCTTTATTTGTTCTGGCAATTTTAGTTTTGGAAGATCTTTAACACTAAAATTAGGTCAAATCCTAAATAATCAATGTAACTGAAGGAGACAAAGTTAAGACAGTGGTTTATTGTTAACACAAAAACTCATCCACAAGAATCAAGATGTAAAATGGATATCAAAAATCTAAATAATTTCTGTTTAATCACCAATGTGGTTTTATAGCTTGTACATTTGTGTTGAGTTCAGGAAAGGACAAATATTTCAAAAGGCTATTATTTGGTGAAAGAGACTGAGAGGTTTTTTCCGGTTTTATGATTAAGATATTTTTCTTGGCATTCAAGAACCCCCCACCTATATACCACTTATCTTAAAGTATTAAAGTCTTTTCTCTTTGCTGCTACACTGCTGTTTTCACTTGGAGTTTACAGTCTTTGGAGCCAGGTCCTGAGAGGTGCTGAGTTGATACTGGAACTGGCAAGTCCTCATGATTTGGCTAACCTAGATGTTTCCATGGCCTCTTAAAAAAAGGAAAGAAAATAACTTTAAACTTCTAACTGTAAATTAATGCTTTCACCTAGCAAACATGAAAACTGTCCATTGAAATTGAATGAACATCATATGGTACAGTGAAAGCAGAGCTCACAGCTGACCTGCAGATTATCTCTTCTGCCTAGTACTGGTGTGCGAAGGAAGCAACGGTGTGGTGAGACAGCCAAAAATAAGATTAACAAGACAAAAGCGCTTCAAAATTATGCAAGACACAGCAGCTAGCCAAAGTTCAAATTGTATACAAGCCCTTCCAGAGACAGGTAAAGACAGCACTGTAGTGGTTTAGGATTTACAGCTTTGTACCACACTGGGCATGTCATCTACCCTATTTCACTTGGTACAACACCTGCTGAAATGGGAGTAATACTTTCTTGGGGAAAGAAGAGGGAGGCAGGTAGGATTTATTGGTATCTGTCATGAGGGTTATATGAATATATATGATATGAATTATTTGGGTGTGTGGAAAAAGACTAGTTTGGCCACTCTGGCCATTTTTATTATGATTTGATGTCAGTGGATGGAAATCACTAAGAAGTATTTTTAGAATATTAAAGTCATTTCTCTTCCCTGCTGCAATACAGTTTGGATGTGACATTTATAGTCTATAGGTCAAATCCTGAGGGGTACAGTCACATACTTGCAAGCATCTCATATCTGGCGACTTTACTGTATGTAGAAATAGTCCAGTTCGGTAAGTCTTGTGAAGCTAAAGTCCCTCTTGGGAGTTCCTTGGCAGTTGCTTTTAAGGATGAAAGACATGCAAGTTAGATTTGGCTAGTCTTTCTCTCTTGGATGTTTGCAACTTCCTATGGAAAGAGAACTTAAGGCTCTAGAGCTGTTTCTAAAATATTGCACATTTCTAAAGCTACCATTCCATACTGATGTTTGTATCATATTCTTACACATGTGTCATATTCATATAGCTTTGCATCAGACTGGTACTGTTGACTAAAATCAATTGAACGGATTGAATCAGTAGCCCAGAGAGATCAGCAGTGGTTGAGAAGTTGCTATTCACAACTTAGTCATCATTTCAGGCTGCTCAAAACAAAGCTACAAAATTTTAATGTCAGCTAGCAGGATGGGAAATAGTAATGAATCTGATATTCTTATATGCAGAGGGGTACAGAATATACATATACACATACTCATACTCTTATTTATATGTGTGCATCGAAACCAAACATATAGCCTGTAACTAAGATGTTGTATGGATGGGCAACAACACCTGAATTTCTTATAATACTGATAACAGAACAGTATAATCATACCTTATGTACCTTTTCACAGCTGATGTGTGTGGGAACAAAGGTCTTTCACTTTCCCTCCTCTCTTCCAACCTGCACTTTCCAGTCAGCCCCCATTAGGGAGGTATTACAAGGGCTACAAACTGTCTCCATTATCGGTCTAGGTTTTGGGACCTCTTACCCCGGCACAGTCCCTTCCATTGCCCAGTCCCATACTGGGATTTGCAGGCTCCAAATAGCCCTACATGTGTGGTAGTTCTGCTCCACCCTGCTCCAGGGTTTTCTCAGGAAGGTGTAGGAGTGAGTTGGCCAAAGAGGAGGCGAAGGGGGACACAGCCCCACAACTCCCTCCTCCACACTGCTGTTCCAGCAGCAATCGGGGGTGAGGAAGAGGGAAGAAGGGGATGCTGGACAGAAGCAAAAGCATACAGGGTTTTGCAATGCTGTGTGGAGTAGTACCGATAATGTCAACAATAATAATGCTGCCACCTCTTCAGTATAATCTGCATTATAATCTTCAGTATAATACTGCATCAGTACAAGCTACATTGTCCATGTATAAAATTTATGCTCTGTACACTTCTGTACCACTCTTGAGAAGGTATAGGGGACAACTGCAAAATGAAAAAAGGAAACATACCCTCCATGTGTAATAGGCCTGATCATAATTTCTTTTGCTTCATCCCATAAATGAATGGGATTCCAAACAGATCCCTTTAGCATAATTCTGTTTGTCAATATGTACATACGTCTCCTAAGGAAGAATGTATTTCACCATCTCTTTAGATTGCTTCCTTTAGTCTATCAGTGTTTCCCACTTGCATCTCAGTTCAATCTCAGACAGGCAAGTTTCAATTTAGTCAATATTCTGTTAGTTCTTTGATTTCTTTTTTTTAATTTGTACGATGAAATAGAAGCATAAGCAATATTATTTGTGTAATTCAGTCAAAACCAAAATAAAACAGAACCCTTTTATTCTAGATACATAAAATTTTATTGTACCATTGTATTAAATTAAATAGTAAGTAATATCATTTAGTTTCCAGGATGCATATCTATAGGAATTTTTCTGATTCTTTCTTCTAGGGCTGGATACATCCACAACAGTTATATGGGAGTGACACAGCAACAAGGATAATTCTCCTTATCTGGTGAGTAACATACACAGTTCAGGTCACGATAAGCAAAAAAATAAGAATCACATTGACTTCAGCCTGTTTGTTAGAACCTTCTGTCTCCAAAGCAGGGTCAATGCAATTTTTGGGATAAAGACTTATTAATTTCCTTCTTCTTTGTAAACTAAAATATGGCTGGAAATGTGGTCCTTGATTTCCACCGATAAACTCTCTCAGGTGCAGCCGGATCACTGAAAATACTTCCGAATGACAGCATCATCCTGATCCAGCCCACCTGAGTTATCCATAACTGCCTTAAGAGGGACATGTCAGAAAGACATCTTGAGAAAAGCAAGTCAGTAAACCTGAAAGACAAACATTTATTAAAAAACAAAAAAGAAACACACACCAACCAACCAAACCCAAAACCCCAAAACCAGCCCAAGAGACAATCTTCACTGGGGCCTCAGTTGTGAACAATGTAGTTGTCCTGGTTTTGGCTGGGATAGAGTTAATTTTCTTCCTAGTAGCAGGCATAGTGCTGGGTTTTGGATTTAGGAGGAGAAGAATGTTGATAACACACTGATGGTTTAGTTGTTGCTAAGTACTGCTTATGCTAGTCAAGGACTTTTCAGCTTCCCATGCTCTGCCGGGCGCATAAGAAACTGGGAGGGGGCACAGCCAGAAGAGTTGATCCAAACTGACCAAAGGGCTATTCCATACCATATGACGTCATGCTCAGTATAGAAACTGGGGGGGGTTGGCCGGGGAGCAGCGATCGCTGCTCGGGAACTGCCTGGGTATCGGTCGGCGGGTGGTGAGCAATTGCATTGTGCATCACTTGCTTTGTATATTATTATTACTATTATTATTATATTGTTATTATTACTACTACTATTTTACTTTATTTTATTTCAATTATGAAACTGTTCTTATCTCAACCCAGGAGTGTTTTTTCACTCTTACTCCTCCAATTCTCTCCCTCATCCCACCGGGGCAGGGGGAGTGAGCGAGCGGCTGCGTGGTGCTGAGTTGCTGGCTGGGGCTAAACCACGGCAGTAGTATAGATGGCCATGTTTAGGTTCATACACATAGGCCAGTTCCCCAGTCATGCCTGCACACCACAGACTCCTCCAGATTCTGAAACTGAATTCCTTCTCATGAAAAAAAGGAGTCAAGATGCCTGCATAGCCCCAGTCTCGGAAGGACATTTAGATCCTTCTGATTAGGACTAGGTTTTGTAGTTAGTCTTAATGAGGGGGGTGCATAATCCTTGACTGTCTGCCAGAACAAGAAAATAAAGACATATCATGAGAAATTTTCACTTGAAATTATTAATGTGAGCCTAACTAAACAATTAAGGATCATTTTAGGGACAGAGTGTTAAAATGAAGGGTGAAAAAGAATTAAAGATGGAAAGGTCACATGTGTGAAGCCTAAAGATCCTAATAGAAATTAAGGAAAAATGAAACAGTGGGAAAATTTGTACTGGTAATAGCTGCCAGGCCTTGCAAACACATGGAATTTCACAAGAAAATCACTATGTCTTACCTCAAAGGTAGAATCTTTCACTTGAACTACTGTTCATACATGATGGTCTTGTAAGAGGAGCTCTTTGATTTTTGAATCAAAGAACTCTTACCTTGACTGTCTGACAGCTTCAGGATACTACACCTAAATTATACGTATTCCAATGCAACTTTCATCCTTCTCCAACTTGCTAAATTTACCTCAAATTCAGGTATCTTATTAAACCATCACATCTGGAGATTTAAGTGAATAAAAACCAACTGCAGTATGTGAATAGTTTTATTCCTTGTGGCTCTACCTTGCCAGAGGCAGCAAGGCACAGTTATATAGAGTGTTCTCAAGTGTGAAATAATGTCCTCAGCCACCAGTTCAGGCTGCATCTAAGCAGCAGTCTCCCAGAGTTCTCGTACCATGGCTAAACTGGTGAAAACAGACTAGATACTCATCCACACAGAAACTTTTTCAAACTGAAAATGAAGAAAAAATGCAACTGAGAATAAGAAAGTCATAAATTGCTTTCTGATTAAATGCTTTTGAAGTAAATGGAGAATTTTTCCCAGAAGCCAAGGACTGGAAATATAATCTCAATTTTTTTTTTTTTTTTCCTTGGTCCTTATTCTTGCTAGCTCTTTACAGAGAGTGACAAGAAAATACATAAGTGTTTCCAATAATGAATTTAACTTCCTTTTGTTAATACAGTTTCTATAAGCAGTTAATATTCTTGAACATATTCATTTAATTAAATGTATTTATTACTTTAATTTACTCAACAGAAGCTGGCAAGAATTATTTAATTTAATCTCTAGGCTGCACACCCACACACACTTTGCTGCAAGAATTTTAGATGTAATGTTTGAAACCTGAGATCTTTTTAATTGCAGAGGGTCATGAATATTGTTTCTCCCCTTTAACTGGCTCCCATCATCAAAGAAGTGTTGAGGGAAGCAGCTGGGACTGGGAATCTCTCAGGAAAAGAAAAGCAGTACCAGGGAATTGTAGTAAATTTACATCTCTGAGTGGTTTGGGGGTAATAAAGACCTTTCTAGGAAGCTGAATCTGCTTTAAGCTTGCATACATACATAGCTGCATCCAGAGCTTGATTTTTTCATGTCACAGTCATGAAAAATTTTGACTTCTACTGTTTAAAGACTGGCACAGGGACTGTTTCACTATTCTGATCATTTCTTGCACAGATACTGTGAAGTCTGTCATTCACTGAAATATGAATTTTCTTTGTATTCCTGAATATCATCTTTAGTCACTTAAAAAGTGAGCCAATCAATGCTGTTCCACTTTGCAATTTGCGTATATATTTTGAGATTTTTTTAACATTGTTTACTAGAACCTTCTACAATGTGAGTCTTTGTGTCTATTAATTAATTGGTTTGACTCTGCCCATACCATCGCATTTTAACAGCCTGTTTTGCAAAGCTGTGATGTTGCATTATTACCTGATATTTCCAGCATTTGTAGAAAACTTGCATGAATCCTCACATCATTTTTAAATACACTTGCTAAAATCCTTCATTTATTTGTAATTTAGAGGACTGATTTGCAGCTGACAATAAGACAGGGCAAGTACCTGCAAATGCCTAATAAATGTCCTTATAGGCTCCCAGGGGAAGATCCTTTATCGACCAGCCTTAAGAAGGAACATTCAAAGGGCACTGATGGTGACCTAGGATGGACCTCACCAGGCTGCACTCTGGTTAGTGCATGAGCAGAGCTGCTTCTGGGAGGCTGTGGAGTAACCTTGATGGAGAAATAAAAATATAAGCATCAATTTTTCTTCTCCCATGGGAATTCACAGTGTTTTATCAGGTTGGAGTGCCTAAAGAGGGTTCATAGGACTGCTTCCTCTAATGTGAGGAATGTAGGCAATGAAGGGGTTACCACATCATATTTCTTCCCAATTGCTATAAATGTGGCTGGCTAAGGATTCAGGAAATACTTGCTATAGTTCTATGCCAGCACCTGAATGTGAAAGTCTGATTAGATTGAATTACTGAATGTATTGTCTGGTTTGCATAATAGAACAAAGAAAGGACACACCCTTCTCCTACTCCTATACACAGTTCTGGGGCAGTGCTGCATTTCCACACGGAACAGATTTTCAGGTTTTCTACTTTCATTTTCTACCCCTATTGGGTGTAAATATAGGTTGTACTTAAAAAGCGTGTCACCGCATTTAAGTATGATGCCTGCTATAGTGCTGTCTTCTTGTAGCCAATCCTAGGCTTATCTGCCCCCAAGCTAGCATGTTTTTACACATCAATGCACAAGTTTCCATGACATGGTATTTGTTAACTTGTATTAACAAACAGTGTAAAATGTCATTCTCGCAGCCCACAGCAATAGTCCAAGAACACCTAACTAAACCTCAGCCTGGATTTATTTTACTGTGACAATATTAAATATAGCTCAATAAGGGATTTGAACTTTACCAAGTATGGGGAAGTCAGAAATAAACTGTGAAACATTCAAAAGGCTTTACTTTCCCACTGGTTGCTTTCAGTCTCTCATTGTCTCTTGCGTGAGCACAGTTGGAATGTATTTTCACAGACGGGTTTTTCTATTTGGATTCAGATACCTGTGAATATACTGTACCAGTTATTACAGACACATCTCTCATGCCCTGGGGACTTGGGCTATGGATTAAAAATGGTGCTCTTTGGGACATAAACCTATCAGCTTTCTGATGAATATACTGAGCCGGTTAGTTCATCTTGTTGCAGTTTCTGCTGCAAAGTGCAATGCTACCTCAGTGGAGCTGCTACTTTTGTCCCTCTCATTTGTTTAATGTTTCTTGCTTCCTGTCTCATAAAGACAGAGCTGTGTCTGCCGTGATAACACAGATCAAACATTTTTGAAACAATAAAGAAACCTAAATTTGTAATGATTTATTTTCAATATATGTGATTCATAATCAGAACATTAGGAAGTGGCAGGTACAAGTGTTGAACTGTAAGATTTTAAGTGTACTCTGCTTTATGTATGTTGAACACAAATGACAGATGAAGCTGGGAAGCTCCAGCATCCTGGAGTAAGTACCACAGAGCCAGTCATTTATAGAAGACAGCAGCACAAAGCATGAATGGGTGGAGGCAGGAAGAAAATCCACTGATGTGAACAGTTGAATGATGTGTTTTGGGGCACTGAGATCATTTTATCAGTTCAATGGGACAGAATCAAACCAGAGTGAGAAACCTTGCAGGAAAGTTGTCATAACTGTGAAAGTAGGAGCTCCTGTAATGAAGACTGATATAGTCCAAATTACATCAGGGAGGAAGGAAAGCAAATGGGATTGGTGTCATCTGCCATCAGTCAGCTCTACAATAGAGTAATTTTTTTTTTTTTTTTTTTTTTTTTTTTTTTTTTTTTGTATGGACTGTAATTTAAAACAACCACAGAGGGGATGACATCCTTAGAGAGAATATAGCTGTACTCTGTGGTAGTAATTGCTCATTTACCATATAATGCTCGTTTTTAAGGTCTAAACCAATAACTTTCAGGATAAGCAGCTTCTAACATCCTGTTGCAAAGCTTGTAAGGGTACAGTAGTGTTAAAGAGATGACATTAAACAAACCTGGGAGGTATCACAGAATCACTCAGGTTGGAAGGGACCTCTGAAAGTCATCTAGTTCAACTCTGTGCTCAAAATAGGTTCACTTAAAGCAAGTCGCTCATGTCCTTGTCTAGCTGAGTTTTCAATCTCAAAAAATGGAGATTCCACAGATGCTTTGGGCAACTTGTTCCAGTGTTTGACCACCCTCATGATTAAAAATAAAT